>NC_077227.1:464683834-465283834 GCF_027887165.1 Monodelphis domestica | reverse complement strand
CAGGAACTATGTCCTATTGTAAACACAATGGGGTATTCTTAAAGAACTAATTTCAAGTGCAAATATAGACAATAATTAAGGAAGAGGTACCTAAATCCAAATTCATGGTGCCCTTCAGAATCTCCACTCTATTGCTAACAAGCTTCCCTTCATCCTAGGCCATCTCCCTCTTCTAAGCCTGTCCATCCTCTGGCACTCAAAGAAATCTGGTTATTTCCAGAAAACACAGCATCCCTGACCATCCTTTCCAGTACTGGATATGCCTTCTCTTGTGGTCTCCTGACACAATGAACCAGAAGGAAAGGTAGCCACATTCCTTACTTTCTATTGCCTTTGCAAGATTCTACAACTTCTATTACTGTCAGTCAGCAACCTCTCCTGGGAACTTCACTCCATTTACATATATCCCACTCTGATGACAGCAGCTATATACCAATCCACAGGGCCATTTTTTTTCCCTTTCTGAAGTGGTTCAGAGCCTGGCTAAATATTCCTCCCTACCCCAACCCCTTCTTTTATACTTTGTGACTAAATTATATATGATGTTATATATATATATATATATATATATATATATATATATATGTAAATATGTAAGTACATTCCCATCAGCCTCTTCAAAACCTCTGACCTTCACTAATCTCACAGGATAAGATGGCTCTCTTGTTGCCAAGGTATCTAACATGTACCCTTGACCCAATCCCATCCACCTTCTCCAGCAGTGACCCCTTATCAGCCTTTATCATAGACAATTAATAATGCTTACTGATCAACAGATCTCCGATTCAACATTTCCTAAAAACAAAACAATTTAAAAAAACAAACAAAAAAAACACATATATTTTTCTGCTAAAAACCTCTCTCTTTCAGACTTCTCAAAAAGCATTGAGGACACCACTATCTTCCCAATAATCACTCAGGTTAGCAACTTTAGTGCCATCCTTAACTTCTCACCTGCACTCATCCCACATATCTAATCTACTGCTAAATCCTGTTTTTACTGTCAAAATATTTTCCCTATACATCACATTCTCTTGCCTGGACTATTATAATAGCCTTCTGGTTGGTCTCACTGCTTAAATGTCTAACTATTTCATTCAGGATCAAACATAAAATACTATTTGGCATTTAAAGCCCTTTTAGTCCTGACTCCTTTCTAGTCTTCTTACATTTTACTACCCTCTGAATATTTTACTATCCAGCAACACTGAACTTTTTATTGTTCCTAGAACACAACTCTTCAGACTGTCTTTTTAAAACTGGCTCTATGCCTGCAATTTTCTCCCTCCTTATTTGTTTCTAGCTTTCTTGCTTCTATTAAGATAACCTAAATCCTACCTTTTGCAGGAAGCTTTTCCCAGTTTTACTCTGTACTAGTTCCTTTCTACTGTAATTACCTTTCATTTACATTGTATATAGATATGTTAGTATATAGATATATGAGTTTTTTTCATGGTTTACCCTATAAAAATGTTAGATCTGTAATAGTTAAAAGGTCATCAAATTGTAATAATTAAAATTAAAGTATGAGTCTGTTAGTACTTTTAACAATTTAGATTAATCAAAGTAGAGATAGTAAAGAGAGGGAAATGTAGGAAAGAGGTAGGGAGCAGTTTAGCTAAATACCCTAATTTGCATTCTGAGGGAACCAAGTTCATCTCCAACAAAGGCTCCTTCAGGGTGCAATCTCTAGTCCTTGAGAGTCTCTTCAGCAAGAGTCATCAGCACAGTGTCTCCAAGAAGAGTGTCACCAACACAAGAATGTGTCCTCAGAACTCTAGTCATGCCTTTATAAGCGGTTTTCTCCACCCACTAGCTCTCCAGGCACATCTCAGGAACCAATCATAGTTCCTTAATATGCCTGGCACCACCCAGGGGGGGAGTGCCCATGGGATCAATTTCCTGTCTGAGGATGTATCTGTACTTGCACATCAATGGTAAAGGATCTTCAAGTTCCTGACTGATTACATTAAAGAAAATAAAGCGAGGGTAATTCCCTTTTTACATATCTTCTCTCCCCAACATTTGGCACAGTGCCTAGCACATAGTAAGCATCTAATAAATGCTTGTTGACCAATCTACAGGTCTTCTACTATATGTAACAGTAAAAATAAAGCCATACTTACACTTCCTTATTACCCATAAGCATTCCACTTCTATGATCAAGAAATCAATAATTCCTCTAACATCTTATCCTTCCATCTTTCTCGGTGTCTCATTATTCATAAATTATTCTTCCTAGTGATGTTTTGTCCCCCTACTTCCCAGGATATCACTCCTATTCTGGCTTTATCTTTCTCCCTTTGCAATCATAACATTAACCAGTTCAACTACATTCTTGGCTCTCAAACCCCTTGACCCTTTGTCTTATACCTTGCCAAATTTTAACCCTTGATTATGTTCATTAGCTCCATTCTTAGTCTTAATCACATGTTGCTAAATAGTGATACTGAGTTTGTGCTACAAAAAGTCTTCTGTCTAGATCAATTATAAATTTGTTATCTAATCTCAACTAAGTCCTCCCAACAGTGAGGCAATCCTTTCACCTTTTTTTCTAATTCTCTATATACTCTCCCCAGTGGCTATTCTAAACTTCTCCTCATCTTAAGCTTCCACATATACTATATCCTCTCTTAGAAGAGGGCTCATCTCATACTAACTGGTAAAAGAGGTCATTTACTGAGCTCCCCATTCTTCTCTATTCAATATCTCAAACCTTCTGGACATCATGCCCCATCTTCTTTGTTCTAGTCTCTGAGGAAGAGGTGGACTTTCTTGCCAAAGCTAACTTTGCATTTGTGCCCTAGCTTCTATCACTTCTGAACCTGCCCAATAATCCTGCCTTTTCTACTTAATTTTTTTCTTTTTTTTTTGCCTCATGTTATAAATTTACTATTTTAAAAAATCTGAGTTCAAAATTCCCTTCCATCCCTTTCCCCACCCACTGAGAAGACAAGCAATGATATCAATTATATATGTGAAATCATGTAAACCATTTTCATATTAGCTATATTGGAGGAAAAAAGCAAAATAAAGTGGGAAAATTATACTTCAATAAACACTTAAGTTCACCAATTCTCTTTATGGAGGTGGACTTACTTTGTATTGATCAGAGTAATCAGACTTTCACAGTTGGTTATTATAATAACATTGCTGTTACTGTGCACAATAATCTTCCAGTTCTTTTCACTTTGCTTTACAGAAGTTCATATAGTTCCCATGTTTTTCTGAAACCACTCCCCTTGTCCATTTAGCACAGCACAATAGTATTCTATCACAGTCATTTGCCACAACTTGTCCAGCCAATTCCTCAACTGAGGAGCATCCTCTTCAATTTATAATTCTTTTCCACCACAAAAAGAGCTGCTAAAAATAATTTTTTGGTACATATAGGCCCTTTTCCTTTTCCTTTTATCTCTTTGGGTTACAGTCCTAGTAGTAGTATGGTTGGGTCATGCAGTTTTTATAGCCCTTTGCTCATATTTCCAAATTATTCTCCAGAATGGATGGATCAGTTTTCCACTGCACTGTCAGTTTATTAGTGTACCCATTTCCCCCTCATCCCCTCCAACATTTGTCATTTCTGACAGGTATGAGATGGTATGAGTTGTTTTAATTTGCCTTTCTCTGATCAATAATGATTAAGAAACTATCTTTTTGATTTCTGAAAACTCAGTTTTTATCCTTTGACTATCAATTGGGGAATGGTTCTTATTTTTATAAATTTGCTCAGTTCTAGACTAAGGACATAGTTGAGAAAGGAGGCCTTTATCAGAGAAGCTTGCTGTGAAAAACTTTTATGTTACTACATTTTCTATGGTACTTTTTTGGAAAATGTAGTTCCCTTATGTCTTTTAATGAGATTTTTGTTCTTGCTTTGTCTAAGTTATGATTGCTACTCCTGCCTTTTTTACTTTAGCTGAAGTAACTCTATTCTTTTTGCTTTTGTTTTATGAGTAACTTATCCAATTCACATTCACAGTAATGATTAGTGTATATTTCCCTCTATCACATTTTCTATTCTCTCTTTCATCTTTTTTTTTTAACCCTTACCTTCCTTCTTGGGATCAATACTGTGCATTGGTTCCAAGACGAAAAGTGATAAGGGCTAGGCAATGGGGGTTAAGTGACTTGCTCAGGGCCACACAGCTGGGAAGTATCAGAGACCAGATTTGAACCCAGGACCTCCCATCTCTAGGCCTGACTCTCAATCCACTGAGCTACCCAGCTGCCCCCTCTTTTTCCTCATCTTATCCTTCCTCAAATCTATTTTGTTTCAAACCACTACCACTCTTTAATCTGTCCTCCCTTCTATTATCCCAGTCCTTTGTCTTATTCCCTTCTCCTATTTCTTTACTGGAAGTTATATTTCTCAATACAATTTCACATGTGTATATATACATTCTTGCTTCTTTCGACCAATTCTAATGAATGAAATTTAAGCATTGTTGACTGGCTTACCTGTCCCCCATCCATTTTCCCCTCCACTGTAAAAGCTCTTTCTTGTGTGACTCTATTATGTGAGAAAAACTTCCTCATTCTACCTCTCCCTTTTCTCCTTTCATTTTTTTGAGATTATTCCAATAAAATTGACTCACACCCACGCCCTCTATGAAAACTCATTTTATTTGCCTTAATAATGATAAAGTTCTTAGGAGCTATATGTATCATCTTCCCATATAGGCAATCTAATTTTATTAAGTCTTTATGATTACTTTTTCATGTTTATCTTTTTATGCTCTTTACCAAGAATTATTTAAAGTCCTCTAATACAGTAAATATCCATTTTCCCCCAGAAGGATTACATTTGGTTTTGCTAAGTAGGTTATTCTTTGTTACAGCCCTAGCTCCTTTGACTTCTGGAATATCATATTCCAAGCCCTCTGCTCCTTAAACATGGAAGCCAACAAATCTGTAATCATCCTGACTGTGACTCCAAGATATTTGAATTGTGTCTTTCTAGTTGCTTAAAGTATTTTCTCTCTGACCTAGGAAATCTGGAATTTGGCTATAATATTCCTGGAAGTTTTCATTCTGGGATCTCTTCTTAGGAGGTGATTGATAGATTCTTTCCATTTCTATTTTACCCTCTGGATCTAAAACATTAAGGCAATTTTCCATGGTAATTTCTTGAAATATGATGACTGCCTCCCTTTTTTTAAAATCATGGCTTTCAGGTAGTCTAATAATTCTTAATTTATCTCTCCTTGATCTATGTTCCAGGTGAGTTCTTTTTCTAATAAGATACTTCACATTTTCTTCTATTTTTTATTCTTCTGACTTTGTTTCTTGATGTCTCATGGAATCAGTAGCTTCCATTTGCTCAATTCTCATTTTTAAGAAATAATTTTCTTTGGCAAGCTCTTGTACTTCTTTTTCCATTTTTGCTTTTTAAAGAGCTCTTTTCTTAAAGTGAATGTTTGTGTCTTTTACCAAGCTGTTAATTCTTTTTTCATAACTATCTTTTCCCAATATTTTCCTCTATCACTCTTGTCTCTTTCTCTAACTCTTCCAGGAATTCTTGTTGAACTTGGGTCCAATTAGCATTTTCTTTGAAGCTTTGGCTGTAGCCATTTTCATGCTGTTATCTTCTAAGTTATATCTTGATCTTCCCTGCCATCAGGGTAGCATTTCACATGATTGAATTCTTTTTTTGCTGGTTGCTAACTTTTCCAGTCTGTTTCCTTGACTTTGAAATTTATGCTAAAGTTGGGCTCTGTTCACTTGGGAATGGGGAGACATTATCCCAAGCTTATGGCTTTTTCATGCTGCCATTTTCAGAGCTAGTTTTCTGTGTTTCCAAGGTGATGTGGTCACTGCTCTCCTATCTGCAGTCTGGGTTTCATTCAGGAAGAGATCATATTCCTCTGTAGCCCCAAGCGCTAGTCCTCCTCTTGGCCCTGAAACTGTAACCAGTTCCCTGCTCCCTTGTGATACAGCATAAGGGCTCTTCTCTCCCCTAAAACTGTAACCTCAAACTGCTTATGGGTCAGAGGTACTAATCATGTCAACAGTACCTAGAGCCAGTAAAAAGTCCTCTGTAATCTCTTTCTAATCAATTGTCAGGTCCTTTTACCATCATCCCATTCCCAATCCCATCCCACCTCTCCCCAAGTACAGGTTTCTTCTCAGTTGCCTACAAATAAGACTCTAGAGCTCTCTCATCTCCTTGACTTGATCTGCATTATGTCTCTCTTCTCTTTCACAAACTCCTAGGAAAAGCGAACTATACACACTGTCTCCATTCCCTCTCTTTTTACTCCTTTTCAACCTTATGTAATCTATCTTCCAACCTCATCACTCAACTGAATCTGGTCTCATTCAAGGTTATCAATCTCTTAATTGACAAATACAATTACTTCTTAAGTCTTCCTTCCTTCTTGACCTCCTTACAGCATTTTGTCGTTATTAAACGACCTCCCCCATCAGGAGATTCTCTCCTCCTGGTTTTTTTTTTTTTACAACACTGTTCTCCTGCTTCTCCTATTTGTCTTGGTCATACTTCAATTACAGTAGCTGGATCATTATTCTGGTTCAACCTCTTATGTATAAGGTTATATACCCTAGGGCTCTGTTCTGAATAGATCTTTTTTCTCTTCTCCCTTTCTTGGTGGTCATGTTGGCATCTAATTACCATCACTAGGCTAATGCCTCCAAGTTCTCTAAATCCAGTTTTCCTCCCTTCTGCATACCAGTACCAGGCAACATGATAGGAAGAAGAGTGCCAGGCTTGTAATTAGGAAGATCCAGGTTCACACAATGCCTCAAGACACTTCAAGGTCACTGAGCAAGTAATTTAACTGCTGTCTGCCTCAGTTTCCTCTTATCTAGTTTGGACCTTTGCAATTAGCCTCTCAGCTTTGAATCTCTTTATTCTTTAGCCTATCTTCTACATTATTTCTCATCTAAGAAGCTCTAATGGCTCCTAATTACCTCTAAGATAACTAAGAAACCCTTCTTTACACCACTTAACATTTTTCACAATTTGGCCAGCCCACCTTTCTGACATTGATTTTCTTTTACCTGCTTTATGACCAAATTGGTATATCTGCTATTCCTCACATGCAATGATCCCTCTTTCATCTTCCAAAATCACATTTCTTATACCCATCCCCCCATGCCTAGAATCTCAACCTTGTAGAACTTTTAGCTTTTTAGAAAGCACAACTCAAGTGCTCCTTCCTACAGGAAACAGTGTGATACAATGGGGAAAAGTTTTAACTCTGCAGCCAGAAGAATACATTCAAATCCTGTCTCTGATTGCTTAAAACCAAAGTTCCCTTGAGCAAGTCACTTTCCTATCTGGCCTTCAGTTTCTGTATCTATAGAATCTGGTCAATTGAGATGAACTTTTTCATGCCCTTTCTAGCTCAAATCTGTACTGCCATGTGCACAGCAGTTGTACACTAGTTGTTGGCGGTGTCCTTCCCCCAAGAAGTAACTTTGTATTCCCTTTTTTGTATCTTGTATTTACTTATTCACAATCATGTTGTTTCCCAGTATAATATAAGCCCCTGTGATGCCTGAGCCTGTTTTATTTTTGTCTTTGTATCCTCAGAGCCCACACAGTATAGGGCATATATTTGTAGTTTAATAATTGTTGAATAAATGGAAAAGTATGTACTAAAAAGAAAAAAATAGCAAAGAAACAGTAAGGCAATCTTCTGACCAAAGTCTCAGGTAACAGAGCAGACAAAGATGACTCCTGGTAGTGTCTCACGTATTCAAAGAGACTACTTAAAAGGGCTCATACATAAATTAAAGCTGGAAAAGTCCTTAGAAGTCATCTAATTCAATTTGTCCCTCATTTTGCAGATGGAGAAAGAGAGGTCCTAGGAGAGCAATTCATGTGAAGTCATATAGGTAAGAAGTGGTACTGGGAGATTCAGACCCAGTCCCCTTGAATCCAAATCCAGTAGCCCCTTCCATTATATCATGTTCTCTCTTCCAGATGACAGTCCTTAAAATTCTTGAAGACTGTTATCATGTTCCCCCAAAGTCTCCTTTCCTATAAACTGAATATCCTCCATTATTTTAGTCAATGAATATAATTATGCCTTAATTTCTTCATCAACTTTTCTATTCATGCTCCAACTAATGAATGCAGTTCACTTCCTAAAACGTTTTACCTAAAACTAAACATACTAAAGATGGTTAAATGAGGGTAAAATATAAAGGGACTATCACCTTCATTTTTGAACCCTATAACTTTCTATTAAAGCAACAAAAAACCCAGTTAACTATTTTCGCTGTCATGTCACACTGACGACTCATATTATAGAGCTTTTCAATTATTTTACATGTAAAAACAATTTTTTAATAATTGTCTTCTGACATTTTGCAATTCAGATTCCATCCCACCCCTCAACCCCATCCCCTGAGGCAGTAAAAATAGTCTGTTATAGATTTGTCTGTTATAGCAATTTGGAATTATGCAAAAAGAATGAACAATCCATATCCTTTGACCCAAAGATGCTACTAATAGGCATACATGCCCAGAATGCAAATGCCTCTCCACCAAAAAGCGCCATATACATCAAAATATTTATAGCATCACTTAAAAAAAAAAACAACCCTTACCTTCCATCTTGGAATCAATACTGAGTAATGGTTCCAAGGCAGAAGAGTGGTAAGGGCTAGGCAATAGGGGTTAAGTGACTTGCCCAGGGTCACACAGCTAGGAAGGACCACCCATCTCTGGGACTGGCTCTCAATCCACTGAGCCATCCTAGGTGCCCCCCAGTATCATTTTCAATAGTAGCAGTGACCTGTAAACAAAATAAAATATCTACTGGCTGGGAAATAGCTAATTCTCTGCCACTATCAAAAGAGTTGTTATAAATGCTTTTGTCCATATATGTCCTTTTCCTTTTTCTTTGAGAAAAAGAATTAGTACTGGTATTATTGCATCAAAGGACATGAATACTTTTATGGCCCTTTGGCCATGGTTCCAAATTGCTCTCCAGAACAGTTATATTAGTTCACAGCTCCAACAAGAATGTATTAGTGTCCCAATTTTCCCACATTTTTTCATTTTCCTTTTTGGTCATATTAGCCAAGCAGATTTTTATTTTCAAAAGCATAAAACCAGATGAGTACAAAGCTTTTTATTCTGAAAATAGAAATGGATAAATAAAAGGGAGTCGGGGAGATCTGAAGTTTTGATAGATTTTGTGAACACAATGAGTCAAAAGTGACATATGGCAATCCAAAAAGCTAATGAGATGTGGGTCAGAATTAAGAAAAAACAAAGCTTTCCAATATAAGGTGGTGATAGCCTCTCAGTATTCTGTTCAAATCAAAGACTAGATGGCCACTTGTCAGGTATTTTGTAGAAAAGATTTTTTTTTCTGTTATGTAATGGATTAGATGGCTACCAAGGTCCCCTCCAAATCTGAAATTAATACTGCTATGATCATTCAGGCTAGAGGTGTAAAACACCTGCAGCTACCCACAACAGGCCCAAGTGTGGCCTGAACAGATTAAAACATAATTGGGAAATATTTAACAATATCAATAAAAATAGAATAGACTATAGAGGTTAATATATGGTTTTCTAAGTCAATATGCTGCTCTATACTATAGCTACTATAACTCTATACTATAACTATGCTATATATATAGATACTATAACTATACTATATATATAGATACTATAACTCTATACTATAAGATACTATAAACTGTTTAGTGGTCCCTACTTCTATTTTAATTAAACAACAATGATTTAGCTTGTATTTCTGCAACTAATTCACAGGGTCAACAAGAGATAGTCCTTTAAAAAGTATTTCATTATCACTTGTTTTTCCATCTAAAGTCATTTCTGTGAATAACAACCCTCCAACCCTGAGGAAAAAACACTGATCCTCCCCCTCTCAAGAAAGAAAAGCACATTTATCAAAACTTATCCTATGACCCTCATCTCTCCAAAGAAAGGGGGAAAGTGTATTTGTTTCTTCATTTTTTCTTTCAGGGTCAGGAAACTTTTTTGAAAGCTTCCAATAACTTGCAGATTATTTTCTGCTTTGAAAATAGGTTCTTCCCAAAGAGTAGAAAGCTGAAATCTCTTGAGGAAGAAATAGCCCTGAGTCCTCCAAGGAACAATGATGTCATCAGTCCATCCATATAAGTGATCATCCAACCAACAAGGGTCAGAAAAAAAAGAGATGAGAGAATGGTGGTTGGTGACCCCCTGCTATGGGATTCTGGAAGACTAATTGAGAAGTCTGCCTGCCATCTTCTTGGGGGTACAAATCCAATTCAAGCCATTAACACAGAATTTCCAAAACACATCATAGAAGACAATCTATTACCCACTTCTGGAGATTCCTGTAAGAGGCTTAAAATGATAAGCTTCCAGTATCGGGCAGTGGCTGATGAGAGATCTCTTGCCAAATTCCTCATGCCAAAACAAACACAATTTCCCTCTTATTTCTTTCCTCAGGCCTGGGCTGGCTTTTAAGATCCTTCCCCAAAGAATCTGGACTCCAGTTAATATAGAATTTATCAGAAACCTGGAAGAGAGACCAGCCAGTACTGTAGTAGAGGAAAAAGCAATATAGCCTAGCTCCCCGAGCAACTATAAAAATCATCCAAGAACTCTTGATGAAGTACTAACTGGGAAATCAAAAGAAGAAACCACAGTAACTTGTTTTTTCAGTACAAGATCACTAATCTGACCTTTATGGAAATGAGCCCTGAGATAGGCCTAAAGCATAGGGATACCCAGAACAAATCTCTGAATCAACTCCTAACTCAGGTCAAAATAGAGAGGTTTCCCCTTAGGGATTGAGAACTTGGACTCTGAGACCAAAGGCACACTAGCAGTGCAGGGACAGTTAGCTGATCTAGAACTCAGCCCTGGTGCCAAGTCTTCCATAGCTGATCATATCAGCAACATGAGGTCTTTCAGAATGAACCCAAAAATGTACTTAGAACATAGAACCCCAAGTCCTAATTAGACATAGCACATTGTAACCTCAGACTTCTGATCAGGAAAGCAACAAAAGTGTACTAGGTTAAGATGTCTCACAGAAAGGCTGGAATCACAAATTCAGCCCCCAGAGTTCCTAGCTAGGTTAACAAGGCCTGGTTGCCTACAGCAGATCTTTGAAAAAATTACTAAACAATGATTAATAGTTATTATAAAAAACAAAACAAAACAAAACAAAAAAACCACCACCAGGGACAGCCAAAACACAAATTCAAAGATGATTAACTCCAGAACACCTACAAGTAAAACCCAAAACCAACAATGAGCACAAAGTAGGTATACATGGTTTAGTCACAAGATGAATTTTTTTTAGAAGAAATAAAGCAAATTATAAATGTAATGAGTTATAGGGGAATTAGAAATAAGAGTTGTAAATAAGAAAGACTTGGAAAGAGAATTAACAGCTTGCAGCAAGAGACATATAACCTACCAAAGAAACAAAGTACCTACAAATCAAAATGGACCAAATAGAAGTTAATGACCTCCACAAAGCAAAAAATATTAAAACACAGGCAAAAGATGGAGAAAATGGAAGGGGGGGAAAAAGTAACTCCTATCAAAAACCACTGATTCAGAAAACAGACCGAGGAAAAATAATTTGAAGATCAGTGAAAGGCCCTCAGGGAAAAAGAAAAGAAAAAGAAAAAAATGTACTTATTCTAACTCAATTTCAAGAAGGAATTAAAGAAAACTGCCTAGGATCCCTTAGAACAAGAGAACAAAGTGAAAATAGATTACACCAGTCACTTCCTGGAAGAAACTCAAAATAAAAGCTGCAAGGAACATTACAGTCAAAATCTAGAATTTCTAGGTTAAAGGAAAAAATACTTTTAAGTTGCTAGAAAAAAAAATTCAAGAGGAACCACAAAAAGGATCACACAAGATTTAGTGGTTACCACTACAAAGAATCAGAGCATGGAATAAGATATTCCAAAAGGCTTAAAAAAACTTATACAGCAGACAAAACTATAATCCTTCAAAGAAAAGACTGTACCTTTAACGAAACATAAGAATTTCAAGAATTCCTGATGAAAACATTAGAATTGAATTGAAAATTTGAAATATAAACATAGAACTTAGGAGAAACATAAAATGGTTAGTCATCAGGAAAGACTTTATAGATGAAGTATCTGCATTCTAATAGTGGCAGGGGAGAATGATACGATTTTCCAAGTATTCCCTAAAAACCATAATGTTAAGTGGGGTCACAAAAGGAGTCAAATACAATGGAGGGCTCTAGGACACTTTTATTATGTTGTTTTAAAAAAAGAAAGGCAAAAAATACAATTAAGAATGGGGAAGAAGGGGACAGCTAGGTGGCTCAGTGGACAGAGAGCCAGACCTAGAGACAGGAGGTCCTAGGTTCAAATCTGACCCCAGCCACTTCTTAGCTATGTGAACTTGGGCAAGTTTGGAACCAGCTCAGCACCCAGCAAGAGCTCCCTCAAGTCCTGATCTCCATGAGGAAGTCCTGGTGGCCTTTTCCTTCAGCTTGGGTCACTCACCTCTCCAGCGCAGAATATTCCAGCCCAGGACAAGTCCAGGAAAAGTGACTGCCTCCAAGAGTCTCCCTTCAACCTAACTCACCAACGTAGAATGAATGAATCAGTCCCTGGGGGTGGGGTGGGGGTGGGACATGGCCTTTGGAGATGTGAGCTTTCTCTAGTTAGTGACTTGTAAACTCTCTTAATGGCTAGCTAAGTGCTAAGTAGGGGCCCTTCAAGTTCTTGATTTGATTAGCTTAAAATAGACAAAGGGAGAGTTAATTTTATCTTCACCTTGGTTAGTACAGTGGTTCTCAACCTTTCTAATGCCGTGACCTCCCAATACAGTTCCTCATGTTGCAGTGACCACAAACCAAAAAATTATTTTGGTGGCTACTTCAAAACTGTAATTTTGCTACAGTTATGATTTGGAATGTAAATACCTGATATGCATTATGTATTCTCATTGCTACAAACTGAGAGGTTGAGAACTGCTGGGTTAGAACATGAGAGTATGTAGCAAAGGAAGTAATGCAAAATCTGAAAAGTATATATAGCCTTTAAATACTAAGTTGAAAATTTTATCCAAGAGGCAACACAAAACAAATGACAAATATTGATCAAGGAAATAATTAAACGCCCACATCTCTCATTTCTAGGCACCTGCTACAGGCCTAATATTCTCACTTCTACCTCTTAGAATCCTTGCCTTCCTTCTTCAAGACTCAGTTCAGATCCCATACTCTATGAGATCTTTTCCCTTTTTCTCCTAGTTACTAAAGCCTTCTTCTTAGATTGCCTTCTTGTAGCTACAGACAGTTCTGCTATAATGAATATATTCTTTGCTGAAAACTATGGCACTATGCAAAATTGTCCAATGGAAATGACAGGGCACACATGGAAAATGGGATAAGGGGCACAATTCTCCAAAACTTCATCAATGACACATTAAAAAAAAAGAACCCAATAAAAATGGTAGCAGTTTTGTACATGTTAAATCACTAAGAAATATAAGTGCTATAATAAGCAGTCACTGCAAGGAAGGCTACTACTTGAGTTGGGTTCTCATTCTCAGGCTGGAAAAGTTCAAGCTACAGAGGTCAGCCTTGGGGGGAAAAGTTAGGAAGAATGGAGAAAGTGGGATGTACAAGAATACAAAACAGTCCTCCTATTCATAACTACTATACCAGCAGAAATTATACAATACAGCACTTTTCATCTCCAAAAAGACCTAACGTTTATTTGTGGGAGTGGATGACAGAATGATTGTAACTTGTGAGTTATTGAGTAGTATTATTCAGCCTTGTAAGAGAAAACAGTGAAGTAGCTGGTAGATGTTTGAAAAGTATTCCTATGAGGTTTGATTAAACTGGGTTCAGTTTTCTGAGTCCTTAGGAGGAAATCACATATAAGCAAACAAGAAATTTGGTTTTCTTGCTCAAATTATTCCATAAAATAGCAATCACATTAGAACAAATTGTCCTTTGCAAAACAAGTGTTATAGCAGAACATAATATTTATATGCATGTTGTCTGCTCTGTTAAAACATAAGCTTCTTGAAGAAAGGGGATTTTTCAGCTTTTCTAGCACCTAGTACAGTTCCTGGTATTAAGTAAGCATTTAATAAATGCTCAACTGATTGATAGTCAGACCTGGCCTTTACAAAAATATGGAATATGGTGCTAAAAGGAACAATAAAGTGGAGGAATTCCATGGAGACTGGAATGACCTCAAGGAAGTGATGCAGATCGAACAGAGCAGAACCAGGAAATTATTTTACACAGAGACAGATACACTGTGGTACAATCGAATGTAATGGACTTCTCCATTAGTCTCAATGCAATGTCCCTGAACAACCTGCAGGGACCAAGGAGAAAAAAACACTACCCACAAGCAGAGGACAAACTGTGGGAGTAAAAACACGGAGGAAGGACAACAGCTTGACTACAGGGGTTGAGGGGATATGAATGAGGAGAGACTCTGAATGAACACCCTACTATGGAAACCAATAGCATGGAAATGGGCTTGGGTTGAGGAAACGTGATACCCAGAGGAATTGCGCATCGCCAATGGGAGGGGTGGGGGGAGGGGGGAAGGAAAAAATAGGTGGTCTTTGGTTATAATGATTAACGTCGGAAAATAACCAAATAAAATAAACGCTTAAAAAAAAAAGAAACCATTACATGGACCAAAAAACAGTTGAAGATAATACTTCTACCGGATTGTCCCTTTGTAACCAGATCAACAGGGCACTGTAACAATGAGCCACTAGTTGACACAAACCTCAAATCAAATCTGGGAATTCAGATGTTAGTTTCCTACTAAAATAAAAACTAAAAAGCTCAGAATTTGCCCAAATTACAAGGACTAACTAGAGCTTAAGTTTTTGTTTATACTTAGGGAAGGGGATGAGGGGAGGCAAAGGAAGAAGCAGATGAGTAAAGGAAAGTCCTTTGTAAAGTGGCTCCAAACAGGAGGAAGAAAAAAAATGCCTCAGTTATAAATGCTAAAATGTAATATAATCACTGATCTTTAATTAAATTAATTACACAGGGAGTCAAAGGTCTTCAACAGCTAATGCCTAGAGAAGGACATAGGACACATCCCTTCCCTGACATTCTTTAAAAGACATTTCATTCAGTGCCCCCACCTCCAACTGCAGCAACTCTTCCATGAGCCACACAAGCACAGTTGAAATCCAGGAAGCTGGCAAACTCAGAAAAGCAGAGCTTAAATAAAGCCCTCAAAAAAATTCCTTAGTTAGAGGCTACTCCAACCTAGAATTAACTTCTTCCATTAAGTCAGAAAGGACTTTAGTAAAGAAAATTTCCTTCAGACTTCCATTTCCATTCACTAGTCAGGCTAAGAAACCCTTCCCATACATAAAGGACTTTGGAATAGTTTAAATACATTATATAAATAAACTCTACATTCATAATAAAAGAAAAGCAAAGAAACAGAAGCCGCTTTGGTGAGTAGAAATAACACTGAATTGGTTTGTCAACAGCCAAATTATCAAGCAAGAAAGTTCTAAGAGCTGTGCTAGCACTGGGGAATATAGTCAAGACAAAAACAGAAACTTGCCCTCAAGGAACTCACAGTCTAATGGAGGAGGGGGGGAGCTAAAGATGAAAATAAGTAAGTACATATAAGATATAAAGAGAGGAGTGTAGATAAAATAATCTCAGAGGGGAAAAGTGCCACTCAGCAGGGAAAGTGTCCAGGAGAAGGTGAAAGCTAAGCTAAGTCTTGAAGAAAACCAGGGAAACTAAAAAGTAGAGGCTTGTGGAATAATCAGTGCAAAGGCAAACTAGCAGAAGGTAGAGAGTATGAAAGAGAATTCTTTATTGTCTATCCTGAGTTAACACTAATTTAAGTACCCCTACTTAGTATCTCACTAGACTGAAGACAAGTCTAACTCCCCTTTGTCTACTTTTTAAATGACTCAACAAAAGATTAAACATTTTACTTAATACTAGGTGACAAGCTAGCAAGGAACTTCAAGAGAATTCACACCCTTAGAAATTCAATCAAATCAGGAAACTGAACCTTTTCCATTCAATCAGCCTGGGGTCTGTGAATTTTTTGGATGAGAACTTAACCTTCAGAAGGTGAAAAGTTGATCCTACAGACACTGCCCCCTGGGCAGTGCTAGACAATTTGAGAACTGTAATTGGCCCCTGTGAAGAGGGGAAGGGACAAGAAGTCACCATAGAAAGCAAGCCTCAAACTCCTTCAGGGAAGATTATCTGAGAAGATAGTCTGAAGAGATTGTCTTCTGGAGATAGTTTTAGACAGTCTTTGAGGGCACTTCACTGGAGTTTGGATCTTTGGCTTGGAACTCACCTTCTACTTGGACTCTGACTCCTGGATTATTTTGTTGGGTGAATAAAAGGCTGACCCCTTTCCTAGCTTCAGGAGAGACTAGCTTCCATCTTAGAGGAGGCGTGGAGGAGGTAGTTACTCACTTACCAGCCTTCCTGGTTGAGAGCTAATTAATCTCTGCCTGGATTAAGCAGACCCAGAGCAAAACATTTAGGTTGATAGGATAAATAGCTTCTCTATCCCCATCTCATTTCTCTTCTTCATTGTTTCCTCTCTATTTGCAAATATTTGTAAACAAATTTCTGACTCAAGATATAATAAATACTGAGGACCACATAATTTCATATAATCATTGTCCAACCATTAATTTTAACCATTACAAGAGGTATCTAATCTGAATAACAGCAAGTAGTCTAGTGTGCCTGGATCAAAGAGTAACTGAAGGGGAATCATGAATAAAACTAGAAAGGTGGGAAGGAGTCAGGTTTTTAAAGAGTTCCAAATGCCAAAGATATTCTGGAAGCAATAGGGAATCACTGCTATTTATAGAATAGAAGGAGGGACATGGTCAGATCTATATCACTGAGAGGACTGAGGTAATGGGAGATCAACCAAGAGACTCCTGCAATAATACTGGTGAATGGTGATGAGGGTCTGACTAGGGTGGTGGCTGTGTGAATGGAGGGAGGGGAAAATAGAGATTTTGAAAAGGTAGAAATGACAAGTCTATTGTTGGATTAGACACACAGGATGACAGTGAGATTGGAGTCTGGGTGACCAGAATGATAGCTGCATCTTTAGCAATGATAAGGAAGCTTGGAAGAAGGAAGGGTTTGTGAGGCAAAAGACATGTTGAATTTAAGATGCCAACAGGACATACAGTTAAAGATGTGTATAACAGTACAGTTAAAGATGTGTACAACAGGCAGCTGAAAAGCCCTAGATTCTCTCCTGAGCTACAATCCTAGATCACCAACTGCCTTCTGAATATCTTTACCTATTTAACAATCTATCTACATAGCTATCTATCTAAAATTGTCTATCATATCTATATCTGTAGAACCCAGAATTGAGTCTTAGATCTATTCTGCTCCCTTCTGTTTGACCTTGAACAATTCACCTGGGCCTCAGGTTCTTCTCAGTTAAATAAAGGAGGAAGAACCATCTCTATGGTTCCTTTTCAACTAATAAAAAAAATTACATTATACAGCACTTACTATTTTGCCAGGTATATGGCTAAGTACTTTACAAATGTTATCTTGATTGGTCCTCATAAGTACCTTAGAAACTCTTGTTACCTCTGTTTTATAGATGAGGAAACTGAGACAAAAAGCAGTTAAGTGACTTGCATAGGTCAGAAAAGCTACTATGTGTTTGAGGCTGGTCTTGAATTCAAGTCTTCCTAATTCTAGGCCCAACACACTTTCCACTGAGTCACTTTGTTGACAAAACTCTCTTCCACTCTAAGAGCAGCTGGTTTAATAGAACAAATGCTGAACTTGGAGGTTAGGAGAGATCTAGGCTAAATCTCACCTCTTGTACTTCTGTATTATTAAGGACAAGTTAGAGCCTTCCTTTCCACATTTACAAAATGAGTATATATTATCTATACATATCTACCTACCTCAGAGGAATAAAAAGAATGTATCATAAAGCACTCTGTAAACCTTGTAACACTGTATAAATGTCAACTATTTTTTATTATCCTTCCTTAGGGGAAAAAGCAAAGAGAAAGCCCCTCAAATTAAATCCATCCCCATCTCAACTGACTTTCGAAATGTAAACTTCATTAGGGAAGTGACAGTCATTTTTATCCCTCTATTTCTAATTCAGTAGGTTCCTGATAGTAGAGGCAGGTTGGTATCATTATTAAAAGGCACCTGGCTTGAAGTCAGGAATTCTCAATACAGATACTTACTAGCTATGTGATCAACCCTAGACAAGTTACTGAGTAAGCCTCAGAGGATTGCTGTGTGAGAATATATATGGAAAGTGCTTTGCTAACTTTAAAACACTATAAAAATGTTAGCTTCTAGTATAACATAATGTGTTAAAATTTGAATTCATCTCCAGTAAGCTCAAAAGACTAACTGAAGCTAAATATTTACTTTCATCTATACTCTATCCCTGACCCAGGACAAAGCTCCAATAGGAAACCTAGGCTAGTTTGCATAATTACAGTCACAGAGCCACCAAATAGATAATACCATGTTTTGTGTAACAGAGAATTAAAAAAAAAAAAAAAGAACCAAATGTCCTCCACAATGGCTGCATTCCAAGACCACAAGCTTGCTGATGTCATTATACTGACTGGTGATTGGGGGGCAAGGGAAAACATGGGAGGTTTTACCAGATTATGTATGTACATGTGAGAGGCAACATGAAGGAGTGGCTAAAAAGCAAGCCTTAGAACCAGAAACCCCCAGTTTCAAGTCCTTGAACTCTCACTGCCTCAGTAAATGCTCTAAGATTGTAAACTGTAAAGAAGTGGTGATCTGAACTGGTAGAGGAAGTTCTCTCACCTGGGAGTTCTGTTTAAGTGAATATCAAAAGTCTGATCCAAAATTATACAAATATGCCTCCAACAAATCACTAATTTCAGCAGCACAGGTATCCTTTCCCTACCCCAGCTTCCCCCATCACAGTTTTGATATATCACAAGTTGACATAAGAAATTAAAATGGGAAGTTGGTGGGAGTTTTGCAGAAGCCATAGATGACACAGAAAGGCCAGCAGATAACACAGATTCAGAAATGCATAAAATATATGTATAGTATTGTCTTGTTATTAATCAATATATTTTATCTTTTAGTGCTGTAAATATATAATCTTACATCCCATAAAAAAATTTCAGTCATCTTCTATGGTACAAAGAGGGAGCAAAAAAATTTTATTTGGGTTTTCCAGATTGTGGGATTGGTGGAGTGCCATGCCCCTAATCTCCATCATGTGAAAGGGACATCTACATTTGTATTCTTTCTACCAACAAAAGTCACACTCCTCTCCCTTCCATACCTTCCCTTGGCAAATGATCTTCCTGAGTAGCCGTGTCCCAAAAAATATAGCACTTGGTATTATTAACATTCATGTATAATCTTGTATATGTAGTGATATATAGCTAAGTATCAATTACCTACATATCCTCTTGCCCCACCAATAAAACTTTTTACATTTAGAAACTCTGGGGAACACACACACACACACACACACACACACACACACACACACACACACACACACACACACACACACACGAGAACTCAGAGAATATTAGATTTGGGGGGTATGAAAAGACCTCAGAAGTCTAGTCCTAACCTCTCATTTTAAAATAGAAAACTACGGGGGGCAGCTAGGTAGCTCAGTGGATTGAGAACCAGGCCTAGAGATGGGAGGTCCTAGGTTCAAATCTGGCCTCAGCTACTCCCTAGCTGTGTGACCCTGGGCAAGTCACTTGACCCCCATTTGCCTAGCCCTTACCACTCTTCTGCCTTGGAGCCAATACACAGTATTGACTCCAAGACGGAAGGTAAGGGTTTTAAAAAAATAAAATAAATAAAATAAAATAAAATAAAATAGAAAACTACGGTGTGGGGATGGGGGAAAAGACAGAGAAGATAACTTCCCCAGGGCCACACAATTTTATGACGGTTAAAACTAAAAACAAAGGTATTCTGATTCTGAGTTCAATACATTACACTGCCTCCCTATAGTCAGTCTTTCAGGGTACTGGTGAATAGAGCTATTTATTCTGTGTTCCTCTTATGTTACCCTACCATAAAAGCATATTGAAAGCCAACCTATCCAAAAAGAATTGCAAAGGATTTTTTACCCCTGAAGATCAAAAAGAACATTAGTGGCACTACCAAGAAACCATAAATAAATAGTCCAACATTTTAGGATTTTTCATACATAAAATTACTAACAACACTTACAGACATCCATAGTTCTCATGGTCTTTAATAACTAAAAAGCCTTTTTTGGGTTATTTGAATTCAAGCAGTTAGTCTTTTGTTCAAATTCAGACTTCCAGACACAAGCAGGAAATTTCTATCAGATGAAATACAGATGAAATACAAGACAATTTCACTGGAGATAAAATAAGTCAGAAAGGAATTTGAAATCAAAGCTATAATGAAACTTGGACTTGGGACAGCAATCGACAATACAATTCTTAAAAATAGCCTTAACAAGTATAGAGATTCTGAATGAATCCTTACAAGAACTACCACTGCGTTGTGGTTGAAGAGCTACCCTTGGAAACACAAAGACTTGAGTTCCAAGTCCTGTCACTGACATGGCAGTGACCCTGGGCAAATCATTTAACTTCTCATCACTCATGCCAATTCTGTGGCTAAACTGAATACAAGATGCCAAATTGTATTGGTAAAAGGAATTTCCTCACTCAGGAGGTCCTTATGGTAATGACATCACAGCTCTTGGCCTCCCTATCTTTATCTGAGTTTCCTACAAAGAATACAAGGAGCATTTTTTAAATGTCTTCTGGGGTTGGAGGGGACTGTGCTAGGGGAATTACAGTACAAGAGAATATTAAGATAGATAGTTTTAATATAGGGCATTACATGGAAAGTACAAATGAGAGTCGCAAAACTACTATGTGAAGTATGAAGGGAAAAATTCTTATTTTTAAGGGCAGGGGAAGACTGAGCTTCACAGAAAAGATTTTAGCAGAGATTAAAAGGATGGCTAGGGGGCAGCTAGGTAGCTAAATGGTTAGAGAGCCAGGCCTAGAGACAGGAGGTCCCGGGTTCAAATTTGGCCTCAAACACTTTCTAGTTGTGTGATCCTAGGCAAGTCATTTAAGCCCTATTGCCTAGCCCTTATGGCTCTTCTGCCTTGGAACACATAAGATGGAAGGCAAGGGTGTTAAAAAATTAATATAACAGATGAAGAGACAAGAGAAAGAGCATTTCACTAAAGGGACCAGTGTTAAGAAAGGCAGAGGCTTGCTTGCCTGTAAATAGGTCATTCCTTCTCTTGTCATGGGGTGACCTGGGCTTAACCCAAGAACTGACTATAACACCATCTCCATTCTTTCATATACACTAATAAAAATCCTCTAATTAGAGGGTATGAACAAAAGTTCCATAAGGAAGCTTGGATCCAGGCATTGCTACATAGAAAAAATACAGTATTTTTATTTTGGACTAATAAGCACAAAAAGCAAAAACAAAATTGTCCCTTCACTTTAAAACCTGTGTCCTTCATCCTACTCCCCAAAAGAAAAAGTAGTGCCAACATTAGTTACACCAAACCTAGAGTTTAAGCTTATCTTGTTTTCACCAATTAAAGCCCCAGTTCTAGTATATAATCAACAACAATCAAAAAAGTTAAGAAACTATTTTGCCATTTATATTCATAGAATGATCTTTTGACTATCCAGTAAGGCCATTCACACAGTGTAAAATAAAAACAAAAACAAACAGAACCTTGATGAATCTTTAAAAAGAATTCTCTCTAGACAGAAACTAACAAAGGCAAATTACACCTACCAATATCATAATCCCAATTTACACCTCCAAAATTCTCATCTTTTAGGACAGTGATGGTGAAACTATGGCACAGGTGCCAAAGATGGCATGCAGAGCATTCTCTGTGAACACTCGACACCCTCCATTCCCCCCACCCAGTCTGTTACTAAGAAAGGTAAAGGGAGTCAGGCGGAGCTGCTCCCCTCCCCCTCTCAACCCTGACTGACATCTTTACACACACACACACACACACACACACACACACACACACACACACACACCAATTCCTCTGCCCAACAGCCAATGGGAGCACAACAGAGGGTAAGGTGGGTGACTCACAGGCAGCAGAGCTGGAGGAGAGTGGACCACTCTCTACACTCTCTATTCTAAGGATATTCCTCACTTCACCAAACCTCTCCATCCAGCAGCTCACTGGGAGCACTTTCTCTCTCCCCTGTGTGGGGTAAGAGGGGGGCCCCCACCAGTAACTGGGGAGGAACACAGCACCCAGTGGGGGGGGGGGGGGGACACAGCACTCCATCTCTAAAAGGTTCGCCATCACTGTTTTAGGAGATCAAATCTTTCCTGATTTTCTAATTAAATACCACTCAGGCACTGCCAGGTACTTAATTTCTTCAGTCACTTTAAAGAAGTTAAAGTCTTTGTGACCTTTAAGAACTAGGGGGGAAAAAGATAAGCAAATATAAGCAGAGGTAAAATGTTTAAGCAGTGATCTATTGTATAGCATAGAAAACAAATAGTTTAAAGAAGTGTAGCACTCATTAACTTGGTAGATATAAACAAGGGATCAGTAACCAAATAAACTCCACTCCAATAATAAGAAACATCAACAGCAACAAAACAACTCACTAGTGCAGCACCAAGAGCCTGGCAATCATTTCCATAGGGACTGCATGAAATCTCAGAACAGGGAAGGTATCTGAATTTCCTCTGCCAGGCTCTGGTTTCTGAAAGCCATGAAGAAAACATCTATCCCAAGAATCATCATTTTACTTAATACTAAAAAAGTTCAACTCTTAAAACCATGTACCTGACAAATCTTTATAATTTCTTCTCTAATCTTCACCTCAGTTCTCATCTAATTAAAAGTCCAGAGCAACTCTCATTTCAATTTCTGCAACAGAAAACCACAAATGGTAATTTTTGCTACAACACTTCTTTAGAATATGTTCACACTCAAAATGATAAAGTGTATATATAATACAAGAGGCTGATTGTGACAATCTATACTCCACTAACAATTATTTTCATCTTGACAACTCCTTGAATCCAAATAATCCAATATGCTATTTGGTTTTAAAGTCCACAGGCAAGTTACACAAATCAAGACATTCTACTCTTCCAAACTGTTTCAAAATACACATTCCATTTAATCAACCAACAGGTTACACCCACTACCACAAAGCAGGTATACAGAATTAACTTTCCAGGTTGGACATGTTTCTTTTACCAAGAACAAAACAGTTCTCTATCATTGTGTCAAAACAGAACTTGTCTATGAGGTCTATGAAATACATAGAAAAACCATAATCTTTTTTTCCAGTGAGCCAGCACAAATTTATCAGCCCCTAGTTCAAGACCTTATCTAGGATGGTATTTGGGCTATAAGAATAAGTTGCAAGACTGAAGAAAAATGGTAGCATAAGTAGAATTCCATTATAATACAAAGACAAATGAATAGCATAAAACATTAACAAAAATACTCTGTGAAAAAAGACAGCAAGCGATGGTTATCATTTTTTTAAAAAGGGGAAACATTTAGATTTTTTTAAAAATACTAACAAATTTTATTCAACTGCCAAGTAGGTCCCTGATAGAAAAAAATACTACAAACAACTTTAGATAAACTGCATTATGCCTTTAAATCTCTTGCAACATATGAAATCAATGATTCATAAACCAATGTCTCTGCTAGCATTTTTTACACACAAAGACACAAAACCCCAAAGTCTCAGTTATAGGATGCTTCTCAGGTCACATCTAAAGCTAACAGATACAGCTAAGAACTGGACTAAAACCAAATCTTAAAGACTTTCAATCTCTGGCTCAAGTCACTTGGGTAAACCTTTATGTACCTTAGTGGGTTAAGAACTCCCAAGTGCTATTCACAGTTATAAACAGTGATATCATTGGTAGCAAAAGCCCAGGTCTGCAAGCTCCCAATGGTGTGCAATACCAAGCTATGGGGTTTTTTTAATACCTAAAATCTTTTTTAAAAAACAATTTCATTTCAAACATGACAACTCATCAGTAGTTCCCATTTTTAACACCTTTCACCCTCAATCACTAAAGGCATAAGGCTCCTAAAAGCTACACAGTAAAGTTTGTACAAGAGTTTAAATAAAGAAATCCAAGTCAACAAGCAGAACATCATAAGATAATTACATATTTTTAGAGGGAATTTTTGGGGGAAAAAAATTTAAATACAAATTAGTTTTATGCATGTACAAAGTCCAAAAGAAAAAATATTTTAAAAGGCAAATTGCATTGTTTTCAGGTGAAGACAATCTCCATCAATGAATCAAAAGTGTTCTTCATGGTAAATAAGAATCTACCAATTCAGAAATATATATACAAGACTAGCAAAAGAAAAGTATCAGAAATGGAAAGAAATAAAATAGGAACAATTGATCTTAAATGGCAGAATAATAAAAAGTCCTATCACAACTTACTGCTATTAAAATTCTTAAAAGAATCATAAAATAATCTTTCAGTAAAAAAAGAAGAGTCAAAATTGGGGAAGGAATGACAAATAACCACACAAAAAAAGCAAAAGGCAACCAGTTTCCATTCTCAAACTAGTTTTGACTTGCCATTCTTGACATTCCATTCTCTGCATTTTCAGAGTCTCCATTCCTCACACTTTATTTTTACTCACTTGGGCCTGAAGAAGTATAACAGAAGGCAAACCTCACCATCTTTGTATCACAGGAATAATTCTCCACTTGTGAGAGCACAAACAGAAAACTACTAAAAGGAAAAAAAAGGTCAATCTTAATTATCCATGATAAGCAGAAAGATAGTATAGATAAATGAATTAAACTGATATTCAGATCAACTGTGAAAGACTTAGCTACTCTCAGCAATACAATAATCCAGGACAATTTTGAGGGCTTATGATAAAGAATTCTTTCCATCTCCAGGGAAAAGAACTATTGAAGTCAAAAAGCAGATCAAAGCATAAGATTTTTCACTTTAAAATATTTGGGTTTTGGTTTTGGAGTTTTGGTTTTATGAGTATTCTCTTACAAAAATATACAATATGGAAATGTTTTACATGATTAATACATGTATAACCCAGATCAAACTGCTTACCAGCTCTGGGAAAAGAGAGGGAAGGGAGAGAGGGAGACAATTTGGATCATATGACTTCATAAATCTTTTGTAGAAAATTATTATTACATGTAATTAGGAAAATAAAGTATTTTTCATGTTGAAAAAATTAAAAATTAAACGGCATTTTAAAAGTTCAGGCTATTATCACAAGTTTCAAGCACTCTTTTCAAAGAACCATTTAGCAAAATTCACTAGTTAAATTTTATATTCTCACCATTTCCACAGTCCTCTTCATTAAGAAATACCTTTAGTAGGTGGTTATCCAAGAACTACCAAAATGGCTAACTAAAAGTGACTGGAGGCACTAACTCTCAGATAGAAGGAAAAGAGAACAAGATTGCATAAAATAGTCCTCAGATAAATGAAAGGATGATATTAAACCTGTTAAGACTGCCACATCCTATGGACAAAGAACTAGACACAAACTAAGAGAGAATGAAAAAGCTAAGGAATAAGTAGAACTTGTTAAATGCAAAGCACAAAAACTGAAGAGAGTACCTAGATTTCTTAATCTAGTCCAAGCATCTCATTTCACAGATGATGTTACTGGGCATAGTGAAAATACAAAGTAACAACAACAAAAAGGTTTCTACTGTTCGGTTGAACATTTCCAAGATGAACATAGTTTACATGTTCAAAACAAGAACATAGTTTACATGACTTATTTACCATCATTTCGTGTCTGAGCAAGGGCATACTGCCTCAGTCCTTCTACTGGGTTCCAGAATTGGGTCCCTCTCCCCACTGCCTCTTTTTCTGCCATCAGAAGACTGGAGTGCTATCTAATAGGGTTCCTGATAAATTGGTGAGAAAGGCTTGGAATTCTGGGAAGCAAATTTCATTCCTCATTTGGGTACCAGAGTATGGTAAAAAGTATTAGGTAAATCAAATTAATCTTTTTTTTTTTAATCTAGACAGCATTTCAGAGGCAGGAGGGATCTTGGAGGGCATTTAGTCAAACCTCATTTTATAGATGAGGAAACTAAGGCCCAGAAAGAAGGGATTTGCTCAAGTTCACACAGGTATTAACAGCAGATCTGTAACTGCAACTCAGGTCTCCTGAAGTCTGCCTTCCTGTTTCAAGTCTATCCCCAAATGAAATCTACCCTCCACTCATCTGTCAAATTGATCTTAAAAGTGCAAATCTGATCATGTCACTCCTCTATTCAACAAACTCCAATGGTTCCCCATCGCCTCTATGATCAAATATAAAATCTTCTGTTTGACTTTTAAAACCCTTTTAACCTGTATTCTTTCTACCTTTCCAATCTTCTTACACCTTACTCCCTTTACCTATTCTGAGATTCTGTGACTGTGTGACCTTTCTTTTCTGTTCCTCTCACAAGACATTCCATCTACAGACTGGCTACTACTAGTGTTCTCTCCTTCCTCTTGGCTTTCTTCAAATCTCATCTAAGAGCCCACCTGAGAGAAGCCTTTCCCAGGACTCCTTAATGTTAAAGCCATTCCTCTGAGAATATCTCCAATTTACCCTAAATATATCTTGTTTGTACATAGCTGTTTGCATAGTCTCCCCTATTATATTGTGAGCTCCTAGAGGGCAGGGATTGTTTTTGTTCTGTTTTGGCTTTTCTTTGTATCCCCAGAGCTTAGCACAATGCCTGACACATAGTAGGCATGAAATAAATACCTATCGAATTCATTTTCCACTATTCCATATAGCCTTCCTCTTTTGTTTGCTCAGTCAAGTGCATTTAGATAATACAGTTCAAATTAAAAATAAACTGGAGAAGTGAATTATTGAGGAGCTCCAGGCAGACCCAACAACTAAGATTGGCAGGAGAAAATATTCTATCCTAGTAGGAGTGGCTATAAAAGAGAGAAGCTGAGGGAAAAAAACAAAATGAGTTAATTACTGAAGACTCTCCAAGTACACTAAACCCAAAAGGCTAAGTCCCTGGTGGTCTACATGTTAAACAAGGTCAGTCCTGTCATAAACACAAAGACTAAAGAGAACAGTCATAGAATCTCAGAAATAATTTAATCTAACCTGTAGCTGAACAGAAATTCTTTCCAACATTTCTAACATTCATAAATGTAGAACTGGAAGGGACCTTAGATCATCTAATGCAACCACCTCATCATTTACAGAAGAAACTGGTGGCCTTGCTCTTGGTGACACAACTAGCTGATTGAAGATGTGAATTCAGATTCTCTGACTCCAAATCCAGTACTCCTTCCACAAAATACAGTGACTAAATTAGAAGGCCTCTCTATTGGTGGGAAACGCAGTACTAGTATCTCCTGAGACAACCTCTTCTAGAGCTCTAATTATTAAAGCAGTTATTAGCATGATGCTTTATAGAAATCAGCACTTGGTCATTAATGGTGGCACTTTGTCTACACCTATAAAAAGAGACTAGACCAGATGATCTTTAAGGTTTCCTACAGTTCCAAAATGGTACTCTGGTTCAAAGAGGTAATCATTTTGAAATCTTAATTTCTGTTCATTGAATGAGGAGCATTAATGGCTCAACATATCCAACTCTAGCTTTGTTCCTTTCTTTCTGAAATCTCTATCCCCCCTCTACTCTCCCATCTTTTTTCCTTCTCCCTCCAGTTGAAGCTACAAGCACTGCTAGATCCTACAGGTCGCATTCAAAGCTCCAGAAGTTGCTAGGCTATGTCTTAAAGAGAGACAAAGAACACTTCCTTGTATCCTGTACATTGCTGAAGACTGCATTTGTATTTGTTTTTTTTATTTGATTCTTTCTCAAATCATCAAAAGTAGGTCACACCAAAAAAAAAAAAAACAAGCTACATTGAAGGCAATGTAATGTGTTATTTGTATCCATACATATAAAGAAACCTGGAGAACAATAAAAATTTTCTCGGTGAAGTTTCAACAATTCTGTAAACAAACTGGCACCTGATGAAGGTTTTGCCCTAGGTAGCCATATATTTAGTAAACGGCAAATTCAAAATTCTTAAAAATCTCTTCTGACATTACAGAACTTTTCATCTCTATCTTGAAAAGTATCTTTTTCTTCCTTATATTAAAAAGTGAGTTTTCACCACTTGGCATGTAAAACAGTACCTTCCTACTTTATAAGGCAAATCCACCCATCAGAAACCAACATTTCCAACAGTACTGTGTTTCTTATTTGGAGGGGGGAAGGGAAACCATCTGGCAGAAAATGCCCCTGAACAGCTACATCCTGTTTATTATTAAATCTTTTTTAGCAATAGTGCTTTAAAACTGTTTTTCCAAATAACCCCCTTGTTCCTGGCACTCCAACACAGACTCATCTTTGGGGGATCTCTCTTGCTCTTCAGCACAAACCAATAATCACAGCTCATCTACCAACTCCACTTAAAACACATGGGGAAATCTAGCTCCCATCCTGGGGAACTGCTATGGAATTTAATATTCTCTTTCTGCCCTCAAATACAGAATATAGAATACAAATACAGAAGCTGAAGTCTGAGATAGTGAAATGGTGACTATTAAATTTCATTTCTATGTTTCTCAAAAAGAAAAAAATACCTCTCCCACCTTTTTTAGGACTTAAGAAGCTAGAAACTAAAAACTGTCCTTTCTTCAGTCAAATCGCCAAAATACCTGAACTAGAGAGCAAGAAGCTTGTTTCTTGCCTCATAAAGTGGTCTCTCTTCACAAACAAGGTTGCCAAAATAGAGGCGATTTTTAAAAATGACAATGATTCAGATTTCTCAAACAGGCATAGCAGAAAATAATTGGCATAAAAATGGGAAGACGACCTAAAAATATGCAAAATCCTATCCCTTGGTTGTTCAACAGTAATGTTTTGGTGGCCTTATGACATTTTAATCTGGGAAAGTGGAAAAGGGGGTGAATGGATCAGATATATAGTTTGCAAGAAAGACACTCTGAAATCATATCCAGCCTAAGCCTGACAGGGCTTTAAAAATAACATACACAGATATGCTGAGCCCTCTAGAGCGCAGGACGCAGGTCCAAAACAATGGGGTGAAAAGACGTTTTTTAGTATGTTTTTTTTAAAGCCCAGCCCAAGACATTGGCTAGGAAGGTGTAGGGGGGGAAAGTACCTCTGTCCCCTCCTCTTGCAGAAAAAGAAAAGAGCCACCCACAGAAATGGAGAGAAAACACACACATCCCCATCCCCTGCGGCCCTACAACCAGGGAGCCAGATAGAAAAGGGGCAGGTTGGGGGAGGGACTGAGGCCCTGCAGTTCGCAGATTCACAAATCTGGTTGGAAAAACAGCTACCACCATTGCAAACTGGGGGAGGGGTGCGCAGGCAAAAGATTCAGACTATGCCCAGCCCCGTCCCTAGCGCCATGGGAAGAATTTGGGGGAGGGGGCATTCACACACCCTTCCCCAGAAACCCTAGACCCCTGCATTCCTGGAAACAAGAGAATGGAGGGGGAGTATAATTGGGGAAGAAATGAAAGGGTCAGAGAATGAGGGGGGTGGGGGCAAAAAGAATTTAAGGGCAACAAGGAAAAGTAAGCGGAGGGGGATAAAATCGGAGAATTGGGGGAGAAAAGGCAGAGATAATTAGCGAATACGGAGAGAGGGGCAGACGATTTAAGGGGAGGCAAAGAGAATTGGGAGAGAAAGATGGGGGGGCGGGTAGGAAGACCTGGAAGAATTGTGGGGGAAGCATTCAAATCCGACCTGGCCTCCTCAGACTCCGACTGGATCGAGAATTGGAGGGGTGTCACGGCGGTGTAAACAATGAGCAGAAGAGCTGCGGCTCGACCCAGTCACTCCCACACACACCCCCAACAGTGGGAAAGGGATTGGGGGGGGTTGCTCTCCCAGCCCCCACTCTGCAAAAGAAGGGGGGGGGCGCATTGATTATCCCTGTCACCCCGCCCCCGGCACCCCCTCCCTCGGCGTGGAGGGCGGGGAGAAGACAAAAGCCCCGAGAGGAGGCCAAGGCCCAGCCTGGCCCTGCTGCTAGGGCCGGGGTTGGGAACAGGGCGGCTGCAGCAGCGGCGGTGGTGGCGGTGGTGGCGGCGGCGGCGGCGGCGGCTCTGAGGCTCGGGATCCATCTTAGCGCTTCCCGGGCCCCCTCCCCTGCCCTACCAGAACCCGGCCGCGACCCCCCCCCACCCCGAAATAGCTACCTGGTCTGGTTCCGGGGATCCGACAGTGCCGAGAAATCGCAATCTGGCGGCGAGAAGGGCGCTCGGGCAGCAGGATGGCGGCGGATTGAGAGGCGGCGGCGGCGGCGGCGGTGGCGCTGGCGGAGCCTCCCGAGCCTCCTCCTCCTCCTCCTCCTCCAACTCTGTCCCTGGGTCTGTGTCTGTGTCTGCCTCCCTCCCTCGCTCGCCTCCTCTCGCTCTCTCCTCCTCCTCCTCCCCCGCCCCCCGCCCCTGCCCTTTTCCTTCTTCTCCTCCTCCTCCTCCTGCCCCCCCCAGCCGCCCGGCCTGTCAATCCCCGTCTGTCTGTCTGTCTGCCCGCCCTTCTGTCTGGTCTGTCTGTCTGGATGGAGCCGCTCGTCCGGCAGCCACTGGCCTCGAAACCTGGACAGCGCCCCCTGCAGGGCCTCCCTGGAGACCCGAACCAGTGCGCCCACCCCGCCCCTTTCACTCCAGTCTCAGCCTAAGGAAGAAGGAGGAGAAAGAAGGTGTGTGGGAGGGGGGGAGTGGCAGCCCCTTCGCCTCGCCCCCGCCCCCGCCCGGCCGCGGGGTGCACACGCAGGCCGCGGGCCAGCCTGGGCCCCGCCACTGTGAACAACGAGCTCGTTTTCCGTGCTGGCGTAGCGTTCCGCGGAAAATTCTATCTTTGTGTTTGAGGTTATTAATAATGTTGTGTGTTGTTACATGTCGCACGTAACCTGCGCGCTCCCTGATATGCCGTGCTGTGGAATGTGATGCGACTTGTGTGGTCTGTTATCTAATATTATAGATACAGCTTGGAATGGTAGTAGTGCTACCAACTGCATACTCAGTGTAGGGTGGGTTTAGGAGAGGCCGCAAAGCCCACCGGGTAGTAAGGCTAACTGGGAAGTCACCGAGGTGGTGGTGCAAATCTTCCTTTCCATTATCCCCGCCTCCTTCCCCCCGCAGCTAAATTAGCAAATCAACAAGTATTTATTAAGCAGCTAATTGTCTCCGGTAAAACGAAACTTTAGCCCTCCCTACCCATGAGGAATTTCCACCTTATTGGGGAGATGTGTACCTATGCAAAAATGAAAGTTGCCCAAATAGAATAGATTTAGAGTTGGAAGAAACTTAAGGGACCATCTACTCCAACCCTCTCCTTTTATAGATGAGAATAACAGAAGCAGAAAGCAGAAGTGACTTGCCCAGCCAGGGTCACTCAATGAAGGACCGGATTCCAAGTCTAATCTCATCCTCTTGACACCAAGTCTCATCCTCTATCCACTATACCGTGCTGCCTCTTATGAGCACAAGTTTGAACCCTCCCCCGAAACAAAATACTGTTACTGTAGTGTATATAATAAGTATTATCTAATATTGGCCCACCTTCAATCACCAAATTACAGACTTGTCCATTTGCATCATGTAATAAACAATAATCATTTGCTAAGCACCTCCAGTACACCAGGCACTATGCTAAGTCCCACGGATATAAAGACAGAGACAATGTAGTGTCTGACCTCAAGGAACTTGCCTCTATGGAAGGAAGGATTCTTTTGTATGTCTATGTTCATAAAAACTTGATACATATAAAGTAGATACAAGATAACCTCGGTGGGAAGGCACTAGTATCTAGGGAGATTAGGAAAAGTTTCCTGTGGAAAGTCTCACTTGAGCTGAGTACCAAGGTTCCATGAAGAAAATGTAAGAAAAAAGCATTCCAGGCATGGGAGGCAGTGCAGAGCTGGGAGCTGTTTTATTTGAAGACCAGCTTTGTAGACCAAAATAGCTCAACCAAAGAGGTTGAAGGGACACTGGAAAAAATAGGTTGTGGTGGCAAAAAACAGGAAATTTAGGGGATACCCATCAAATGGGGAATGGCTAAGTTATGGATATGCTTGTGATGGAATACCACTTTTCCATAAGAAATGACAAGCAGATTAACTTTTTTAAAAAGACCTACAAGAAATTATGAAGATGGAAACAAGCATAACCAAGAAAACATTGTACACAACAACAGAAATATTGTTTGAAGAATAATTATGAATGTCTACCTCCAGATAAAGAACTGATAAATAGAAGCATGCCTGACAATAGTTTCATACACACACATAAATGAGTCAAATGATGCTTTCTCTAGTACAAGGAGCAGAGGAAGTGAGGAAGTGATACCTAGGAACTTTAGTATGACGAGTTAATGTTTTAAAAAAGGAAAATAGGTAAAAAAGGAAAATAGGTTGTAAGGACCTTTATATGCCAATTATAAAGAGAAATCTGTATTTGATTCTGGAGATAAGAGAACCATTAGAGTTGGGGTACAAGGTGTAACATGGTAAGATCTGGTCTTTAGAAGCCACTTGCTGTATTTCCACCCCAACAAAGTCACATGGTCCAAACCAAAAATTTATGTATTAAGGCCTAGTATAGGCTGTGTCTGGCATTCAAGGACCAACCTAGTTTCGAGAAATTTACTATCACTAGGCTGGCTGCAGAAGACTGAATGTGTATATAAAGGTTATTGCCATTGATATTATCTAGAAATTAGGAATTCGTTTAAGTATGCATTAGGTTATACATAGATCAATAGGAAATCATATTTATGTATTTATATAATATATTTATATTTGAACCTAAAGTTCAAAAAGTGCTGTCCTACAGGTTCAGAAATATTTATAGCAAATCTTCTCATGGCAAAGAATTGGAAACAAAGCAAATACCTATCAATTGAGGAATGGCTGAACAAGTAATGAAATGTGAATGTGATGGAATATTATTGTTCTGTAAGAACTGATGAAGGGGGTGGTTTCAGGGAAACCTAGAAAATTTTGCATGAATTGATGCAGAGTAAAGTGAGCAGAACCAGGAGAAAAATGTATGCCATAAAATTAACATAATAAAATTAATTTTGAAAGACTTTAAGAACTCTGATCAATGCAATGATAAGCTATGTGATACTAGAGCTAGAATTTGATAGAACCTCTATCAAACATTGACTCTCTCCCACCCCATCCCCACCTCTTTTCTTACTGTGTTGCCAAAGTTTTGAACTACTAACATTTAGGGTACCCAAAGACCTCAAATGGAGCAGTGCCTCCAAAAGTCCCCAGATTGCTAAATTGTAAAACTCCTAAATAACAGGGACCTATTTTATTTTATCTTTGCAAATCTCCAAGGACATCTTTTGTCAAAGTGTGTTGAATAGAATAAAGCTGAATTGAATTGTATGGAGCAATCCTATCCCTAATCCCTTAATTCTTCCAAATCTCAGTAGGGCAAAAGTGAGTAATCCTAATCCAACTTGCTGTGGGACCAATTTTTTTAGTCTCCCTGCCATAAACCCTGGGTTTGCATGTCTTCTGCATCTGCTAGGTAGCAGACTCCAATAGATTTTGCAAAAGAGGGTCCCAATATAAAAACCATGGATTTAAAACTGGAAGGGACTCCAGGAATTAGCCAGATTCAACACTATCATTCTAGAGGTGAGGAAACAATGCCAGAGCGATTAGATATTTGGCCTGAAATGTAAGAGCAAGAGTAAGGTTTGGCACCTAGTTCTAACTAGCAGTCAAGAATTTTGAGTCATGTGGTTCTGTTCCTACTATACAGTTAACATTAAGTAGTAAATAATTCCTCTTGCTTTCTATGAAATGGAGGTTGTGTTAATGCCAATTTTATCACTGTGCTATAATTGATATATATGGATACACATAGATACCTATATAGGCATCCATAATACCTATATATGTGAATATATAGGTATCCATATATTGACATGGATACCTATATATTGATATATGGTAGAATGCTGTTATAACATGGCTCATTATTAGATAATATTGGGTATACTATATATTGGGAAAAGGATATACAATAGGTCTTGTCACTTACTCTGAAGCATAAAACATACATGCAGGCAGGGATGTACTAGTAAATGTTTAACAATCAGCTCCAATGGCATTTTTAATAGTGAAGAGTCAAGAATGACTCAATGGGAACTTGTGTGACTTGAAGGACAGTGATATCTTCAACAAAAATTGGAAATGATGAAGAGGGGTGGTTTGTTTTAGGAAGGAGATAGACCCAGAGTCATGTTGTAGAGATGCTGAAGAGACATCCTAGTAGAAATGTCCCTCACTGGAATTTAGGAGATGAGGATTATAAATTATAAATCTGACTACCATATGCACAGAGATCATTTTAGTCCCTCCCCCACTTCCTGCTGAGTTGTGCCCTGAAGCAGCTGCCTGTTCCAGAGATTCTAGTCTCTGTCCCACAGCTACCCTTCAGATGTCATTGAATCCTCTTAGAAATTAGAGTGTAGGAGAAAGGACCTGCTTGTATAAAAATATGTATAGGTATTCGTTTGTAGTGACAAAGAATTGGAAATCGAGGGGATGTCCATCAATTGGGGAATGGTTGAGCAAATTGTGGTACATGTTAGTAATATAATACTATTGTGCTACAAGAAATGATAAGCAGGATAGTTTCAGAAGCTGGAAATATCTACATGAACTGATGCAGAAGGAAATAAGTAAAACCAGGAGAACATTGTACACAGTAACAGCAATATTGTATGATGATCAACTGTGAAAACTTGACTGCTTTCAGCAATTCAGTGATCTGGAACAGTCCTAAAAAACTCATGATGAGGAATGCTTTCCACACCCAGAGGGAGAACTGGTGAAGTCAGATGGAAATGGATCAAAGCATACTATTTTTCACATGAGTGGATTTAGGGTTTTATTTTGGGGTTTTAGTTTTATATGAGTGTGCTCTTACAATGACCAATATGGAAGTGTGTTTTGCATGATAATAAAAATAAAATGAAAAATTATGTAATAGCTGAGGGGGAAAGATAAACCTATTCTGGGAAAGGGGGATTTGAGAAGCCCCAGAAGCTTTCAGAATGCAAAGGAATGAATGTCTAATGGTGGAATTTCAGACTTAGGCGGAACAGGAAATATCTTTTTAGCACCCTTCAAATGCAAGTGCAGAACCAGCTGCTCAGTCTATATTTTTTTAAACCTTTACCACCACCACCACCCACTCCCCCACTTAGAATCAATACCATATCATATTGTTTTCAAGGCAAAAGAGGGTAATGTCTAGGCCGTGGGGGCCAAGTGACTTGCCCAGGGTCACACAGCTAGGGAATGTCTGAGGTCAGATTTGAATGTAGGACCTCCCATCTCTGGGCCTGGCTCTCAAACCACTGAGCCACTTAGCTGCACTCCTTTGCCTATTTTTAATGAACATTAGATGACACATTTTGGACAAATTGTCAATAAGTGTTGAATCAATAAAAATTTTCTATTTAAAGCAGAGAATTAATTAATGATAACACTCTTTCCTTCATTCCAATCACTCCTATTCTTTGAGTATGTTAATAAATCAGCATTTAGGGGCAGTAGACTAATCCCAGAAATGCTCCCCCCAAGAGACTAGAAGTCAGACAGAGCCCACTAACCCTTGTAGAATCTGGGAACTTTTAGAAGACGTAGGCAATACAGGTGAAAAGCAAGTTTTAAAAGAAAGTCTTGGAACTTTTGATTACCAAATACATTAAGTTTAAAGCATTTATTAAGTATTACCCATGTTCCAGGCACTGTGGTAGATTTTGGAGATACTAAGAATGGCAGGTCTAGCTCTCTAGGAGTTCACAGTCTAATGGGGAAGACAACTGGCAAACCACTAAGTCCAAATAAGAATAGAATAAGTGGAAGTCACCTCAGAGAGAAGGCCCTAATTAAGGAGATTGGGAGAAAGGTGAGGTTTTCCCTGGAACTCAAAGGAATCCAAAGAAATTAGGTAATTAGGAAGGAGAGCATCTCAGGGATCCAGCCAACGAGAACACATTGAGTTAGGAGAGGGAGTGTTCCTTATTCCAATGAGGCTAGTCATTGGATCTCAGAGTCTATGGAGGGTGGAATACAGGGTGTTTAGGGGAAACTACTACCTCTAGTGTAAGGGCTCATATTTCAGGGTTGCTATCTACCTCCAGCTTCTACCTATGGCCCCAAAAAGCTATAGTATGAGCAGTGGCTATACTTGGTAAGCCATCTTGGCAGATGGGCTACACTAGGCTGAGGGTAACCAATGGGCTACAACATCAGTGAGTTAGGGGGTTGTTTGCCCCAACCAAATAACCCTGTAAAAAGGCAGACTAGAACAATTTGTTCCATCAGCCATGAAGACAGCAGAAGCAGGTGTTATAGAGTGCTTAGAACTTGGTTAGACATCAAAGAAGCCAAAGTCATCACCTGCATCCAGGACCATCACCAGTCATCCTTACTTTTTTCTTGCCATTGTACTTCAAAGACTCTGGAAGGCCAGCAATTTTGTGCAATTCTACCTCACTCACAGTAGGGAAAAAAGACATCACCAGGGATGTCATTTTGGTCTTCTTTGAGTACAAAAGACAACAACCAACCATGTGGAGGAGGGAATAAAGTTTAAGACCAGAAAGGTAGGAAGAAGCCAGGTTAGGAAGGATTTTTAAAACTTAGCCCTGTGGATATACCAGCAAAAACAAAAAGCCAGAAACAACAAAGAACAATCCCTGATCTCAAAGAACTTATGTTCTAATAGGGAAAGAAAACTAGGGGAATGGTGACCAGAGAAAGGAATTTTGTTCTGGAAAATGAAAAAGGTGGAGGAATTCAAATGCTAGTAAACACGATAAATGACCTAAGGGAATGTCTAGAAGACTAGAAGGGGCATGATGCTGAAACACATTCAGGTATCTAAGGTCAGCCAATAGATTTAGTGGACTCAGTGGAGTATTTGCATTCAGACACCAATCAACTGTGTTGGGTCTTAGGGTGGGAGCTTTAATTGGTGGGGAGGGGACAACTGCTATGAAGAGGCAAGGCTTAGGCACTAGGTCCTACAGTTTCTATATAGACCCTTCTTCCTCTTGTCTTAGCTGAAATATTGAGTCTTCCTATAACACCAATCTCAAATCTCCCCTCTAGGGATTGGCCAAGTATGACCTCCTTCTTCAACTATTGTTGCCTGCTCAATGGTGTTGCCAGCCACCAGTCATAGAATTTATCAGTCATTTGGTCTCAGGGGAAAAAAATGTGAAACAGGTATTTCCTGGCTCTTTCTCAACCCTCTAGAACCACTTTTAACACCCCAGTAATAATATGGTGCTGAACTTGGAGACAAAGGAGATGGACTTGAATGCTGATTTGGCTATTACCTGTGAGTTTTTGAGCAGGTCCTCTTTTCTTCTCTGGCCTTAATTATCTCATTTGTAAAAATAAAAAGGTTAGATTAGATGACCTCTGATGTCCCTTTCCACTCTCTCCCTGACCATCACTTCTCTTTCCTACTTCCTTTTAAGGCATAAAGTACTGATATCCTAAGTTTCCACATTGGGGAAAGATTTGTATTTGAAGTTTTTCTTAGTTGCATTCTAAGTTTTTCACTTTGAGTCATTTCAGGCCTTAACCAGAATTGGGAAGATTTTTGTTCTGTTTTTAGGTGAAGGCAATTTCTCAGACCTCGTCTATTTACAAAAGGTAATTATATATTTGATCCTAGGGAGATTACTTCTATGAGGAAACAACTCAAATTTGCTGTTATTCAAATTCCTAAATCTTTTACAGTAGGGGGAAAAAAAAAAGATTTGATTTACTGGCTGGCAAAAGAATACTGGCTGACCCAGGGCCCCAGTATTTTTTTGTTGCCTCACTAAAAGTCAGCCTGGAGAACTTACTACAGGGTGAGAAGATCCAGGGAAAAGAAATAGGGATGATGAAGTTCTACTGGGTCTGGAATACAAGAGTAAAGATTGGTTGTAATATTCTGAGGGAAAAGAAAAATGAGTGAGTCTTAGAGTTAAGGGATAGATAATTATCTATCTAGATAATAGAAGGGGGAAAAAGAAAGAACAAGTAATATGCAGGGGGAGGGGCTCTGAAAGAAAACAAAAGGAAAGGGATGTTTATTTTGAGACTTAAATTAAATGCAGCTACCTATAGGACAAGATGGGAGATACCTGCCCTTGGAAGGAACCCAGATGGCTAAGGGAATCCCAGGTTCTTGCCTACAAAAGGTGGCAACTGAACTTTTTACTTAATGACACATTGGAGCCATGTCATTTCACTTCTATGTCTAAAGAAAAATCACCATTCCCTCTAGCACTTCCAGAACCAATGATCACCCAGCCTTAGCTTGAAAACTTTCTTGGGGATGGGGGCAGGGTGGGTGGATGGGAAGCCATCATCTTTAGACCCCCAAACCATACCAGGTCATGCCCCCCACCAAAAAATTCTGTGTCTCTCTTTGACTTCTAGAATACAGCTACCAGCCTAGTTCAGGCCTTTGTCATTATTCCCCTGGACTATTTAATTAACCTCCCAGCCTTATATCTTTCCTCTTTCAAATCCATCCCCAGGGCTAAAGGGTTATTTCAGAAGCACAGATCTGCCCATATCTTTGGTTCCACCCTATTGCCTCTTGATAAAATACATTTAAAGTCTTTCACTGTCTGGCTCTCTCCTGCCTTTCTAGACTTTCTTCCCACTACTGCTCTTTATGTATACTCCACTCCAGTCAAACTGGCCTCTACACTATTCCCCATATAAGCTATCCCAACTTCCAGGCTCCAGGCCTTTGTAGAGGTTTTTCCCCAAGGGGCTTATTCTGATCCAATCAATCAGTAAACATTTATTAAATGCCTACTCTGTGCCAGGCACTATGCTTAGTTCAGATAATATAAAAAGAAGCAGAAGACAGTCCAAGCCCTTGAGGCACTTATGATCTAATGGGGAAGACCACGTACAAATAAATATAGGGGGGCAGCTGGGTGTTTCAGTGGATGGAGAGCCAGGCCCAGACATGGGAGCTCCTGGGTTCAAATCTGGCCTCAGACACTTCCCAGCTGTGTGACCTTGGGCAAGTCACTTAACCCTCATTGCCTAGCTTTTACTATTCTTCTGCCTTGGAACCAATACACAGTGTTGATTCTAAGATGGAAGGTAAAGGTTTAAAGACAAATAAATGAACACAACATAAATGTACAAAAAGTAAGCTAAAATTCATAGGAAATAATTTACAAAGCGAAAGCACTGGAATTAAGAAGGTTGAGGAAGTCTCCAAGTGATCAATCCCCAGCAAAAGTGCTTTGTATTTTGTATTTACTTATGCCCTTTCTCTCTCCATCCCCCCATAGAATGTAAACTCTTAAAAGACAGAGATTATTTTCTTTATGCCTTTGACCCTCTGGCACCTAATTCAGCCCTGGAAGCCTAGTACACACTAAAGAAGAACTTGTTAAGTGACTACAGGATAAAATATAAAGTCCCCTACTTGGCACCTGAATGTACTTTGGCCTTCACTATCTGGCTACAGCCTCTTTTTCCTGATTTCACATTCCTCTTCATGTCTTCTAGTTCCAGCCAAAATGGGCCCATCTGTTGTTCTTCATCTTCAGTTTTATCTCAGGCCTCTGTACCTTTGCCCAAGTTATTTTCTAAGGCTGGAATGTTCTCCCTCCTCACTTCAACCTCCTGACATCCTTAGCTTGAGTTCAAGGCTCAGTTCCTATGGCATATCCTACTCTGGGCCTTCCACAATTCCAATTATTAGTACTGACCCATTCCACATTACTTTGTATTCACTTTGTATCTCTTTGTTTGTATATATAGGATTCTTTGAGGACAGGACATAGTTTCATTTTCTCCTTTTCATAAAGGCTTCTTGAATTGAATTGAATTTGACCTTTGGTGAGATAAAAGAGGGGAATGCTTCAAAAATCTTCCAGTGTTTAAATCTAAAATGATTTGATCTCATTTTCTTATTGGGCTTTAGATCTAGTAAATTCAATTCTATCACTGTTCCCATGACACATTGTTTTGGGTTCTAACTTTCCAGAAGATACTTAAAAAATAAAATAAAAAGTATTTCTATAGATATATAGTTATAGACACCATTATTTATTTTAGAGGTAGCTAGGTAGTTCAGGGGATAGAAAACTGGACCTGGAAGTCAGAGACCAGAACTGAAATTCTGCCTCAGACCTTTACTAGCTATGTGTTATTGCTCAAGGCATTTAACCACTGTCTCCCTCAGTTTCTCCATCAGAAAAGCACCTCCCTCACTGGGTTATTATAAAGATAAAATGAGATAATGGTTGTAAAATATGCTATAAATACTAAATATAATTGTTCACAGAATGGATTTTGTTTCTACAATCTCTTTATAGAAGATGTCTTTGTTTAAATTTTAAATAAATGGTTATTTAAGAAGCTATATGGCTAAATCAATCCTGAAATAAACATGGAATGCTCCTAATCATGTATTATGACTCTGATAACTTCAACCTAGGAATTAGTTAAAAGAAAAAAAAATACAACAAACAAACAGAGAACATCTGGTAACCTTGGTCTCCATTCCTCCAAACCTGACTCTTTCCTAGACTTCCTTATATTTGTTTTTGGTTTTTTAATTTTTTTTTGTCATGCAAAAAATACTTCTGTATTGGTCATTGTTGTAAGAGCAAAGTCATACAAAACCAAGACCCCAAAATAAAACCATAAATACATAATATAAAAGATGATTCTACTAGTTCTTTTCTCCAGTGGATAGCATTCCCTATCATGTCTTTCAAGATTGTCTCAGATCATTGTACAGCTGAGGGTAACCAAATTTTCATAGATAATCATTGTCCAGTATTGCTGTTATTGTGTCCAATGTTCTCCCAGTTCTGCTTATTTCACTTTGCTTCAGTTCATGTAGGACTTTCCAACTTTTTCTGAAATAACTTGCTTATTGTGTCTTATAGTACAATAGTATTCCATCACTAACATATTCCACAATTTGTTTAGCCATTGGACAGACTATGGACATCCCCTCAATTTCCAATTCTTTGCCACTACAAAAAGAGCCTCTATAATATTTTTGTACAAGTAAGTCCTTTCTCCTTTTTTATGATCTCTTTGGGATATAGATCCAGTCATGGTATCACCAGATCAAAGGGTATGCACAGTATTATATAAACTTTCTTATTTCTGTTGAGGGTACTGTCATCTTCCTAGAACCCCAAGTTCATGATGTCATAGTTGTCCTTGATTCTTCATATTTAAGCAATTGCCAAGTTTCCTCAATTTTACCTCTACTGCCTCTCTGAAAAGTTGTCACAATAGACAAGAGTGCTAAGCTTGGAGCCAAGAAAACCTGCATTCAGACTGAACTTCTAACATATACTAGCTCTGTGACCCCTGGGCAAATCATTTAACTGCTTTGTGCCTCAGTTTCCTCATTTGTAAAATGACTATTATAAGAGTATATCAGCGATTCTGTCATGAGGATCAAATGAGACAATACTTGTAAAGTGCTTTGCAAAACTTAAAGTGCTATAGAAAATTTAGTATTATTTTCATCACCACTAACAATCTAAGGTTCAGATGCTTCCTGTCTTTCACAGGGACTTTTGAAAAAAGCTTCTTAATTAGTTCAACTCCCTTCTGTTTCTCCCTTCTACAACTGATCTTCCACTTAGCTGCCAAAAATAATCTTTCTTATGTACTTCCTCTGATCACTTTAGTCTTGTGTTAAAAAATCTTTAGTTGCTACTGATATCTCCAGAAGAAAATTTGAAATCTTCAGCCTAACATTTAGTCTATTCCACTCTAGGTCCAACCTTCCTTTCCAGAATTATTTCATATTAGTCCCCGTCACACTTTCTTTCTTCCAACAATTTTTTTGTTGTTCAGTTGTTTTCAGTCATGTCCAGCTCTTTGTGACCCCATTTGAGGTTTTCTTGGCAAAAATACTGGAGTAGTTTGCCATTTCCTTCTCCAGCTCATTTGACAAATGAAGAAACTAAGGCCAACAGGGTTAAGTGCCTTTCCCAAGGTCACAGAGCTAGTAAGTATCTAGTCTGTTTGTTGTTTCTGGAACTCTACATCACATCTCCCATCTCTGTACATTTGTTTAGACTAAACCTGGTACTTGGAATGTATCTCTCAAAATATACATCTTAAGTCTCAGCTTAGGTGTCACTACCTTCCTGAAATCTTCCCTCATTCTTTCCCTTTCCCAACCATAGGATTTTAGTGTTCTGTCTTGCCTTTCTCACTTATCCTGCCCTAGAAATCTCCTATAATCTACTTACTTGTGTTATATCTCTCAGTAAACTATAAGCTCTTTGAGGACAAGAATTATTTCCTTTGTCTTTATTTCCTCAATCTCATCTGGTGCTATGTAGTTAATAGGTACTTAATGTTTGTCATTGAAAATAAGTTAACACCTCCCATTGTACATACATTCCTCACTTGTCTCCCTTTCCTCTTAGAAACATAGATATTAAATAGGCATTCTTTTCTATTTACCTGGGCAAGGAGGTAATTGACTAATTGCATCAGTTATTAAGTTAATTAAATGGAGACAAAAAGAAAAAGAGACAGTAAGAACAGTGTACCAACTATTATAAAGGCCGAACAGCTTGATGTTATAAACCTCATCATCTCAGCAGACCAGGCTAAATATCAGTCAATAATAAGAATCAACAAAGTAAGTAATGATAGATCAACAGTACCTGGATGAGGAATTTAAAACATATCAGAAATAGGGAAACTGTTGGTCCCCTAATCAGTAGAAATTTCAGCCATTTCACAACACATTGGAGCATAGGATATCAGTGGAAGAAGCACTGGTATTTTCAGGTGAGCTCCTCCCCACTAACAGCTTATTCTGTATCACTTGTGCCTGAGCTGCAGAGTTGAGGTTGTTTGTTTGTGTGTACATGTGTATGTGTGTGTGTGTTTCTGTACCTGTGTGCCTCCAGCATCTCCATTTTCTCTCAATCAGGGAACTTGGAAATGATTTGTCACTGTTGTGTCAAACAGTTCCCATGTGTTCACTGACAACTGAAGGATGGGAAAAGGCACAATGAAATTGACAGAGGTCCTCTTCACCTTCATGGATCATAAAAATGGATATCTAAACCTTCTTATGCATTAATTCATTCTTCAAGCATGCATCAAGTGCTCCCTGACTGCAAGACATTGCAGGAGGAAGCACTTTAGGGGAATGCAAAAGGGAAGAAGAGTCTCAGCCCTGAAGGACCAGTATAGTCAGTATAGTTGAGGAAACGGTATATGTCCAGAAAATAACACTACAGTCTTTGCTTTTCAGTTAAAAACAAACAAAAAAGCTAGTTTTAAAATAACTAATAGTTTAAAATGCTCCAATTTGTTGTGACATGGCCAAAATTTCTGCTGATTTAGGGACTAATAGCTTCATTATTTCTGATACATTTTTAATTACTCATCCAGGTATTGCTGGTCTGTCATTACTTAACTTGTTGATTCTTATTTTTGACTGATATTTAGCATGCCCTGCTGAGATGATTGAGGTTTCTAATATTGAATTATTCAGTCTTTATTATAGTTATTAATATATACTAAGGGGACTGGTGGTAGAGGAATGGAAGACAAAGAGGTAAAAGTCAGATGGGGTTAATCATCTCAGGAGATAAAGAATACCTGGGGTGTAAAGTCAGGAAAACTTATCTTCCAGAGTTCTGTCCTCTGACCTAGCTGTGTGCCCTGGGCAAGTCATTTAACTAAGGCCCTGGTGGCCTTAGTTTCCTCATCTGTCAAATGAACTAGAGAAGGAAATGGCAAACCACTTGAGTGTCTCTGCCCAGAAAACTCCAAATGACATCATGAAGAATTGGACCTAACTGAAAAATGATTGAACAACAGTAGCAAACTCACAGTCAGTGTATCAATCTACAAGCATTCATTAAGCACCTACTGCGTACCAGCCAATGCACTAAGTACTAAGGCTACAAAGACAAAAATAAAAAGTCCTTGTACTCAATGAGCTTCTATTTCAATCAGAGGGAGATAATAAATACATGTATGAATAGATAAAAGTTAATTTGGGGGATAAGAGAGGCACTAGTAGCAAGGGTGATTGGAAAAACTCTCTTGTAGAAACTAATATAGAGCTTTAAAAGAAAACTAGTGATTCTAAGAAAAATAGGTGAGTTGGGAATATATCCCAAGAATGAAGGACAGTTTATACAACAGTGTGGAGATGAAAAATGAAGTGTCATGTGTGAGGAATGGCAAGAAATTCAGTTTGGCTCTACATGAAGGAGAGTTAATGATAAGATAGGAATAGATTCTCTCTCTTTTTTTTCCTTTTTGAAACCCTTACCTTCAGTCTTAGAATCAATATTGTGTATTGGTTCCAGGGCAGAAGAGCAGTAAGAGCTAGCCAATGGGGTTAAGTGACTTGCCCAGGGTCACAGAGCTAGGAAGTATCTAAGGCCAGATCTGAACCCAGGATCCCATCTCTGGACCTGGCTCTCAATCCACTGAACTACCTAGCTGCCCCCCTAGAGTCTCTTTTCTAAGTAAAATGTGTCCTATCTAGAATTGGCTTCACCACAGAGAGATAGAACAAGATGGTCACACACAGTTTCATTTGAGAGGTAGATCTTGCCTGGCAACCCTTTACATCTAATAATTTCTACTCAGGCTTTCAACCTTTTGAAAATCAAAGAAGGCTTTTTCCCCTTTTGCCTAAAAATAAAAAGAGAACTACTTTATGATTTTTCTAGGAATTAGCTTTTATGGTTAGAGGGAATCTTACAAACCATTTAGTTGAATCCAATTAATTTTTTGAGGAGGGAAGCCCAGAAAGATTAAGCCTTCCACAATCACACAGCTAAGTCAGGAACAGATCAGAATTCAAACCCAAGACCTCTGACTCCAAATTCAATACTCTTACTACACTACATTGCATGGCCATGCTCTGATGTTACTCCAAAAAAGAAAGACAAGTCATTGAGGCTAGGTTTGGCAGCATTGAAAGCTGGAAGAACTCTAATCAATGCAACGGCCAACCAAGGTTCTAACAAGACTAAGGATGAAACTTGCTGCCCACCTCCTGACAAAGAGATAACATTTTAAGGGGCAGAATGAGATGCATATTTTGGACGCAGCTAATGTGAGAATGTTTTTGCTTGACTGATTATGCATATTTGTTATAAGTTTTTTTTTTCTTTTTCCAATGGGAATGAAGTTGAGAGGGAGAGAAAATGTTTCTGTTAATTAAAAAAATAAAAATTAAAGAAACCAAGTTTGGACTATCACATACATCAACAATCTACTAGGTAGTCAATTTTTTCATTTTCTAGCCACTTGTTTTAGTGTCATATAAAAACAGACTTTTTAAATTTTTCTGCCTGAGCCATGAACCTGAACATGCCTCTTTGAGAGACTACCTTCTATTGGCAAAGTGATTTACAGTTCGTTTTTCTCTTGTTAGGTGTCTTCATGTGAATTCCAGGAATTGTCAGTCCCATTTCGAGAATAAGTAAGTTAGGGGACCAGAGAAGGGAACTGGCTCAGGTCACAGGACACCACGTAAGATTTTTTTCCAGGCATGTAAACCTTAGTGTGTGGAGACATTTCAACCTCTCTTCTGTTGGTTGCTAGGCAGCTGTTACAAACCTGAATTCCACCCCTGAGACACACTCTGTTTCAATGGCAACTAAGAAAGATCCCATCTCAAACTAGTCCCATCTTTCCCTTCTAGCCCTGGGCTAGAAATATAGCTCCCGATTTTAAATATAAGACTCATTTATTTTCACATGGGACAGTCTGGGCTAGTGGGAAATACATTAGATTTGGAGACATTGGTCCAAATTTCAACTCTGTTACATTCCCCTCAATGCCTGTTTTCTTATTTGTAAAATGAAGGGGTTGGAATTAAATGATCTCTAAGATTCATTTCTTTTTTAAAAGTTTTTTTTTCATTTTTTCCCATAAGGTTTCTTCCTTAATCCTCAATTTCCTCATTTGGAAAATGAACTGGAAAAGGAAATGGCAAAGCACTCTTGTATCTGCCATGAAAACCCAATTGGGGAGACAAGTGAAATGAATGAACAGTAAATGTTATTAATTAACCCATGTATGTGTTATATACACACATGCTGATTTTTATTTAATCCATCCAATCAACAAGGACTAAGCTATGTACAAGGCCCTGTGCTACTACTCAATCATATGGGATAAAGAAATATATGTGAATGAGGTTATACAATCAACAAGGTTAAAAGACCTTTTGGGCATCCAGGCCTTTAGAGCTGGTTGCTCACTTGTGTCCAACTCTTCATTGACCCCATATGTCATACACTCTGTGGGGTTTTCTTGGCAGATAATGGAGTAGTTTACCATTTCCTTCTCTAGTAGATTAAAGCAAATGGAGGGTAAGTGACCTGCCCAGGGTTATACAAGCTAGTAAACATCTGAGGCCAGGTTTGAACTCGGGTCTTGCTGAGTTCAGGACTAGAGTTCTAACTATAAGATCAATAAGATCTTTTCTATTGAAAATATTCATTCAGATTATACATAGTTATTGAAAAACTGCTATATCCAGGCAAGGGAGTGGATAGGAGATACAGATTGATAAGACCTTGGGATATCTCCTAGAGGAAAAAAAAAAGGCTACACAACTAACCATAATATGAATAGGATTATACTAAGTGTTTTAAGGAAAGATACATTTTGCATGCAGCTTCTGTAAATAAATAGCCTTGCTTAGGAATGCCTTAGTCCTTTCTTTCCATAGCTCTCCCAGGGAGAGCAGTGGAAGGTAGCAGATATAACTGCCTGAGATGCTTTTTGTTCCAGAAGAGAAAAAGGGAAAAAAGAAAAACAAATAGTTTCAAACATTTCCATTTTTTCCTCCTAAACATCTCTTCCTTTTTTTTTTCACTGAAATATATATGTGTGTGTATATATATATATATACATATATATCATATAATCATGCAAAAACACTTTCATATTGGTTATTATTGTATGAACACACTCATACAAAACCAAAACCCCCAAATAAAATTATAAATACACAGACTGTATTTACATGCTTTGATGCATATCCATCCAACTCTTATAGTTCTTTCTCTGGAAGTGGTTAACATTCCCTGTCATTAAGTCTTTCAGGATTATATCCAATCATTACATTGCTGAGAGTAGTCAATTTTCTCAGTTGATCATCATACAATGTTGCTGTTACTGTATACAATGTTCTTCTGGTTCTGCTTATTTCACTCTGCATCAGTTCCTGCAGATCTTTCCAACTTTTTCTGAAATCGTCCTGCTTATCCTAGCACCATCGTATTCCATCACCAACATGTACCACAATTTGTCCATCCATTCCCCAATCCAGGGACATTCCCTCAGTTTGCAATTCTTTGCCACCACAAAAAGAGCTGCTATAAATATTTCTGTAGATGTGGGTCCTTTCCCCCTTTTTATGATCTCTTTGGGATAACAGACCCAGTTCTCTTACCCTTTCTTATGGTCCTTCTTTGGTTGCTTAGAGTTCTTCTGAGCTCCCTCATATTACAATCACTGGCCTGAAATAGTCCTTCTGCAATCACCAAACTCCCACACACACTTTGTTGGATGAGTCAGGGCCCTGGTCTGTACATAGAATGCAGAAAGGTTACAAAGGAAACTAATCATATTGAAATATCTTTATTAAAATATATTCCTTAAAAAAGTTCACCGACCCCACGTTAAGAACCCTTGATCTAATCCATGTCCTTCATTTTACAAATGAGGAAGCTGAGGCCTAGAGAGAAGAAGCAATCTGCTGAAAGCCTGCCATGTAACGTAAGAGACAGATCTGGTCCTCATTCGGATTCCAAATCCCAACTTGTGTCTAGCGTTTGCTCGGCACACTGTGCAAACCTTAATACTCTATACAGGTAAACCTCAGAGATGTTGTGGGTTCAGTTCCAGACCACCACAGTAAAGCTGATATTGCAACAAAATGAGTCACACAAATTTTTTGGTTTCCCACTGCAGATAAAAGTTAGGTTTATACTATACCATAGTCATATTAAAAATCATACTAAAAATACTGTACATACCTTAATTAAAAATGCTTTATTGCTAAATGAAGCAAACTTCATTGTTGTCCACAGCTGTGGTTCTTAATCTCCAAGTAACCATTTTCTAGACATCTTCACCTATGTGTGCATAAAAAGATCCAAAGGTCTCAAATCAGGTATTCAATTAGTTTTCCCTTAAAAGGTATCGAAATTGAACAGCTAGGAGTCTCTGTGGCAGAGAGGTCTGGAGACAGGAGTTCTTAAGTTCAAATCTGGCCTCAGACACTTCCTAGCTGTGTGACCCTGAACAAGTCACTTATCCTCCATTGCCTAGCCCTAACTGCCCTTCTGCCTTGGAACTGATACTGAATATGGATTCCAAGGCAGAAGGTAAGGTATTGAAATTGTTCAGGAGCTTTCATTGGTTCAGAGGGCTTAGCTTCCTGGTGGCCTGAGTATAGGGAGGACACAAGGGGTCAGCAGCATGAAGGACAGCCCAGGGGAGCATTGCTCTACTAAGTCAGTCAGTCAGATAATAAGTACGCCAGCCATCACGCTAAGTGCCAAGGATACTGTTATGGTTTAGTTGTGTCCAACTTTTCATGACCTCATGGACAATACTATCCAGGGAGTTTTCTTGGCAAAGGTAGTAGAGTGTTTTGCCATTTCCTTCTCCATTGGATCTGTTTGTCAGGCAAATAGAGGTTAAATGACCTGTGCAGGGTAACTATCTGAGGCCAGATTTGAACTCTAGTCTTTCTGATTCCTGTCCTGGTGCTCTATCCGCTGAGCCACCCAACTGCCTCCTGGGCAAACTGAGGTTGACTTGCCTGAAGTTACACAGTCAGTGTCTGAGGTTGCATTTGAACTCAGGTCTTCCTGAATTCAGCCTCAGCACTCTATCTACTAAGCCACTAGCTGCCTCAATGGGGATATAAATGAAGGCAAAAGACAGTTTCTGTCCCGAAGGAGCTCAAGGCTGGATGGATCCTTAATGAATTTCCCTTTTCTTTTCCCCCTGCTACAAAGACTGCATCCTTGAGTTAACTGCTAGTGGACTGCAACTGTCTTATTTTGTTTCAGTCTCAGACCTGAGTCACTCGATCCATCTAGTCACCTCGGGATGGCCACAGTCAGGCTATCTGGTGGGCATCTCCAGTTCAATATGTCCTAAATAGAATTTCCTCCTAAATTTACCCCTCTCCTTCATTCTATGCTCTTGTTAAGGGCACCACGTTCTTCTAGTCACCCAGCTTTTTTTTTTTTAAACCCTTACCTTCTGTCTTAGAATCAATACTGTGTATTGGTTCTAAGGCAGAAGAGCAGTAAGGGCTAGGCAATGGGGGAATAAGTGATTTTCTCAGGGTCACACAGCTAGGAAGTATCTGAGGCCAAATTTGAACCCAGGACTTCCCATCACCAGGCCTGGCTCTCTAGCCACTGAGCAGCCAATCACCCAGGTTTACAAGTCAGGAGCTATCCTTGACTCTCTCCAATTTTCACTCCTCATGTCTAATCAATCGCCAAGTCTTCTGAATAGTCAAAATAGATGTCACAGCTTGCACATAATACAATAGTAATAATAGTAGCATTTATATATTACCTACTCTGTGTCAGCCACTATGCTAAGTGCTTTACAAATATTATCTCATTTGGTCCTGAGAGATAGGAGCTATTATTATTCCCATTTACAGGTGAGGAAACTGAGGCCACAGAGTTTATTGACTTGCTCAGAGATACCCAGATAGTAAATTTCTGAGGCCAGATTTAAAGTCATCTTCCTGATCCCAGGCCTTGAGTAAAGCTCATCTGTTTTGTTCATATTCATATTGATGCAAATAGCTGGCATTTATATAGTGTGTTAAAGTTTGCAAAGAAATTTACATAGTTAATTCATTTTGAACCTTTAGGACCTCATTTGTAATTCTTGTTTTAGACACAACTAGCAAGTTAGATAAACTACTTTCCCAAAGAAATTAGGCTCAGAGAATTAAAATCATATTATAGGCTAGGGGGCATGTAGGTAACTCAGTAGACTGAGAGCCAACCCTAGAGACAGGAGGTCCTCTGTTCAAATTTGACTTCAGGTATTTCCTGGCTGTGTGACCCTAGGCAAGTCATTTAACTCAATTGCTTATCCTTTACCAGTCTTCTGACTTGGAACCAATACACAGTATTGATTCCAAGACAAAAGGTAAGGGTTTGGTTTTTTTTTTTTTTTTAATGAGTTAGGCAAGAAGTGTGTAGAGGCTGGAAACTAGAAATATATTTTGGAGACCTTTATAGAGTCCAAGTGAGAAATAATGAGCATATGAACTAGGGTAATGGAAATGTGATGGAGAGAAGGGAAAGGAGATGAGAGATGCCAAAGAGGTAGAGCCCATAAGCCTTTGAAGAATACTGAATATATATAATAAGTAGGAGGTACAGTGGATAGAGTGCTGGATTTCGAAGACAGGAGACCTGAGTTCAAATCCTGTCTCAAATTCAGATTAGCAGCAGATTAACTTAATCTGCCTGCCTCAGTTTATATATCTATAAAATAGGAATAATAATAAATCCTACCTCACAGGGTTATTGTGAGGTTCAAATAGATCATATAAAGTGGTTTGCAAACCTTAAAGCATTATATAAACATTATTATTAATGTAGATTGCTATGCACAATGATAACCTTGAGCCATCAAGAAAAAAATAAGAATTTCCAGTGTCTTCCATTTAAGAACTTGGTGGGGAAAGACCTCTATTTCAACTTGCTAAGAAAAATTATTTTAAGGTTTTGGAATTTTAAGAAGTATTGGTTTCAGTTATCAGAAAGATTCATGTATCCAAAATTTCCTCCTTGCTAATGATGGCAGAAAATAAGGTTTTACTGTATAATAAAATTATTATTGTTTCACTCTCTGTTCTCATATCTTAGTAACCAATTCTTCTTAATGTATCATGTGTTATTGGGTATTATTGTTATCCTTGAGTGTCTTATTCCCCTTTGAGCACCAGGAGGGTAGGGACAGCACCGTTCCACAGCACCCAGCCTAGCACCCTCTCCCTATAACAGGTACTTAATCAATGTTTACTGAATTGAGCATTTGTTGAATCACAGCTCAGTTCTGCCCCTGCCTTTCCTAGAAGTCTGCAGCTATCCAGTTGTCCCCGTCCACACTCAGCCTTAGAATTTAGCCTCACAGCTCACATTTCCTGGGGAAGCCCAGGACTACTAGGTCAGCCATGCAGAGGATTCCCAGAGCCTCAGCTCACCCTTGGAACAGGGGCAGCCTGTGTTTCCTTGGGAAGGGCTAGAATAGAGTGTGGCTTTTAAGTCCCCACCGCAGGCATGTGGGACAGAGATGACATGATTAGAAAAGGATGTCAAACATCCTCTGAGACTTACAACCAGCCAGGTTCTTGGGGGAGCTGTCTAGGAGAACAGCCCCAGAGCTAGACCAAGACAGTCTTATAGAGGAATTTTGCACAACTATTGCCCAGTAAAAAAGCTATGGGACGTAGAGCAATTAGGCAATGGCTAAACAAGTTGTGATATGTGAACAGAATAGAATATTACTGTTCTGTAAGAAATTATGAACATGATGAATACAAGGAAGTGAAGTAAGTAGAATCAGGAAAACTGTATATTTACAAAATCAAAATCAAATAGAAACAAAGTAGGGCAGCTCAGTGGCTCAGTGGCTCAGTGGGAAAAGAGCCAGGTCTAGAAATGGGAGGTACTGGGTTCAAGTCTGACCTCAGACCTGTCCTAGATGTATGACCCTGGGCAAGTCACTTAATTGCCATTGCCTAGCCCTTGCCACTCTTTTGCCTTGGAACCAATATACAGTATTGATTCTAAGAGGTAAGGTAAGGGTTTAAAAAACAATAACAGAGGCCATTAATCCATATGGAAGGATTTCATCGAATTGCATATTGATTTGATTTTAAAATGTAACACCTAGATTTTTTTTGGCATTTTTATTTATTTTGCCAAGTATTTTACAATTGCATTTAAATCCTATTCAGATTGCATCCATCCACATTCAGGTGCATATGAGAGCCCAAAGGAGGGCAGCGTGTTTGACACCTTTGATGTCTGTAATAACTATAGTAATATGAAGGAAAAGAACAATTACAAAACAAATGCAAAAGAATTCCACAAAATAATAATGACCAAGTTTGGCCCTAAAGAAGAGATAAAGGAAAGGAATGTAATTCTCTCCTAGGTGGCTCAGTAGATAGGGCACCTGGCCTAGAATCAGAAAGACCTGAGTTCAAATCTGGACTCAGATACTTACCAACAAGCCACTGAACCCTGTTGACCTTGGTTTCCTCATATCTAAAATGAGCTGGAGAAGAAAATGGCAAACCATTCCAGGATCTTTGCCAAGAAAATCCCAAAAGGAAGAGTCAGACACAACAGAACAACAATAAGACTCCCAGTCTAATGTCTTTTTCTACTATATAATCCTGTTTCTTCTACTTTTTCCCAATCATCTCAATGAATTCCTCCAAAACATATTCATTTTTTAGGTAGAGTGGCAGACAAAAGGCCTGAATCTGAGACCCAGTTGAGCTACTTAATAACTTGCATGACTCTGAGCAAGTTACTCTGCCTCTATGGACCTCAATTTTCCCATTGGCAAAATGGGGATAATAATATTTCTATACTTTTCAATGACTGATTCCATCTCCAGTTTTTCCCACTTTGCTCATGTATGGAATGTACTCCTTTACTGGAATCTCTTTCAATCTGTAGCATTATTCATGATTCAGTTCATGTATCACCTCCTTCCTGCAGGAAGCGTTTCCTGGTCTTCTAATTGTTACAGCTTTCTCCTTCCTCAAATTTTCTTACATTCCGGGTGTCCCAAAAGACTCGCTGCAGTTTTAAATTTGCTCTAAGTGCAACGAGGAGGTGTCACATGAATGGAGTCTTGGATAATGGTAGGGATTCTAAGAGACGGAGACGAATCCAAGCCCAAGGAACGACTTGTGCAAAGATCTAGAGATATGGAGGTGGGAGATGAAATATATATATATGCAATACATACACAGACATATACATACATGTGTGCATACATACACATACATACTTACGTACATAAACATACTTATCTGTTTCTAAGTTGTGTCTCTACAGTCAGAAGCATACTTATCTTTATCCTGGCCAGTAAAGCAGAAGCTCCTTTAGGGCAGGAAGTGCATTTCGGTTTGTCTTTGTAGGCTCAGTAAGAGCCTTATGCATAGTAGGTGCTTAATAAATACATATCAGAATGGTTGTGGGAAGGAAAGCATTTTATAATCCTAAAGACTCTATCGAAACAGGAGCTATTATTAGCTCTCCTTTCCTCTGAACTCATTTAACATTCATTTTTCATTCGACACATAGATACTAGCTTCAATTAAATTTTTATATAATGCTAAGAGCACCTGCTATGTTCAAAATATAAGCTTAACTTTCAGGGGAGATGCAGTGTTTAGGATTGAAATTTTTCCTACTGCTCTTATGATAAATTCCTTGAGTTAGGAACTCTGTCATCCTTTCCCTTCAATGACTTTCCATTTCATTCACAAACAATTATTAAGGACCTACTATGTGCAGGGCATTGTGCTAGGTTATTCCTCTGGATCCTCAGCCTTCAGCATCTGTCACACCGTACGATCCCTTGCACGTAGTAGGTAATAAAATATCTAATTTGGGGATCCTTACATCTTGAGGGCATTGGGGGTATTTACAAAATAATTGCACTCCCCCCAAAAAACTTTCTCCACTAGAGGGCACTGTGGGCCAGAAACCACAGGGCCATAGCAGTATCTGGTTGAAGAAAAAGATAATTGCTTCAACTGGGACTACCCAGAGGAGGATGCTTTTACCCCTAGGCATATCTCTGAGTGCTGGGATGACTGGGAGCAGGTTAATAACGAGAATCCTGGCAAATGGAGCTTCTGGTGCACTTTATTACTCCCCAGGTACAACCACTAGGCCCTGTCTCACTGACTCAGGAGAGGCAAACCGGGGTACACTGCAGTGGTAAGACCTCCTTTGGCCAGAGGGCCGGCTGGCTCTGGACCACGGGGATTCCAGCTTCCAGGCTGATTCGGGCAGAGATATCCCTAAGACATGGCAAATCTGGCTCCTCTCACCTTTCTGAGGTTGCTATAGGAACCTCAGAACCGAGCCTCGGTCATGTGTGGAAGGGGAGGGCTAAAAAGACCTGAGGCTCTCAGCCCATAATCCTAACTCCCGCTACCTCCAACAGGGATAACACATACAGAGCTTCCCCTGATACACATAGCATCACCAAGGCAACGAAAGCCTGGGGCTGGCTGCCTGGCAACCGTAACCCTGCCCCCTTTCCACACACACCTTCATGTTTTCCTTTTGTGACATCTCTTCCTCTTCTGTCTCCACCAAGGCCCCCTTAAGTGGATATTCTAGCCAGATGTCATTGAATACAAGGGATGGCCATGGGGTTGAGGAGTGATTCCCTCTCCTCCTTCCTTCCCCCATCTCTATAGGCATGAAATCATGGAATCAGCTCCAAATCTAGTGGATAGAATTAGGGAATCTCAGAATGAGCAGAAAACTCAGAGGTCCTTCAGTTTAGCCCATATCTGAACAAGAATTTCCCTCATGGGGGGCAGCTAGATGACTCTGTGGATTGAGAGCCAGGCCTGGAGGTGGGAAGTCTTGGGTTCAAGTGGGTTTAAGTTCTGGCTCAGACACTTACTGGGCAAGTCAATTTAACCTCCATTGACTAGCCCTCACTCCTCTTCTGTCTGAGAATCAATACACAGTATGGTATATATCTACGACAGAAGGTAAGGATTAAAAAAAAAAGAGCCTCCCTAATAGCATCCCTGATAAGTGGTCATTCAACTTCTCCAGGATGTCCAGTGAAAGGAAGCCACCATCTCCCAAGGCAACCTATTCCACTTGGGGGCATGTCTTATTGGTGGAGAATTTTTTCCCTCTATAAAGCCTAAATCTTAAAATCTCTGTAACTTCTTCTAATAACTGCCCCTAGTTCTTCCTTTGTGGCTAAGCAGACCAATTCTGCCCCCTCTTCTACAGGACAACTCTTCAGATATTTGAAGATCCACTCTTCTGTCTCTTCACTCAGTTAGCCATCCTTCAGCCACTCCTGGGAAGTGTACACATTATAGAAATATACACCCAAAGGATAGGTAGGTGGCTCAGTGGATTGAGAGCCAGGCCTAGAGGTGGGAGGTCCTGGGTTCAAATTTGACCTGACAAGTGTTCAAAACTGGTAAGTATCCTTTCTTGGGCTTCAAGAGAAGACTGATTAAGGAGGAAACAAAAAATCTAGAAAAGGTATTTGAAGCAAGTGATCCATGAGAAAATTTTTATTAGGAAGAAAAACTCCAAATGTGACAAATTTGGAAAAATCTTTTGTCTGATCTTAGTTCTTGCTAGTCTATATCAATGACTGCTCTAGGACAGAAATGACAAAAATAAACATAGAAAGAGATTCAAACAGAACATAGATCAAATTAAGCATCAGAATATTTAGGATCATCAAGATTTAGAGCTGGAAGGAGTCTTACAGGTCACCAATCCAAAGCCTTCATAATGGAACTAAGAACCAGAATATAGAAATGACTAAGGTCACACAGATGGCAGATGAGTGTTATGGTTCAGTCATGTCCAAATTTTTGTGACTCCATTTGGGATTTTCTTGACAAAGATCCAGGAGTGGTTTGCCATTTCCTTCTCCAGCTCATTTTAGAGATGAGAAAACAGGCCAACAGAACCCCTTATGGTCATACAGCTAGTCAATGTCTAAGACCAGATTTGAACTCAGGACAATGAGTCTTCCTGACTACAGGTCTGGTGCTCTTATCTACTGTACCACCTAGCTGCCCCATGTGGCAGAATTCAAATCCATATCCTTTGATTCCAAATCTAGCATCCTTTTCACAGCATCTTCTCTAGGCTGTGATTCCATCTCTACAATGTGTTTTGAATATGTTCCCCTTTTCTACTCAAAAGATCATCTCATTGTTTCTCTCCTGGATGGCAGTAGACTCATGATTGCTTTTCCTCTATGCCACCTTTATAATCTCCAATCCACTCTGCATGCAGTTGCCTAAGTGATATTCCTAGAGCATGTCTAACCATATTATTCCTCTGCTCAGTAAACATTTTTGTTTCTTTATTGTCCATAGGCATTTAAAACTCTTCACAACCTGCCTATTTTATATAAAAGAGGCAGGTTGTGAAGAGTTTTAAAGAGTTTATATATATATATATATATATTATATATTGTTGTTTAGTCATTCAGATTTGTCCAACTCTTCATGGCCCTATGGACCATAGCACATCAATCCTGTCCATGGATGGGTTTTTTAAAAATAGATTTTAATTTACCAATTACATGTAATAATTTTTCATATACGTTTTCTGAAGCTATAAGATCCAAATTGTCTCTCTCCTTCCCTTCCCTTCCCTATCCCAGATATGGTAAGCAATTCGTCTTTTTGGATATAAATATAGTAGTGGTATTGCTGGATCAAAAGACACACAGTCTTTTAAAGTCCTTTGGTCATAATTCCAAATTGTCTTCCAGAATGGTAGAACAATTCACAACTCCACCAGCAATGCATTAGTATCCCAATTTTGCCACATCCCCTCCAACATTTATTATTTTCCCTTACTATCATATTGGCCAGTCTACTGGTTATAAGGTAGTACCTCAGAGTTGTTTTGATTTGCATTTCTCTAAGTATCAGGAGGGATTTAGAACATTTTTTTCATATGATTATTGATAATTCTGATTTCTTCATCTGAAAACTGCTTGTTCATATCCTTTGATATGGTAAGCAATTCGATCTGGGTTATACAAGTATTATCTTGTAAAATATACTTACATTTTTGGTCATTGTTGTAAAAGTATACTTATATAAAAGGCAAACCCCCAAATAAAACTGTAAATAAAAGAATGTGGAACATAGTATGCTTTGATCTGCATATTGACTCCAGTAGGTCTTTCTCTAGAAATGGACAGCATTCTTTGTCATACCTCAGAATTGTCCTGGATCATTGTATTGCTAAGAGTAGCTGAGTCTTTCACAGCTGATCATTCCACAATATTGCTGTTAGTGTATACCATGTTCTTCTGGTTCTGCTTATTTCACTCTGCATCAGTTCATGTAGGTCTTTCCAGCTCTTTCTGAAATCTTCCTGTTCATCATTTCTTAGAGCACAGTAGTATTCCATCATCTTCCTATGCCACAATTTGTTCAGTCATCCCCTGTCTGATGGACATCTGGGGGGTTATCTTGACAAAGATTTTGTAGTGGTTTGCCATTTTCTTCTCTAGTGGATTAAAGCAAGTAGAGGTTAAGTAAATTGCCTTTGGTCAAACAACTAGAAAGTGTCTAAGGCAGGATTGGAATTCAGGTCTTCCTGACTCCAGAGCACTTTATCCATTGAGCCACCTCATTGTCATATATCATATATAGGCCACCTGCCTATCATATATTACTCCTTTCATATACTTTTTGGTCCAGATATACTGGCCATCACAGTTTACATATCTCCTACATCTGTCATTGCCCAAGCTGTCCTACCATGCCTAGTATCACTCCTGTCACCCCTGTACCTATTGGAATTCCTAGTTTCTTTCACAGCATAGTTGAAGCACACTTCCTTACACAAGGTCTTTTCTGATCCTCTGACGAGTTGCTAGAAACTTCTGCTCAAGTTATCTTATGTTTATCTTACACCTATTTGGTATACACTTACACATGCACATGTAGTCTCCTCCAGAGAGTGGAAGCTTTTTATAGGCAGTAACTCGTTTCCTTTCCTTTCCTTTCCTTTCCTTTCCTTTCCTTTCCTTTCCTTTCCTTTCCTTTCCTTTCCTTTCCTTTCCTTTCCTTTCCTTTCCTTTCCTTTCCTTTCCTTTCCTTTCCTTTCCTTTCCTTTCCTTTCCTTTCCTTTCCTTTCCTTTCCTTTCCTTTTCTTTTGTATATCCTAGTGCCTGGGCACATAATATTTGGAAATAGCTTTTGTCTGATCTTAGTTCTTATTCTACATCAGAGTTTGCTCTAGGACAGAAATTACATCAATATGATAAATGAATCCATAACAATTGCTTGTTGACTGATTGATTAATCACACAACTTCTTTTGTCATATTCAGGAAAAGTTGACTTTATATAAGGGGAATAGAGTATGGGATGTGGAATCAGAGGACCTGGGTCCAAATCCTAATTGTTTCTTATTAACCTACATGACCTTGGGTAAATCCCTTAAACCACTCTGAGCCTCAATTTGTTCAGTTGTTCAGTCATGTCCAACTCCTCATGACCCCACAGACCATAGCACACCAAACTCTTCTATCCTCCCCTGTCTCCCAAAGTCATTGTTTCCATAACACTACATATCTCATCCTCTGTCCTCCCTTTCTCCTTTTGCCTTTAGTCTTTTCCAGAATTGGAGTCTTTTTCAAAAAGTCCTGCTTTCTCATTGTGTGACCAAAGTATTAAAGCTTCAGCTTCAATATTTGGTTTTCCAATGAATAGTTAGAGATAATTTCTTTAAGTATTGACTAATTTGGTATCCTTAACTGTCCAAAGGAACTCTCAAAGGCGCCTCAACTTACTCAGAAAAATGGAGTTAGCTTTACTAATCTCTAAGGTCCCTTCCAACACTAAATTCTTTGATCTTATCATTCCACTAAGGGGTCAATGAAACACAGGGCTTGTCAAGAAGAGGCCCCTCTTAGTCAGAAAGCAACCAAAAGAAGGAGCCAGCCAACTCTGAGAAGAGACCACAAGGCATAGAGGAGCAAATGATTAATAGCAGGGCCCTTCAGCTGATGGCTGGCTTTTGGCCTGGAGGACGAAAGGCTTTCACCTTGTCCTGGGGGTGCGAATGGCATTCTCTGTTCTTCCTCCCTCAGCTCTGGCAGATTGGTGGCCCTGGGAGGCTGGCCAACGTGTTATTAATAACAGTGCTGAGTCAGGGGGCTCTAGGGTTTCAATATCACAAGGCAGTGGAGGCTGAGCAGATTGGGGATATTCTTGACTCCCCTTCTGCCTCCCTTACTACCCCCCTTCCTCCTGCTGAGGCTATCTGATAAGCCTAGCAGCCCAGGAGTCTCCTTGAATCAAGCAAACTAGAATAGGGGGCCCCTTCTCCTTCCTATAGGAAGTTTACACACAGCAAAAAAGCTGGGTTTCCTCCAGAAACATTAGGGAAAGAGTAATATCAATAGTTCTTGTAAAGTGACTATTGTCATTGCCAGCTAATTCACTGAATTTGTTCATTCAACACCTACTATTTGCTTAGTCAGGCAGTATTTAGCTGGACTCTGTACTTCAGAGGATTCATGATTTTGTTAATATGGGTGCTCCCTGACAAATAGATCAAAGATCCATTAGTTTCTGGGGCTGAAAAAATTTAACACCCTCTGGCCATCTTCCAGGTGATAAGGCCATGCCTTTAAATTTAGGTAGGATAGCAACAGATATATAGTCAGTCTATTTCTATGGGCATATTCTGTGATTCTCCAGTGTTAATTGTTGAAACAAACAAAGAAATATCAGATTTGGATCCAAAAGACCTTGATTCAAATCTTAGCTTAGTCACTTATTATCTAGATGACCGTGGATAAATCACTTAATCTCTTGAGAACTTCACCAGATTATCCCTAAAGTCCCTTACAACTCTGTTCTAATCTAGGCTCTACTGTTTATTAGGGATGATTTTAGGCAAACCACAATTTAATTTTAATTTTGATATCTGTAAAGTGAGGGAGTACACTAGATATCTCTCCCAGCTCCAAATCTGTGATCTCAGGACCCTAGGCTCAGTCATCAGACATTTGAAGTAATAAGGGGAATACAAAGAAAAACTATCATCTAGATGTTTATTTATTTTTAATTCTTACCCTCTGTCTTAGAATTGATATAGTTAAGTATTGGTTCCAAGGCAGAAAGTGGTACAGACTAAGCAATTGGGGTTAAGTGATTTGCCCAGGGTCACATAGGGTAGGAAGTAACTGACTTCAGATTAGAATCCAGGAACTTCCATCTCCAGGCCTGGCTCTCTATCCACTGAGCCATGTAGTTGCCTCTAACAAATATTTTTAAGTGCCTACTATATGTTGGGTACTCTGTTCACCTTTCATTTTAGTAGCAGTGATGATAAATATTTGATGATTGTGATCTGGTATCATGATTGCTACTCCTGCTTTTTTACTTTAGATGATACATAATAAATTCTGCTCCAGCCTTTTAACTTTAATCTGCGTGTGTCACCTTGCCTCAAATATATTTCTTCTAAACAACATATAGTAGGATTCTGGTTTTTAATCCACTCCGCTGTCTGCTTCTGTATTATGGGTGAGTTTATCCCATTCATATTCAGAGTTATGACTACTAACTGTGTATCCTCCATCTTACTTTCTCCTTTTGATTATGCCCTTTCACTCTGTTCCTCCTAACCAGTGTTTTGCTTTTTAATACCCCCCCAACTTCCCCCTCGTTCTGATTATCTCTCTTCTCTTGTCTTATTTCCCTTTTATTTATCTATAGGATAAGATATAATTCTAAACCCCAATGAGTATATTTGTTTTTCCCTCTCTGAGCCAGTTATGATGAGAGTAAAGTTAAGCACTGCCCGTTACCACCTTTATTCTTCCCTCTTCAAAATGATTTTTTATTCCAATGAATACTGTATGAAAATGACCAAATAAAATAATGTTTAAAATTTTTTTAAATGATTTTTTATTCCTCTTTATGTTATATAATTTACCCCATTCTATCTCTCCTTTCCCTTTTCTCTCAGTGCAATCCTCTTTTCACCCTTTGATTTTTATACACCATATCATATATGTACATATCATATCATACATACATGTTTCATATCATCACATATACATGCACAGATTATTGTGATCTGAACTAGAGGTGGAAGCAAGTGTGGTGACTGAGTTTAAGGAACTGCAATCTTGATAGGAGTAGGGGTAAGACATGCTCACTCTTGCTTTGCTCATCATATTCTTTATGGCTGGTATGGCCTCAATTACCCATCTTTAAAGTCTAACTGCAATTCATCCTCTTCTAGGAAACCTTCCCTTATCTCAGGTATAGGATATGGTTTTCTCTCATTGAGCACTGTGTTTACAACTCTCTAAAGTATTTTTCATTTAGAATAGTTTTGTATTTTTGTTTCCTCCCAGCACTAGACTGGAACTGCTCCCTAAGGGCAGAGATTTATCTTATTTAAGTTGTCTATGTTCTTCAGCATTAAGAATAGGATTCTGCACAAAGAATTAGACATTTTAGGTAGCATATGACCTTAGAAGGTCAGAGATCAACCTCCTTATTTTACATATGTGGAAAATAAGGCCAAAAAGTGAAGTGATTTGACTAGGTTCCTATAGCTAAGTGTCTGAAGCAGGATTTGAACCTAGGTCTTCTGGACTCCAAGTCCACTTGCATCACACAATCCATTTAACCATTCTCTTCACTTATATACTTAATAAAAGTTTGTTATATTGATTGAATGATTACCTAATCATTATCATCTAATTTGATCATTTGATTATCATTACTAACTTGTAAGGGAGACAAAAAAATACAGCTCCCTACTTTAACTGAGCCCCAGAGAATAGAAATAATTTGCCTGAGACCACACAGTAATTGTCAAAGGAGGATATGAATCAGTCTGGGGCTCTAGCTACTATGCCATGGTGCTTTTCTCTTTTTTTTCCCCAAACCCTTACTTTCTGTCTTAGAATCAATACTGTGTATTGGTTCCAAAGTAGTTGAAGGGTAAGGGCTAGCCAATGGGCATTAAATGACCACTTGTCTAGAAAGCTAGGAAGTATCTGAGGTCAGGTATGAACTCAAGACCTCCCATCTCTAGGCCTGGCTCTCAATCCACTGAGCCATTTAGATACCCTCTGTCATGGTGCTTTTCAAGCCAGTGTTCACTTATTTCCTCTCACTTTGTCTAAGTATTACTCATCCTTCGGAGCCCAGATCAAGTTCCATAATCTTCATCAATCCCTGACTACTCTAGTTTATAGGGATTTCTTCCTCTTCTGAATTCTTATAACAGTGTCTATATCCCTTGTGTTGCATCTTCATCTTTGCACTATTAATTATCTTTTAATACATGTCCTCTTATAGTATAGGCATAAAAAAATAAGCCTGAAGGATCTTATAGTGGACTAGGACCAGGACTAGGGTATAACTGGTAGAACCTTGAGAGCCAAGACTATATCTTATCCATCTTTGCATCCTCCTCAGGACCAGCACAGGGTTACTAAATTTTTTGTTGATTGACTGACTGATAGCGTGAAATTCAGGATAAAATGGCTCTATCTTGAATTCAATCTCAAGAAAGCTTTGTTTCTACAAAGTTGGAGTGGTTTGAATTCATTCCCCAGTGCAACCCATGAGCATAGTGGCTGGTATTTCAGCAAGGGTCCACTTTATAGAGTTCTCATTCTAGAGCCATTTATCATTCCTAAGCATTCTGGGTCTAGCCTACTCTTCCTTTGGGGAAAGAGAGATAAAACTTTTGGCTTTCCGGTTCATTTTCCTAGTTTGTCTACATGAGTTTGAACACATTGGGCAACAGGAAGGAGTTATCTAAACAGGAAGGCTGGGAACTGCTGTTGTTTCTTCAGCCAACCAAGAGCAACCACCTGATGAATGGGGTAGACATAACCAAAAAACTTTCCCCTCCATCTCTCACCTCTCCCTCATCCCAATCTTGATACTTCTTAAGATGTGACTTCCCAGGAAACAAAATACCTCCCACTTCTTTCAAGGTCAAAGCTGGTAGGGGTTGGGAAGAATGGATGAGATTGGAACAAAATGTCTCTCTGTGGATTTGGGAAGAAATATGACTCTGGAGGTCTCATCTGGGACACATAGCTCACAGAGTTTAACCAGGATAATTAAATGTCAGTTACTCTGGATGTTTATCACAGTGGATGGGAGGTGAGGTTGGGAACTAGGATTGTCTTATTGTAGCTGTATAGGGACTACCCCCAATAAAACTCTTTGTTTCAAATGGATATTAAAAATCTTCTCACTTTCTTACCTTAATGCAGTGACAGATCAATTTCACAAAATGTTAGGGCAGGAAGGGATCCAAGACATCCTCTAGTAGGTCCAACACATCTCTGAACAGGAATCCTCTCTACAACATTCCCAACAATCTAATAATTTAATATTTACCTGAAGATCTTGGTGATGGAGAATGAATCCTCCCTCGCTACCCCTAGCAACCTGCCTCATCTTATAGCAGATTTAATTGTTGGGAAGCTTTGGCTGATAATGAGTTAATATTTCTATAGTCTCTATCTTCTGTGACCAAACAAAAACAGTCTAATCTCTCTTATGGGTGACAGCTTTTCAAGTACTAGAAGACTTCTGTTATGTTCCTCCATCCAAACCCCCTACCCTAGTTTTCTCCAAGTTAAACAATTCCATTTCCTTCACTTGTTCCTGATAACACATTGATTGACAAGAGCCCTCTTATTATCTTGGTTTGCCTTCCTTTGGATCCACTTTAGTTTGTCAATATCTTTTCTGAAACGAGAGACCCAGAGTTGAACAGAATATTTGAGATGTGGTCTGATCATCACACTGTTGCTTCACTTGTCCTCTTTTTGAGGAATTCTAAGATCCTGAAGGTCCCATCTCTACACCTTCATCTACCTGAAACAGAAGGTAGGCAGGAGAACTTAGTGGAAGTTCGTTGGGATTTAGATACAAATCTCCTACCCTCTCTGGGCTTCGGCAGATTATAAAGGTTTTATTGTTGACTTTTGTCTTCTATACCATAGCCATTTCCTCATATCCATCCATTTCCTTTGAATCCCTTATCACAACAATAATAAAAAGCAGTTCCTTCCCCCACCAATCAATAGCCACCCATCCTGTTTCCACTTGTTGACTGCTGGTGGGTTGTTGTTATTTTTTTTAATTATAAGAGTGCTGGTCTGAATATTTTGTTACATATGTGACATTTCTTTTTATTATTGCCTTTTTGGGGGAGTATGTTGAAATTTACTTTTCTCCTCTGGAAAGTGGGGAGTTGAACTAATTGCCAAGATTGAGCTAATAAATGTTTTAACAATCAGCTCTCCCCCAAAATGTACTCTGGACACGCTTTTAAATTTAGTCTATATTATTTGCATTTCTCTATCATTTTCTTTTAAAAAACTGTTAAATTCATTATTTATTTATTTCTAATATTTATTTAAAATTTTTTTTTAAATTTGAATTCTCTTCCTCTCTCCAGCCCCTCCTTCACCCATTGAGAAAGCAAGCAATGTGAAATCATGCAAAACATTTTCATATGTCATGCCAAAAAAACAAGAAAAACAAAGTAAGTGAAAAAAGTTGCTTCAATCCACTGTTAGAGGTCATCAGTTCTCTCTCTCTCTTTGGAGGCAGATAGAATTTTTTTTAAAACTGTTATTTCCTTTTTAAAATATTTTAATTTTTTCTATATTACATGTCTATACAATTTCTAATATTCATTTTTTGACATTTTGCAATTCATAGTTTTTCCATCTTTTCCACCTCTCCCCATGTAGACAGATAATATGATATAGTTTGTACATATATTATGTAATACATATTTCCATGTTCATCATTTTGTGAAACAACACATATTGTTTACACTAGAGAAAAATTCATAGAGGAAATAAAGTTGTATGTTTCAATCTTCATTCAGACTCTCTCTGTTCCTTCTGTGGTGGTGGATAGCCTTTTTCATCATGATTCCCTTAGAGTTGTCTTGAATCCTTGCCTTGAAATTAGTTAAATCATTTACAGTTGATCATGATACATTATTGTTTCTATGTATAATGTTCTCTTGCTGCTTATTTCACTTTGTATCACTTCATATAAGTCTTTTCAGGTTTTTCTGAGTTCATCTTGTTTGTCATTTCTTATGGCAAAATATTATTCCTTTGTATTCATATACCAAAACTCATTCAGTCATTCCCCAATTAATAGACATTTCTCTCTCTGGTACCAGTTCTTTGCCAACACACACACACACACACACACACACACACACACACACATCTCCTGCTATAAATATTTTAATATTTTCTAGGTTCTTTTCTCCTATCTTTAATCTTTTTGGGATATAGACCTAGTAGAGTTATTGCTGAGTCAAAGGGTATACATAGTTTTATTCCCCTTTGGGAATTGTTCCAGATTGCTCTCCAGAATGATTATATCAATTTGCAGCTCCACCAATAGTGTATTAGTGTCTCAGTTTTTCCACACCCCTTCCAACATTTATCATTTTTCATTTTTTGTCTTGTTAGTCAGTCTGATGGGTGTGAGATGGTACCTCAGAGTTGTTTTAATTTACATTTCTCTAACTAATTGTGAAATGGTTGCAGTGATTCAAGAAAATTCTCAAGGACTCATGACAGAAAAAATGCCATCTGCAGCCAAAGAAAGAACTAATGATGAATGCAGACTGAGGCATACTTTATCTCTTCACTTCTATTTTATTTGAATTCTCTTTCACAACATGACTAATGTATATATGGAAAGTTGTTTTACACTATTATACATATAAAATCTATATCAGATTGCTTACTGTCTTAGGGAGGGGGCAAAAGCGGTGACAATTTGGCTTAAAATTAAAAAAAAACCCAAATGATAAAAAATTATTTCATGTAATTGAGAAAAAATAAAATTAGTAAAAGAAAAAGAAAAAAATTAAGAAATAGACAATTGTAGCATTTTTTCACATGACCAAAGACAGTTTTAATTTCTTCATCTGAAAATTATCTGTTCATATCCTTTGACCATTTGTCAACTGGGGAATACTTTGTATTCTTATAAATTTGACTCAGTTTTCCATATGTTTGCGAAATAAAACCTTCTTCAGAGACACTATAAAAATTTTTCCCACTTTGTTTTTTGTTTTTTAATCTTGGTTGCATTGATTTTGTTTATGCAAATCCTTTTTTAATATAGACAAAGTTATCTGTTTTACATCTCATAATATTCTCTATGTCTTGTTTTGACCTAAAATCTTCCCTTATCCACTAAACTATTTTGTTCTCCTTAATTTGTTTATGCAAACACCCTTTGTTTCTAAATCATTTATCTATTTTGACTTTACCTTGCTATATGGCATGAGTTGTTGGTCTATGTCTAATTTCTGCCATACTGTTTTCCAGTTTTCCCAGCAGTTTTTGGCAGATACAAATCTTTTTTTTCTTCAGATATAAATCTTTACCTTCTGTCTTAGAATTAATATAAGTATCAGTTCCAAGGCAGAAGAGTAGTAAGGGCTAGGCAGGTAGGGTTAAGTGACTTGTCCAGGGTCATATAGCTAGGAAGTGTCTGAGGCCAGGTGGGTAACATTTTTCATCATGAGTCCTTTGGAATTTTCCATCACTTTCTTAAGTCTAGACAATAAAATAAGTCCTGTTATTCAGAGTGGAATTTCTGAGGTTAAGTGTTCATCCTGGAATTTTAGCAGTTGCCTTTTTCAAGCCAGTGTGAGCTGTCTTCAGCACATGGATGAATGATCTCTAAAGTTCTTTTCATCTCTTACCTTAGGATTTTATGAAACAGCAAAGAAACATGTGATGAACTAAAAAGATGCTAAAGTTAAACAATTAGTCATAAAGTCTGTCCACTTTATTACAAAATGACTCACTTGGGGCAGCTAGTTGACCCAGTGGATAGAGAGTCGGGCCCAGGAGGTCCTGGGTTCAAATCTGACCTCAGATACTTCCTAGCTGTGTGACCCTGGGTAAGTCACTTAAACCCCATTGCCTAGCCCTTACTGCTCTTCTGCCTTAGAATTAATACATAGTACTAATTCTAAGACAGAAGGTAAGGGTTTTTTAAAAAATGACTCACTCAGAAGAGTACAAATTCACTTAATACATTACTATATATGTAGCCAACTCAAAGCTATGTTCCACCTTCCTTCCAGTTGTCCATCTGCCCTGTTGTCAGTGCATGTATACTCACCCAGTCCCCTCTCTTCCCACCTCCCTTCCCCCGACTTTCCACCTTTTGCTCTGTGATCTGTGAATCAAATCAATACTAGCATTGCTCCCAGAAAGGATGAGATAGTCAACTGCTCTATGACTTCATACACACTAATGGGCCCAAATCCTTGGCTACCATTCCCCTTTGTTTATCATTTCTCCCTATTAGCTTGAGAGTGGGGACTTTTGTATTTGTTTTCCACAAAAAAGGGAACAGGAACAACTTAGCAGAATATCCATGAAAAATAGATGTAAAAACTGAGAAAGGTTTAGTAGTAGAGATCCATTCAATTTAGAAGCAGAATGCACACCTCAAAAGGGTCCACATCAAGGCATTTCAGCATAGACTAAAATATATATCTTCACATAGGTGGCTAAGTGGTTCAGGAGCTACAGAGCCAGGCCTAGAGTTGGGATGATCTGGGTTCAAATCTGATTCAGATACTTCCTAGCTGTGCTCCCTGGATAAATCACTTCATTCCAATTGCCTCATCCTTACCTCTCTTCTGCTTTGGAACTGATACTTAATATCAATTCCAGTACAGAAGGTAAGGGTTTAAATCCATCCATCCATCCATCCATCCATCCATCCATCCATCCATCCATCCATCCAATCTATCTGTTTATCTGTATGTATATCTATCTATCTATCATCCATCCATCTATCTATCTATCTATCTATCTATCTATCTATCTATCTATCTATCTATCTGTCTGTCTGTCTATCTATCTCTCTATTTCTCTGTCCTTCTATCTGTCTGTTTACATTTATATCTCTACAGTGATGACCAGAACTTGTTAGGAAAAAATGTAAAGGAAAAAAGGTTAAATAGTTCTGTGAGTAGAGAGAGAATCAGGCCTGGAGAGTGAGTTCAAATATAGCCTTAGTCACTTCCTGGCTGTGTGATCCTGGGCAAGTCATTTAACCCCCATTGCCTAGCCCTTACCACTCTTCTGCCTTAGAACCAATACATAATATTGATTCTAAGATGGAAAGTAAGGATTTAAAAGAAAAAAGTTAAAGTATGAAATATGTTTGAGATACTTCTCTTAAGAAGGTAGTGAAATATGTTATACATTTTAGAAAGATTGCCATGAAAATTATAACTTCCATTGAAGCTCTGGATATCCTCAAATGGGGCAAAATCTATGAATACTTTAGTGTCTTTAAGCCTCATTCATATCTCTTTGTATAACCATTTACTATCTTGGTACCTTAAAAAGTACTAAATACGTTGAGGGGGGGATTTCCAAAGTGTTGTATAGAAGACTGGCTCAGGAGTCAGAGAACTTGGGTTCAAATCTTGTGTCTAATGCTTACTACCTGTGTGATTTGGGGTGAATCACTGACTTAATCTCCCTGGACCTCAGTTTCCTTATCTGTCAAATGAGGAGTCAAGACTACATGGCTTCTGAGGTCCCTTACAACTCTAGATCAATGACCCAGGACCTGGGCAATGGCTGTTGTCTTTGTCCTTTTCCTGGAGGAGAGAGTTGAAGGTCTGGCCACCAGAGAACATGCTCAGATCACTTGGCAATGAGTGTCCTATCCTAAAGAAAAGACATCCTTTTGGCTTCTCCAGCACTTTTCCTTTCCCCCCAGATAGTTTCAGATCCAAGGGATTCATCTTCTTGGGACATGGAAGGGAAGCATTCTCCCTGTGTCAGTCTGTGTTGTTAGCCTGATTTCCATTCCTGGCAGGAGCTGATTGTTCCGAGTGTCCCAGAAGTAGCAAGAGGCAGTAAAAGCCTGGCTGGGGCCTTTGGAGAAATTTTATTTTAATCACATTTTTTAAGCTATCCCATATGTTGATGGCTCCATATTTTGTATTTTCTGTCTCCTTTAAAAAAGGGGGGGGGGCAGCTGGGTAGCTCAGTGGATTGAGAGCCAGTCCTAGAGACGGGAGGTCCTAGGTTCAAATCTGGCCTCAGCTACTTCCCAGCTGTGTGACCCTGGGCAAGTCACTTGACCCCCATTGCCTAGCCCTTACCACTCTTCTGCCTTGGAGCCAATATACAGTATCGACTCCAAGACAGAAGGTAAGGTTTTTTAATTAAAAAAAAAAAAAAGGGTGGCAAGCAATTCAGTAGTGTAGGCTTCTTCAGATCTTCCTTCTGCCCCAGGATCCGTGTTGGAGCCAGCTTATACAAGCTCTTGAGAGCTGGTTGTTAAATTTTTAGTGTAAGCATTTAGAATTCCCAACTGCCCTGAATCAGGGTTTGAATTCTTGTTTTGTTTATTGTTTAGACTGAGGAAAGTGATGGGGAGAAATGTAAATAATAGATTAAATTTGAGTGTTATATATTTCTCCCCCCCCCAAATAGTTGTTAAACACTTACCAGCACACCCCTGCATCTATCCCACCTGGAACAGAAGAGTTGGTATTTCAGACCTCATGGCCTTTCTGCTGCAATCTAAACTAAGCTAAACACAGTAATAATGTTCTATCCTGGGACATGCACCATGCTAAAGGAGAAAGGAGCTAGGTCTCATCATTCTAGAGAGAAGCCCTCTGAGGGCCCAGACCAGGGACTTTAGTTGGCACCTCACACGTTCATGAAACAATATGGAAATGCCACCTCTTTTGCCCAGGAAACTCATAGCTCCACCTGATCATCCCTATAAGGACATTTTATTTAATTTTAAAATTTTTATTTATTTATTTTGAATATTTTCCCATGGTTATATAATTCATGTTCTTTCCCTCTCCTCTTCCCTCTCCCCTCCCAGAGCTGACAAGCAATTCCACGAGGTTATATACGTATCATTGTTCAAGACCCATTTCCATATTATTTATATTTGCAATAGTGTTCTTTTAAAGCCAAAACCTCAATCATATCCCCATCAAATCACGTGATTGATCATATGTTTTTCTCCTGCATTTCTGCTCCCACAGTTATTTCTCTGGATGTGGATAGCATTCTTATCAGTTCCTCAGAATTGTCCTGGCTTGTTGCATTGCTGCTAGTAGAGAAGTCCATTATGTTCGATGGTGCCACAGTGTATCAGTCTCTGTGTACAATGTTCTCCTGGTTCTGCTCCTCTCACTCTGCATCAATTCCTGGAGGTCTTTCCAGTTCACATGGAATTCCTCTATTTCTTTATTCCTTTCAGCACAACCATCAGATACCACAATTTGTTCGGCCATTCCCCAATCAAGGGACACCCCCTTATTTTCCAATTTTTTGCCACCACAAACAGTGTGGCTATAAATATTTTATACATGTATTTTCCCTTGTTATCTCTTTGGGGTACAAACCCAGCAGGGGTATGGCTGGATAAAAGGGCAGACATTCATTTAAAGCCCTTCTCACATAATTCCAAATTGCTCTCCAGAATGGTTGGATTAATTTACAACTCTGCCAGCCGTGTATTAGTGTCCCAGTTTTGCCACATCCCCTCCAACATTTATCACTTTCATAAGGACATTTTAAACGTGAGATACGATATCATCTCCCTGCAATGATATGTGATATTGCTCAATACCTACCCTGCCATTGCCTCTATGTCTCATCTTGAATCCTTTTGGGAGAATTGCTGTTTAGGATCTGAAAATATTTCTGAAGTTCCAGGAAAAAAATTCTCCTTTATCAGGTGGGCTAGTTGAGGCAAGAGGAAGACAACTTGGTCTAACTCACATGGGGAATCCTTGGAATCAAATAGAATGATTTTGCTTCTTAATCTACACTTTGGAATTCCAGGTGATAGTGACTAATTTATCTACTTCCTTCTCAACATTTAGCACATAGTAGGCTTTCTTTTTTAAAAACATTTTTTAAAATTATGAATCTGACAAATGTCAACACACATTAGTACCTGCATATTCAAAGAAGGACAGAAAAAGGGCATCATATATAAAACTGTGGATTTCAATGTATCCGTTTTTATTGATTGCTGGGTAGGTGACCATACGGAGTAAGGAAGCAGGCAAGTTTGGTTGGAATATTAGATGTACCAATTTCTAGCTGGCATATTTAATAGAGCACTGGACCTGGGTTCTGGAGAATCCTGAGTTCAAATCCAGTCTTAGACATTTTAAAAATAATTCTGGACAAGTCATTTAACCTCTGTCCATCCCAGTTCCTTCATTTATAAAACAGGGGCAATAATAGCACTTACTTCTTAGAGCCATAAAGAAAAAATAAATTGATATTTTTAAAAGTTTGTCACCAATCTTAAAGTACTGCATAAAAGGGACAGTAGGTGGCTCAGTGGATTGAGAGCCAGGCCCAGAGATGGGAGGTCCTGGATTCACATCTGTCCTCAGACATTTCCCAGCTGTGTGACTCTGGGCAAATCACTTAACCCCCACTTGCCTAGCCCTTACCACTCTTCTGCCTTGGAGCCAATACACAGTATTGATTCCAAGATGAAGAATAAGGTTTTTTTTTTTTAAGTGCCATATAAAAATTTAGCTATTATCATTGGGCAGCTAGGTGGTACAATGGAATACCAGACATGGAGTCAGGAAGAGTCGTCTGGTCCTAGAATTCAAATCTGAACCTGGACACTTACTAGCTGTATGACCCTGAGCAAGGCAATGAATCCTATTGGCCTTAGTTTCCCCATCAGTCAAATAAGCTGGTGAAATATATAGCAAACCACTCCAATACCTTTGCTAAGAAATTTCCAAATAGAATTATAAAGAATGGGACACAAGTCAACGTCATCAAATCATTATCACTAAATTTAACGTTAGTATCAATACTGTCTCTGTGTTACTTTCTGAAATTCCTTCTCCTATGTATTTTTAGATGTTTTATTGCTGTTCTTTATTTTGGGGAAGTATCATGATTCTTAACTCCTCCTCCACTGTAGAGTTGCCTGTCCCCCCAAATAAAAGCTCTCTCTTATAACAAATAAGTATAGTCAATCAAAACAAATCCACATGTTGGCTACCTCATAGTAGGTTTTCAAGTTAAATGTTTGTTGATCATTTAAGGAATTGGAATTTTGCCTCCCCCTTGCCTCAGGAGAGGAAATGGGGGAAAAAACAACCCAGTAGCAACAACCCAAAAAAACAATTCAGGGAAAACATTATTATTTGTCATCTGTAACCCACAGCTGGATGACCTCCACAAAAGGGGCCCAATCCCAGGACCAGGGCTGTTCCTGCAAGAGCTCACATCTGGACTATTGGCAGAGATAGCTTTCCCAGGGCTCCCAGTGAGTCCCTAGATTTTCAGGGCTAGAAGTCCCCCTCTTTCCCACTATCAATCATGTTGTTTGGGCCTTGTTATGAAATGCAACAATTAGAAGTCTGGAGCCGTTAGAAGGAATGGAAATATCTTCTGAGTTAATTAGCAGGGGAAAGTAGTTCTTCTGAGCAATCCCAAGAGTGTTTCATCATTGACTATGATTAATCTTTAAAGTTAGACCTGGGGAACCTGTTGGCTGCACCTACAATGGGCTTTTCGAAGACGTGTGTACATTATTATGGCTCTATGAAAGTGTTTGTGCTTGTGTATGGGTAAGTGTAGATACATGTATATACTAGCTCAGTCACCTTAAGGGAGTCATCTTACTTAACTATACAAGTCCTTTCAGTCTCTAGTCAAGCCAAAGCAAAAAATCAAGAAGCAATTATATTTTATTTTAATTTTTTTTATATAACTCTTACCTTACATCTTAGAATCAATACTGTGCATTGGTTCCAAGGCAGAAGAGTGGTAAGGGCTAGGCAATGGGGGTTAAGTGACTTGCCCAGGGTCACACAGGTAGGAAGTGTTTGAGGTAAGATTTGAACCCAGGACCTCCTATCTCTAAATCTGGCTTTCAATCCGCTAAGCCACCCAGATGCCCCTCAACAAGTAATTATTAAACTCTTTCTATGTCAGTCACTGTGCTAAACTCTGAGGAAGACTACTAAGAGTAGAAAGAAAGAGTCTCTGCCTTCAAGGAGTTTATATTCTAGTGAGAGACCATAATACCAAAATAAAAAGAGGGCAAGGAGGAGAAAGGGATAGAGATTAAGGTGCCTTGATCTGGCAATAGCAGAGAAAGTGAGAAGAATCAGGAAAGCAGCTTGGTGAGAAATAAAGGCATGGCTGGCCTGGGCCTCCTCAAATAAGGTTCTGGGAGGAACTGGCCAACCAGAGGGAGAGGCTATGGAGGAGGGTGTGTGTGTGTGTGTGTGTGTGTGTGTGTGTGTGTGAAGACTTTAATATAAATTGGAGCACATAGAATATAATCATTTATATTTTTAATTTAAGGTTGGTTGAGAGAACTCAATACAATATGAATATGCCAAGAATTCATTCATTCATTCACTGAAGAAACAATTCTTTGCCACTGACCATGAAACTAGGAACTGTGCCAGGAACTGATTACAAAGGCAAAAATGAAACAGTCCCTGACGTTAAAGAATTTATGGAATAAAAAAAATGTTCCATTTCTTAACTATATAGCATATGATGCCTTTGTCCCAATTTGTACTGGGCAAACCAGGAATCTGCATTGGAAGATGCCTTTATGTTCCTTCTAGGTAACTCTTAGCAGAAGTTTCAACTTCTTGTTCAACACTCCTGGGCTACTATAGTAGGAAGAGCCTTGGATTTAAAGCCAGCAAACCTATTATCATTGTTGTTTTTAATCCTTACCTTCTGTCTTAGTATCAATTCTAAGACAGAGGAGCAGCAAGTGCTAGGCAATTAGGAATAAGGGTCACACAGCTAGGAAGTGTCTGAGATCCTCCCCACTTCTCGGTTTTTTTGAAAGTTCTGCTGATAGCTTTGCAACATCCAGGTGGTAGAGTGAATAAAGTATCAGGACTGGAGTCAGAAAGACTTGAGTTCAAATCTGGTTTCAGATCCTTACTAGCTATGTGGCCCTGGGCAAATCAACTCAGTTTGTCTCAGTTTTCTTATTTGTAAAATGGGGATTATAATAGCACCTACTTTCCAGGGTCATTGTTATGATCAAATGAGATAATAATTGTAAAGTATTTCAAACCATGTCTGGCATTTAGGCACTCTATAAAGGTTAGCTATTATTATTATTCTGTTTCCCAACAACTTCCCACTCTCTTGAATTCACCTTTGTTATGTTAAAAAAAAAAGTCAAGCAAAACAAAAAAACAAAATTATCCTTTATTAAATTCCTAGTAGGTGCCAGACACTGGGTGAGACCTGTGGATAAAAATACAAAAGGGATACTGTCCCTGACCTCAAGGGAAAGTCACAATATTTGTAGATAAATCAGTATAGGACAGATGCAGAAAATTACACAGTAATAGGGCACTAATAACTAGAAAAAGTTTACTTTATTAGCTTCCTAAGTGGTTGCTCTAGATGCAGTTGGTCTCATGTAGGTGGTGGCATTGAGCTAAGCCTTGAACAGTTAGGGGTTTCCAGAGACAGAGGATGAGGAAGGAGATACTGCACTGAGTTGACTGGAACATGGACTACCTAAAGGAAAACAAGGTGCAATTAGACTGTAAAGAGAAGATGGAGCCAAACTGTGGAGAAGATGGAGCCAAATTGCTTTAAATGATTGAGAAGTTTATTCTGGGAGCTACTGAAGCTACCTTTTTGAAGAGAGAGCAGTGACATGGTCAGAACTGCACTTTAAAACTTTCAAATTGTAGAGGAGAGAGATCATATATGTAGACTAGTCAATAAGAAGGCTATTGCAATGTTCTTGGTGAATGGAGATGAGGGCCTGGATTTGGGTAGTATAGTGGGAAAAGAAAAACATAAGGGATTCCAAGGAAGTAGAATGGGACAGATTTGGCAACTGATTGAATAGAAAAGATGAGGTGTGATAAAGAATTGAGCATGATTCTGAGGTTGTAAATATAGGTAACTGAAAGAATGAAATAGGGAACAAGTAGCTGGGTTGCTCAGTGGATTGAGAACCAGGCCAAGAGACAGGAGGTCCTGAGTTCAAATATGATCTCAGAGACTTCCTAGCTGTGTGACCCTGGGCAAGTCACTTAAACCCCATTGCCTAGCACTTACAGCTCTTCTGTCTTGGAAGCAATACTTGAGTACTGTTTCCATGATGGAAGGTAAGGGTAAAAAAAAAAGAAAGAAATAGAGAAGTAAGATAGAGGGGTAAGTTTAGAGGGAAAAAATACTGAATTCTTTTTTGGAAATGAGTTTGAGATGGTAATAGTATAACCAAATGACAATATTCAAGAGGAGTCTGTAGATGCAATTCAGGAGAGATATGAGGGTTATATATGTAGATTTGGGGAGTTAACTATATAGATATGAAAATAATTTATAATTTTTTACTTTATTTTTCTTAGTTTGGGGAGCAGCATAACTAATATGGAAATATGTTTTGCATGATTTCTCATGCCTAATCGATACCTGCTATAGGGTAGGCCAGCCTTCTACAGGGGATGGGGTCTTGGAGGTAGGAAAGTGTTGGCAGAATGATGAACGGGACACAGCTTTCTATTCAACCTGAAGCACAGGTTTCACAGGATAAACTGCTCTCCCTGACTGAGGCTTGGCTTTATTTTATACTCTCAAGATCACACATCTACTTGGCACACAGTTTTATTCTCAACATACATGTTTTCATAGAACCTAAAAACAGACATGAAGCCTAAGGAGATAGTCAACAAAATATTGTTACTAAGTTCAGGGTCAGAGGGCAGAATCAACATGACCCAGATATAGGTTGGGGAATTCAGAGCACAGATTTGCCAGAAGTTTATTATGCCTAGAAAATAGGGTCATATCTAAGTGGGTATATAAGAATCCTTAGGTTTAATTTTGTAAGTAGGGTCTCCTGGTAATATTCTGGGGGACAGAGTGGGACATCTGTATTTACCCTGCAAGCATGTTGCTCTCATTTATTTTTCCTGGGGCTAAGTAAGAAAAATAATCACAGCAATTCCAATAATAAGGGGATTTTAATAAGGAAAGTTATTTAGGGGAGTTTCAGTGGATGTTTCCATTCTTCCTGGGGGCTGCTTTGCAGTCCCCAGTTTCCACATGTGACTATGTCAAACAGCATGGTCTTTGATGGCTCCTGGCAGATACCATTTTGCTTGCCTTCTCAACGGGAATAAACATCCCTACATAAAGACTTTTATATCCATCCTTGGGAGATGATAACAAGCTCTTAGGGAGAGTTCAAAGAGAAGAGTGTTTGGGAGAGAAATTTGGGGTATATCTACCTAGAAGATGTGGGAAATATATAATGGGTCTTCAAAGAAGACTGAGAAGGATTCACCCCAGAGGCAGGAAGAGAACCATGAAAGAATAATGCCATGAAAACCCAGGGAGGAAAAAGTACCCAGAAGGAGGAGGTGATCAACAGTGACAGACACTGCAGGGACTTCAAGAAGGAGAGATTTTAGCAATAAAGAACTGAAGAATGACCTTGTAGAGAGCAGACTACCGGAGTGAGGAAAATGTGTTTCATCATCTGGGGCCAGGATTAATCATCACAATTAATTAGAGCTCAGCTGCCTCCCAGGATTGTTTTCATTTATATTATTATAGGCTTTGTGTAGCTCTCTCTTTTGGTTTTGTTTGCTTCACTCTACTGGCTTACCCAAGGTCTTCCTACTTTCTAGCCAATATCACCATGGGAAGATCTTTAAAAAAAACAAAAACCAGAAAATAAAAAAAACCCTTATTGTCTGTTTTAAAACTGATAAGTATTGCTTCTAAGGCAGAAGAGTAGTAAAGGGTTAGGCAATCAGGATTAAGTGACTTGCTCAGGGTTGTACAGCTATGAAGTACCTAAGGCCTGATTAAAACCCAGGATCTCCCATTTCAGGCCTGGTTCTCTATACATTGTGCTACCTAGCTGCCCCTACTCTACCCTGCTTTGACAGTAGGGGAAATGAGTTCACCGATAGCAAGCACTTCCAATTCTGAGGTTGGATAGTCCTGCCACCTGTGAAGGGGACAGAGGGAACCACCACTGGCATGCCCTTACATTCTCCCTATGGTAAAGAATTTCAATAAATCAATTACTCAGAAGGCATTTTTTAATTCTCTACTATGTGCCAGGCACCATACTAAGCTTTGGAAATACAAAGAACAAAGTGAAGCCTTGTCTTCAAGGAGCAGACAGTCTTATGGGAGAAAGAGGATTTACATATATTAGTATGTACAGGATACATCCCAAGGGAATGCAAGGTGCCATTTGACTCAGCAATATTATTACTAGGTCTGTATCCGAAAGAGATCAAAGAAAAAGGGGAAAGGATATTTATAGCAGTTCTTTCTGTGGTGATATAGATTTGGGAATCAATGGGACACTCATCAACTAGGGAATGACTGAGTTGGGGTGATTACTGTGATGGAGTACTACTATATTAAAAGAAATTATAAGGGGACTGGTTTCAGAAAAACCCTAGAAAGACTTACATGAACAGACACAAAGTGAAGTGAGCAGAACCAGGAGATAATAGAGAAATAGCAATATTATAAGGATAATCAACTGTGAAAGACTTAGCTACTCTGATTGATACAGTAACCAACAATAATTCCAAATGACTCATGATGAAAAATGCTATTTATCTCCATAGAGAGAACTGATGAACTCTGAGTATAAATCAAGCATAACTTTTTAAACTTTCTTTATTTTTCCTGCCTTTTTTGGTGACTTGACTTATATATAGGAATGTATTTTGCATGATTTCACATTTTTCATTGATGATATATTGCTTATCTTTTCAATGGGTTGGGGAGGTGCTGGAGGGAGGGAGAGAATTTGGAACTCAGAAAAAAATTTTTAAAAGAACTCTAAAACAATAAATAAAAAGCCAAAGTGAATGCAAGATAGTTTTGGGAGAGAGGGCACTAGCTATCAGGAGGATTAGTAAAGGGTTTATGTATAAAGTACTTGATTTTCTTTAAAATTTAAATTTTTTTTCCTATCAACAAAAATGAACATTTTCTCTTTCTCACCTTCTTCTCTTCCTTCTTGACGCCCCCCACACCACCCTCTAAAGCAGCTCTTGAGTTGAATCTTGAGGGAAAGTAGATATTCCAAGAGGCAGAGGTGAGAAGGAAGTACATTCCAGGCATCATACAAAGCCAGGGCAAAGACATGGAGTTGGGGGCTGGAGAATTGTACATGTTGAACAGCAAGTCATTTTTATCCTGTCCCAACTATATTTAAGGACCTGACCTAGGTGATGGGGAAATATGAAGAAAAAGATCAACCTCTACCCCAAGAAGTTTACATTCTACTAGCACATTTGCTCAGATTAATATAATATAAATCAAAGAATGGTAGAGAAAAGGAAATCCAGACATATTGTCTGAGGAAACTATAGAGGGGAAAAGAACATTTCTGAATGGGGTTAGCAGGAGGTTCCTAAAGAAAGATTGATTCTGAAAGGTGGAAATGAGGATGAGAGTGCAATGAAGAGTCATAGAAGTAGACTAGTTTAGTTGGGACACATGAGAAATAAGCTTGGAGAGGTAGATTGAAATTTGGCAGTGAAAGGACTTAAATGACAGGTTTTTGAGTTTTTATTTTATCCTAGAGGCAAAAGGGAGCCTCTAAAAATTTTTCAGAGCAGCTAGGTGGCCCACTGGGCCTGTAGTCAGGAGGACTCGCCTCCTTGTGTTCAAATTTGGCCCTTAGCTATGTGGTCCTGGGCAAGTCACTTCATCCTGTTGGCTTCAGTTTCTTTAACTATAAAATGTGATCTGGAGAAGGCAATGACATACTACTCCAGTATCTTTTCCAAGAAAATCCCAAATGGAGTCACAGAGTTGAACATGACAGAAATGGCTAAACAAAAAAGATTTTGAGCAGAATGCATGACCAAACCTGTGACTTATGAATATTATCTTTATATTTAATATTTTTACATTTAAATTTTTTGTTACATGTAAACAAAAAAATCTGACATTCATTTTTAAAAATTTTGAGTTCCAAATTCTCTCCCTTCCTCCCTCCCTTTCTTCCTTTCCTCTTCTTTGAGAAGGCAAGTAATTGGATATAGATTATACATGTGCAGTCATTCAAAACATATTTCCATATTAGTCATGTTGCAAAAGAAAAGGCAGATAAAAATAACAATAATAATAAAGGAAGTAAAAATGTGCTTCAGTCTGCATCATTCTTGGCAGTTGTATGGAACATAATTTGGAAAAGGGAGGGATTTTAAGTTAGAGCAGTTAAGAGGCTGAGAGAAGTGAGAGGTGTTGAGGGCCAGACGTTTGTGAAGATAGGTCTGAGGGATTTGGATTTCTAGATTATATTTTAAAATGTAAGAATGGATTCTTGGTCAGGGATGGAATACACTTTCAGAGGAATAGAAGAAAAAGAAAAGAGAATTTTAGATGACAAAGAAAGGAGAAAACATTTACTAAGATTGATATTGGGGCAGCGAGGTGGCTCAGTGATTTGACAGCAAAACCTACAAACCGGATGTCTTAAGTTCAGACCTGGCCTCAGACACTTCCTAGCTGTGTGACCCTGCACAAATTACTTAACCTTCATTACCTAGCCCTTACTGCTCTTCTACCTTAGAACCAATGATTGGTTTTAAGATAGAAGATAAGGGTTTTAAAAAAAAGATTGATAAAAGAGTAGCTTTATCATAGGAGGATAGGAATAGTAGAGATGCCCAATAACTCACAAAAGACAACATATAAGAAGGAAATAAGATTATAACCCATGGTCTCGAGGTTCTAGAAGGGTACACCCTTTCAAAAGGAAGAGAACAGAAAAAAGGGGAGGTAGAGTAGCATTGTATGCTGGGAAGATACATTCATGAGAAAATTTAGAAAGTATGGTATGGATCATTTGTGTAAAGATTAATGGTGGGGAGAAGTGAGGTATTGTTTTAGCTGTTCAGTACAGACTGCCTGCTTTAAAGACTTCAGGAAGCAATAGGGAGGGAGGAAGATATATATTCAAGGACTGATTTTGATTAACAAGGAAGAATGAATTGTGGCAGAAATGATAGGAACTTGAGAGCAGAAATAAAGACTTTTGCATCACAGAATTTATGATGCAGAATAAAAGGAAATCTATGCATTGTTTGGCATGCACATAAGATTTTGGAAGCACCATTTCCAAAAGGTTCGAAGAAAGGATGGAGAGGATGCCGTAACTGAAAATTCCAGCAGCAAAGATGGGAAATTCTCAAGAATAAAGCTCTGAAGACACCAAGAAAAATAGTTCTTGTGAAGAAGATGTGGGGAACTTGCCTAATGAGATTGATGTGGGCATCTAACGAGTTTAGTGGCTGTTAAAATGAAAATGAAGACAAGAAAGGGATAATCAACATAAAAATGTTGGATGGTTACAATTGGCAAAACTTAGGGCTGAAGATGTTAAGAAATCCTAAGTGTTAGGGATGGGGGAGGAGGTTTGCTGGTTATTATTTGTGTTATATCCCCAAGGGCTTTTCTCCCAATTTACTCTCATCTATGCATGTTGGGTCCACAGAGGGGTAAGTGCTGCCTCATGTAGTAGGGGGTAACCCTGTGGGTAGTAAGAACAGTGGGTATAAGATATCCCCTACTTCAAATCCTGAAGCATATTCTCTTGAAAATATACACAACATCATGGGAAGAGTAGGCTTAACTTTGGAGTACAATGGTGGTAAGGCCTATCTGTAGGCCACAAAAGGGAGCTCACAAATTCTTCTTACATAAGGACCTGGAAGTCCTTTCTCTCCTGGTAGAGCCTCTGTGAAATTCACTGCTAGACCTATGGAATATTTGCTGGATGAGTCAATCTGCTGGTCTTCTTGGGCTTGTTTTTTGATGGGTAGCTGTAGGTCCTACCACCTCCAGCTGGGGGTGTCACTGTGCTCTTTAAGAAAGGACAAATACTTCTCCAGTTCTGCCCCCTCAAGACCTTTGCTCTAAGGGTTGCCATCTTCTAGGCAGAAGGTGGGAGAAGAGGTAGTGGTCTCTCCTTTTGATAATTCTTCTTGATTTAGGGCTGGACCCTCTATGTGAAAGACCTCATTTTCAGTTCTAGTGACCATTCAAAACATTTCCCAAATCTTCATCTCTGTGGATTAAGCCATGACCAGGCAATGACCATTTATTCAATAATCACTAGTAAGTTGGTCAGCCAACAGACATTGATTAAGCACTTTTATGCTGGATACTCTGATTGGGGTGCAGGGTTCCTTAATATTTAGGAAAAAGGTAGGAAGCAGTCTATACCCTAGGGACAAGTTAATTGTCTGGTCTCATCTTTTCATATGTCAGTGAGTCACTCAAAGCCACAAAGTGTGAAATGATTCAGTCATGCCCAAAAGGTCTTCTTTTATATTTCATTGCTTTTGTCCTTGCCCCTTTTGATCTACCCATTTGCTAACTCTAAAAGAAGAGTGCCCTTATATTTTCATATTAGACAAAGGAGGAGTATCAAAGAAAAGACTGGAAAGTTGCACAGGGTCTTTGAGCAGAATAACAGTTAATATAGAGAAGACAAAATTACTCAATTTATTTGCTTCTTTTTTTTCCCTGCTAAGGAAAATGATCCTTGAACTAACTGGAATGGGTAGAATAAAAATGACTAATAAGGAGATGAACCTTAAGATAAATAGATGAGTTGGCATGATTTCAAGTCACCAAACCCTCTTGCATGATAGGAAGATGTGATTGCAAGCCACTACCAATGATCAGGAAGGGCAGGAAAGATACTGCAGAAATAGAAAAGGGCAATCATCCTAATTTTCTTTTTTAAAAATATTTTATTGATATTGATATTTTAATATTACCTAGCATTCACCATTTGCCTCTCTTTCCACCCTCCTAAAGAAACTTTCCATATAACAAAGTTTTTTTAAAGAAAGAAAAAGAAAAAACTTATTCAAAAAAGTAGATATAGATACATCTAAAAGATCTGACATTTTATGAAATGTCCCTGGAACCTGACCTTTGCAAAAAAATCAGGAGATGGTGTTTTGTTATAGCTCTTCTTTGGAGTCTAGCTAGATCTTATTAATTTTGCAACATTCAGTTTTTATTGCTTTATGATTTCCTATTCTTTCCATTCACATTGTTTTAGTTATTCTGTATTTTGTTTTCCTCTCTCTGCTTGCTTCTCTTTGAATCAGTTCATGAGTCTTTCCATACTTCTCTTTATTCATCATACTTGTATTTTCTTATAGCATAGTAATATTCCATGACATTCATGTGCAATAATTTGTTTAGCTGCTCCCCATTCAATGGACACCCAAAATTTGCTGCTATAAATATTTTGGTGTGCATAGAGCCTTTTTTTTGTCAGTGAGTGACCTTCTTGGGGAATACATATCTAGTAGCAGGATCTCTGGACCAAAAGGCATGGACATTTTTGGTCACATACTTTCAAATTACCTTCCAGAATTGTATAAGTTCATAGTTACACCTGTGAAAAAGAGGAAGTGAGTAGAATCTATAAACTATAAGTGAGTTTGAAGTCAGTTCCCAACAAAATTCTAGAATATATGAAAATGAAAGATTGGAAAACATCTAGAAAAGGAAGAGGCGATCGTAGAAAGTCAATATACCTTAATTATGACCAAGGCATACCATACTTATTCAAATTCCTTATTTGATAGGGTTGCTAGACTGGTACATCAGGAGAATAATGTAGAAATGATCTCTTTACCTTGATTTCAGCAAAGCATTTGATAAAATCTCTCATGCCATTGTTGAGGTATGATATGGGTGAGACAGAAGTATAGCTAGTTGAATTCAGAGCTGCTTGAAAAACTAGATTTCAAAAAAGAAATGAATGCTTAGCATTTTTCTGTTTCACATTTTCTTTTACCAAAGACTTGAATGCAGTCATAGATGGCAAGTTTATTGAATTTTCAGATGATATGAAGCTAGGAGAGGTAGTAAATGCATTGAATGATGGAATCAGGATCTTAAAAAAATGACAAACTAGAATACTGGGCTAAACCAATTAAGATGAATTTTCATTTGGATAAGTGTAAGGTCTTATATTTTGGTTCAAAACAACAATTTCACAAGTATAAGATGGGAGGTGATTGTAAGAGAACAGTTTTACTGCAAAGGAATCTGTGAATTTTAATTGATATTGAGCTCAGCATGCACCAACCATAAAAGAAATAAAAAATAAAGCCTGAACTTGTGATTTCATTGTCAGCCAGTCTGTCAACATTTATTAAGCACTGCTATGTGCCAGGAATTGTTAGGCATACAAATATGTTTTTTTTTTTTAAGACAGTTCCTGCCCTCAAGGAGCTTACAAATATTGGAGGAATACAACACACAAAAAGGAAGCTGAAACAGCAGTGGAAGGGGAGAAGTGAATGGAAGTTGGAAGGGACAAAGGGCATGCTAGAGAAATCCAAAAACAGTGTAGCCAGTAAGAAATAGAGAATTGGAATAGGGTGACTCCTTTCACCAATGTAAGGTGACAACTTTCTGCAACTCAGACTTTTTCCTAAAAGTAATTTGTTCAGGATCACACAGGCAGTATGCTTCAGAGACAAAGCCTGTCCTCAGGTCTTCTGGTCTTTGAGGGAAGTTCTCCAAAGCTAATGCGGTCTTCAGATATATTAGGGGAGCACATTATTCAGAATGAGTGAGCTCTTAGTTCTCCTCTGGTCAAGGAACATCTGGACCATTCATTTCTGAGCATCACCTTTTAGAAGCAATATTGATAACCTAGAGAGCTTCCAGAAGAGGTTGACAGGACGATGAAGTATCAAGCTATTATCTAAAAATGAGTTGGAGTAACTAAGGATGGTTAACCTGGAGAAGAGATGATTGGCAGGGTGGGGGGAGCAGGGTATAATAACTGTCTTCAAATATCTAAAGGACCATAATGTGGAAAAAAAGATTTTATTTTTGCCACTTGGTCACAGTGCAGTTGGTGGAAATTGTAAAGAAGTAAAGTTCAGCTCCATATAAGGAAACGTTTCTAACCATTAGAGAGATCTCATCCTAGAGAATCAACCAAAAACCTACTAGAAATAATAACTTTTTTTGTTTTTTTTTTTAATTTTATAGTATTTTATTTGATCATTTCCATGCATTTTTCATTAAAGACAAAGATCATTTTCTTTTCCTCCCTCCCACCCCCCGTGGCCGACGTGTGATTCCACTGGTATCATATGTGTTCTTGACTTGAACCCATTGCCATGTTGTTAGTATTTGCATCAGAGTGTTCGCTCCGAGTCTTTCCTCTGTCATGTCCCCTCAGCCATTGTAGTCAGGCAGTTGCTTTTCCTTGGTGTTTCTATTCCCTCAGTTTGTCCTCTGCTTTTGGATAGTGTTTTTTTCTCCTTGATCCCTGCAGATTGTGCAGGGACATTACACCACCACTAATGGAGAAGTCCATTACGTAGAAATAATAACTTTATCAGTCACAGGATACAAAATAAACCTACATAAATCATCTGCATTTCTATTTACTACCAAGAAACTCCAACAGCAAGAGATAGAAAAGGAAATTCCTTTAAAAATAACTGTGTACAATATAAAATACCTGGGGGTATACCTACCAAAACAAACCCAGCAACTGTAGGAACACAATTATAAAACACTCCATACAAATAAAGCCAGGCCTAAACAATTTGAAAAACATTATTTGCTCATGAATAGGCTAAGCCAATATAATAAACAATTACAATCCTACCTAAATTGATTAACCCTATCCAATGCCATACTAGTCAAACTCCCCCCAAATTATTTAACAGAAATTTATCAGAAAAAAATAATGACAAAATTAATCTGGAAGTATAAAAGGCCAAGACTATCAAGGGAATGAAAGAAAAAAATGAAGGAAGGAGGCCTAGCTATACCAGATTTCAAACTATACTATAAAGTGGTAATCATCAAAACAATCTGCCACTGGCTAAGAAATAGGGAAGTGAATCAATGGAATATATTAATCAATACATAGTAGTTAATGTCCATAGCAACATAGTATTCAAGAAATCTAAAGATCCAGGCTTTGAGGGAAAGAATTCACTATTTGACAAAAACTGCTGGGAAAACTGGAAAACAGAATGGCAGAAACTTATCATAGAACAACATCTCACTTCATACACTAGAGTAAAGTAAAAATGGATACCTGATCTAGAAATAAAAGGTGAACATCATAAAAAAATTAGGGGAACATGAAAAAACTTATCTGTCAGACTTATGGATAAAGGAAGAATTTATGACCAAACATTAGAGATATCCCAAAGTGGAAAAGATTACCTTTAAGGAAAGGCTTGATGTTCCCTTTCTGGGAGGAAGCGGGGGTGGGGGGGTGGGGGGGATTCTCCTTCAGGTCACAGGCTTCTAAGGTCACAACTAACTCTGGAACAGTGTGACTCAGAATATTGAGAAGGGGATAGATCTGAAAGATGTAAAGAGAGAGTCAAAAGGACTTGGTGACAGATTGCATATGGGGCATTAAGGAGAGGAATGTGACAAGGTTTTAAACTCCAAGGTTTAAAAGCTGAGTGAATGAATACAGGATGAGTGGTGCTATCATTTGTAGTTAGAGGATAAATAGGTGAGCAGAGAGGATTTGGATTGCAGTTTTAAGGCATGCTGAGTTTGATGTTCCAATGAAATATATGGATTGAAATTATACCACTTAAAAACAGAAGGAATCTTTAATGATCTAGTGCAAACCCCTCATTTTATGGTTGAGGAAACCCTATACCTGTAGTCTTCCATCACTCTACAAAAAGAAGGAAGGTGCATTCCATCATCTGTTCTCTGGTGCCAAGATTAGTTTTTACAATTACTTCAAGCTTGGCTGCCTTGTAGAGTGGTTTTTGTTTACATTACTATAGTTATATCATTCTCCTTGTTTTGCTTACTTCACTATGTCAGTTCATACTTCCCAACATGCAATAGTATTCTTTTCCTAAAATTTGTTTTTATTGATAACTTTTGTTCTTGCATTCCTCATTTCTTAATATTTCCTTTTCTCTTCCTCTCACAAAGCCCTCCCTTAGAACTGCAACAGGACACTGGTTAATGAGGGAGCAGGTGAGATCCAAGTAGAAGTTTGATGATCCTCCTTTGAACAGATCAGTTCTTCACTTTCAAAAACTTGCAATCATTCTGTAATTTTTTCCAGTCTGATTAAAGACAAGCCTTTTGGTTAGATGCTGAGACAGAACTGAGTATGCATTACAAAGATCACTAACGTAATAAATCTTTCTGTCTTTCAGCCTAGCAGTTGGAATGAAGTGGAAGAAATGCTGTCACATTCAGTTGCCATGTGGCTTCTGTCCTTTTATATTCTTAGATAAAGGAGTCTTGGAGATTTGAAAGGTCAAAGGAGCCACCAGACATCCAGTGATATAGATCCATGGAAGAGACTACTGTGGCTGCTTTGCTGAGCAAGGTGAGGTATCCAGGCTATTAACTGCTACTGGTTCATTGAGATCAGAGAGAATATACCAGAATGGGAGCTTGAGCTGATAGCATTAGAAAGATACCCCAACTCCCCAGGAAGTACCCCTAGAATCCTGAGGGGAGACAGTCACTCTCGGGGGATTTGATTTATTCTTGAAAATTCAAATAATGACCCCAAAGCCTTTATGGGTAACAAGCAAGAATAAGCAAAATTAATAAACACATCTGTGAAGTCTAAAATTATATGCAGTGTTCAACACCTATAATCTCTCACCTCTGAAAAGAAAAGTAGGTACAATCTCGTATCTCTCCTCTGAGGTCTAGTTTGATCATTATTGTTTCACAACATTCAGTTTTGGGTTCGTTATTGTTGCTATTCTTTTCATTACATTATTGTAGTTATTTTATATTGTTTTTCTTGGTTTTACATTCTTCACTTTGTATCAGATCACATAAGTCTTCCTAAGTACAATAATCTGTTATATCTATATTTGAAAGTTTGTTTAGCCAGTCTCCAATCAGCAAGTATTTACTTTGTTTCCAGTTTTTGCCTACTATAAGGAGTACTAGTATGAATACCAGTTTTGGTATAGATGAGACTTTTCATTCCGTCTTTGACCTTCTTGATTTATAGTTCAGAGATGGACCCAAGTTAAATTTAACCAAGATCTGAACCCATCTTTCTCCCTACTCTAAGTACCCAGTTGATCTATTTCTAATTGAGCAAGCCAGAGTGACAAGGAGGAAAAGGAGAGGATTGGGGGGGATTCCAGCCCAGAAAGGGATTGGCCCTTTGCCATCTTTGCTCAGTGACAATCGGAGCCCTTCCAAAAGCCCAACAGAAACAGCTTGTTCCCATAAAACCTGAGCCAGCAAAGGAGGGGCTATGGCAGAGGGGGACGATCCCTAAACCCCATCTGCCCCATCTGCTTGAGGCTGTAATCCAGATTTGCTGCTTCCTGGCTGCCCTTTGTTGTTTTTACAAATGAAAACTTCTCTCTGGTGGCCAAATTTAATCATCATGAAAAGCCCAGAGCTTTCTCTAGGTCATGGAGGTGACTCCCAGTCATTCCCTAAACCCTAATTCTATAGCCCCTGACTCAACCCAAACCCCAGCCAAAAAAAATAACAACAAAGTATGAAGTACCAGTTTCCTTTATGCCTTGGTTTGCATATCATCACCTCCTCAGGAGGAACAGGCCCAAGTGGATGGCAAGTGAGGCTACCAGAACAGCTTGTGGATGTAATGGGAGCTTTCACGGTATCTCTCCAGCTTGCCTCTGAAAGCCTTTCATGCTGCACAAAGCAGTTTTTTGCCCTCTGTTCCTTCACCCTGAGATCTTGCTTTCCTCATTTAAAAAATAAGGCATTTGGACTAGATGATCACCTAAGCTCCTTTCCACCCCATCTGCCCAGGTTCTAGGGTCTTATCCATCTCCAGCATTTTACCATATGGTTTCAGGATTTTTCTATGACATCAGATTGAGAGATTACGGGATTTGTCTTGTGCCAAAGGGTTCATCTTGCTGACCAGGAGCAGAGAGATGCCTAGCTTGCTCAGTGTACCAGGAATGGGCTAAAGGCTCTCCCTCTTTGTAAAGAGTGCACAGAGCACCAGAGATGATGGCATCTCTCCACATGCAGAACCTGGGAAACCTGCTTCTGGAAGAATTGTGCCTTGTAGAGCCTGGAACGTGCTAGAAGTGGTTCTGATCGGCAGCTTGTGTGTTGAACAAAAGGCTCTGGGACTGGCTATGGAGATATCCAAAAAGGCTTGTCAATTAAAACCATTTCTTCTTTTGTTTCACTCCCTGTTGACTTTATTCAGTGGCTCATGGAGGGTCTGATGCAAGATCAGGCTAACGTTCAGGGTTTTAGAACGTTGCTGGAATGAACCACAAGAATGCAGGAGTCATAATCCAGTCCAGGTTTTGACGTCTGTACAGCATATTTTGAATCGAGGAATAAGAATCCAGGCCAGGTTTTGAATCTATATAGAATTTATGGAATCCAGTAGTAAAAATCCAGGCCAGGTTTTGAAGACAGTTTCTCATTTATGCTCCAAGAAACAAGGCGTGACCTTTGGGCGTGCCCTTTGGTACCCGGGCAGTCCTGCCACCTCTGGATCTTAACTTGGTCAGGCAGTCAGTCGATAAACACATATTAAGGGCTTGCTAAATGTCAGGCACTATAAAAAATGTTGGGGAGACAAGTACGAAAAAAAGAATGAGAGTCCCTGCCCTTAAGAATCTTGCAATTTAAAGGGGAGGGAGAAGAAAATACACTTAAAAAGCTGAAAAGCAGGGGGTGAGAGAGAGAGAGAGAGAGAGAGAGAGAGAGAAGGTACCCAGCGTGGAGGCACCGTAGCAGAATGGAGAGATCCAAAGGGGTACCACAAGGGAGGAAAATGACAAGATGGCTGGCCTGGGTGTGCCCCTTTAATGGATGTTTTGATGGGACTTTTGATGTGTAAGAACTGAGCTAGAGAATATACAAACCCAGACCGCAGAGGTAGAATAAGTGAGAGTTTGCCTTTGAGGTATTGGGGGGTGGGGGTGCGGTTTGCATACATTTGTTCTTGCTTTATATCTTTGAAGTCAACATTGATGTTAAGTGGCTAAATGGAACTAAGGTGCCAGTCATTTGTCCACTTAGCAATGGAGTGGGGAAGGAAACTGTGGGCTTGAGCCAGATGTTCAAGTTCTGTTCTTCAGTCCCCTATGACTCTTTGGGATCTCATTTGGAGCTTTCTTGGTAAAGATGCTGGAGTGTTGTCATTTTCTTCTCCAACTTATTTTACAGAAGAGGAAACTGAGACAAACAGTAATAAGTGACTTGCCCAGGATCACACAGCTAATAAGTGTCTGTGGCCAGATTTGAACTCCTGAGTTCAGGCTTTGCACGCTATCCTTTGAGCCACTTAGTTTAAGTCAGTAGCATTAGAGAAAAGCTACTTCAATCCCACAGGATATGCTTAAACCCTGAGGCAAAAACACAACGGGAGAGAGAACCAGAGCTCATCGCTACTATCCAGGGTCCATTTAAGTTCATTGTTATGTGAGTTAGGGAAGGAAAAGTTTGGGGGCCTGAATAAAGTGAACAACAAAAAAACAAACAAACAAAAAATCAAGGCTGGAGGGGAACAAGTTCTATAAATCTTGAGGGAACTGAAGCAGCACATCAGGCCAGTCAGTTCTCGGTCACTTGATATTCCCTTAGCCATTCCAATATTTTCCACTGGCAAATTAGGGCAGCTGGGTGTAAACCAGGAAGATGGGGGTCAAAACCTCATTTTTGTCTCATGTTGGCAAGTCACTTAACTTCTTATGGCCTCCAGGGAAATCTCTAAATAGTGGAATAGTTACAGAAGAGCCTTGATAGAAGATATCCTCCCTAAACTACCAAAATCATAAATCAGCACCAGAATGGGGAGAAGGGAAAGACATTGGATTAAATTGAGAGAAGTCCAAGTCTTAGAACTGGATCTCCTTCTGATTTCCTTTTAGTTTTTCTAAGCATATGTTGTTTGTCCAAGCTGAAATACCAGGTTTCTTAACTATTTTGACAATATTTGCCCCTCTAGCTATCTCCTTTAAGTGTTACTCCTGACTTTGGGGCTTCATCTTCTCTTGGCTTTGATCTTCCAGATATATCTTCTATATCTATCAGGCTCTTTGGAACATGTTTCTTCTTGGTTTATCAATCTCAATTGGATTTCAGGTCCAGGCTCTTTGGTTTCTTATTCTCCCAGGCTTAATCTGGCTGCAGGGCACTACAGTGTAGGAATAGAAGAAGGCCTAGGTAGATGGGCACAAGGAAAGCTACAAGACCCATCTCATTACCACCTGGCTTGTTTCCTCATAACCCTTTCTACCAGACTAGTCTCCTCATGGTCCCTAAACTAGGTTAGCTATATTTTTATGGTAGAAAAAACTGGAAACAAAATAAATGAGGTTGGATTAGTTGGTCTCTAAGGTCCCATTAAACTCTATATCTATGAGTCTATAGAGGCTTATCAATTGGGGAATCATTTAACAAATTGTGATGCATAAATGTAGTGGAATATTACTGTCGCATAGAAATGATGAATTCGAAAAATTCAGAGAGACATGGGAAGACTTAACAAGAATTGATAGAAGTAAACAGAAGCAGAAAAACAATACATCCCATGACAATAACAAAGTAAATTTTAAATTAAAAAATCAATTAAAAATCCAAATACTATGTGATTTTTCACTTTAGTTTATTTAAGGTTTTGGTTTTATATGATTCTTCTCTTAAAAATGATCAATATGGCTTGGAAATGATCAAATAAAATATAATAATAATTAAAAAAACAAAAAAATGATCAATATGGAGATATGTTTTGCATGATGATACATGTATAACTTAGACTGAATTGCTTACCAGCTCCAGGAATGGAGACAGAAGGGAGGGTGGTTGATAATTTGTCATATAATTTCAGAAAACTTATGTGGAAACTTGTATTATATGTAATTGGTAAAACAAAATATCTTTATAATTAAAAAATAAAATAAATGAGAAAATCTAAATGTTATATATTTATAATCACCAAGTTTCAACTCAGAAAAGGGACAAGAAAATTGCAAACTCTACCCCCTCCATTCTTCATAAAGGAGGGTAATAATGGATGTGGAACACTGTATATGCTGTTATACTTCATTAATGTCTTGGTTAAATTTGCTGACCTGGTCTCTCTCTCTCTCTCTCTCTCTCTCTCTCTCTCTCTCACTTTCTCCCTCTCTTGCTGTCTCTTCTTTCTCCTTTCCTTTCCCTCCTTTATATCTTTCTCTTTGTCTCTTTCTCTCCCCTTTTCTCTCTCTCCCTCCATGTTTTCCCTCCTCTTCCTGCTGATTTCTAAAAATCCTTTGTTGTAAAGGATGGTTCTCTATGTAAAGGAGGGAGAAAAAATATATATGAAATAAAGATGACATAAAAACAAGATATCGATTAAAAAAACCTTTAAAATATGTTAGGTGCATTCCTGTTCTAGACCTTATTTTTTGCTTTTCCTTTTTCAGGAATGCCTTCTTCTCTTCTCCAAATCCTGTCCATCCCAAGCCCTGCTTGCTCCATGATGGGGATTTAAAACAGGAAAATGAAGGTGACCTAAAATAAAAGATGGGGACTTTTGCATTTTGATAGAGGAGACAATCCCTTAACTTGAACGAAGCTTTCAGTGCAGTGTCAGGCATCTTCAAAGGGACACTGGGGAAGAAGGTAGTAAACCTTAAATGATACCACAGCAGTAGCTAATTCTTTTACTACCTATAAGACTGGTTCTGAGAACATAAGACATTTCCTTACCTCCCCTCCCCCCAAACTGGTAGCTTTTCTCTTTAGAATACCCCCCCCCCCCTTTCCCAAGTCCAGAACAAAGATCTGAAAGTAAAGAATGGGTAAAAGACTCGTGGGGAAAATGGGAGAATCCGAAGTTACTTTAAACTTAATTTGAAGACTAATGAGCTAGTACCAGTGGAGGCAGGGTTAACTCCAGCTTTCTACAAGGTTTCCTGCTTCAGGAGGCTTCTCTTCTTTATGCCTTCAGTGGTTTGGAAAAGCAGCTTCCTCTTTCGAAACAGTTCATCAGGGGGTTAGACCAGACTTCTTAGGAGTCTTGTGCCCTTCCTTCTCCCTGTCATTCTTTAAAGTTTCCAGCAGTAGCTACTATTAAAATAAGAAGACTGTTTGCAGCCCCATAGAGACCACATCCATCAATTTCTTCCTTAGTTGGTGCTGAGCAGTGATGGAGGAGGGAGGGGTCCAGGATGCAAAAGGCCACAGAAGGGCCTATTCCCAAAGTGGGTATCCCTCTCACAAAGACTGAAAGGGAGGAAGGTAGAGAACCGGCGGGTGGAAAGGATCTCCCTTGGGAGTTGAATCATGATGACCAAAGGCCTCCTGCCTACCCTTCAGGGTTACCATGGAGACCAAGGCAGTTTTCTCATTTAGAGGAGGCAAGGTAGGGTTGGAATATGCATCTCTGCTCCAAAGCAGCAGAGAACAAATCAGTACCACCTTCGAGGCATTTTACAGCTTAGAGTACACTTATGGGCTTTAAGAAAAGCCTGGCTAGGAGAACAGAAGGGGAAGCTGGGAGAGGTCACAGTGGGATGACAGATTTTTTTTCCCATCAAAAAAGTAGTCTGCACATTCTAGTACATGCTATCATGTGATTTTGGACAGAGTGTTAGATGTAGAGTCAGGGGCACCAAGGTTCAAATACTGCTACTGAGACTTAACCAGCTGTATGACCCTGGGTTTACCTTAACTTCTTAATGTTCTCTCTAATAAGGTAAATGGCAGGACAGATGCTGAATTGCATTGGTAGAAAGAATTTCCTTCCTAGGCATTTCCTATACCAAGTCAGGTCCAAATATATAAATATGTATGTATATGCATATACATACACTCATAAGCACATATATGGAATATATGTATGAACAGAAGGAAGGGAACTTAGATGTCATCTAGTTCAGTCTGGGCAGCTAGGTGGCTCAGTGGCTAGAGTGCTGAATCTGGAGTAAAAAGACTCCTCTTCTTGAGTTCAAATCTCATCTTGGATGCTTAATTAGTTGTGTGGACTTGGGCAAGTCTCTCAACCTTATTGGCCTCAGTTTTCTCATCTGTAAAATGAACTGGAGAAAGAAATGGGCAAACCACTCCAGTATCTCTGCCAAGAAAACTTCACATGGGGCTGTGAAGAGTCTGACACAACTGAAATAACTGAACAACAACAACAACTGAAGTCCAAACCTCTTATTTGACAAATGGAGAAACTGAGGCCCAAAGAGGAGACATGACTTACCTGAGTTTATGCAGAGATCAGACGTTCTTTAAGTTCAGGTCCAATGCTCTTCCCTCTATGCTACTCATTTCTGGAATGACTGAATGGAGAAGCTATCCTAGAGGCAGGTTTGCACAGGGGAAAAGCTAGAGCTGGCACTATGGTAGATGCCAGATCATTGCCAGACATTGTGACACATGGATATTCTGAGATCCTGGCTAGGAGACACTATGCAATCTCATTCTGGAACACTGAAGACTGTGCAGTATTTTTACTTAGCTTATTGCTTTGACCTGTTGCAAACCCTTATGAAAAATGGTCTATACTCTATGAAATAAATGCATTTATAGATTCACCACATAATGAGAAATGGGTTTTTACGGTGTGAGTTCCAGCTCCAGGGTCAATGCTGTATGCCTTGGAAAGGATTTGGCCTTAGATGCATAGAATTATAGGGGTCTAGATTTAGAAGAAGACAAAGGGGGGAGGAAGAAAAAAAAAGAAAAGGAGAGAAGAGAAGAGAGGAAAGAAGAAAAGAGAAGAAAAGAAAAGGTGTGTGTGTGTGTGTGTGTGTGTGTGTGAACAAATACAAGCAAACAAGATAATCTTCCCCATCTAGGAGTTTATATTCTAAAGGAAGGAGACAATTCAAAGAGGAACTCCAAAGCTGTGGGGGAAGGGAACCATTACTGATTGTCGAGGCTGATGAGGAGGCAGAGAAGGTCAGGGTGTGAGCTGAACTGGAAGCAAAATGAACATGGCTGGAGCCCCTCAAAAATTGGTGACCAGTAAAGGGGAAAGGACCTACTAATATAAAAATATTTATAGTGGTGCTTTTTGTGGTGGCAAAAAATTGGAAATTGAAGGAATGTCCATCCACTGGGGAATGGCTGAACAAATTGTGGTATGTGTTGGTGATGGAATACTAATGATGAACAGGATGATTTTAGAAAGAGCTGGAAGGACGACCTTCATGGATTGATGCAGAGGGAAATAAGCAGAACCAGGAGAACTTTGTATACAGTAATGGTAATATTGTGGAATGATTAACTGTGAGAGACTTTCATCAATGCAATGATCCAGGACAATTCTGAGGGACTGAAGACAAAGAATGCTCTCCACCTTCAGAGAAAGAACTGTTGGAGTCAGAATGCAGATGAAAGCAGATAATTTTTCAATTGTTTATTTGTATTTATGTTTTGGAGTTTTGGTTTTATAAAATTACCCACAAAATGAACAATATAGAAATATGTTTTGTGTGATAGTACATGCATAACCCAGATCAAATTGCCTGCCAGCACAGGGAGGTGGAAAGTAAGAGAGAGAGAGGCATAAGTTTGATCATAATAACTTAAGAAAACTTGTGTGGAAATTTGTTATTACATGTTAATTGGTAAAAATTTCCTTAAAAATTGGTGAACAGGAACGCCAGCCTGGAGGGAGGAGCTTAAAGAAGAGGTTTCGCCAAAGAAGAAAGGAAGGCGTTGAGTAAGAAGTCAAAGAAGTCCAGAGAGGAAGCAATGGGTAGAGACTGCAAAGAAGCTTAGGAAAAATTGCTAAGAAGAGCTGTTCAAAAGTGAAATGATCTGCCTCACAACATGGCAGATTCTTCCTCCTTAAAGTTCCTCATGAAGAGGCCAGATGATTTGTGTGTTGTTGGTACATTATAGTGAGCCTCCTTTGATGGATGGGTTGGACTAGCTGTCTGCTGAGGCCCTTCCAAATCTCAGAATCAGAAGTTTCTGTAATTCTATTGAAGGTAGGATAAATGACTTATCTAAGATTATAATGCTGCTAAACAACTAAAGCAGCTTTAGAACCCACTAAATCTAGCCCTATGATCCTTGAATCCATGATTCAAGATCATGGATTTTGGGATAGAAAGGACCTTAGAAATCACATACACACAAAGACACACATACAAATGTCCACATAATCTATATATACTAAAATACAATAGACACAAAAAAATAGATATGTACACCAATACATGTAGGATCATATATGGTACTAGATTTAGAAATAGAAGGTAGTTCAGAGGTCACCTAATCCAGTTCCCTCACTTAACAGAGGAGGAAACTAAAGCCCAAGGAGGTTAAGTGACTTTCCCAAGGTCACACAGATAGCTAGTGACAGAGACAAGAAGTTAGACATCCTTTTGTATGATAGGATACCCATCTTGGAAGTATTCTGTTTTGGAGTAGGAAGAATGACCTGAAAACCCAGGATCATTAGTGCCAGAGATGGAGCACTTGGGTGATGGTGAAGAAAGGAATCAGATTGTTTTAAAAGGTTAACAGTGGAATGAGAGGTTCTTTGAAGAAAAATGAAAGGAATTGTGATAGCTTAAGCTAGGGAATAAATGGGTGATTTAATAAGCCTTTACCTCTGTGAAGGATTATTATGAGGTCTCTGGCAGGGAGGATTAGGGAGCTCTCTGATTAGTTGGTCAGAGGCACATAAGAATTCCTTCAGAACTAGAGTCCACAAGCCCAGCTAATGATGGACCTAAATGGAAGTAAACAAATGTTTAATCACATAGTTAAAAAGACAAAAAGAACAAAATCCAAAACCCAAACCACCCCCAAAACTAGAGAACAAACTTTCTTAGCAGCAGCAGGGTATGCAATGGAAAGCTTGAACCACAAGCAAGCCCCATCTCTGGTGTGATCACTATTGAGACTTTGTGAAAGCATTGTCCTCAGTTTCCTTTTCTGTAAAATAAGATCCTCTCCAGGGCTGGCGTTCTGTAATTCTATAATCAGGGAAGATTCCTGAAGAAGTGAATTTTGAGTAGGGTATGGAAGGAAGGATGAGCCATGAATTAGTAATACTCTCTAACACCTACACAGCTCCTTATACTTTTCTTTTTTTCCTTTTTTTTAAGTTTAAACCCTTACCTTCTGTCTTAGAATCAATACTGTGTATTGGCTCCAAGGTAGAAGAGTGGTAAGGACTAGGCGATGGGGGTTAAGTGACTTGCCCAGGGTCACACAGCTGGGAAGTGTCTGAGGCCAGATTTGAACCTAGGACCTTCCGTCTCTAGGCCTGGCTCTCAATCCACTGAGCTACCCAGCTTCCCCCTTTTTGTCCCTTTTTTAAACCCTTAACTTCTGTCTCAGTATCAATTCTAAGTCAGAAGAGCAGTAAGGGCTAGGCAATCAGGGTTAAGTGACTTGCATAGAGTCACACAGCTAGGAAGTATCTGAGGTCAAATTCAAACCCAGACCCTTCCAACCTAGCTCCCTCCTTATACTTTTTCAAAGTCCTTCCACATGGTTATCCAATTTAATCTTCACAGTATCCCTGTAAGGGACATGCAATGAGCATTATTAATATCATCTTCATTTTACAGTTGAGAAAACTGATGCTCAGACTGATGCTTGATTAGCAGTGAGATGCAGAGGTTGACCTAGGACCCAGAACTACCAAGATCTTCTGTGGTGCTGTTTCCATTAGTTATCAAACCCTCACTTAGATCATGCTGTGAGTGGTAAAGAGGCCAGAGGGGCCACATGATGTGGAAATAGACAGGTACAGGTTTGTTTGACTAGAGTGGGCAAATGAATGGGGTGGAGGTTTATTATTCTTTCTTTGCTCAATAAAGAAAGAAAAAGGAGGTACCCAACTCCTGCATCTCTGTCATCACCTTCAGCATCAGTTTCAGCTATACAATAAGGGAGTCTGGACTGTATTGGGGGTTAGGCAGTCAATAGTTAACAAGCATTTATTAAGCACCAACTTTGCATTAGGCACTGTGTTGAGTTCTAGAGACACAAAGAAAGACAAAAGCCAGTCCTTGCTGTCAAGGAGCTCACAATGTACTGAGGGACACCGCATGCATATAAACACATATCAGCAAGCTATAGCCAGGATAAATTGGAGATAATCAAGAAATAATGGAGTTTGGGAATGACTTCTCATAGAAGGTGGGATTTAGCCAGGGCTTCCAGGAAGAAGAGATGAGAAGGGAAAGAATTCCAGGTATGGGAATTCCTGCCAATGAAAATTTCCAAAGTCAGGAGATGGTGTGTCTTATTTAGCAAGCTTCAAGGAGGCCAGTGCCACTGGATTGAAGATTATGTGGCGGGTAGTAAGGTAGAAGAAAACTGGAGAGGTAGGAAAGGACCAGGTTATAAAAGGCTTTGAATACTGAATGAAGCATTTTATATTTTGTCCTAGAGATGATTGGGGTGGGAAGGATGGTGACATGATCAGAACTATGCTTTTGAAAGATTAGTTCAGAAGCAGGTCAGTAGCTCAGTGGATAGAGAACCAGACCTGGAGACAGGAGGTTCTGAGTTCATCAATCAGACTTCAGATACTTTCTTGCTGTGTGACCCTGGGCAAGTCATTTAACCCTAGAATGGATTCTTAGACAGAAGGTAAGGGTTAAAAAAAAAAAAGATCAATTTGACAACTGAGTAGAGAATGGATTGGAGAGGAAGAGATGAGGAAGGGAGACCCAGCAGAAAGCTATTGTAATCATTTCAAGTGTGAGGTGATAGGGGTCTGGATCAAGGTAGTAGCAGTGTTAGAGGAGAGAAGGGGGCATATATGAGAGATGTAATGAATATAGAATTGATAGGATATGGCAACAGATTGGAAGGGGTGGAGGTGAAAGTTAAGAGTTAAGGATGACTTTGAAGTTACAAACCTGGGTGACAGGGAAGATGGTGGTGCTCCCTACAGTAGCAGGAAAATTAGGAAGAAGAGAGGGCTTGGTGGGGAAAATAAAATGAGTTTAGTTTTGAACATGTTGAATTTAAGATGTCTACAGGACATCCAGTTTGAGAAATCTAATGGGAATTTATGAGAGGTCATGAGAGAGGTTAGGGCTAGGTAAATCTACCTAGAAAAGAGCATAGAGGTGATAACTGAATCCTTGGGATCCAATGAGATCACCAAATAGCATAGAGGGAAAAAAGAAGAGAGGCCAAGACAGAGCCTTCAGGGACTTCCACAGTTAGTGGATGAAAACTGAATGAAGGTTCAACAAAGGAGACTAAGGAATGATCAGACAGGTAATAGGAGATTTGGGTAAGACAATGCCACGAAAACCTAGAGAGAAGAGAGTATTAGGGGGAAAAGATGGATTGACAGTGTCAAAGGCTGCAGAGAAGTCAAGAAGTATAAGGTCCAAGAAGAGACAATTAATTATAGATTTGGCAATTAAGAGATCACTGATAATTTTTGGAGGTCTGATGAAGCCTATAAATCCCTCCTCAGAATAAGGTATTTAAATAATTGAAAGAAATACTTATTTCAATGTGAGTTGAGTGAAAATAAAGATGTTGGGTCCCCCCCCCCCCATCCAAGTTCATGGAGTCCCTTGGGGGCTTCTGAAGACTGACTCCAAGTTAATAACTGCTGGACTAGGACTAGATGACTTCTCAAGTCCCTTCCATCTCTAATATTCTGTAATCTAAGGCCCTGACATTCTATGTTCTGTGTTCTATGGCTATTCCCAGTGCTAACTTTCTATGCTCTCCATCCCAAAATTCTGTAATCTGTTAGAATCTTCCAGCTCTGACATTCTTGTTCATTTTGCCTGCCAGAGTGATCAAATATTGTGTCAGGAGACCAAGGGAGACTATGGAGTCACTGTCCCTCGTACACATTTTAAAACAGGATTCCCAGCCATCTGCTTTGGCTCATTTAGGCCAATGATTCCCATTGTGTTTCAATTACAGTCATCTCAGGGTTGCTTGTTAGTTTGTTTTTTTGTGACACCTTCCTTTCCACAGCCAAAAAGAGCCATACAAACTGCATTTATTTTAAAGATGTTTTTCATTTTCAAAAGTGCAAGTGAATTCGAAGTAATTCGGTCTGGAGTTGGAAGGGAAGTGTTCCTTTTGGGAAGGTAGCAAGGAAGAATTTTGCAATCATCTCTTTAAGAAATTTGATAGGGTTAGGGAATGCTTTGGGTGTTTTCTGTTTTCCAAAGATTGAGTTAGGGAAGACATGCACACCAGAATCACCATTAAAGAATCATGGTTAGGCACTTATCAGTTTAGAAGCAGGGGGCTAAGGCACCTCAGGAAGCCCCCATCAGTGGTTTGATTATCTGTGAAGGTTCAGGGTCAGAAGATAAGAGTTTTCTGATCCTGGGATGGAATCCTATGACTACTCATGACCTCTTGCCCCTCAAGTTAACCAACATTTGAATTTTCCACTTCAAGCGGTACATGAGAGGCTAAGCTCATGACTATGCTTCCTCTGCTTCTGAGAGGAGTCGAATGCAACTGCGCAGTGTACATATCATTGATTAGAATAAGAGGCAACCAGGTGGCACAGTGGAAGAGAATATCATGCATGAAGTCAGGAAGATGTGAGTTCATATCTGGCCTCAGACAGCTACTATGTGGCAAGTCACTTATTCCTGTTTGCCTCTATTTCTTCATCTGTAAAATAAGTTGGAGAAGGCAATGGCAAACAACTCTAGTATCTTTGCCAAGAAACCCCCAAATGGGGTTCTGAAGAGTCAGACATGACTGAAACAACTGAAAAATAATATCAAAGAATCAGGAGACCCCAGTTATAGGGTTAGATCTGCCACTAACTTTCTGTGTGAATTTGGGCAAGTCACTTACCAAGTGCTTTGTTTTCCCCATCTTTAAATGAAGGGACCATCTTAATGGTCATTAAAGTCTCTTTTAGCTTTAAAATACTATAACTATGGCTGTCATCTTCCCATGAAATGGTTCATGTCCACCCCTCTACTTCCTGTCAGCCAGACCTAATCACAGAGATGAGTGTGTATGTGTATATACATATGCACACACATAAGCCCACACACTTCTTCCACAGCTATTGCTAAGCCCACATTAGTCCCTCTCCCTCCTTTCTGAGATTTCTCCAGGATTTGTGGAATGACTTTCCTGAAGGACCTATAAACCATACCTCCTTGATTGTATATCTACTATCAAGCTCAAATTCATTCCCTGTCTTTTGCCAGAGGAGGTTTAAAAACTTAAACATCTGTGGGGTTCACTCCAAAGTAAAGGTGAAGAACTTCCCTTTGATGCAGTCATGAATCAAGCCCTTCCTTTCCCTTCCCTTATCCCTGCCCTCCCAGTCCCAACTCCTGACACAATCTCATCAGAGATCCTGTAGAGTCAGTGTATTTTAAAAGGGCTTTTAGTATCTTTGATTCATACATTTCAAAACTAGTAGGGACCTTGGAATATAGAATGTTAGAGTTGTAAGGGACTTTTGAATGTAGACTCTAGAGCAGGGAAAGAGGCACGGGATGTCAAAACTGGAAGGAATTTAGAACATAGAATGTGAAAGCTAGAAGCGATCTTAGACACAGAATGTGAAAGCTGGAAGGCATCTTAGAACACAGAATGTGAAAGCTGGAAGGGATCTTAGAACACAGAATGTGAAAGCTAGAAGCGATCTTAGAACACAGAATGTGAAAGCTGGAAGGCATCTTAGAACACAGAATGTGAAAGCTGGAAGGGATCTTAGAACACAGAATGTGAAAGCTGGAAGGGATCTTAGAACACAGAATGTGAAAGCTGGAAGGGATCTTAGAACACAGAATGTGAAAGCTAGAAGGGATCTTAGAACACAGAATGTGAAAGCTGGAAGGGATCTTAGAACACAGAATGTGAAAGCTGGAAGGGATCTTAGAACACAGAATGTGAAAGCTGGAAGGGATCTTAGAACACAGAATGTGAAAGCTGGAAGGCATCTTAGAACACAGAATGTGAAAGCTGGAAGGCATCTTAGAACACAGAATGTGAAAGCTGGAAGGCATCTTAGAACACAGAATGTGAAAGCTGGAAGGCATCTTAGAACACAGAATGTGAAAGCTGGAAGGCATCTTAGAACACAGAATGTGAAAGCTGGAAGGGATCTTAGAACACAAAATGTGAAAGCTGGAAGGGATCTTAGAACACAGAATGTGAAAGCTGGAAGGGATCTTAGAACAGAATGTGAAAGCTGGAAGGGATCTTAGAACACAGAATGTGAAAGCTGGAAGGGATCTTAGAACACAGAATGTGAAAGCTGGAAGGGATCTTAGAACACAGAATGTGAAAGCTGGAAGGGATCTTAGAACACAGAATGTGAAAGCTGGATGGGATCTTAGAATAAAAGATTATAGGTCTAGAGTTGGAAGAGATCCTTACAGGTCATGTAATCTAGTTCTCTCATTCTACAGATGAGAAAACTGAGACCCAGAGAAGTTACTTGATATAGAATGTCTGAGCTGAAAGGGATCCTGGAGCATACAACATCAGAGCTGAAAGGGACCTTAAAACAGAGCTTATTAAAGAGTTGGAAAAGGACTTCAGAAACTGTTTAGGTTAATCATTTCTAATAACAACAGAAGCCTAGACTTACCTAAGGCCACACAGCTTGTTAGTGACACAAAGGGAACAAGAGCCTGATTTCAGGGCTGTTGTCCACACATCGTGATCAATACTATTATCTAGAAATCACTGAGTCTCTGAAATATGTTTGACAAGTCACAGAATTCAAATTCTTGAAAGCCATCATCTATAATGGAGCAACTGCCCCAAGCCCTCTGTTCTATCCAGGCCACCTCCTTCCCAGGGTCTTCCAGAGTCTCTGAGCAGGAGGAGTTGGAGGTTTGGGACAAAGGACCAGAGAACAAATGTTCCTGTTCTCATCTACAGGCCCCAACCTGCAGCAGGTAGTCTGAGATGAACTATCAGCATGTACCAGCCCAAACAGGAAACCTGAAATTTAGATTTGTGTGGTGGGAACAGATTCCTTGCTAGAGACAGATGGAAGGGGTGGGAAGGGGAAGAAAGCTTGCCATAGATCTCTTCTTGCCTAGGGTACTTTAAATGGAAACATCTCATAGCATATGTAGAAGGTATTTATAATGCTTCAAAACTATCCAGTTGTAAAGATGAGAGAAGAGAAGGGATTTTTCATGCTAGTGGGAATGATTGATCTGGGGCTTACAAGCAATTTGAGAGCAAAGTATCCTTGATTGATTGATTGATTTCTCCCAGTGTTTGACTCATTGACCTGAGTCCTGGGCTCTCAGGACAGCAACCAGCAGTGAATTAATTGCTGTTCTATTTATAGGAACATTGACAAACTTAGCAATGACCCAAGAAAGGTGACAGGCATAAGGAAGGGTCTAGAAAACCTGTCAAATGAGGAAATGTGGAAGGAGAAGGGGAAGTAGGATTGCTATTTTCAGATATCTGAGCTGTTGAGTGGAAGAATGATTAAAGTTATTTATTCTGAGTAACTTTAGAAGGCAGCACTAGGACCAGTGGGTGGAATTCATAAGAAGGCAAATTTCAGGTTAACCTAAGGAAGAACTTTTTAACATCTAAAAGCTTTCCAGTCATGGAATCAGTTGCTTTATGAGGTAGTGATCCCCTGTCATTGGGAGTGTTAAGTAAAACGTCAAATGACCACTTGTCAAGGATGTTGTAGAGAGGTAGGAGCCAGCTCTAAATGGCTGTGAGACAAAATTGTTCAATTTTCAGTGTGATCGACACCTCAGAAATGCTTCAAATTCTATATGTCATAGTTTGATTTATCATTTTGTTGATTATCTAGCCTTAAGTGTTAATAATGCAGATTACATTTTAAACTATTTGCATCCCCCCCAAACCTACTTATTAAACATTCATGAGTATATCCCTATATTGTTCTATAGCAGAATTGCATAGAAGGGTCAGGGACTTGAGTCATTCCCAGATTGAGATTTCTCAATTGTGTCTAACACTTTATGACCCCATTTGGGGTTTTCTTGGTGGAGATATTAGAGAAGTTTGCCATTTCCTTCTCCAGCTCACTTTATAGAAGAAGAAACTTAGGAAAACAGAGTTAAGTGACCCTTGCCAGGGTCACATAGCTAAGTGTCTGAAACCAGATTTGAACTCACAAAGATGAATCTTTCTGACTACTTCAGGCCATCACACTATTCACTGAGCCACCTAGCTGCACCTGGTGACAATGGCTAATAATGATCATAATTGTGATTGTTATATAATGCTTCAAGGTTTGCAAAATGCTTTATATCTGTTATCTCATTTGAGTCTCACAACACCCCTGGGTAGGAGGCTCCAAAATAAAGTTTCTATGATTATAGGGGACAAATCAATTAAATGATTTCCCTTTCAGGCTGTTGCTCCTGTGACTCTCTCCCTTTATGAACCCAGTGTCAGGGGGTAGGGCAGGTAAAAAAGTCTAGCCCACAGACAGTTGATCTTGGCCAATGCAACATACCCAGTAGGCCATGAGGAAGTGAGGTTTTCTGGCACTGTTCAGGGCCCAAAGCTTTTGATGGGACCAACCTAATGAGGTCACTCTGTACCATTGGGTTGGGGTAGGTTCCAGCATGGGACACCAACTTCATGGGAGTTAGTGAAATGGAGAGCTAAAAATACTAATAAGGTCTACTTCATTTTCAAGTCATCTTCTGGTAAGCACATTCTCTATGCCTGACCAAGGTGGGTTGGCAAATAGTCTGTTCAGAGGCAGAAGATTTTAGGGACCTTCTGGAATCCCTGAGTTTTTCAGCCCATACTCTGAAGGCAATTTATGTTTCTCCATGTAGTCATTGTGTTTTAACAAGTTGGCAACAAAAGTGCTGAGCCATGAAAAGTGACTCTTCCACTAGGAAAACAAAACAAAACAAAACACCCCAAATGGCCCATTTGCATATTGTATATATTGACACATGAAATACAGAACTATACAAGTTTGACGTGGAAAAGACCTATTAGGTCACACAGAGTCCGGCCCCTGGGGGCCAAAGCAGTGCCGGATGCTACTGGACACTAGCCAGTGCTTTGTCTAGTCTACCGTTCTGAGTACAGCAGGGTGGGCAAGCACTGGCCTTCCCAAAGGCCAGGATGCAGTAGTGCCCTGGGAAAAGCCAGCCGTTGACAAGACTTGCAGAAAAGAGCTTCTCCAGCTGGCTTACCAAATGTCTGAGCTCTGATATGGTGAGTGCTGCCAGGCCCACACATCAAAATGTGGATGATGGGGTGTTTCTTGAAGGGATGGGGTCTGGAATTTACAGGCACCAGCCCAAAAACTTGACAACAGTAACAGCAAAAGGTGAAGACCAGAAACCACCTCTTTTTTCCAGCTTGACTTTTCTTCTTTTACTATCAGAAATCTGAAGACATCCCTATAACAGGAGCTTAGCAATATTGATTCTGAAATGCTGAAACTCCACTGGATTTGAGATGATGGGGGAAAGTCAAAATAACTCTAGGTGTTTGGAGGCAAGGTGGGGAAAGGGGTATTTTTCAAGAACCTCTGCTTCCCTATGTATGGCTGGGATAACCTGTGGATACTGGCCACCAAAACATAATGGGAAATAAAATGGGGGTCTAATAACATATTCAAGAGGGAATGACTCCAACTTCTTTCCATTAAAAGGTTGTTTTTTTTTTCTTTTCTATTCTTCTTCCCTCTCTTGAAAAGGTCAAGCTTTGACAGTGCTATTCACCAGATGGATATCAACATCTGGCAGGTGTTAGAGGACATCCAGACCAGCTCTACCAGTTTGAATTGAAAGTAGCCAATAACAAAACCAGAGACCACATCAGTGATGTGGTGCCGCCCAATCATAACCCTTGACAAGCCTACACAAAAGGCCCAGAGCACCAAAAGGATCCTTAAGGGGACAGCTAGCACAAGGTGGTTGAGGAAGAACTTGGATATCATGGCGGCTCGACTGGCATGGCCAGCTGGGAAGGCATAAATGTCCATGGTGAGGTAGTCCAGGAGGCCTGGGCTCATGTCATAAGGGCCTCGTCGTTTGATAAGCTTCTGCACTCCAGCCACGGTCATGATGTCCAAAAGAAGAGCTGGACAGAAAAAGAAATGGCATCATCAGAGATGTATATAGCTGTTATGGCTTAGCTCACCTGGGCAAGGCACCATGCTAATGAAGCCAGGCTAATGAGCTGGCTCCCCACATTTGGACCATTTAGCTTGACACTGTTCATTGGCCACAGACTTGACCTTCTAACTCTCTCTCTCTCTCTCTCTCTCTCTCTCTCTCTCTCTCTCTCTCTCTCTCTATATATATATATATATATATATATATATATATATATATATGTGTGTGTGTGTGTGTGTGTGTGTGTGTGTGTGTGTATGGAGAAGACATAGATTCAAATTCCTTTAATAAACTATATAACCATAGGCAAGTCATTCTACTCCCTTAGTCTTTTTGTGGGGAGGGAGGGAAGAAGGCAAGAAGAGAATAAGCATTTATTAAGCACTTAGTATGTTCCAGGTACAGTGCCAAGCACTTTACAAATATTTGTCTAATTTAATTCTCATGACAACTCTGGGAGGTATGTGCTAATATTATCCTCATTTGACAGCTGAGGAAACAGAGGCAAACAAAGGTTAGCTGACTTGTCCAAAATCATACATCTAATAAGTGTCTGAGGCTAGGTTTGAATTTAGGTCTTCTATGACTTTCCTTCATACCTAGAATGCTCTTTCTCCTCATCTCTGCCTACTGGCTTTTCAGGCTTCCTTCAAGTCCAACATAAAACCCCATCTTCTACAGGAAGTCTCTCCCAAGCCTTCTGAATTATAGTTCTTTTCCTCTTTTAATTATTTCTTCTTTTTCTTGGCTATAGCTTGTTTGTACTTACTTATTTGTTTGATTGTGAGTTCTCTGAGGGAAGAGACTACCTTTTGCCTCTTTTCATATCCCCAGGGTGTAGAAGAGTGCCTGGTACTTAGTAGGTGCTTATTAAACGTTTAATGACTGACTCCAAGATCACTACTTTGCCTCTTCTCTAATAATAGGATAATAACATCATAGACCTAGAGCTGAAAAGAATCTCAGAAGTCATCTAATCCATCCATATCATTTGACAGATAAGGAATTTTAGGGTCATGTACATAAAGATGACAGATTAATCACTTTTCCTAATCTGTTTTATATTACAAATGAGGAAACTATAGCTCAAGGAGATTAAATGATTTGCCCACAATTAAAGTGGTGGCAAGTATATGAGATGGGATTTGACCCTCTGATTCCAAATCCAGCTCTTTCAAATGCCTTAATTTCCCTTTTTGGTAATAGGGTGTGAGGGTGGACCAGATGAGGTTAATTCCATTTCTAAATCCTATGATCTTATATTCTCTAACTTTACCATGTTCTGAGGTCCATCCCAGCTCTAAAATTCCATGTTTTAAGGTCCTTTTCAGTTCCTGAATTCCATGAATCTAAGCCATAAGAAGGAGCCAAAAGAATAAACAGGATTCAGGGTAAATCCATAACTGCTTTTAGAAAGGCAACTCAGAGAACATGACCTCATAAGGGTTAGGCAGTATGGTGTCTTTTTTTTAAAGAGTATTTGACCTGAAGTCAGGAAGGCCTGGCTTTGATTCTACCTCTGGTTCTTTTTAACTGTGTGATTATGGACAAATCACATAAATTCTCTGAGTTTCAATTTCCTCAACTATAAAATAAAGATAATAATAGCTGATGGATTTACCTCAGAGGGCTATGAAGATCAAAAAGAATAATGAATAAAAACATGCTATCAAAAAGTCTCTTAGGAGGCATCTAGGTGGCTCAGTGGACTGAGAGTCAGACCTGAAGATGGAAGGTTCAAAACCTCAGACACTTCCCAGCTGTGTGGCCCTGGGCAAGTCATTTATCTCATATTGCCTTACCCTTACCAATTTTCTGCTTTGGAACCAGTACACAGCACTGATTCTAAGACAGAAGTGGAGGATTTTTTTAAAAGTAGTCTCAGTGAAGGGCAGACTGAAAGTCCCAATTTCTATCCCAGTGATTTTGAACTTTTTAGAGAGGAGTGCCAGGCCCTGCCCCCACCCCACCCCCTAGACCAAGTGCCTTGCCACACACACCTCCATGTATAATTGAAAATCTGTTACCCTAAAAAAACTACATTTCCCAGGAGCCCCTAACTTTCTGTCTTTATGTACTTCCTGTAGACAGGGGATATTAGGCGGCAACATGGAGGGTACTACCCACTTTTTGGCCCTGTCAGCGAGCATGGCGGTGATGAGTGGGGATTTGAAATGGCTAATCAGGCATAGGCACATGGTCTTTATTTTGTATCCTCTTTATTCTTTGATTTCTAATGATCATTAAAAAATCTCCTAAAATATAAGAATTTAATATTTGAGATTTAATTTTAATTTTTATATTTATGGCAACCAGAAGTTGGAAAAAAATTCTCAATTTTTAAAGATAGCCTAGATTAAAAAAAAAAAAAACTTTTAAGCCATGTTTCTCTTGCTAAGGCTTTTCACCTATCCACCCACCCACCCTCACAAACTCCTATCTCTCTTTGGAGCTGCTGCCTTTTTTCCCCCCTACTTTTTCCTCAGTTGCTCTCTCTACTGGCTCTCTCTACTGTTTTTAGCGGGGGGGGGGGGGGGGGACCTCTTGGTGACGAAGAGATAAGCCATTTCTCTTGACCATCTGCTTAAGCCCGTGCTCCTCAGTTCCTTGCTGCTGCCTCTGGTGTTGCTGATATCTGGCCCCAGCCCCAGCCCTGGGTCCCAGACTGCTGATAGCTGCTGCTTTATCTTTGGAACTCACAAACTTGGAGCCAATCTCCGGGCAACCGGTAAAAACCAGGGTGTATTTCCCTTAGGCAATGATTAGCATCCTAACTCCTCCATGTGACTGGGGAAACTGTTCCCTAGCATTTTACCTCAGGGGGAAAGGGGAAGGGAAGAATGAAGTTACTCCTCCAAACAAGAAGTAAATTGCAAGCATGGTGCATTCTATGAAAGAGTAGTACCTTGCCTATTTCAAATAGCTTCCAGTTTTAGAATGTTTTTTGTTTCTAGCATTCATGAGTACACTGGTCCTTTCAATTATCTTGCCTGAGATTCAGGGGAGAAATTCATCACCATACAATCCTTTGCCATTTGGGCATGCCCAGTCTCTAAGATTCATCCAGTTTGAAATTCCTCAACCCTATGTTCTCCCTCACTATGGGAAATTCCACATTTCTGACAAAAGGAATCTGCATGGATAGAGAAAGGAACTTTAAAGAGACTGGAGGTGATAATTTTAAGCCTGTTCAGACTACATTGTTTTATGAAAGTCTCTGTATTTTATTGTATTTTGCTGTTTGTCTGCTTTATGATTTAATTCTGTTGTTTTTAAGTTCATATATTAATGTATTCAATACTATTCTGTTACACTGTTTCAGTTTAATCTACTGTGTTTTAGCTTTTAGATATATTCTGTTACTTTTCTCCTATAACTATACTGAAAATTTTTTTGAATAAGCCCATAAAAAAAACCCAGCCTTTTTTTCCCCCCATTTTGGCTTTGTAAATTGTCACATGGATGATAGATAGACTTCAGCAAAATTGGTTACAATTTTGGAAAATTTAATGAGTTAAATAACTTAAATTGATTTTAAGAGGTCTTCAAAAATGAATTGTAACTTTTTTTTCAACAACTCTGATTGATCATTTTGCCTGCCTCTGAGTTATTTGTAACAAGAGGTGAAGGATCCATTTTAGTAGCTGAAGTAAAGCACAATTATAATCCCCACCTCCTGCATTTGTAAAAATGTGAATGGATGGGACACAACAGTCTCATACCAAAGGAGCTGGGAAGTTGATCCCAGGGCATGGTACCCCTGGATGGCTCCCAAGAGAGAGCATCTCTCATTTGTAACTCTTCAGAAAGGTATAGTAATACCTTTCCAACAGAATGATCTAGATTCTTGGTGACATTTTTAGACCCAACATCAACAGTACAGAGGTTTGGTTTTTTTCTAGACTCCTCTGCCACATTTTTGTAATGATGGCAGTAATCAATTTGTTAAAATATCTCAGCCAAGGATGAAACATTGCTACACCTAAAAAACTTGTGACAAGTATCCATTAGCTTTAAATAAAACAACAGACTCATGTTACTCCTAATGATAGTGGGGTTGTTTGCTATTGTCATTAAATGAGCTAATTATAACTTTGGGGATTTTGATACTTTTTTTTTTAATTTAAACATTATTTTATTTGGTAGTTTTCATACATTATTTACTGGAAACAAAGATTGTTTTCTTTTCCTCCCCTCCCCCCCCACCTTTCCCTCTCCCATAGCCGACGCATGATTCCATGGTTATCACATGTGTTCTTGACTCGAACCCATTTCCCTGTTGTTGGAATTTGCATTATAGTGTTCATTTAGAGTCTCTCCTCAGTCTTATCTCCTCCAACCCTGTAGTCAAGCAGTTGCTTTTCATCGGTCTTTTTACTCCCACAGTTTATCCTCTGCTTGTGGGTAGTACTTTTTTTTTAGATCCCTGCAGATTGTTCAGGGAAATTGCATTGATACTAATGGAGAAGTCCATCACCTTCGATTGTACCACAATGTATCAGTCTCTGTGTATAATGTTTTCCTGGTTCTGCTCCTTTCGCTCTGCATCACTTCCTGGAGGTTGTTCCAGTCTCCATGGAATTCCTCCACTTTATTATTCCTTTTAGCAAAATAGTATTCCATCACCAACATATACCACAATTTGTTCAGCCATTCTCCAATTGAAGGGCATCCCCTCATTTTCCAATTTTTGGCCACCACAAAGAGCGCAGCTATGAATATTCTTGTACAAGTCTTTTTCCTTATTGTTTCTTTGGGGTACAAACCCAGCAGTGCTATGGCTGGATCAAAGGGCAGACAGTCTTTTATCGCCCTTTGGGCATAGTTCCAAATTGCCCTCCAGAATGGTTGGATCAATTCATAACTCCACCAGCAATGAATGAATGTCCCTACTTTGCCACATCCCCTCCAGCATTCATTACTTTGCATAGCTGTCATGTTAGCCAATCTGCTAGGTGTGAGGTGATTCCTCAGAGTTGTTTTGATTTGCATCTCTCTGATTATAAGAGATGTAGAGCACTTTTTCATGTGCTTATTAATAGTTTTGATTTCTTTGGCTGAGAACTGCCTGTTCATGTCCCTTGCCCATTTGTCAATTGGAGAATGGCTTGATTTTTGTATAATTGATTTAGTTCTTTATAAATTTGAGTAATTAAACCTTTGTCTGAGGTTTTTATGAAGATTGTTTCCCAATTTGTTGCTACCCTTCTGATTTTGGTTACATTGGTTTTGTTTGTACAAAAACTTTTTAATTTGATGTGATGCAGATTATTTATTTTGCATTTTGTAACTCTTTCTAATTCTTGCTTGGTTTTGAAGTATTTCCCTTCCCAAAGGTCTGACATGTATACTATTCTGTGTTCACCTAATTTTCTTATAGTTTCCTTCTTTATGTTCAAGTCATTCACCCATTTTGAATTTATCTTGGTGTAGGGTGTGAGGTGTTGATCTAAGCCTAATCTTTCCCACACTGTCCTCCAATTTTCCCAGCAGTTTTTATGAAATAGTGGATTTTTGTCCCAAAAGCTGGGATCTTTGGGTTTGTCATATACTGTCTTGCTGAGGTTGCTTGCCCCCAGTCTATTCCACTGATCCTCCTTTCTGTCTCTTAGCCAGTACCAAATTGTTTTGATGACCGCTGCTTTGTAATATAGTCTGAGATCTGGGACTGCAAGACCCCCTTCCTTTGTATTTTTTTTTCATTATTTCCCTGGATATCCTTGATCTTTTGTTCTTCCAAATGAACTTTGTTATGTTTTTTTCTAAATCAGTAAAAAAAGTTTTTGGAAGTTCCATGGGTATGGCACTAAATAGATAGATGAGTTTGGGTAGGATGGTCATTTTTATTATATTGGCTCGTCCTACCCATGAGCAGTTAATGTTCTTCCAATTGTTCAAGTCTAGTTTTAGTTGTGTGGAAAGTGTTTTGTAGTTGTGTTCATATAGATCCTATGTTTGTCTCGGCAGATAGATTCCTAAGTATTTTATTTTGTCTAGGGTAATTTTGAATGGGATTTCTCTTTCTAGTTCTTGCTGCTGAGCTGTGTTGGAATTATATAGAAATGCTGATGACTTATGTGGGTTTATTTTGTATCCTGAAACTTTGCTAAAGTTGTTGATTATTTCGATTAGCTTTTTGGTTGAATCTCTAGGATTCTTTAAGTAGACCATCATGTCATCTGCAAAGAGTGATAATTTGGTCTCCTCCTTGCCTGTTTTGATGCCTTCAATTTCTTTTTCTTCTCTAATTGCTACTGCTAGTGTTTCTAATACAATGTCAAATAATAGAGGTGATAATGGGCATCCTTGTTGATTTTGATACTTTTTGAATGAACATTACCTGTTGTATTACTGTTCTTTATAAAAACTGTTACTTTGTGAAAATCATTTGCACTCACAGTGGATCATGACAAGGTTTGAAGGAGGACATGGATCTCATTTTTGGGTGAGAAACCTTTGTACTCTACCTTTCCTTAGCTGACAGAGTGTGTTAATGATTGTAAGCTATATATTTTTTATTTTAAAACTCTTTTATTATTGTTTTTGCTTGCATGTGTAATATACTATTTCAGTCTTATTTTTTCTCTCCTTTTTTATTTGAGGCACATGTTACCAATATTGATATTTTCTTTAACTTTTTTGATTTTGAAGTAATATAAGTTAAAATATATATTTGCTATAATATTAATATGTACCCAAAAAAGCTTTAGACTATAAAAATGATGTCATTGATTTTTTTTAAACCCTTACCTTCTGTCTTGGAGTCAATACTGTGTATTGGCTCCAAGGCAGAAGAGTGGTAAGGGCTAGGCAATGGGGGTCAAGTGACTTGCCCAGGGTCACACAGCTGGGAAGTGTCTGAGGCCAGATTTGAACCTAGGACCTCCCATCTTTAGGCCTGGCTCTCAATCCACTGAGCCACCCAGCTTCTCCCTCATTGATTTTTTAAAAAAAATTATGGGACTTTGCTTAATGATTCTGTCTGATTCCAAGGGAAGGGAATACAAAAAAAGCCATTGCACAGTGCCAAAGAAGCACAAAGCTACTTTCATATTGCCAAAGAAGCACAAGGTCAAAAAGGACCAAACCAATCCAGGTAGGATTGATGAACTTCTAGGCCAATATGAAAGGACTTGTACCTAGTGTGAGACTTGAGGTTGTGGCACTTGACATATGTTAAGATGCAGGATGCCTCGTATCCACACTCTTTGAGAAATACTCACAGGCAAGTACTGAAGTTTGGCTATCATCCTGGCTCCCCCTATCCGTGAGAGTGAAGGTAAAATAAGGAGAGGGAGTGACACTTCCCTATCACACAAAAATCTAGTCCTTTTTTCTCTCTTATAGTATAGCAACTTCCTGTAGTCTTGGCTGAAAATGGGTAAGTGAAATATTACTGCATTTGTCCTACAGACTTGTCGGATAGAAATTTCTTTAATTGGGCCCTGATTCAAGGATCTATTATAGGTTTATTTTTTTATTTTTCCTTTACTTAGAATTTTTACACATCAGACTTTGATAGTCTATATTTCATCCAGAAGTTATCTTTTCTCTTTTATTTGGATTTTTTTGATGTTTTTGATTTATCTTGCCAACTTATTCATATACTTCATAACTCAGCCATGCATCCCTAAGTGATCCCTGTGTTTTTCAACACCCTCTTCAGGGGAGAATGTATTATTATTCTAAAATGCAAAGTTTAAATTCTTTTTGAGAGTAATTTTAGGTTAAGAAACATGCTACTTCTCCAAATCCAGAAACTGAACTGTTTGGAGAAGGCACCATGAAGATGCCTCCACAGACCACACACTGCACCAGAAGATCCAGAGTGAACTTTGGGATGTGGTGATTTGAACTGTGTGGGGTTGAATGCATTTGTTTTGTATGTATACTCTTATGCCAACAGGGACTGCCCCCTAACCGGCTTTTTGTCAGTGCACCTAGCAATCATTGGTTTTGTTCTCTTTTCCTCTTATCCTCAAATTATTGTAATTTGAAAGCTGGTTCTGTTTACAAGATCCATTGGAGAGACCAGTCTTCCATGGATCTTAGGGGGAATGTATAATTGAAAATCTGTTACCCTATAAAAAGAACTACATTTCCTGGGAGCCCACTGGCTTCCTGTCCTTACATACTTCCTGTAGACAGGGGATATTAGGTGGGGATGTGGAGCGTCCCACCTGCTTTTTGGCCCTGTCATCGAGCATGGAGGTGGTGAGTGGGAATTTTGAAATGGCTAATCAGTCATAGGCACGTGGTCTTTATTTTGTATCCTCTTTTTCCCTTGATTTTTAATGATCATTAATAAATCTCTTAAAATATAACATTTTAATATTTGAGATTTAATTTTAATTTTTACATCCCCCAAACTGAGTGTCACACTACACCCCACCAGAGACCAAGTGTTGTACTCCACCCCTCCCTCATCTCAGACAGGTGAAGGAGGAAGCACTCCCATTGGGCTGCTGGATGGAGGGGCAGGTGATGTGAAAAAATGTTATCAGGCATCAGGTGTGGTGGAGAAGGGGAAAGGGAGCAGCTCTGCCCAAGTCTCTCTTTCTACAAATAAACTCTGGGGAGGGGTTTTGGGGGAAAGGTGGCCAGCCCATAGAGAGCTCTCTGCATGCCATCTTTGGCACCCATACCATAGGTTCATGGTCACTGTTCTAAATTTAGCTATGAAATTTATAGGGTCATTTACTTTTAAAATATGCCCTTGGGTGGTCTCCCAGGAGAGATGGCAAACTCATGGCTACTACAAAGGGTCTGCAAAACTCCCAAGTAGTCAGAATCTGATTAAAATGTAATTGGGAATGTTTAAGGAAAAAAAAACAGATAATGATAAAAAATGAATAAAATAAATACGTTTTCTCAGTAGAGTGTAAGTTTCTTGAGGCAAGGGACTAATTTTTATCTCTGTATGCTAGTTGAATTGAATGGAATTGAGTTAGGACCTCCATTCACAGATAAGGATGGCTCCTTATTTATACACTTGGGCAAATCCTTGCAATAATCATCCACAGGGGACACAGAGTCAGGAAGTGAGCAGAGGGGAATAGGTTGAGAGGGAGGAAGGGCACTAGATGAATCTCCTGAAGACCCATGGCTCAGGAGCTTCCCACTTTTAGCTTGGCCTCTTTCAGTCTAAAGCAGCAGGCTGGGCCACCACACAAGCCAACCAGTCTGTGGGCAACAGCAGAGGCCAAAACGGCATTCTGGCTTTCCCAACCTGCCCCGAGAACTTTCCATCAACATTCCTTACTTGTTCAGTCCGAAAGTCCCTGCCCAGAAATCATTTCTAATGGAGCCTTCCCCTCGCCTTCCTTAGTTTTTCCTGGCAAACCAAAGCTGTAGATCCAGTACCTGACCGTTGGCTTGTGGTCGGAAGTCCCTCGTCTTTCGTGCTCCCCTCTTGCTAATTAGTTACTTCCTTTCAGCACCCCCGCCCCCGCCCCCGCCCGGCAGGGTGTGGCCAAGGAGGCCACACCGAAGAAGAACTGTCCAACTGGGGAGTGTCTGTCAAGAGGTCTGAGTCTGTTGGATGAGGACTGGAAGATAGTCAAGAATGCTTGCCAGGGCTGAGGGAAGGAGAGGCGGGAGAATCCTCTCTGAACGGAAGACCTTCAGTTATTCCCTCCTAGCCAGGGGCCGGAATGAGAATCTTCCCCCTCCCCCCACCCCACCCCTCCTCCAGCACAAAACGCCACCCAGGAGGCCCGGGGCTGGCTCGCCTGCGTCTTCACATGTCGAGGCAGGAATCATTGGGTTCTAAGCAAGACAAGATTCCACAGGGGTAGCGTGCCTGGGAGTGGACTTAGGGTATGCAGGGAAATTGGGGAGGGGAAGACTTCCGGCAAAAGGGGAGTGGGGTGGAGCGGGGCCAGGGATAGAATGAATTAAAACATCAGATCTTGTGGGTAGTCTGGGGACAGGGTCTGCAAGGCTGTTCCAGCTCCAGGCCGGGACCTGTGGGAGGAGGTGCTGCTGGGAATTTGAACGGTGGCATGTCTTCCAAATAACTAGTTTGGAGTCTCCCAAATCACTGCCAACCACTCCTTCCCCCCAACTGTTGCCTCCTCCCTCTCAGCTTCTGCAGGAAGTTTTCCATGGAGGTAATGCTACCCTTGTGTAAGCCAGCATGCAGCATGACTGATTCTTGGCCTGTCTGCTATAGATGCAAATGGTGCTGTCACTCAAGGCTCATTGAGGCTAACTTGGATGTCTCTACCCTCCCCTAGCCCACATATCCAGTTAGATTTAGGTGAGGAACAAAGGCTACCCTCTGGTGTCTGGGTGAGAGGCATTGTTGTATTGTGATGGGAAAGCATAGTGGTGAGTGGACTGGGCCATGAGACTCTGGAAAGGGAATAATTATTAAGGACTTTCTAGTTACTGTGGCAGCTTCTGTGCTAAATGCTTTCCAAATATTATTTCATCCTGTCCTCACAACAACTCTGGGAGTTGGGAGCTTTTATTTATTTATTTTTTTGAAAATGTTATTTAATTAGTCAATTTAAAGATTATTCCTTGGTTACAAGAATCATATTCTTTCCCTCCCTCCTCTCCCCCCCATCCCTCCCATAGCTGATGTGCAATTCCACTGGGAATTACATGTGTCCTTGATCAGAACCCATTGCCATGTTGTTGATGTTTGCACTGGAATGTTCATTTAGAGTCTACATGAGTTGGGTGCTTTTATTATCCTCATTTTACAATTGAAGAAACTGAGGCAAACAAAAGTTAAATAGCCTACTCAGAGTCACACAGCTGGCAAGTTTCTGAGATCACATTTGAACTCAGAGCTTCCTAACTCCAGGTCCAGCACTCTGTTCACTGTGCTATCAGATGCTTCAGTTTCCTCTTCTAGAAAATAAGTTGTGATAATACATGTAATCCAGACAATTGCTTGTCTACTCCAGGAGTGGGGAGGGGAGAAGGGAGGGAAGAAAGCATGACTCGTATAACTGAAAAATGTATGTGGAAATTTGTTATTAAAATAAAAAAATTATTTTTATATCCTCTCTAAAGTCTCTTCTATATTTATAATTCTATGTTTTAGGCTCAGTCACTAATCCATATTACTTTTGGTAAGTGGGTGAGCTTGGGAGCTGAGGTAGGGGAAGGGGTGCTGTGATTCCTCATTAGGACTTGATGGTTCTAAGAAGTCTCTGGAGATTGTTCCTTGTTCTGCTGGCCCTGTCACTTATGTCCCTGATTTCCTAACTGTTCTCCCTTCCTGGGAAGGTAGTCTAGAGAGCAAAGTCCCCTATAGAAGGAGAGGAGAGAGAAGAAAATAGGATTCTCTGTCATCTTCTCTGCCCTCCAATCCCTGACCCTCTCTCCCTAAATTCCAACTTGGTCATTCTGTCTCTAAGGGACTCAGGTTCCTGGGGCTCATGAGGGCCAATATCTGATTCAATTCCCAGGGACAGGAAGCCTCAGGTAGTCACACTTCCATATCCACAGCCTATCCCCTTATCTGGGCATCATTGCATATTACAATAAACTTTATTTACCATTAAATAACTTTTTTTTTACTTATTTGGTCCTCAGTTCCTTTGGCTGTAAAGTGAGAGGCCTGGATTAGAGAACATCTAAAGTTCCTTCCAGCTCTATCATATCTGTATCATATGATCTGTAAAATGAAGGAAACTAGACTCACCAATAGACTCAGAATCTCAGAACTGGAAGGGAACCCTGAGAATGTAAATTCTTTGAAGACAAAAACTGTCTTACTTTTATCTTTGTATCCTCAGTACCTAGAACAGGGCCTGGAATATAGGAGGCACTTAATTGCTTTTGATTTTTGTCTAATCTATTTCTACAAGGAATCTTCTCTAGGACATCTCAAACAATTCAGCATCCCAATTTGGTATACCCACAGTGATAGAGAGAACTCATTATCTATATAGTCCCTTCTAACTCTAAGATTTTTATGCTTTTCTTAGTTTTTTACAGTTATTATTTGTTTCTGTATCATCTTCATTACCAAACATATCTCTCCCCTCTCCCCCAAATCCATCCCTTATAAATGAAAAAATGAGAAAGGGGACAATTCAGTAAAACCAATCAAGACATCAATCTTCTGGCAGCATATGAAATGTTTTGTAATCATAGTATTTCCCCTCTATGATGAAAGGATGTTCTTGACTTCTCTTGGGTCAAGCTTAGCCTCTATTTTTATATCGACAGAGTGGCCAATTGTTTTAGCCACAATTTAGTTTATTGTGGTAGTCATCAATTATTCTGTTTCCATGGTTCCATTTACTTTGTGTCAGTTCTTGAAAGTCTTTCTGTGCTTCCCTGAATTCCTCATATTTGTCATTTCTTATGACACAATAACATTGTGTAATATTAATGTATTATAATTTGTTAGGTCATTCATCAAACCATGGCTATATACTTTCTTTCTAACTCTTTGCTCTCATCAAAAGAATAAAATACTTTGGTGTCCATGAAACCTTTCTTTTTATCATTGACCTCCTCTCTGAGTCAAAGGGTACAGACATTTTAGTCACTTTTTCACCATAATTCTTTTTTTTAAACCAATCACATGTAATAACAAATTTCCATATAAGTTTCTGGAAGTTATATGATCCAAATTGTCTCCCTCCTTTCTTTCCTCCCTCATACCAGAACTGATAAGCAATTCGATCTGGGTTTTACATCACCATAATTTTAAATTGCTTTCTAGAATGGTTGGACCAATTCAAAATTCCACCAACAGTGTATTAGTAGCTCCAAAATGTTAGTACCTGAATTGAAAAGCCCTGCAGCCATTTTACCTTGTCTGGTTACCTGAGAGTCACAAGAAAAACAACCAAAGAATGTAAGAATTCCAAAGAGATTTCTGTTTATCAGAGGCCTGCAAGGACCTTCCATGAACCATTGATTCTAGTTGTGTTATATTTCCCACCAAGAAACCAGTGCACTCAGTAACAAGGGGTAACACAGGAGCCAAAAGAAGCTTTTATATTTCCATAAAAAACTAATAATCCCACCTGTCCAATAACAACAGAAACTCCTTTTTTAAATGACCCATATGAAGGGGGAGCTAGGTGGCTCAGTAGATTGAGAGCCAGACTGGGAGATGGGATGTTCTGGGTTCAAATCTGGTCTCAGATACTTTCTAGTTGTGTGACCTTGGACAAGTCCCTTAACCTCCATTGCCTAGCCCTTACTGCTCTTCTGTCTTGTAACCAATATACAGTATTGATTCTAAGATGAAAGCTAATGGTTTTAAAAAATAAATAATTTTCTAAATGACCCATATGCTAATAGATAGGAAATAGCTGAATAAACTGTTAACATATGACCTTTCTGTAACTTTTTACTATATTGATCACCTCCTCTGCCAAAATCAGACCTCCTTCTGGACACTTTCTCCTCCTCTCAATTCTATTGTACTTCTGAATCTCCTCCTCCTCCTCTCTATCTATTGGCTCCTTCCTAGTCTTTGATTAGGTATCACCTACCTCCTGCCCACTAAATGTCTCAAGTCTGTGTTCAGACACCCTTTTCCATTCTTTTTCTGTACTTTCCATCCCTTACCTTTTCAACTATCAGCAATACTCAGACTCTCAAATCTCTATATCTAGCTCAAATCTCTCCTAACATCTCCAGCTGCCTGCTAGATATTTCCAGAAGGAAGTCCTAAGAGCACCTCAAACTCACCGGGTCCAAACCCCAATTCTCCATCTTCCTTTATAAATCTGACCCACCTCCAAACTTCTTGGTTTCTGTTAAGGGAAGCACCATGTTCACGGTCATCAAGCTTTATAACCTCAAAGTCATCCATGATTCTTTCTGCTCTATTATTGATAATCTTAACCACTGCCAAGTCTTGCTGATTCTACCTCCATAATACCACAAGAATATATCTCCTCTCTCAAAAACTATTCCTGCCTCTGATCACTTTTCGCCTGGACTATTATAATAGCCTTTTAATTCAGTCTTTCTTCTCTGTAATCTCTCTTTCGCATAGTTACCAAAACAATTCTGATCATATTAGTCTCCTACTCAGAATCCTTCAGTGGTTCCTAAATATCTCTAGGATTGGAGTCCTTAATCTTTTTTCTCTAGTGAATCCCTTGGGCAATTTGATGAAGCCCTTGGAATTCTTCTTAGACTAATGTTGTTTTACCCATGTTCGTAACTGAAGGGAATGCTCATTTCTGTAAGAAATTAGTGAAGATAAACGTGATTTTTTTCCTCATCTAAATTGAAGGATCCCCCCTAAAATTGGACCCCCACACTTCATGAACTCCAGATTAAGACATTCTTTTTTAGGACATTAATTCATTAGCCTGGCATTTACAGTCCTCTACAGTCTGGTTCCAACACAATTTTCTAGCCTTATTTCACTGTTACTTCCTCTTCACACCCATTGTATTCCAGCCAAAATTTACTGAGTTTTTCTCCAAGTGTCATTCCATCTCCTAACCTCCATTCCTAGAATATACTCCTTCCTCCTTTCTTTCAGAATTCCCATCTTTCCTCAAGGCATAGCTTCTATCTTCTGTATTAAGCCTTCCTTGATTCTACTCCTTTTTTCTCCCTGTCTCCTTTCTCCCACCCTACACCCAGTTCTTAGAATTCTCTCCTCAAATTACTATCTGTGTAGATATTGTACCTTTTCTTATGAATAAAACTCTTTGAATGCGAAGGCTGTGTTGATTTTGTAATCCTAGCACTTAGCAGGACATTGATAAATGGTTATTGAATTAGAACTAGAACTGTGCCATGAGGAAGGCTTATCTAAAGTATTATGTAGCATAGACATCAGAATCAGAACAACAATATAGATGCCAATCCTGCTATATAAAAATTATAAGGAGCAGAATTTAAAAAATAAAAGTAAATGATCAGAAGGATAGGCAGAAAAAGGTATGGTTATTATTTGTTAAAGTAATATATACACACTTGGAACTTATTTTTCTAAATTTTGTTTTTATTTTTTTTAGTTTGTTTTTCTGAATGTATCATTAAATTTATAAAATATATACAAATTATACATATATAGATATTATTCACTGAAGCTGTGGTACTGGAGGGGGAGGGAAAGGAGTAATATATATATATATATATTTACATATATATTGAGAGAGGGAGAAAGGGCAATAGAGAGAAAGTGAGAGAGATAGAGACAGAGATTTGGAATCTATTTTCCTTTAAAAATGAGAATGACTTCAATTACTAGCAAATTTCAGATATGGCTTCCCCCAGAGGTAGAAGGATGGATGTGATGACCTTTTACTTTCCCTTCTAGCTGTGTTCCTCTTCAGGATAGGTTTTACACTGATATCTTGGAGCAGGCAGGGCTTCTACTGATAGGAAGATCTGCCTAAAGGATGTGGTTGTTTGCAAAACAGAAAAATTCCAAGACTAGAAGGTGGTACTTTGAAAAAAACAAATAAAATAGATAAAGTACTAGTCAGTTTAATTAAAAAAAGGAAAGAAAAAAAACAAATTGTCAGTATCCAAGATGAAAAGGGAAACCTCACCTCTAATGAAGAGGAAATTAAGGCAATCATTAAAAACTACTATGCCCAATTATATGGCAAAAAATATGGCAATCAAGGTGAAATGGATGAATACTTACAAAAATATAAATTGCCTAGACTAACAGAGGAAGAAATAAATTACCTAAACAACCCCATATCAGAGAAAGAAATTGAACAAGCCATCAAAGAACTCCCTAAGAAAAAATCCCCAGGTCCAGATGGATTCACAAATGAATTCTATCAAACATTCAAAGAACAACTAATCCCAATATTATACAAACTATTTGACAGAATAAGCCAAGAAGGAGTTCTACCAAATTCATTTTACGACACAAACATGATCCCAAAGCCAGGCAGGTCAAAAACAGAGAAAGAAAACTATAGACCAATCTCCTTAATGAATAGAGATGCAAAAATCTTAAATAAGATACTAGCAAAAAGACTCCAGCAAGTCATCACAAGGATTATCCACTCTGACCAGGTAGGATTCATACCAGGAATGTAAGGATGGTTCAATATTAGGAAAATCATCCACATAATTGACCATATCAACAAGCAAACCGACAAAAACCACATGATTATCTTAATAGATGGAGAAAAAGACTTTGACAAAATACAACACTCATTCCTATTGAAAACACTAGAAAGTTTAGGAATAGAAGGGCCTTTCCTAAAAATAATAAACAGTATATATCTAAAACCATCAGCAAACATCATCTGCAATGGGGAAAAACTTGAAGCCTTCCCAATAAGATTAGGAGTCAAACAAGGATGCCCATTATCACCGCTATTATTTAACATTGTACTAGAAACACTAGCAGTAGCAATTAGAGAAGAAAAAGAAATTGAAGGTATTAAAATTGGCAAAGAGGAGACCAAGCTGTCACTCTTTGCGGATGATATGATGATTTACTTAAAGAATCCTAGGGAATCAGCCAAAAAGCTAATCAAAATAATCAACAACTTTAGCAAAGTTTCAGGATACAAAATAAACCTACATAAGTCATCAGCATTTCTATATATCTCCAACCCAGTTCAGCAGCAAGAATTAGAAAGAGAAATTCCATTTAAAATCACCCAAGTCAATAGAAAATACTTAGGAATCTATCTGCCGAGACAAACACAGGAACTATATGAACACAACTACAGAACATTCTCCACACAATTAAAACTAGATCTAAACAATTGGAAAAACATTGATTGCTCATGGGTGGGACGAGCTAACATAATAAAAATGACCATCCTACTCAAACTTATCTATCTATTTAGTGCCATACCCATTGAACTACCAAAAAACTTCTTTACGGAAATAGAAAAAAACATAACAAAGTTCATTTGGAAGAACAAAAGATCAAGGATATCCAGGGAAATCATGAAAAAAAATGCAAAGGAAAGAGGACTTGCAGTCCCAGATCTCAAACTATATTATAAAGCAGTGGTAATCAAAACAATTTGGTACTGGCTAATAGACAAAAAGGAGGATCAGTGGAATAGACTTGGGGTAAATGACTTCAGCAGGACAGTCTATGATAAACCCAAAGATCCCCAGTTTTGGGGACCAAAATCCACTATTTGATAAAAACTGCTGGGAAAATTGGAAGACAGTATGGGAGAGATTAGGTTTGGGTCAACATCTCACACCCTACACCAAGATAAACTCAGAATGGGTGAATGACCTGAATATAAAGAAGGAAACTATAAGCAAATTAGGTGAACACAGAATAGTATATTTGTCAGATCTTTGGGAAAGGGAAGACTTTAAAACCAAGCAAGAGTTAGAAAAAAATCACAAAATGTAAAATCAATAATTTTGATTACATCAAATTAAAAAGGTTTTGTACAACCAAAACTAATGCATCCAAAATTAGAAGGGAAGCAACAAATTGGGAAACAATCTTCATAACAAAAACCTCTGACAAAGGTCTAATTACTCAAATTTATAAAGAGCTAAACCAGTTGTACAAAAAATCAAGCCATTCTCCAATTGAAAAATGGGCAAGGGACATGAATAGGCAATTTTCAGTTAAAGAAATCAAAACTATTGATAAGCACATGAAAAAGTGCTCTAAATCTCTTATAAGCAGAGAAATGCAAATCAAAACAACTCTGAGGTATCACCTCATACCTAGCAGATTGGTTACCATGACAGCAAAGGAAAGTACTGAATGTTGGAGGGGATGTGGCAAAGTGGGGACATTAATACATTGCGGGTCGAGCTGTGAATTGATCCAATCATTCTGGAGGGCAATTTGGAACTATGCCCAAAGGGTGAAAAAAGACTGTCTACCCTTTGATCCAGCCATATAGCACTGCTGGGTTTATACCCCAAAGAGATAATAAGGAAAAATACTTGTACAAAAATTTTCATAGCTCTGCTCTTTGTGGTGGCAAAAACTGGAAATTTTTTTTTTGTCCCTCGATTGGGGAATAGCTAAACAAATTGTGGTATATGTTGGTGATGGAATACTATTGTGTTCAAAGGAATAATAAAGTGGAGAAATTCTATGTGAACTGGAATGACCTCCAGAAACTGATGCAAAGTGAAAGGAGCAGAACCTGGAGAACATTTTACACAGAAAGTAAAACATTGTGGAACAATCCAGTGTAAGGGACTTGGCTGCTAGTAGCAATGCAACAAGCCAGGATACTCCTGAAGGACTTATGGGAAAGAATGCTATCCATATTGAGAGAAAGAACTGTGGGAGTAGAAATGCAAAAGCAAAACATATGACATCATTTATCACATGTATATATGGAGATGTGATTTGGGGTTTAGGCTTTTAAAAATTGCTCTATAGCAAAAATGAATAATATGGAAATAGGTATCAAGTGATAACATTTGTACAACCCAGTGAAATTGCTTGTTGGCCCTGGGAGGGGGGAGGGAAGAGGGGAGAGAAAGAAAATGAATCATGTAAACATGAAAACATTTTAAATAAAAACAACAACAACAACAAAAAAAACAAATAAAGAGTTATACAAAGCATAATATAGAAGAGAGAAGAGAAAATTCAGAAGTGGACATAGCCAAGCAGGTCGGTATTGGAATTACTGTGTTAAATTAGAAATATACTTTTAAGAAAATCCACACATAGTAGATTATTGTTTTCACTGGCAGTTCTCTTTCTTTTTTCTTTACATAGGGAAATGTCCGTAGCCTTTTGTTAAATTCTTAATTTTTAAATAATATAATTTTTTTACATATGGATCACTTGGATCCTGCAAATTTGGATAAGTATATTATGCTTTAATAGTAATAGTATTATAATATAATATATGATGTAACACTTAACATTATTTTATATCAAACTGATTTTCAATTTTTCTAGCAGTTTCTTATTAAGTAAGGAGTCTTCTTCATAATTGGTTTTTTTTTTGAGGGACTGATCGATTTTTAAAAATCAGTACCAAATAGTTTTAAAAAATTATTTCTCAAGTGAAAATCTACCTTCTCTTCCTCTCAAGTTTTTTTTCTGCCCCATATTGAGAAAGCAAGAAAAGCAAAAGCCCTGTTATAAACATGTATGGTCAAGTAGAACAGATTCCCACATTGGCAATAACCAAATAAACATATGTCTCATTTTGCATTCTTAGTCCATCACCTCTGTGCCTTGGGATTGGCAGCATGTTCCATCATGAATCTTCTGGAATTGTAATTGAGTACCAAATAGTTTTGATGATTAATGCTTTATATTATAATTTGAGCTCTGGTAATAATAGGCTCCCTCTTTTCTCTTTTCTCATTTTTTTTTCATTCTCATTTTCATCATTGGTTTAGCACTTAATATACAAACTAGTTTAGGCAGTAATACCATTAAAAAAATATTGGCTTAGGGGGCAGGTAGATGGCTCAGTGGATTGAGAGCCAGGCCTAGAGACAGGAGGTCCTGGGTTCAAATCTGCCCTCAGAAACTTCCTAACTGTGTGACCCTGGGCAAGTCACTTAACCCCCATTGCCTAGCCCTTACTGTTCTTAGAACCAATACACAGTACTGTACTTAGCCTTAACATGAACAGTGAGTAGTCCTCCAATTATATTTATCTTCCTTTATTTTTATTAAGCATTTTGTAATCATGTTTATATAAGTTTTAAGCACGTCTTGCTAGGTTAACTCCCAGATATTTTAGAGTTAATTTGAATATATTTTCTTAACATTTCCTCCTGTTTTTTTTTTCCAGTGTTGTACAGAAATGCTGATGAGTGGTAAGGACATAATGTTGTGTCATGTTATTTTACTGAAGCTATTCATTATCTTAATTAGTTTCTTAGCTGATTCTCAGGGGTTTTCTATAGAAACAAGCATACACTTTACAAAAAGGAATACTTGTGACTCCTCTTTGATGATGTTTAGATCTTTAATTTCTCAATCTTTTGTTTAACTGCAATTACTAGCATTTCTAATACTATGTCAATTCATAGGGAGGAGAAGGGACAGTCTAATTGGAAAAGCTTCTAATGTTTTCTTCCTCAACAACAGTGTTTTTCCTAGTTTTAGGAATATATTTTTCTTTATATTAAATAAGACTTTCCTAGGCATCTGATTGTTAGTTTTTAATAGAAATGAGTAGAGAAAGGAGAAAAGTTTGGAAAGAAATATTTTAGTCAAAAGCGTTTAAAAAAGAGAATCATGTTTTTGTTGTTTATATGATTAATTAAAATAATGGAATAAATACATAGAATAAAATAATGCTTTTGGAATGTTGAACTTTCCTTGCATAGCTAGCATACATATAACTTAATCATAAGTAATAATAAATTGTTTTAGATACATTTCTGTATTCTATTTGTGAATATGTTATTTTAAAATATTTGTATTCATTTTATTAGCAAAGTTGAACTATAGTTTTATTTCTTTGCTTTATTCCTCCCAGATTTAACTATTAGGACCATATTTGAATGACAAAAGGAGTTTGGTAGAGTGTCTTCTCTATAATAGGTGAATATGCTTATTTTTTACATGTTTAAGGTCAAAATCTTTACATTTATAATTTATATTAAAAGTCACACTATTTTAAAAAATTAGAAGAAAACCATGTGTGATATTATTCACAGATAAAGCCATGGGGAGAATCCTTAATGATAAAATTTATGATATAATAACATCATAAATAATAAACAATACAAATTTAAACCCTTTTGCATGAATATCAGCTCATCAAGAATAAGTAGAGAAACTGTCAGTTTGAGGAAAAAATGCCTACATCAGATATCTCTGATAAGGGTTTGATATTCAAGATTTAAAGAGAATATATACATATATATGTATGTATATGTGTGTATGAATATCCATATACACAACACACAATGTATATACACACACACATTTGTGTATATCTACACTAGAAAGCATTCCCCAAAAGACAAATGGCCAAAAGATATGTATAAATAGTTCTCAAGAGAAGAACAACAAATTATTAACAGCCTTATGAACAATTGCTCTCAAATCAAGAATAGTATGAGAAAATGCACATCTAAACAACTCTAAAATCTTATTTCACACTAAACAAATTGGCAGAGATGTTAAAAGATAGGAACAGTCAATGCTGGAAGGACTGTGAAAAGGCAGGCACAGCAATATACTATCACTGAAGCTGTTACTTAGTCTAACCCTTCTGGAAAGCAATTGGAATTATCTGTAAAATATATTTAAAATATCTATAATCATTGATATTGAGATTTCACTGTATATACTCCAAGAAGATCATAGGAGAAAGTGTTTTGTGTATGTATATGTATACACACACACATATATAAAATATTTATTTTTAAAAGTAAATTTTAGGAGATGATAGATATAAAACCAAAATGTTATATATTGTTATTTTGGTTCTATTTATTTCATAGTTATATCATTACATACAAATTTGCCCATGTTTCTTTGAATTTCTTGTAATCATTTCTTTTTAAATTTAAACAAATTTTATTGATGTCTTTTTTCTATCACCTGAATTTTCCTCAGACTCTCTCCTGTTTCTCTTCTTAGAGAGTCATCCTATAACAAGTAGTATTTTTAGACAAAAAAAAAATAAAAAACTAATCATCATGTTGAAAAAGTCTGAAAATATATACAATGTGGGGGGATCTTTTTATATCCCTTCTTTAGCGCTACGTTTGCTCTTCATAATTTTGCAGCATTTACTTTTTTTTGAGGTTAACTTTTGATATACATTGTTGTAATCACTGTGTATATAATTTTTGGCTCTACTTTTTTCACTTTGTATTAATTTATGTAGATCTTTCCATTCTTTCCTATATTCATCACATTTGTCACTCCTTACAGCACAATAATATTCCATTACATTCATGTACCACAATTTGTTTTGCCATTTCCCAATCTATGGACATTTACTTTATTTCCACTTCTTTGTTATCACAAAAAGTATGCTATAAATATTTTGCTGTTTACAGAAATAAACATCATTTCTTACTGTCCAGGATTATTCCATTACAGTCTTGTGCTGATTAGCGCAAATAAGGAATCCTCTTAAGTGACCACATTATTTGTTTTCATTTGGCTGGAATCAATCAGCAAATTTTATATAATTATAACTTCAAATAATGTGAATACATGTGATCATTTCAGATATCTTAATATTTCCAGCCATTCTCTAATGGAACCACTTGGTTTTTCTAGATTTTATCAAAGAATTGACAAAGTCTCTCATGTCATTCTTGTAGAAAAGATGGACAAGTGTATCTTTAATATATCATCATTTAGTTATATGGATTTGGAACTAGATGAAAATTTTGACCTACCTCCAAAGGTAATCATTAATAGTTCCATTTCAGCTCAGAAAACTCTTTGGTGGAGTGCTTCCAGAGAGATGAATTTTTTTTTTTACAACTACTTGAAGGAATCTAATATAGCATAATTATCAAATTTGTAGGTGGTGCAAAGCTAGGAGAGTAGACTAACATTGGATAACAAAGTGGAGAATCCAAAAAAAGGATCATAAACCACCAGAATGTTGGACTGAATCTATTAAGGAAGAGGGACTGGACCTGTGATTCTGTTGATATGCAATACTCTCAGATGGGGACACTCCCATTACCAATGCAGGTTAACATTTTTTGTACAACTTTTAGTCTTAGAAAGTTATCCAAGGCTAAAAGACAGAAAGAAAGATCAGTGGAATAGACTTGGGGCAAGTGATCTCAGCAAAACAGTATATGATAAACTCAAAGATCCCAGCTTTTGGGACAAAAATCCACTATTCGATAAAAACTGCTGGGAAAATTGGAAGACAATGTGGGAGAGATTAGGTTTGGATCAACATCTCACACCCTACACCAAGATAAACTCAGAATGGGTGAATGACTTGAACATAAAGAAGGAAACTATAAGTAAATTAGGTGAACACAGAATAGTATACATGTCAGACCTTTGGGAGGGGAAAGATTTTAAAAGCAAGCAAGACATAGAAAGAGTCACAAAATGTAAAATCAATAATTTTGATTACATCAAATTAAAAAGCTTTTGTACAAACAAAACCAATGTAACTAAAATCAGAAGGGAAGCAACAAATTGGGAAACAATCTTAATAAAAACCTCTGACAAAGGTTTAATTACTCAAATTTACAAAGAGCTAAATCAATTGTACAAAAAATCAAGCCATTCTCCAATTGAAAAATGGGCAAGGGACATGAATAGGCAGTTTTCAGATAAAGAAATCAAAACTATTAATAAGGACATGAAAAAGTGTTCTAAATCTCTTTTTTCTGTTTTTAGTTTTTAAAACATTATTTTATTTGGTCATTTTCATACATTACTCATTGGAAACAGATCATTTTCTCTTCCTCCTCCCCACCCTCCACCCCTCCCCTAGCCGACAGGCGATTCCACTGGGTATCACATGTGTCCTTGCTCTGAACCCATTTCCTTGTTGTTGGTATTTGTATTAGGGTGCTCATTTAGAGTCTCTCCTCAGACATGTCTCCTCAACCCCTGTAGTCAAGCAGTTGCTTTTCCTATGTGTTTTTACTCCCACAGTTTGTCCTCTGCTTGAGGATAGTGTTTTTTCTCCTAGATCCCTGCAGATTGTTCAGGGACATTGCATTGACACTAATGGAGAAGTCCATTACATTCGATTCTACCACAGTGTATCAGTCTCTGTGTACAATGTTTTCCTGGTTCTGCTCCTTTCGCTCTGCATCACTTCCTGGAGGTTGTTCCAGTCTCCATGGAATTCCTCCACTTTATTATTCCTTTTAGCACAATAGTATTCCACCACAATTTGTTCAGCCATTCTCCAATTGAAGGGCATCCCCTCATTTTCCAATTTTTGGCCACCACAAAGAGCACAGCTATGAATATTCTTGTACAAGTCTTTTTCCTTATTATCTCTTTGGGGTACAAACCCAGCAGTGCTATGGCTGAATCAAAGGGCAGACAGTCTTTTTTCGCCCTTTGGGCATAGTTCCAAATTGCCCTCCAGAATGGTTGGATCAATTCACAACTCCACCAGCAATGCATTAATGTCCCTACTGTGCCACATCCCCTCCAGCATTCATTACTTTCCTTTGCTGTCATGTTGACCAATCTGCTCGGTGTGAGGTGATACCTCAGAGTTGTTTTGATTTGCATCTCTCTGATTATAAGAGATTTAGAACACTTTTTCATGTGCTTATTAATAGTTTTGATTTCTTTAACTGAAAATTGCCTATTCATGTCCCTTGCCCATTTTTCAATTGGAGAATTGTACAACTGGTTTAGCTCTTTATAAATTTGAGTAATTAGACCTTTGTCAGAGGTTTTTGTTATGAAGATTGTTTCCCAATTTGTTGCTTTCCTTCTAATTTTAGTTACATTGGTTTTGTTTGTACAAAAGCTTTTTAATTTGATGTAGTCAAAATTATTTATTTTGCATTTTGTGACTCTTTCTAAGTCTTGCTTGGTTTTAAAATCTTTCCCTTCCCAAAGGTCTGACATGTATACTATTCTGTGTTCACTTAATTTACTTATATTTTCCTTCTTTATATTCAAGTCATTCACCCATTCTGAGTTTATCTTGGTGTAGGGTGTGAGATGTTGACCCAAACCTAATCTCTCCCATACTGTCTTCCAATTTTCCCAGCAGTTTTTATCAAATAGTGGATTTTTGTCCCAAAAGCTGGGGTCTTTGGGTTTGTCATAGACTGTTTTGCTGAGATCACTTGCCCCAAGTCTATTCCACTGATCCTTCTTTCTGTCTATTAGCCAGTACCAAATTGTTTTGATTACCACTGCTTTATAATATAGTTTGAGATCTGGGACTGCAAGGACCCCTTCCTTTGTATTTTTTTTTTCATTATTTCCCTGGATATCCTTGATCCTTTATTCTTCCAATTGAACTTTGTTATGGTTTTCTCTAATTCAGTAAAATAGTTTTTTGGTAGTTCAATGGGTATGGCACTAAATAGATAGATAAGTTTGAGTAGGATGGTCATTTTTATTATGTTAGCTCGTCCCACCCATGAGCAATCAATGTTTTTCCAATTGTTTAGATCTAGTTTTAATTGTGTGGAGAATGTTCTGTAGTTGTGTTCATATAGTTCCTGTGTTTGTCTCGGCAGATAGATTCCTAAGTATTTTCTATTGACTTGGGTGATTTTAAATGGAATTTCTCTTTCTAATTCTTGCTGCTGAACTGGGTTGGAGATATATAGAAATGCTGATGACTTATGTAGGTTTATTTTGTATCCTGAAACTTTGCTAAAGTTGTTGATTATTTTGATTAGCTTTTTGGCTGATTCCCTAGGATTCTTTAAGTAAATCATCATATCATCCGCAAAGAGTGACAGCTTGGTCTCCTCTTTGCCAATTTTAATACCTTCAATTTCTTTTTCTTCTCTAATTGCTACTGCTAGTGTTTCTAGTACAATGTTAAATAATAGCGGTGATAATGGGCATCCTTGTTTGACTCCTAATCTTATTGGGAAGGCTTCAAGTTTTTCCCCATTGCAGATGATGTTTGCTGATGGTTTTAGATATATACTGTTTATTATTTCTAGGAAAGGCCCTTCTATTCTTATACTTTCTAGTGTTTTTAATAGGAATGAGTGTTGTATTTTATCAAATGCTTTTTCTGCATCTATTGAGATAATCTTGTGATTTTTGTCAGTTTGCTTGTTGATATGGTCAATTATGTGGATGGTTTTCCTAATATTGAACCATCCTTGCATTCCTGGTATGAATCCTACCTGGTCATAGTGAATAATCCTTGTGATGACTTGCTGGAGTCTTTTTGCTAGTATCCTATTTAAGATTTTTGCATCTATATTCATTATGGAGATTGGCCTATAGTTTTCTTTCCCTGTTTTTAACCTGCCTGGCTTTGGGATCAGTACCATGTTTATGCCATAAAAAGAATTTATTAGAACCCCTTCTTGGCTTATTATGTCAAATAGTTTGTATAGTATTGGGGTTAGCTGTTCTTTGAATGTTTGATAGAATTCATTTGTGAATCCATCTGGACCTGGGGATTTTTTCTTAGGGAGTTCTTTGATGGCTTGTTCAATTTCTTTTTCTGATATGGGATTGTTTAGGTAATTTATTTCTTCTTCTTTTAGTCTAGGCAATTTATATTTTTGTAAATATTCATCCATATCACTTAGATTGCCATATTTTTTACCATATAATTGGGCATAGTAGTTTTTAATGATTGCCTTGATTTCCTCTTCATTAGAGGTGAGGTCTCCCTTTTCATCTTGGATACTGTCAATCTAAATCTCTTATAATCAGAGAGATGCAAATCAAAAGAACTATGAGGTATCACCTCACACTGAGCAGATTGGTCAACATGACAGCAAAGGAAAGTAATGAATGCTGGAGGGGATGTGGTAAAGTTGGGACATTAATTCATTGCTGGTGGAGTTGTGAATTGATCCAACCATTCTGGAGGGCAATCTGGAACTATGCCCAAAGGGCGAAAAAAGACTGTCTGCCCTTTGATCCAGCCATAGCACTGCTGGGTCTATATCCCAAAGAGATAAAAAGGAAAAAGACTTGTACAAGAATATTCATGACAGCTCTCTTTGTGGTGGACAAAAATTGGAAAATGAGGGGATGCCCTTCAACTGGAGAATGGCTGAACAAATTGTGGTATATGTTGGTGATGGAATACTATTGTGCTAAAAGGAATAATAAAGTGGAGGAATTCCATGGAGACTGGAACAACCTCCAAGAAGTGATGCAGAGCGAATGGAGCAGAACCAGGAAAACATTGTACACAGAGACTGATACACTGTGGTACAATCGAACGTAATGGACTTCTCCATTAGTGTCAATGCAATGTCCCTGAACAATCTGCAGGGATCTAGGAGAAAAAACACTATCCTCAAACAGAGGACAAACTGTGGGAGTAAAAACACAGAGGAAAAGCAACTGCTTGACTACAGGAGTTGAGGGGACATGTCTGAGAAGAGACTCTAAATGAGCACACTAATGCAAATACCAACAATATGGAAATAGGTTTGAATCAAGAACACATGTGATACCCAGTGGAATCGCGCGGTCGGCTGGGGGGTGGGGCAGGAAAAGAAAATGATCTTTGTCTCCAATGAATAATGTTTTGAAATGACCAAATAAAATACAGGTTTTTTTTTTTTAAAGAAAGTTATCCAAGCAGTAAAGAGGTTAAGTGACTTGCTCACAGTCATAGTCAATATATGACTTCCTGGCTTCCAGGCCATCTCTGTACCTCTTCTATCCTGTCTTCTTGCCTCAAGTCTCTCCTCTTTATAGTCCATCTTCCATTCAACTGTCAAAATGATCTCTTTAAAGAAAAAAATCAGGCAGCTAGGTGGTGCAATGGATAGAGCACTCAGCTTGGAGTCAGGAAACTCTGAATTCAGAGCCAATCTTAGATACTAGCTATGTGACCTTGGGCAAGTTGCTTTACCCTATTTGCCTCAGTTTCTTCATCTATCAATGACCTGGAGAAGGAAATGGCAAATTATTTCAGTAACTTTGCCAAGAAGACCCCAAATGAGATCACAAAAACTCAGACATGACTGAAAACGACTCATCAACAAAAGTATAGATCTGATCATGCCACTGCCTAGTCAATAAATTCCAATAAATCTCTGTCACCTCCAAGATCAGCTACAAAATTCTCTGCTTGGTGTCAAAAGCCTTTATAACCTGCCTTTCCTTCCTCTACCTTTCTAAGCTCCTCACCCACTATATCCCTCCATGGACGTTGTGATTCAGTGACACTGGTTTCCTTGCTGGTCTTCACACAGACACTCCTTACTCCATTGTTTTCACCACTTTTTCCTTTGCCTAGAATTCTTTCCTTCCTCACCTCTAATTTCTGGTTTTTTGGCTTCCTTCAAGACTAAGCTAAAATCCCATTTTCTATGAGAAGCCTTTCCCAGTCCTTCATATTAGTGTCTTTCCTCTGAGTTTATCACCAATTTATTGTCTAGATCTTGTTTGTACAAAGCTGTTTGTATCTTGTCTCCCCCCATTAGACTAACTTCCTTGAAGGAAAGGACTAACTTTAAAATTTCTTCCTATCCCCAGTGCTTAGCACAGTGCCAGGCACATAGTAGGTCCCTAATAAATGCTTATTGACTAAATGTTATAATATTTGAGCTTCATAACAACTCTGAGGGTAGATACCAGGTGGCCCAATGAATACAATACTAGACCTGGTAACAAGAAGATCTGAATTCAAAGATGGCCTCAGATACTTCCCAACTTGTGTGGCTCTGAACACATATCATTTAACTCCTGTCTCAGTTTCCTCAACTGCAAAATGAGGATAATAATAGCACTTATATCACAAGATTGTTATGAGGATCAAATGAGATATGTGTAAAGCTCTTAGAATAGATCTTGGCATAGAGAAGATATTTAATAAATGCTTTTTCCTCCAACTTCTGATCCCTCCAGTTATGACCATTTTATAAATGAGGAAACTGAGGCTCAGTGAATTGTCCATGGTCACACAGCTAAGTAGGTATTAGATTTAGGAACCAAACATAGGTTTTCCTAGTTCCAGGCTAATGCTCTTTCTACAATAACAGGACATCCATATCATCATAGGTATTTGTTGGTCTTTTTGAAGGGGTCAGTATAGCTCCCCAAACACCCACAAAACCTACTTCTTCAAAGCACATTCCCTAAAAGTAGGAACAGTGCAATATTTCATTCTACTCACAGAGCACAATTTGTTCCCCAATTAGTGGGCACATAGTTTGTTTTCTGCCTATTTGCTATCATAAGAAGCAATGTTATTAAGAGATTCTCCTATTATCAATCCCAAGCAAGGCATAAAACAATGAATTGTGTTCTTGCCTAAATCATTCCCTGCTGCCATTGAAGATGTCCTGTATGGAGCCCAAAAAGAAGAGGAAGCAACATGATCCCAAGAATTAAAGAGAGAGAGAGAGAGAGAGAGAGAGAGAGAGAGAGAGAGAGAGAGAGAGAGAGAGAGAGAGGGAGAGGTTTACCAGGTGTGACTGGTCACAAATAACTGTGCTGATTGCATCTAACAATACAATACTATAGGGCCTTTTCAGTGAGATTCATTCAAAAAGAGATCGGGCAAGTATTTCACACAGAATAAATCAAATGATTGAAGAAAGCCTATTTTCCAGACTCTGATGTGCAGTTGAGTAGGCAGCCCATTTGTTGTCCAAGTCCATGGGTACATATATCTCAGACAATCACTGCAAGGGTATCTCAGAGGAGCTGTCATCATTATTGAATAAGAGGAATGGAGCAAGTTTGGATTTCATTTGGGAAACTGCCCAATGCTTTCAAGGATCCCAAGATGCTTCTTGACACCAAAACTCATCTTTTTAACAGCAAGTCTCCAGATGAGACTGTATACCTGTGAATCTTGGGATGCCTAAATTACTGAAGAATCAAAATTGCATGTGACTCCAAGGGCAATAGAGAGATGTGTGTTGGGTATAAATAGGCTGCAGCTTATCACCACTGATCATTTGTGGTCATGAAGTAGTATAAAAGATTTTTAGGATGTATATGATTAGAAAAATGAGTTAGGCTAATCACTTTGAAGAGGGTGAGATTAGGGTCAGATAGCCCAAGTGCTATATTATACCCATTATACCCACATAATGCTTTTTAAAGAAAATATTATCTTTGGTTTTTACATTGTCTTTATTTCCAAATCTATATTGTTCCCCTTAGCCTTTTCAGAGAGCCATCTCTCATAACAAAGGAAAAAAAACACTCTAAGGGGGAAAAATATAGCTATCATTTATATAGCACTTTATTCTTTTAAATTCTTATCTTCTGACTGAGAATCAATACCATGTATTGGTTCTAAGGCAGAAGAGTGGTAAGGGCTAGGCAATGGAAGCTAAGTGACTTGCCTAGGGTCACACAGCTAGGAAGTGTCTAAGGCCAGATTTGAACTCAGGACATCCCATCTCTAGGTCTGGCTCTCAATCCACTGAGCCACCCAGTTGTCCCTATATAGCATTTTACAATTTGCAAAATACTTTACAATATTATCTGATTTGATCCTTACAACAACTCTGCTATTTAAATTTTTATTTCCATGTTATAGATCAGGAAACCCAGGCAGACAAATTTAATTGACTTGCCTAGGGTCATGCAGCTGGTAAAGACTGAGGCTGAATTTGAACTCAGGTCTTCCTGACCATTGTTCCATATCCTCTGAGCCATCTGACTACCTAACTAACACATTAACCAGGTACATTAGATGTAGTGTTCCACACCTCTGTCCAACAGGGAAGAATGTGCTTTCTCATATCTCTTCTTTGAGGCCAAGCAAGGTCATGATAGTTCCATGCTGTTTTGATTTTTGTTTATTGTGGTTGTTTTTTCCATTGATAATGCTATAGTGTCTGTTGTCTTCCTGGTTCTGCTTACATTATTGCATCTGTTCACATACCCATGCAATGTTAAATGGCTTAGAGGAAGGCATTGGACAGGGGAAACTGACAAAAATTGCACAGGATGAGAAGGGGAACATCAGTTGTGACCACATTGATGAGATCATGGAGCCACCAAAGTGCTAAAAGCAAGAGGGAATCAATGAAGAGAGACAGAATGGTGTGGTAGACAGTGCCCTAGATGTGTGGTTAGAGAGACCCACGTTCACATCCCTCTTCAGATACTAGCTGATGATACTGAGTGAATCATCTCTATGCCACAGCTTCCTTATCTATAAAATGGGTGGTGGTGGTGGTGATGAGCTCAATGAGATGCCTTCTCACTCTATATCTGTGATCCTATGATTCTGAGCAAAAGGATGATATAGGCAGAACTGGGTACCAGGAGAGAACCAGGTCTGTGTGTGAAAGCCCAGTACCCCTTCTCTTTTCCAAGACAGCCATCAGAGAAGCATCTTGAACCTAAGATAAATAATTACCCATAACCAGCAATTGGGGTGTGGTGTGGGGGGTGTAAATATAATTCTGGTCTGGTACCCTTTTTCCGAGAAGAACAGAACAGAGCAGCTAGCTTATGACCTCTTCTCCAACACTCCTCCAGGTAGGGAAAGATTCATGCTTCCCCATGAACTGCATTTAGACAAAACAGATACAGAACCTTCATGAGCAATGTACACACACCTTTACATCTGTATTATACTTATCTGTTTACATGTATCATTTATCTGTTTGTTTCTGTGTCTATTTGGAGAATATCCCAAGTAAGCTTCTTGAAGGCAAAAATGCATAGGTTTTGGTAATCTTTTTGTTCCCAGCTGTGTTCAGTAATAGCAGCATATTACTATAGGTCTTTCAGATTTGGAAATTGACCCCTAAAACAACCATGTAAGTTTGGTAGCATAATTATTGTTATTTCCATTTTACAGATGATGAAACTGGGACTCCAGTTAAATGACTTGCCCATTGTCATGTCACTAATAAGAGCCAGAGATGGGACAAGAACCCAAGTCTTTCATGACTCCATTTTCAGTACTCTTTCCACTATGCCATCCTGTTTGTGGAACTGAATAATTATCTTTTGAATTGAAATTGAATTGACCTGATCCAGTACAATAGGATTCCTGAGGAAGCACCAAACAGAGGATAAAAGACCTGGGTTCTAGCCTCAGTTCCAATCTCTTGTACCTGACAGAAAGTAAGTGCTTAATAAAAGCCCATTTTCTCTACTCCTCCCAACTTCCTCTAGTTTCCTCATCTGTGAAATGAGGTGGGATTTAAACACCTCTAAATTCCTTTCTAGCTCTAAGTCTATGATTCTTTGACTCAGTGGAACCATAATTGCAAATTAGTAAATCAAGATCAGTCTAACCTGAAAGTATAGATGAGAGGAGGCACACCAGGCTGAGGGGTGACATTTTATAGAAGAACAAGGATACTGAACTTGGGGTTTGAATCTAAGATCTATTGCTTACCATTTTGTATGTTCTTGGGCAATTTAATTCACTAAACATTTATTCAAGTCATTTAACTTCTCCATTCTCTAGGTCCATAAACTTGGGTGTTCCCTTAGATTTCTTCTAGTCTTATACTCTAGGACTGACACTTCATCTCTTACCTCCTTCATCCTTGTCTAGTATGCTCTTCTTCACCTCTGACTCTTAGGAAACCTTTGCACCTTTTAGACTCAACCTTAGAGTCAAAGCCTTTAAGAGGCTTTTTATTATTTTCTTTGTTATTAGATTCTACTCCCTAACATATAAAATAGATGCTATTACCAAATGTGAGTCCATACCCTAAAGGAGTTTATACTCTACTAAAGAAGACATTTTCACAGATTAGAAAGATAGATAGGAGATTTCCAGTCAAGATGGTGGCTTAGAGGCAGCAAAAGTTCAGGCCTCTGAAAACCCTTCCTTACCGATCACAAACTGAATGCTCCTAGGGGATTGAAATTCAAACTTAACAACAGGACATAGCCGGGGAACCTCCTCCTGGACTCGGATCAAAAGGTACACCCCCCAAAAGCCGGAATCCTAGATCACTCAGGTCTAAGGGGAAAGCAGAAGGAAGGTCCCAGGACCCCTCCCCCCCAACCCAGAGTGCTGAGCCCGTGGCAGCAGCAGGAACATCAGGGCCAGAAAAAGGGCCCCAGGGCTGGCTGTTCTGAAGGGAGCACCTTGAAAGCAACCTGAGCCAGTCTCGAGAGCATCCAACACAGATGGCAGGGAAACAGAGAGAGACGGGGGGCTCCATCTGAGTCTCAGAGGTTTTTGCTTTGGGACACATCCAGTCCAACCCAGCTGAACATAATCCCAACAGGAGCCTTCAGAGTTCAGGGAGGCCAGGACCCCTCCACCCTTAAAGTGCAGGGTCCTCTGAAAGGACAGAAACCTCGGGGCTTGCAAAGGGGTTGCTCCAAAGGGCGTACCTTAAAAGTAACCTGGGCCAGTCTCAGGGCATCCAATACAGATGGCAGTGAAGGTTTTTGCTTCGGGGCACATCCAGACCAACCCAGTTGAACCTAATCCCATCAGGAGCCCTCAGAGTTCAGGGAGGCCAGAACCCCTCCCCCCTTAGAGTGCAGGGTCTTCTGAAAGGACAGAAACCTCAGGGCTGGCAAAGGCACTAAGGTACCTTGCAAACAGTGCTGTGCCAGGCTCAAAGCGTGGAAGTAAGGCAGTGGAGAAGCAACTGGAGGGAACTGAGAGCAGTAACACCTGAAACACCAGTAGGCAGGGGAGGGAAGACCCTGGGCTTCCCCAGGAAGACAGCACAGCTGAGGAGAATGGAGAACAGACAATTTGCCTGGGGCTAAAGCCTCGGACCATCAGACAGATACACTAAGAGCCAGTCCTCCTCACTCAGATAGAGATGGCAAACAGTACAGAAGTGCAAAAGCCTGAAAAAACCAAGAAAAGCAAGAAGAAGAGGGTGACTTTGGACACATTTTATGGAGCAAAAATACAAAATGCAGAGGAGATAGGAGAGGAAACACAAATAAATACTCCAAAACCTTCCAAAGGAAACGGAAATTCTCCACAAACTCTTAAAGAATTTAAATGGGAAATTATAAAAAAGATGGAAGCCTTCTGGCAGGAAAAATGGGAAACAATGCAAAAGGAACTCAGCAATATGAGAGACCAAAATATGCAAATGCAGAAACAGCTCGAAGCCTCAAAAAACATGTCAGACCAAACTGAAAAGGAAAACCAGTCTTTAAAGGTCAGAATCAGGCAACTGGAAGACAATAATCTTGCAAACGAGTAAGAATTAATAAAACAAAGTCAAAAGACTAAAGAATTAGAACACAACATAAAATATCTCACTGACAAGGTGACAGACCTGGAAAACAGAGGAAGGAGAGACAACTTGAGAATCACTGGTCTGCCCCAAAAAACAGAGAAAAACAGTAATCTTGATATCATAATACATGATATCATCAAAGAAAACTGCCCAGAGATTCTAGAAATAGGGAACAAAATATGCATTGAAAGAGTTCACAGAACACCCTCTACACTAAATCCCCAAAAGACAACTCCCAGGAATGTAATTGCCAAATTCCAGAGCTTCCAAGCAAAAGAAAAAATCTTACAAGAAGCCAGAAAAAGACAATTTAGATATAAAGGAACACCAATCGGGGTCACACAGGACCTAGCAATTTCCACTCTGAACGACCGTAAGACATGGAACATGATATTCAGAAAAGTAAGAGAGCTGGGTCTTCAACCAAGAATCAGCTATCCATCAAAACTGACTATATACTTCCAGGGGAAAGTATGGGCATTCAACAAAATACAAGATTTCCAAACATTTGAAAAGAAAAGACCAGAACTCTGTGAAAAGTTTGATATCCAAACACAAAGAGCAAGAGAAACATGAAAAGGTAAATATGAAGGAAAGGGAAAAGGAAAAAAATGTTATATTTTTCTTTTATTCAAACTCTCTTCTATAAGGATTATATTTATATCAATTTATATATATTAATATGTGGGGGAAATGTAATGTGTAACCCTCAAAAATTGTATGCATCATTAGAATAGTAAGAAGAATCACTCATAGGGAAAGTTTGAGGCATCAAGAAGATATGGAGAAAGGGGGGATAGAAAGAAAAAGGGAGGGGGGAATCATTGATGGTACTAAGATATACTCCAAGAAATAGGAAAAAAAACTAAATAGAATAATCTTTCTCACACAAAGATACACATGGGAAGAGGAGGGGAAGAATTCTCCTATAAGAAAGAGAGAAAGAGAGTTTTTACTTAAACCTTACTCTCAGTGAAATCAACTCTGAGAGGGAAGAGCATCCAGATCCATTGGGATCTTGAATTTTATCTTATCCAATGGGGTAAGGGAGAAGGGAAAACCAAGAGGGGTAGGAGGGGAGGGAACACAAAAAGGGAGGGAAAGAGAGGGGGGAGGGGGAGGGAACAAAAAGGGAGGGGCTAGAAAGGGAAACATATCAAGGGAGGGGACTAGGGGGACTTATTTAAAGTAAATCACTGGCTTAAAAGGTTATAGCTAAAGAAGAAAGGTCAGAATTAGGGGAGGATATCAAAATGTCAGGGAGTCCACAAGTGACAATCATAACTTTGAATGTGAATGGGATGAACTCACCCATAAAATGTAAATGAATAGCAGAATGGATTAGAATCCAAAACCCTACCATATGTTGTCTTCAAGAAACACACATGAGAGGGGGCAGCTGGGTAGCTCAGTGGATTGAGAGCCAGTCCTAGAGATGGGAGGTCCTAGGTTCAAATCTGACCTCAGACACTTCCCAGCTGTGTGACCCTGGGCAAGTCACTTGACCCCCATTGCCTAGCCCTTACCACTCTTCTGCCTTGGAGCCAATACAGAGTATTGACTCCAAGACAGAAGGTAAGGGTTAAAAAAAAAAAGAAACACACATGAGGCGGATAGACACTCACAAGGTCAGAATTAAAGGATGGAGTAAGACCTTCTGGGCCTCAACTGATAGAAAGAAGGCAGAAGTTGCAATCATGATATCTGACAAAGCCAAAGCAAAAATAGACCTGATTGAAACGGATAGGGAAGGTAAATATATTTTGTTTAAAGGGACTTTAGATAATGAGGAAATATCACTAATCAACATGTATGCACCAAATAGTATAGCACCCAAATTTCTAATGGAGAAACTAGGAGAATTGAAGGAGGAAATAGACAGTAAAACCATATTAGTGGGAGATTTGAACTAACCACTATCAAATTTAGATAAATCAAATCAAAAAATAAATAAGAAAGAGGAAAAGATGTGAATGAAATCTTAGAAAAACTAGAGTTAATAGACATATGGAGAAAAATAAATAGGGACAAAAAGGAATACACATTCTCCTCAAAACCACATGGCACATTCACAAAGATTGACTATACACTAGGTCACAGAAACATGGCATACAAATGCAGAAAAGCAGAAATAATAAATGCAGTCTTTTCAGATCATAAGGCAATAAAAATAATGATCAGTAAGGGTACATGGACAAACAAATCAAAAATTAATTGGAAATTAAATAATATGATACTCCAAAATTGGTTAGTTAGAGAACAAATCATAGAAACAATTAATAATTTTATCAAGGAAAATGACAATGGTGAAACATTCTTTCAAACCTTATGGGATGCAGCCAAAGCAGTAATCAGAGGAAAATTCATATCCCTGAGTGCATATTTTAACAAACTAGGGAGGGCAGAGATCAATGAATTGGAAATGCAAATAAAAAAAACTTGAAAGCAAACAAATTAAAACCCCTAGAAGAAAACCAAACTAGAGATCCTAAAAATTAAGGGGGAAAGTAATAAAATTGAAAGTGATAGAACTATTAAACTAATAAATAAGACTAGAAGCTGGTACTTTGAAAATACAAACAAAATAGACAAAGTACTGGTCAATCTAATTTAAAAAAAGGAAAGAAGAAAAGCAAATTAACAGCATCAAAGATGAAAAGGGGGAACTCACCTCCAATGAAGAGGAAATTAAGGTAATCATTAAAAATTACTTTGCCCAATTATATGGCAATAAATATACCCAATCTAGGTGATATGGACGAATATATACAAAAATATAAACTGCCTAGACTAACAGAAGAAGAAATAGAATTCTTAAATAATCCCGTATCAGAAAATGAAATCCAACAGGCCATCAAAGAACTCCCTAATTAAAAATCCCCAGGGCCTGATGGATTCACAAGTGAATTCTATCAAACATTCAAAGAACAGCTAATCCCAATACTATACAAACTATTTGACAGAATAAGCAAAGAGGGAGTTCTACCAAATTCCTTTTATGACGCAAACATGGTACTGATTCCAAAACCAGGTAGGTCAAAAACAGAGAAAGAAAATTATAGACCAATATCCCTAATGAATATAGATGCAAAAATCTTAAATAGGATACTAGCAAAAAGACTCCAGCAAGTCATCACAGGGGTCATTCACCATGATCAAGTAGGATTTATACTAGGGATTCAGGGCTGGTTCAATATTAGGAAAACCATCCACATAATTGACCATATCAACAAGTAAACTGACAAAAATCATATGATTATTTCAATAGATGCAGAAAAAGCCTTTGATAAAATACAAAACCCATTCCTATTAAAAACACTAGAAAGTATAGGAATAGAAGGGTCATTCCTAAAAAATAATAAACAGTATATATCTAAAACCATCAGCTAATATCATCTGCAATGGGGATAAACTAGATGCATTCCCAATAAGATCAGGAGTGAAATAAGGATGCTCATTATACCTCTATTATTTGACATTGTACTAAAAACACTAGCAGTAGCAATTAGAGAAGAAAAAGAAATTGAAGGCATTAAAATAGGCAAGGAGGAGACCAAGTTATCACTCTTTGCAGATGACATGATGGTCTACTTAAAGAATCCTAGAGAATCAACCAAAAAGCTAATCAAAATAATCAACAACTTTAGCAAAGTTGCAGGATACAAAATAAACCTGCATAAGTCACCAGCATTTCTATATATGTCCAACACAGCTCAGCAGCAAGAACTAGAAAGAGAAATCCCATTCAAAATCACCTTAGACAAAATAAAATACCTAGGAATCTATCTCCTGAGACAAACACAGGAAGTATATGAACACAACTACAAAACATTCTCCACAGAACTAAAACTAGACTTGAGCAATTGGAAAAACATTAACTAATCATTGGTAGGACGAGCCAATGTAATAAAAATGAACATCCTACCCAAACTTATTTATCTATTTAGTGCCATACCCATGGAACTTCCAAAAAATTTCTTTACTGATTTAGAAAAAAGCCATAACAAAGTTCATTTGGAAGAACAAAGGATCAAGGATATCCAGGGAAATAATGGGAAAAAAATACAAAGGAAGGTGGCCTTGCAGTCCCAGATCTCAAACTATATTACAAAGCAGTGGCCATCAAAACAATTTGGTACTGGCTAAGAGACAGAAAGGAGGATCAGTGAAATAGACTTGGGGCAAGTGATCTCAGCAAGACAGTATATGATAAACCCAAAGATCCCAGCTTTGGGGACAAAAATCCACTATTCCATAAAAACTGCTGGGAAAACTGGAAGGCAGTGTGGGAGAGATTAGGTTTGGATCAACACCTCACACCCTACACCAAGATAAATTCAAAATGGGTGAATGACTTGAATATAAAGAAGGAAACTATAAGTAAATTAGGTGAACACAGAATAGTATACATGTCAGGCCTTTGGGAATAGAAAGACTTTAAAACCAAGCAAGACTCAGAAAGAGTCACAAAATGTAAAATAAATAATTTTTACTACATCAAATTAAAAAGCTTTTGTACAAACAAAACCAATGTAACTAAAATCAGAAGGGAAGCAACAAATTGGGAAACAATCTTTTTTTTTTTTAAACCCTTACCTTCTATCTTGGAGTCAATACTGTGTATTGGCTCCAAGGCAGAAGAGTGGTAAGGGCTAGGCAATGGGGTCAAGTGACTTGCCCAGGGTCACACAGCTAGGAAGTGGCTGAGGCCAGATTTGAAACTAGGACCTCCCATCTCTAGGCCTGGTCTCAATCCACTGAGCAATCCAGCTGTCCCCGAGAAACAATCTTAATAAAAACCTCTGACAAAGGTTTTGTTACTCAAATTTACAAAGAGCTAAGTCAATTGTACAAAAAATCAAGCCATTCTCCAATTGATAAATGGGCAAGGGATATGAATAGGCAGCTTTCAGACAAAGAAATCAAAACTATTAATAGGCATATGAAAGTGTTCTAAATCTCTTATAATCAGAGAGATGCAAATCAAAACAACTCTGAGGTATCACCTCACACCTAGCAGATTGGCTAACATGGCAGCAATGGAAAGTAATGAATGCTGGAGGGGATGTGGCAAAGTTGGACATTAATGCATTGTTGGTGGAATTGTGAATTGATCCAACCATTCTGGAAGGCAATCTGGAATTATGCCAAAGGGCGAAAAAAGACTGTCTGCCCTTTGATCCAGCCATAGCACTGCTGGGTTTGTACCCCAAAGAGATAATAAGGAAAAAGATTTGTACAAGAATATTCATAGCTACGCTCTTTGTGGTGGCCCAAAATTGGAAAATGAGGGGATGCCCTTCAATTGGAGAATGACTGAACAAATTGTGGTATCTGTTGGTGATGGAATACTATTGTGTTCAAAGGAATAATAAAGTGGAGGAATTCCATGGAGGCTGGAACAACCTCCAGGAAGTGATGCAAAGTGAAATGAGCAGAGCCAGGAAAACATTGTACACAGAGACTGATACACTGTGGTACAATCAAATGTAATGGACTTCTCTGTTAGTGTCAATGCAATGTCCCTGAACAATCTGCAGGGATCTAGGAGAAAAAACACTATCCACAAGCAGAGGATAAACTGTGGAAGTAAAAACACAGAGGAAAAGCAACTGCTTGACTACAGGGGTTGAGGGAACATGTCTGAGGAGAGACTCTAAATGAGCACTCTAATGCAAATACCAACAACATGGAAATGGGTTTGAATCAAGAACACATGTGATACCCAGTGGAATGGTGTGTTGGCTGGGGGAGAGGTGGGGGGGGAGAAAAGAAAATGGTCTTTGTCTCCAATGAATAATGTTTGTAAATGACCAAATAAAATAATGTTAAAAGAAAGAAAGAAAAAAGAAAGAAAGATAGATAGCTAGAAAGAAAGATAGCTAGCTAGCTAGCTAGCTAGATAGATAGGAAAGAAGCAAGGGTAGAAAGGGAGAAGAGTGAGACAGAGAGACAAAGAAAATGAAAGAAGAAGGAAGGAAAAAAGAAAGAGAGCAAGAAGAAAGAAAGAAAGAAAGAAAGAAAGAAAGAAAGAAAGAAAGAAAGAAAGAAAAGAAAGAAAGAAAAGAAAGAAAGAAAGAAAGAAAAGAAAGAAAGAAAGAAAGAAAGAAAGGAAGGAAGGAAGGAAGGAAGGAAGGAAGGAAGGAAGGAAGGAAGGAAGGAAGGAAGGAAGGAAGGAAGGAAGGAAGGAAGGAAGGAAGGAAGGAAGGAAGGAAGAAAAGAAGGAAGAAAGAAAGAAAGAAAGAAAGAAAGAAAGAAAGAAAGAAAGAAAGAAAGAAAGAAAGAAAGAAAGAAAGAAAGAAAGAAAGAAAGAAGAAGAAAGAAAGAAAGAAAGAAAGAAGAAGAAGGAAGGAAGGAAGGAAGGAAGGAAGGAAGGAAGGAAGGAAGGAAGGAAGGAAGGAAGGAAGGAAGGAAGGAAGGAAGGAAGGAAGGAAGGAAGAGGAAGGAAGGAAGGAAGGAAGGAAGGAAGGAAGGAAGGAAGGAAGAAGGAAGGAAGGAAGGAAGGAGGCTGAAGGAAGGAAGGAGGAGGAGGAGGAGGAGGGAAGAGGACTTTCTTTCTTTGCTTGCTGATCTATGCTTCGGTGCAAGTGATAAAGAAGTGAGAAAACCCTCACTGACATCCATCACTGATACCTACAACTCTAAATAATGTATGGGTTAAACACTACCCTCTTCTGACTCTTCAAATTTAAATCCACTTGGGAAGAATCATACAAATAACCTTCAACATCCAAGAAAGAACTGAAGTTGAATCTTCTAGTGTTATAGATAAAGCAACAAAGTGTCACAGTTGAATGATTTGCTAAAGATAAAAAACTAGGACCAGAGTCGAGTTCCAGTACAAGACTCAGTAGAATATTTCAGAGCCTGGGAGCCTGTTTCCGGTCACATGTACAATATGAATTCAGGAATAACAAGATCTGCTATTGATATGGTGTTTTACTATTTGTGAAGTCTTTCACATTCCTTTTCTCATTTGAGTCTCACAATAGTGCTGTGAGGTGGCTACTAGAGTATTATTCCCACTTTTACAGATGAGGGAAGTGTGTAGAGAGTGAGGTCAGACTTGAAATTTAGACTTCAGTCTTTCTGACTCCTAGTCTAGAAATCTTTTCATTACACCACATAATATGTACCAGGAGAAAAACACTGACTTTGTCCTTTGAGCTTTTGTGTTTGCTTAGGTTCATTTGCATTTGGAGATACCCACAGGATCAAGAGTGCCTACAGAAAATTCTGGTGCCCCAGACCCAGAGAGCCCATGGTGGTTTGTTGGAAGGCAGCTCCTGAAATTACTTGAAAGGGCTAACGACTGGCAATCAGAAGTTAAGTTGATGGAGTTAAGAGGAAATTTTATTTTACCCTAAGTCAGAGAGATGTTTATTCTGCAAATAGGAGGAGAGCATACTAAGACTAACCAATTGCCTTCAGGCTCTAATTAGCCAGCTTTCTAATTTGTGTTCTGAAAGAGGTGGAGGTGAAGATTCTGGGAGCTGACAGATCCCCTTCTTTATGGAGAGAAAGCAGCTGAGGTTTTCTTTTTTTTGTTTGATGACTGGGTTGGGAGGAATCTGGGTTTCTAAAAGAGCTAAAGCAAGGCTCTTGTATTAATTTAAAAGTGAACTGACAGTGACATTTCTTCTCTTATGAGGAAGAGGTGATAAATAAGCAAAGTACTTCAGTTAAAAGCCAGGACAGAGAGTTAAGGAATAGTAGAGACAAGATGCCACTCCCAGATAAGTATAGACCTGATAGGGGACTGTGCCAACTGGAGAACATGTCCAGAGAGAGACATTTGACTATATCACCAGGTACTGTTCTTGCTATTCTAGAAAGCATTTTAGTACTAGGGCCCCAAATGTACTAATTGTTGTAAATACCCCTTCCTTACTTCAAGACAAAGTTGAGGGCCAGTCATAGAATCAGATCACAGAACTAGAAGGGACTTCACAAGACATTAGACCTAGCAATACTACTTCTAGGCCTTTACCACAAAGAAATCGAAGAAGGAAAAGACCCATATATGCAAAAATATGTAGAAGCTAAATACTGGAAACTAAGGGGATGCCCATCACTTTGGGGGTGACTAACAAATTATGACATATAACAAAGTAATGTTAAGAATGTAATATTATTATGCTATAAGAAATGATGAAATCGTTTCCCCCAAAACCTAGGATGACTTGTAAGAAATGATTCTCAATGAAGTGAACAGAACCAAGAGAACAATTTATGCAATAACAGTATCACTGTAAAGGAAGCAAAATGGAAAGACTTGAGAATTCTGGGCAATGCTATGAGCAATCATGGTTCCAGAACACCAATGATGGAGCATGTTACCCACTTCCTTAGAAGCCGTGGACTCAAGATGCTGGATAAGACACACATTTCTGAATATGGCTAATATGGGAATTTGTTTCCTTGACTATTTATACTTGCTACAAATGGTTGGGTTGTCTTTGCTTCCCCTTGTCCCCCAAAATGGTGGTGGTGGGGTATTGAGAGAGAAAAATCATTCTCGTACATTGAAAAAAAATGAGGGGAAAATAGATGACAAAAGACAATGGCCACCCTATAGATAGAACTGTCTGGCTTGTCTAAACATGCTCCTAAGTAATTAACTAACATACATAATTTTGATATATGTCATTCTTCCTGTCAATGGGATAAGTATATTTGTGAATGAGTTTACCCCCAGATTTGTATATATGTGAATGTTCTATTGCTGCTTTTCTTACTTTATTTTACCAAATAGCTTTACTTTGAAATAATTATGTCTATTGACTTATTAGCAGGAGTAAAAAAAATATCAGCAGGAGCTCTTAAGCTCTGGTTTTAAGTAGGTGTAGATGCAGAGAGTATCTCGAATCTAGAATAGTTTGGGGGAGGGTGGTCCTCACTTCCACAAAGTGGTACTACATCTAGTGGCACTATGAATCCTTGAATGAATTTATTAGATATGGTCTTCCCATCAGAAGCGGGCAGGAAAAAAAAAAACCCTGGGTATTTGAGGGAGGTGGAGAAATCTTCCTAAAGATGGGTAAGTCAAGGAGATAGCTATAAGGACTTGGAACTAGTATCTCCTACTTTAGGTGCCTCATCAATTTTTTTTATTTGGCTTCTTGCTCAAAAGCCTGAAAGAGAATTCTGCTTGATACAAATGGAATGGTGAAGAGAGCTGGGGGGGACGGAAGTTGTTAAAAAGAAGAAAGAGGTTGGGGGCAATTCGGTAGCTCAGTGGATTGAGAGCCAGGCCTAGAGATGGGAGGTCCTAGGTTCAAATCTGGCCTCAGACACTTCCTAGCTGTGTGACCCTTGGCAAGTCACTTGACCCCAATTACCCAGCCCTTACCACTCTTCTGCCTTAAGAAGCAATACACGGTATTGATTCTAAGGTGGAAGGTAAGGGTTTAAAGAAAAAAGTAGAAGAAGGAGCTTTATTGTTGCAAATATCCCTTCCTTAAATTCAAGGAAAGCCAGGGGCCAGTCACAGAATCACATTTCAGAACTGGAAGGGACTTCACAGGACATTTAGGTCAATCTGTATTTCCATAAGAATCCTCCTTAATATTGTTCCCAGCAAGGAAACATCTGGTTCCTGTTTGAAGTCCTTCAGAGACAGAGAGCTCATCACTTTCCTCAGCTTCCCATTATGCTTTTGGAAAATTCTAATCATTAAGAAGTTTTTTCTGTTTGACTGAAATTTGTTTTTCCAACAAAATTCACCCATTGACACTATTTCTGTCCACCATGGCTAAGTAAAACAAGTCTATTCCCTTACCCATCATCCCAGATGTCCTGTTGGTACCTCAAACTTGGTCAAAATGGAACTCATGATCTTTTCCCTCCAATCCACTCTTCTTCTGAACTTTCCTATTTCAGTTGAGGGTAGCATCATACTTCTAGTCATCTGAGGTCACAATCTCAGAATCACTCTTGACTCTTCAACTTTCACTCCCCCTACATAATCAATCAATTCTCAAATCTTGCCTTTTCCAGTCCTGCTTAACCTTAGTGCCTTCCCTCTGTAAATTATTTCCTTTTTATTCTGTATTTAGCTCATTTGTCTTCACATGCCTGGGGTAGATACCCATCTAACTCATCAACAGGTTTGAGGCCCATCAGTTACCCTCAGCTTGGGTTAGCCCTTCTTAAAAAGATGATTTACTGGGCTGTGGCTGCTGAATATGCAACAGTTTCTTGGAGCCACAGGTGAGAGTTGAGAGAAAGGTGGACACCAAAGGAGGATGAGCAGCTCTGAAAAGGGCTCAACAAGCCCTCATACCAAAGTTGTAGTCTTCCCTGAAGAACACCCTATATATCCCTTAATATATAAAAAAATATATAGGAGCTTAATTGTTGTTTGACTTGTTGACTTGACTTACCTCCATGATATATCTTGAATATGTTCCCTTCTCTCTATTCACAGGACCATGTCAGTAATTATTGCCTTTATCGCTCTTGCCTGAACTATTGCAGTAACTTTCTATTTGGTCTCTCTTTTTCCATTATCTCCCCTCACCTATGCATACAGCTACTAAAGTGATATTTTAAAAAACAAACATGTCTAGTTTAAGGTCTGTGTCCTTATGCAAAATTCTTTTGGGGCTCCCTACTCTCTTTTGGAGAAATGCAAACTCCTCTATTTTGGCATTTAAGTCTTCTCAATCTAGCCCCAGTCTATCTTGGAGAATTCCCCCTTCACATATTCTTTGGTCCACTCAAGCTGGATTATTTGCTGTCCATCTCTCACCTGTGCTTTTGCCTATGTTGTTCCTAATGTTTAGCATGCCTACCCTCCTCAATTCCAGATCTTAGCAATTCTAGCCTCCATTAAAGCTCAGCCATAGCATTATCCCCTACATCAAGTCTATCCCAATGCCCTCAGGGGCTAATGCACCTTTGCCACTCCAGATTCCTTTGTATTGGCTTTGTGTATACTTCCCTTGCACTTTAATGTATCTATAATGTTTTCTTTGGTAGAATATAAGTTCCTTGAAGATGAGGACTGTTTAGTTTTTAATCTTTGTATAGTGCCTGACTCAAGGTAGATAAATACTGGTTGATGAATTGATTCAAGGGCCTTATAATAATTGCTATTGAATCTTTCTTTTTTGAACCCTCACCTTCCATCTTAGAATCAATTCCGTGTATTGTTTTCAAGAGAGAAGAGCAGTAAGGACTAGGCAGTAGGGATTAAGTGACTTGCCCAGGGTCACATAGGTAAGAAGTATCTGGAGTCAAATTTGAACCCAGAACATCCCTTCTCTAGACCTAGGTCTCTATCCCCTGAGCCACCTAGCTGCCCCTGCTATTGAATCCTAATTAAAGGTGGGACTGACAATGAGAATATCTTATCTTGTATTGTCATCATTTGTAAAGATAATAATGTATCTGAAACACTTCTTTTAGAAGCAAACCAAAAAAAAGTGAATACTACTGGAGACAGAGTTGATACCATCTTTTCATTCAAGGGCAAACCACATTTAGCCAGTCCTAGAAAGGTAAGACATACCCCTATTCCAGATGCTTACGTTTGTCTAGCTCTAACCTCCCTCCTGAGCACCAGTCTCAGATTTCCAATTGCCTAGGAGACATTTTGAAATGGATGTTCCAAAGACACCTTAAACGCAACATGCCCAAAACAGAATCTATTATTTCCCCCCTCAAACTTTATTCTCTTCCTAGCTTCACTATTACTGTGGAGGTGTTGTTCTTGACTCCTCACTTCCTCAACCCAATATTCAATCAGTTGCAAAGTATTGTCATTTCCACCTTCACAACATCTCATATGTACCCAGATTATAACAACAGTCTCCTTGCCTCAAGTCTTTTCCCCACTCCAGTCCATTCTCCATGCATCCATCAAATTGATTTCCATAAAGTGCAAGTTTAACAATCACACACTCCATCAATTTTTCTGGCCCCCATTGGCTTCAATATCTCCCTTAATGCCAATTCCTGCTTTCTGTTGATTAGTGACGATTTTTCTTATCTTGTATGTGCTTAGTTGTACATAGTAGGCACTTAATAAATGCCTGGTGACAGACCAACTTATAAGAATAGAAGGGGAAAAGGTGCTGCCATGTAGATAATGCTTCAAAGTAGATAATGACAAAAACATTTCTCTTTAGTTCCATAATGAACATGTTTTTAGGAAGAGTGTCAATTTTCAAAGGCAGCTGGGTGGTTCAGTGGATTGAGAGCCAGCCCTAGAGACAGGAGGTCCTAGGTTCAAATCCAGCCTCAGATATTTCCCAGCTGTGTGACCCTGGGCAAGTCACTTAACCCCCATTGCCTAGCCCTTACCACTCTTCTGCCTTGGAGCCAATACATAATATTAACTCCAAGACAGAAGGTAAGGGTTTAAAAAAAAAGAGTGCCAATTTTCCTTCTTAATGATGCCTAGTTTGGGATAATATTAAAATAAATTTGCTTACCTAAGCTCAAGCTTACTGACAGAGAGGGACAAGAATCTCCAGAGGCTTGTTGGGATATTAGGAAATCAGACTGGGATGCTATGTATTATAATATGTCCTCAAGTTGGTTCATTTCCAAGGGGACAGTCAAGTTAATGTTTTGTATGATTATCAATTTCTTAGAATTCATGTAATTTCAGTCAATAAAAAAATGAAAAAGCTAATCACACATGATGGGATTGAATATCCCACAGGATGGAATGAGTGGTATCCTATAAGACAGGGGTTCTTAAAACTGTTTTTTGTCATGGAATATTTATCTGGTAAAGTCTATGGGAACCTCTGAGAATAATGTTTTAAAATGCATAAAATAAAATGCAAAAGATTACAAAGAAAGCCAAATGTTAAAAAAAAAAGTTCAGAGACCTCAGGATAAGAAGTCTTCCTTCTAATTATGCCCAAAGAGCTTTAAAAGAATGCATGCCTTTTGATCCAGCAATACCATTACTAGGTCTGTATTCCAAAGAGATAAAATGGGAAATGACCTGTTTGCACAAAAATATTTAGCTGCTCTCTTTGTGGTGACAAAGAATTGGAAACTAAAGAGATGTCCCTCAATGGGGAATGGCTGAACAAATTGTGGTATATGATGGTGATGGAATACTATTATGCTATAAGGAATGATGAACAGGATGATTTCAGACAGAACTAGAAAGACCTACATGAACTGATGCAAAATGAAATAAGCAGAACCAGGAGAACTTTGTACACAGTAACTGAAACATTGTGGGACAATCAAATGTAATAGACTTTGCTACCAACAGGAGTACAATGATCCAGGACAATTCTGAGGGACTTATGAGAAAGAATGTTATCCACAGCTAGAGAAAACTGTTGGAGTAGAAATTCAGAAGAAAACATGTGATTTATCACTTGATTTGTGTATATGATTTGGGGTTTGGGTTTTATAAAATTATTATAAATAATGAATAACATGGAAATAGGTTTTGAGTGATAATACAGGTATAACCCAGTGGAATTGCTTGTCCACTCTGGGAGTAGGGAGGGAAGAAATAAGAGAGACAACATGAATTATGAAACCTTGGAAAACCTATGTATATATTTGTTACTGGAATAAAATTGGGAAAAGAATCCTTCCTTGCTATGAGAGAGAAAAGAGCTCTGGTCTCTCTCTCTTTTTTTTTAAACCCTTCCCTTCCATCTTAGAATCAATACTGTATATTGGCTCCAAGGCAGAAGAGTGGTAAGGGCTAGGCAATGGGGGTCAAGTGACTTGCCCAGGGTCACACAGCTAGGAAGTGGCTGAGGCCAGATTTGAACCTAGGACCTCTCGTCTCTAGGCCTGGCTCTCAATCCACTGAGCTACCCAGCTGCCCCCTATGGTCTCTCTTAATATTAATGCCTTTCTTCTCAGTTTATCTCCAATTAATCCTATTTATATCTTGCTTATATATGTGTTTACATGTTGTCTCTCCCATCATATTGTGAGCTTCTTGAGAGCAGAGACTGTTTTTGACTTTCTTTACATTCCTGGCATTTAGTCTAGCTAAAGAGTAGGTGCTTGTTGACTTGATCAAATAAATCCCAAAGCTGACACAAACAAATAGTGAATCTGATTCATAGAGCTGGAAAGGATCTTAGAAGTCATTTAATACAACCACCTTATTTTACAGAAGAGGAAACAGAGGTCCAATGACGGCCTTTGCAGTGGTGGTCCCCATGTCTGAAATGTTTTTTTCTTGTATCTGAAATGTTCTACCTCCTCACCTCCACCTCTTTGAATACCAAGCTTCCTTTTTGTAGTGGCAAAGAACTGGAAATCAAGGGGATGTCCATCAGTTGGGGAATGGCTGAACAAGTTGCATATGATTGTGTTGGAATACTATTATGCTGTAAGGAATGACAAAAGGGTGATTTCAGAAAAACCTGGAAAGAACTACATGAACTGATGCAAAGTGAAGTGAACAGAACCATGAGAACATTGTGTACAGTACCAGCAATATTGTGCAATGATAACTGAATGACAGCTATTCTCAGCAATACAAAGATCCAAGACAATTCTGAAGGGTTTATGATGAAAAATTCTACCCATCTCCAAAGAAGAACTGGTGAGGTCTAAATGTAGATGAAAGCATACTATTTTTCACTTTATTTTTGTGGGGAGTTTTTTGGATCTGTTTTCTTTCACAACAACACTAATAGGAAAATGTTTTGCATGACAGCACATGTATAACCTGTATCAAATTGCTTACCATCTCAGGGAGGAGGGTGGGGAAGAAGAGAGAATTTGGAACTTAAATTTTTTTAAAACCATGTTAAAATTGTTTTTAAATGCAATTGAAAAAACATTTCTAAAGAAATAAAGGACTCCAAGCTTCCTTCAAGATTTAGCTCAAACCTGGCATAGCAGTACAAGCCTGTAATCTCATCTACCAGGAGGCTGATACTGGTGGATCTTTTTGGCTCGGGAGTTTTAAACTCTGGTAGAGCTACAGCTGATCAGGTATCTACACTAAATCCAGCACTAATGATCCCTTTGGTTGGGGGGGTGGGGGTAGTAGGGAAGAGGGGGTTAACAGGCTGCCTGAGGGATGTCCAAGATAGAAAGACCCAACCTCAAAGAAGACTCAACTCAAAAGGCACTTTCTATAGTAGACCTTTCCCTAGCCCCCTGGCTGTTAGTCAGCTTTCCCTCTAACGTTCTTTTCCATACATTGTGCATGCATCATCTATCTATCTATTTATTTATATGTTGTCTCTCGAAATAGGATGTAAACTCCTTGAGGACAGGGAATATTTTTGCTTTGTTTCTATATCCTCACTGCTTAGCATAGTGACTGGCACACAGGAAGCACTAATTGTTTATTGTTGTTCAGTTGTTTTTGGTCATAACCAATTCTTCTTGACTCCATTTGGAGTTTTCTTGACAAAAATACTGGAGTGGTTTGCCATTTTCTTCTCTGGCTCCTTTTACAGGTGAGAAAACTGAAGCCAATAGGGTTAACACAGAGTTCATAGCAGGTGCCCAGGGTCACACAGCTATTAAGTGTCTGGGGCCAGATTTGAACCCATAAAGATGAGCCTGGTGCTCTATCTTCTGTGCCACCTTAGCAGCCAGGAAGCACTTAATAAGTGCTTACCCACCAATTGAAGCCAGTAAATAGTAGAGCCCAGGATTCAAACTCACCAAAAACAAATAGCAGAGCTAAGAATCTTCTATCTCCCAAGTGCTAGTGTTCTTTCCACTAAGCAACACTGCCTAAGGCTAGCTTTAATACTCTGTGTTCTATGAGTCAGAGAAGCAAACTAACCTGGCCAGTTCCTAAGGACCAGAGACTAAGAAGGAGTAGCTGGGTCATCTTTTGCTCTAGACCTCTTATGTTCATATACATCCTGTTCTCTCGCTCTGCACACCATCTATTTAATCCCAAGACCCTTAGAACAACTTCTTATTCCTCATTCAACTACCTTCTTCCCTCCCAAGACCATTCTCCAAAACTTAGCTCTCCCCAGAAAACTTTCTCTAAATTAATGAGCATATGGACCAGCTGCTCCTACTTGGTGTCCCATCAACCAACCCATCAAACAAGCCACCAACAATCACCAGCCTGAGTCCTTTGAATCCCTTGAAGGATAAGGACAAAAGGAAGAGAGAGGCAAGTAAGACCCTGAAGGGAAAGGTACACACATCACCACTTTGAGAGCTCTGGGAGCGATGGCCCTCAACCTTCCTAGAGTTGTGGGAAAGGGAGGGAATAAGTGTATGTAGAGCACCTACTATGTGCTGGGCACTTTGCTAAGTGCTTTTATACAAATGCTATTTCATTGGATCCTCAGAGCAGCCCTATGAGGTAGGGACTTTTATTATCCCCATTTTTATAGCTAAGGAAATTGAGGCAGACAGAGGTAGAATGACTTGCCTGGGTTCACAAAGCTAGTAAATATATGAGACTGGATTTGCATTTGGGTCCTCCAGACTTCAGCTGAGCACAGCTCTCTATCTACCGCATCACCTAGCTGCTTGTGGCCTTTTTTGGTTCGGCGGCATTTTATTCTTCCACACCTGCTGAATGGCACACATACATTCATTTCCATTTCACAGTGGAACCAAAATTAATTTTATTTTGGGAATGTAGGCAGAAGTTCATAGCTCACCCCTTGCTACTCTAGAGTGGCACAGAGCCAGGTCTGGAGTCAGAGTTCCAGAGGGAGGGACTTCTGAACGCTTTCTGACCCATGCCTGGCACAGCCCAAACCCTAAATGGATATTCACTGGTGGCCAAGGCTCTGGAAAAACAAGACAAGCAGACAGGAGGGCTCTCTTCTCTAGTGTCTTCCCTGGAAAAGGGGCAGATGAGGACATGGGTCCTGGCAGAAGTCACAGGTGGGGGGGTCCTTATTCCTGGCACGTTCTGACCCTTCTGGAAGAGAACCCCCAAAACAATCTGTGTCCTCTCCACAGACTAAAATGGTATCAATATGGAAAGAGGTGGATGGTAGATCTAGTTTCAGGGGCAAAACAAGGGACAGAGTCTAGGATGATGCTCTCTAGAAGGGAGGATGGAGACTAGGGGCATCACTAAGCTCCTTGTGGTGAAAACTACTGAGCAAAGTTTTATGTCGGCAAGAACTTAGTCCAAAGTCAGCAATCAACGTCTGGCCCACATGAAAGGAGTTTGAGTCTTCCAACAGAAGAGCTAATGTCCTTCCACCAACTAGTCTGTAATAAGTCACCATTTGACTTTCCAGATCTCTTGAAAAAAAAAAAAAAGTATTTTAGGAAGCAACTGAGCACATTAAAATTGCAAATAGTTTTCTCTAGGTCTCCTTTTGCTCCGGGGCCCTAGAAAGATAGGTACATGCTTTATTGGAGGGTTCTTCCCATAAAGTTTCAGCCTCACCTCTGACAACACTTTCCAGTCTGTCTTTGCAGGGGTCCTAACTTAAAGCTGATGATCTTGTCTGTGTGTCTAGATGTTTTCCCATTTCTAGGGCATCTCCGGCTCTCATACAAAAATGCTTTCTTGATTAACCTCATTAAATTGTTCCATCTGGTTTCCCTGAGTGGAAACCCAGGGCCCAAGGTTCCAGGTTTGGGGGGTGGGGACAGGAGAGGGGGGGAAATGGATTTTTCTTAAGTAAGACTGGAAGGAGAGGGTCTCACTTACCTAGCAACAGATTCATTAGGACCTCTTGCCCTGCAAGAGTGCTGCTCTTCACCAGGCAGATAATGGTGCCCCCAATCCAAGGGATCCCATGCCCTGTGATCCCAATGAGTTTGACCATAGAGCGAGCACTGCCCCAGGAGGCAGCTCGGTTGGCACAGACCCCCAGCCTCTTGGACATACAGATGTCAATGGCCAGCAAGGAGTTGAAGGCAATTCCCTTGAAGGATGGGTTTAGCTGCATGCAGTCTTCTTCCGGGAGCTGCTGGGACTGCCTCCGCTCCTTGGACCCCTCATTCGGTGGCGGGGCCTGCACAGATGGGCCTGTTGTCTTCCTGCTTGAGCTTCTCGTCTCCTGAGCCCCCTTTAAAGGCTGGTTCAGTGACAGGAACTCAGCCCTGTTTAGAACATTATTTCGGTCCCGTGCCCGGGACCTGCTTTGAGAGGCTGGCATGACGGCCTTGGATTGGCTCACAAAGAGAGAGGCCCTCTGCCCAAGACGAGCCAGGGGCACCCCACTCACACGGCTCTCTCTCCCCAAGCCAGGAGCTGCTCTAAGGAACCACAGTCCCCTCCTCTTGCGGACTTCTCGGGCACAATCTGCTGCAGTTAAATATAGAGAACAGGAATGCACATGGCTGTTTACTTCATTGCTGCTACCAAGCTTGAAGGAAAAATTAATGCCAGCTTCGGGAGCCAATCCAGCCCTGAAAAGCAGGGAGTGTGTCCAATGGATGTGCAGCAGAGGAGGGTCATTCTCCCAACTGAGGGCTGACAGCTTTGGGCCTGGGCTATTTAAATCTGCCAATTGCTTCACAGTCTTTTAAGGAACTCTGGGAAATGTAGTTGGGGAGGGGAATGTCGTGGTGGTGGTTGTTATTGTTATTGTTGTTATTACTCGCAGGCCAGTCCTGAGCAGAGAACGACAAATAACACAGGCCGGTCACGATTTCCTCAGCAGGAATCGTTTCCAGCCTCCTGGTCTGTGCCTCTGGGGGCTGTCCCAGGCCCATATAATAGGCCGGGGAGCCCAGGAGAAGAGCCTGGCGCCTGGCACTAGATGGAGCAAATGTGGGAGAAAGTAAGCATCTCCCCTCCCTCTGCCTGGCCCGCACTGCCTGTGCCTCTTCTGCCACACCCCCGCTGACAGCATTTCATTAGGCTGGCAGTCCATTTTCCCCCTGGTACTAGATTTGGCTTCTGTACAACAGCTCCAATCTAATTGAAAAGTGCAGGGTTTGATTTCCATTAGAAAGAGGCACGATAAAGTGGTCTGGGTAATGGATCGACTCCCTGGAGATGCCTCCCAAAGCTTCAGAACTTTGCAAAGGGCGAGAGCCTGGCCAGCGGCTCAGGAACAGTCATGTGGGGATGCTGAATCAATGGGCTTCTGGTGGAGCGCCCAACCCAGATCCATTCTCCCCCCTTGCCCCTCAGGACTAGGAAGCCAGAGGAGCTTCTCCCAAACATTGCGCATTATTCATCCCATTTGGTGACTGAAAGATGAATGTTGCCTTGCTCAGAAAGAGTGGAATGAGTGGCAAAGAAGACTCCCTGGCTTAGGATCCGGGAACTTGGCTATTCAACTGTCAAAGAGATAGTAGTCTTAATAGTTCTCATCTGCCAGCTTCTCCCAGATGCTGCCTGTAGTCTCCTAAGAACACCATCAACTATCCTTGGGAAGAAGGAAGAGGGAAGGAAGCATCGTGTGGTAACTGGAGGACGCCTATTGCCATCTTGCTTCTGATAGCCTTTGTGACTTTGGAATAAATTACTTTTACCCTTGATCATCCCCCCCAAAGAGGAAAGAGGAAAAGGTCACTCCAGCTTTTGACCATCCCAGCCCTAGCTATCTGGATCTGGGAACAAGAGTCTTCTTCCTTTTTTTTTTAATTTTAATTTTTAAATTTTTTTCATGTTTACATGATTCATTTTCTTTCCCTCCCTTCTTTCCTCCCCCCTCCCAGAGCCAACAAGCAATTTCATTGGGTTGGATAAATGTTGTTACTTGATACATATTTCCTTTTTTTGCTATAGAGTGATTTTTTTTAAGGTCTAAACCCCAAATCACATACCCATATACACATGTGATAAGTGATGTCATATGTTTTCCTTTTGCTTTTCTGCTCCCATAGTTCTTTCTCTCAATGTGGATAGCTATTCTTTCCCATAAGTCCTGCAGGAGTGTCCTGGCTTGTTGCATTGCTACTAGTAGCAAAGTCCATTACATTGGATTGGGAATGACAGTCATTAGCCACCTTCCTGGCCTAATGAACAAAGGTGGAAGAGAGCCAGGCCTATAGATATCTCTCTTCTTCCCCTGGTCAGATACCCAAGTTTCAAATGTACTTCAGAAATGGGCTTCCTAATGATACAAGTTTGGACACTTATCTAGCAATTTTCCCACCCTCTCCAGCTGATAGTGATGGATAGTGTGAGGCTAAACAGGCTTTCTCAGATGCCAAAGATGCCTCCAGGCACCATCTTCTCAGAACTCGGCTGCAAAGCCCAGCACTTCCATTGGGTGGCATCTCATTCTGTCTTCCCTAGTTTCCAAGATGTAATCATAACCACCAAAAAGCATATGACCCTTCTGGGTCTCAAAAGAAGACTGAGAAACCCAGCCCTTTTGGACTGTTGCTATTAATATCCTGACAGCATGTGTCAGCATCTCAGGGATGACTGGGATGCTGCTATAGACAGGGTGTGGGGACAACAGTTGTCTTGGGCCTCAGGGCGATGAGCAGCTGGGGTGCAGAGAGCCAGCTCTGCCATGGACTCAGGGGGTGACTGACCTCAAGAAATGGACCACTTTCTGTGCTGCTCAGAGATGGGATTGATGATCTTGAGCTACTTCATGCTGGGCTGATTGCACAAATGTAACCAATCAATTGACAATTCTTTATTGAGTGCCCACCTGGTGCTAGGCACTGTGAAGGAGAAAGAATTGGTTTCAGATAAGGTCCCAGGTTCCAGGAACTTATAGACAAAACTCAAATACATGAGACAAAAATGGGAAATGATACAAGGTTGTATAACTAGACAATAGACAGTGTGGTATAAACTATTAGTGCTAAGTAGGATCAAGACAGAGGAGTATCATTGGGTACAAGAAGGCAGGGGAAAAAGTTTTGAATATGAAATCAGAGGAACTGGCATTCAACCCCAGTCTTGCCACTTTTGGGGGGAGTATTCCGGGGTGGTCACGACATTCTTGTGCACTCAAGGCTGGTTTTGACAGACACCATGACAATGCAGATAACAGTCAGAAGCCCTGAGGAGCTGACTGTTGAAATCATCTTGGCATCTGTAGGCTAAGGAATCCTCCCCCTTGGGCTCAGCACCCCCAACACTATGACTTCAGTCAGGAGGTTGACGGTGGAGATTTACTCCTTCGTATGGACACTTTGGAAACCTCCTCATGACTTTTGATTCTTTATGAAAATTATACATTTCTGATAAAAAAAAAAGACTTTCTCTGTGATCTTGGGCAAATTGTTCAACCTCTCTGGGCATCCCTTATCTGCAGAATAAAATGCTGATTTGCTATTATTGTTCAGTTATATCCAACTCTTCATAATCTCATGAACCATAGCCATCCATGGAGTTTTCTTTTCTCTTTTTTGTAAAGATATTTTGTTTTCTCAATTACATGTAATAACAAATTTCCACATAAGTTTTCTGAAGTTATATGATCCAAATTGTCTCCCTCCCTCCAATCTCTCCTCCTTCCTGGAGATGGCAAGCAATTTGAATTGGGTTATACATGTATTCTTATCATGCAAAACATATTTCCATATTGTTCATTTTTCTAAACACTTGCCTTCCATCTTAGAATCAATACTGTGTATTGGTTCCAAGGCATAAGAGCTGTAAGAGCTAGGCAATGGAAGTTAAGTGATTTGCTCAGGGTCACATGGTTAGGAAGTGTCTGAGGCCAAATTTGAACCCAGGACCTCCCATCTCTAGGTCTGGTTCTCAATCCACCGAGCCACCCAGCTGCCCCCCACCATTGTTCATTGACAGGGTTTTCTTGGCAAGGAGTGATTTCCCATTGTCTTCTCCAATGGATCCAGTGGGCCCTTTTGTAAGAAAATCAGAGGTTAAGTGACTTGTCCAGGGTCTAGAAATGGCTAGAAGTCATCTGAGGCCAGATTTGAACTTCCTTTACCCACTGAGTCACAGATGGCTCTAAGCGTGAGACTAGATTAGCTCTAAATCTATAAAACAAGTTCTCTAGGCTCTATCTAAATAAGTCACCATAATAATTCACATTTACCTAGCAGTTTGAAGGTTACAAAACTCCAATGAGGCAGAAATGGCAAATGTTATATTTTCCATTTTATAGACGAGAAAACCAAGAATGAAAAAAAAGTGAAGAGACTTATGGCCACAAAGATAAGAAGTATCAGCACTTTGAGACCAACTGGTTTGGAAGGATAGAGCTGTTTTGGCTTTTGCAGCCATCTTGGCTCTACTCCCCATCCCTTAAGACCAAATGGGATTGGCAAAACCTTATCCTGCAATTCTTTTTTTTTTTTTAATTAAACCCTTACCTTCCGTCTTGGAGTCAATACTGTGTATTGGCTCCAAGGCAGAAGAGTGGTAAGGGCTAGGCAATGGGGGTCAAGTGACTTGCCCAGGGTCACACAGCTAGGAAGTGGCTGAGGCCAGATTTGAACCTAGGACCTCCCGTCTCTAGGCCTGGCTCTCAATCCACTGAGCTACCCAGCTGCCCCCCAATTCTTTTTTTTTAACCCTTATCTTCCATCTTAGAATCAATACTATATATTGGTTCTAAGGCAGAAGAATGGTAAGAGCTAGGCAATGGGGCTTAAGTGACTAGCCCAGAGTCACAAATCTGAGGCCAGATTTGAACCTTAAACCTTCCATCTCTGACTCCTTTTCCTGCAATTCTTGAATTCAGTTGTTTTTTTAGTCATGTCTGATTTTTAGTGACTCTATTTGGGGTTTTCTTGGCAAAGATAATAGAGTGGTTGCCATTTCCTTCTTCAGCTTGTTTGACAGATGAGGAAACTGAAGCAAACAGTTAAGTGATTTGCCCAGAATCACACAGCTAGGAAGTGTCTGTGGCTAGATTTGAACTCATTAAGGTGACTTTATCAGCTGTGCCACCTAGCTGTAATTCTTAATACACTGGAGAAACAAAACAAACCCAAAACAACTCCCCCCCCGCAAAAAAAAACTCCCAACAAAATCATAGAAGGTTAGAGATGGAGAGGGGCTTGTGAGATTTTGGTAATGGGTCCCACGGAAATGAAGGAAGGGAGAAGGGAAGGGAGTAATGACATAGAATGAGTGCTGAATTCTAATCTCATTCAATTGCAGTTTCTAGACTATAGTAAACCACCAAGGGGGTCAGGTGGAGGAGAGTAAGTGCAGTTTATGAGAAAAGGAAGGGAAAGGAGAAAGAACGAATTTGCCTTCAATCTGGAGTGGAAGCCATATGACTACACAACAAACAAACAAAGATGAAAAAGGAATCTATATTAAAGTATTATTAGTAACCACTCTTCCTTCTCCCAGTCCCTTCCCATCTGCGTGGTGTTGTTTTCTCAGTTCGAATTTCTAAGGCTGCTGCTATTGGGTTATTTCAGTCGAGAAATCTGATCCTTCTCTAGGTTTATTTTAGCACCTTGGAGAACTCCCAGTGCTGCAATGGACCTCTGGATCCTGGGCTGGGTCGGCCTTCCTTGTCTCTCTCTACAGAAGGGATGGCCAGCTTCCTTTCATTTCCTTTTCCAAATGGGGATGGGGAGAGGCATCGTGATTCCTAGCAAAGTGTTACTCAGACTGCAGAAGCTGGCCGTCTCTTGGCACAGCTCCAAAAAAACTCTAGAAACACCAGCAGCCTTCCTCCTCTCTGCCCACACCATGATCACTGTCCAGCCATTGATAGGGCTGGCAAGAAGTTGAAAGACACTGGCATCCAACCCTCTTTCTAGAGTGGAGAGAGAGCTGTCTCCTGCTGCTCATTTGAATTTGAGGTGAGAAAGTGGGTGTAGAGAGGGCGGAAGTTGAGGGGATACAGTGGCAGGAGACAAGAACCTCTGACTCGATGCATTGCCCTTGTGTTTTTGTGGCTCAGTTTCCCTATATATGTAATGAAAACAAAATGATATCTAACAATGTGGCTATTATGCAGCTCAAAAGAGATCTTGTGAAAAATGCTTTACAAAAGTAAAGAAGCGTGAAGTAATTTTCCTTGTCTGAAAAAAAAAAAGGGATTGAATTAGGTGACCTTTAAAATCCCTTCTAGCTTTAAAGCTCTAAACCTATACTCTTAAAGGTAGCTGACAGAGCAGCAGAGAGAGTGTGGACCTGGAATTGGGAAGACCTGAATTCAAATTTGACATTTACTAGCTTTTTGACTCTGGGCAAATCACTTAACTTCGGTTTACCTCAGTTTCCATAACTGTAAGGGAAGGGTAATAACAGCATCAATTTCACAGGGTTGTCATGAGGATCAAATGAAATAATTCTTGTAAAAATGCCTAGTACAATTCCTGGCACATAGTAGATACTATAAAAATGCTCATTTCTTTCCCCTTCCCCTCTTATGAAGTTGAGGGGAAGAATAGTATAGGCTGCTCTCAGTAAGAACAGCCCCGAATCTGCATATATACCCAGAATCATCCCTACCCTGTACTCTCATTCACAGGAATAGAGATCAGACCCATGATTTCATTGGGTAGGGATCTCCCAGGTAAAGAAATTCTTTCTGTGGATGTAGGTTGGCTCATTCTCTGCAATTTATAATCTTAGAAATGCTGCTGCTGCATTGAGAAGTTAAAGGACTTGGCTAGGAACACAAAGCTAGAATGTGTCAGAAGCAGAACTTTAAGTCAGGTCTTTCTGATTTTGAGGATAATTATCTTCCCTGTGCCACACACCCCCACACACATTTATACATACATACACACACAAGCATAATGTATATACTTTGGTATGTGTATATTTAAATCCTTATCTTCTGTCTTAGAGTCACTTCTTTTTTTTTATTTTTAAACATTATTTTATTTGGTCGTTTTCATACATTATTCACTGGAAACAAAGATCATTTTCTTTTCCTCCCCCCCCCCCCCCCCACCTTCCCCTCTCCCATAGCCGACGCACGATTCCACTGGTTATCACATGTGTTCTTGACTCGAACCTATTTCCCTGTTGTTGGAATTTGCATTATAGTGTTCATTTAGAGTCTCTCCTCAGTCTTATCTCCTCCAACCCTGTAGTCAAGCAGTTGCTTTTCATCGGTGTTTTTACTCCCACAGTTTATCCTCTGCTTGTGGGTAGTATTTTTTAGATCCCTGCAGATTGTTCAGGGACATTGCATTGATACTAATGGAGAAGTCCATCACCTTCGATTGTACCACAATGTATCAGTCTCTGTGTACAATGTTTTCCTGGTTCTGCTCCTTTTGCTCTGCATCACTTCCTGGAGGTTGTTCCAGTCTCCATGGAACTCCTCCACTTTATTATTCCTTTTAGCACAATAGTATTCCATCACCAACATATACCACAATTTGTTCAGCCATTCCCCAATTGAAGGGCATCCCCATTTTCCAATTTTTGGCCACCACAAAGAGCGCAGCTATGAATATTCTTGTACAAGTCTTTTTCCTTATTATCTCTTTGGGGTACAAACCCAGCAGTGCTATGGCTGGATCAAAGGGCAGACATTCTTTTATCGCCCTTTGGGCATAGTTCCAAATTGCCCTCCAGAATGGTTGGATCAATTCACAACTCCACCAGCAATGAATGAATGTCCCTACTTTGCCACATCCCCTCCAGCATTCATTACTTTCCTTTGCTGTCATGTTAGCCAATCTGCTAGGTGTGAGGTGATACCTCAGAGTTGTTTTGATTTGCATCTCTCTGATTATAAGTAGAGTCACTTCTAAGACAGAAGAGCAACAAAGTATTGCTAGACAAATGAGGTTAAGAACTTCACCCAGAGTCACACAGCTAGGAAGTGTTTGAGGTCAAATCTGAACCTAGGACCACCTGTCTCTAGGACTAGTACTCTATCCACTGTGATACCTAGTTGATATATAAACATATGCCTTTTAATAACACTGGCAGCTTCTTGCTAATATTCAGTATGATACCTCTAGTATGGCCATGAAATAAAGTGATTAATTTCTAGCTGTATCACCAGGCCTGTAGACAGAAAGGCTCTTCATTAGTTCAAATTATTTCAGAACAAGTTAGTTCAGACACATTAGCTATGTGACCCTGAGTAAGTCATACAACCCTGTTTGCCTCAGTTTCCTCATCTGTCAAATGAGCTAGAGAAGGAAATGGAATCTCTCTAGGATCTTTGCCAAGAAAACTTCAAATGGAGTCACAAAGAGTCAGATATGACTGAAACAAGTGAACAACACTACTACCCACAATACCGGTGGGCAGACTAAAGCCAGAATAAAAGGTTAGGTGGTAATGCCACTACTAGGTCTGTGTCCCAAAGAGACAACAAAAAATGGAAAAGGACTTATTTGTACAAAAATATTTATAGCAACTCTTTTTGTAGTGGCAAAGAAGTGGAAAGTATAGTAAGCAAAGAAAGACTGCATTAAACAAAGCATAAGCAGGTGACTCAGAACCTCATGAGAGCCTGGGTCAACATTCCAAGGGGTAGGTGGGGTCCCAACTGAACAACAGTTTTTCCTTCTGGAGCAGAAGTAGGAGCAGCAAGTGTAAGTAAGTTTACCTCTTGTTTCTTCCCCTTAAACATCTCATAATAACAAAACTGAAGGAATGTCCATCAATTGGGGAATGGCTGAACAAATTGTGGTATGTACTGGTGATGGAACATTATTGTGCTATAAGAAATTATAAGCAAGATGATTTCAGAAAAAGCTGCAAAGATCTTCATGAACTGATGCAGAGTGAAATAAGAAGAACTGGGAGAACATTATATACAGTAACAGCAACATTGTATGATGGTCAACTGTGAAAAGCTGACTTCTATCAGCAGCATACCAATCAGGAGCAATCCTGAAAGACTTATGAAGGGGAAAAGAACTGTTGTGGAGTTGGATGGATGTAGATCAAAGCAGATCAAAGCATATCATTGTTCATATCAGTGTTTTTACAGTTTTGTTTTGGGGTTTTGGTTATATATGAGTTTGCTCTTACAACAATGACCAATATAGAAGTGTGTTTTGCATGATAATAAAAATAAAATTTAAAAATAAGAGTTGGTGAATATTTAATAGCAGAGAGAATAGATTGAAATCAGAGCAGGACTCTTCTATGACTCAATCTCCCCATCCAGAGAAACCACATTCAAATCTAGTGGGCAGGAGCAGAAAGAAGCTCATTTCCAACTTCTGAATGGGGGACTAGAAGGCATTTGGAAAGAAAGACACAACTTGGAAAAGAACAAGAGGTCACATAAATTGGATGGTGGCATGCTTTGGTGAAGAGAATTACACTGGTGACATAGGTTCTAATTCTGCCTCTAACTTATTGGGTGACTGTAGGCAAATCACAGACTCCCTAAATCTTGTGTTGTTTTTTTCTTAATGAAAGGGTAGAGACTGAATGATACAATGAAAGAACACTGACTCTCCAAACAGAGGACCCGTGTTCAAATTCTAAAGTCATTTAATTCCCTCAGATCTCAGTTTTCTCACTTGTAAAATAAGAAGATTGGAATAGATCCAGCTCTATATTGTTAATTGAAGATTAGATTCATAAAGATCCTCCAGTGCTAAGATTCTATAATTTGGTTCTATGCTTTCTCTCAACTTCCTGCCCTCTCCCTCTTCCCTCTCTCTCTTTCTATCCTGCCCTCCACCCTCCTTCCCTTCCCCTCTGTTTCTCTCTCTGCCTCCCTCTTTCTCTTTCTCTTTTCCTCCTCTCCCTTCACCTTTTTCTCCTTTTCTCCCTCCTTTTGGTAGAAGTAAAGGATAATAAATGTTCAGAGACAGTCCCACACATGTGAATCACATTTATGCTACCACCCTACATTCCCCCCTCCCTGCCTTCCTCATCACACTCAGATCCTCCTCCTTTCCTCCTTTCCTCCTTTCCATACTTTGACAATTCCTCTATCATCCAGAGAAGCAAAGACATTCTATGATTTTCTATTGGCTTCCCCTTGGTCAGTAACTGGGGAAGGGAATAAGGCTATAAACAGAACTCTGTCTCCTAAGGCAACAGCATTTAAGCTTTTAACTTTTTATTCTGAAAAAAATGTAATTGCTTTAGTTTTTCTATCCTTTAACAACAACAACTACAAATATTTCATACCTCATAATAACCTTATCTATTAAAGTGGACATTCTCTCTTTGGGAAAAAACTCAGTGGGTCATAGAATATGCTACTGCAGATTCCTCCATCTAGATCTAAGGCATCACTCTAGGTTGGTCAATAATATCGGTTGGCATCAAGTTTATTTATTTTTGAAAACCCTACCTTCTGTCTTAAAGTTGATATTAAGTATCAGTTCCAAGATGAAGAGTGGTATGGGTTAGGTAATTGGAGTTAAATGACTTATTCAGAGTCAGTAGCTAGGATGTGCCTGAGGTAAAATTTGAACCCAGGACTTTGTGTTTCCAGGCCTGGCTCTTTCTCCACTGATCCCCCTACATGCCCCTTGACATCAAAATTTAAGTGATTTCAGACACCTAGAAGTAATTTCATGAAACCAAAAAGTCTTGATGACTATCCCAGCCCTAAAATCCTCACTTCATATTACCAAGAAAACTGGGACGCTTCATCAGATATCTCAAAAGGCTCTGCAGAGTCTAGAACTTTTGGAGAGGGAGAGCACTTCACTACTTTAAAGGATTATTTCATCATAATAGTACCCACTCCACCACCAAACATTAAATGACAGGCCATCCATATTTCTCTTCATCCTGCATGGTTTTGAAAAAAATATAATTCCTTTTTATTATGGACTTTAAAAGTATAATCCTGCATAAATGTTTCTCTATATAAAGAACAGAAAAAGAAGCCTTCATATGAAAGCTCATCTTTGTAGAAATGCTGTTCACATCTTTTCATCAGTCTTTCATAGGAGGTCCACCCAATGAAGTGGAAAGCTTTCTTTGGGTCTTTTAATAATATTAAATAGGGGTAGCTAAGTAGCTCTTATTGCTCTTCTATCTTAGACCCAATATACAATTTTGATTCTAAGATGGAAGGAAAGGGTTTTATATATATATATATAATAGACACCAGTGCAATACTTGCACTATCTATTTTGTTATCTTTAGTCTTAAGAAATAGATCTATGGCAGCAGCTGGGTAGCTCAGTGGATTGAGAGACGGGTCTAGGGACAGGAGGTCCTAGGTTCAAATTTGGCCTAAAATACTTCCCAGCTATGTGACCCTGGGCAAATCACTTGACCCCCATTTCCTAGCCCTTACCACTCTTCTGCCTTGGAGCCAATATACAGTATTGACTCCAAGATGGAAGGTAAAGGTTTAAAAAAAAAAAAGAAATAGATCTATGTGTATTTCTCTCAACCTCCTGCCCTCCCTCTTTCTCTTTCTCTCCCTCCTTCCTTTCCCCTCTATTTCTCTCTATTTCACCTTTTTTCCCATTGTTGTACATACATATTTCCCTCTTTCCTTAGTCAGTCATTGTAATAATTAGAGAAAATAATAATAAATAGTATAAATATACATAAATAAAATATAAATAATGAGAAAAATATTTCAGCAAAGCTAACCAGCACATCAGTCAAGCCCAATAGCATATTCAGTGTTCCATACTATAGTCCCTTGCCTTGGCAAACAAAGGAGGAAGGAGCATTTTTTCCTCTCTTGGGGGGCAATCTTTTTTTTTTAATTTTATTTAGTCAATTTAGAACATTATTCCTTGGTTACAAGAATCATATTCTTTCCCTCCCTCCCCTTCCCTCACCCTTTCCTGTAGCTGACCTGCAATTCCACTGGGTTTTACATGTGTCCTTGATCAGAATCTATTTCCATGTTGTTGTTGTTTGCATTAGGATGTTCATTTAGAGTCTACATCCCCAATCATATCCCTTCGACCTATGTATTCAAGCAGTTGTTTTTCTTCAGTGTTTCTATTCCCACAGTTCTTCCTCTGGATGTGGATAGTGTTCTTTCTCATAGATCCCTCCGGGTTGTTCAGGATCACTGCATTGCCACTAATGGAGAAGTCTGCTACATTTGATTGTACCACAGTGTATCAGTCTCTGTGTACAATGTTCTCCTGGTTCTGCTCCTTTCACTCTGCGTCAATTCCTGGAGGTTGTTCCAGTCCTTATGGAATTCCTCCAGTTCATTATTTCTTTGAGCACAATAGTATTCCATCACTAACATATACCACAATTTGTTCAGTCATTCTCCAATTGAAGGGCATCCCCTCATTTTCCAATTTTTGGCCACCACAGAGCGCAGCTATGAATATTTGCATACAAGTCTTTTTCCTTATTATCTCTTTGGGGTACAAACCCAGCAGTGCTATGACTGGATCAAAGGGCAGACAGTCTTTTAGCACCCTTTGGACATAGTTTGGGGGGCAATCTTGATCATTACAATTACATAGTTTTTAGGGTTTTTTTTTTCTTTCTATTACATTGTTGTAGTCATTGTGCTAGCTTATTTTTGCTTATCAGTCCAGAAATATGTCCCAGGCTTGCTACTCTGCATTATCCTTCACTCTTGCCATCAAAAATGAACCACTTTATTTCCAAACTTCTTTTCTGAATGACTGAAATAACCCAATAACAACTACAGAAAAACACTTGGCCTTGGAAACTTGAACGTGCAGGTTCTAGGCTTTGTTCTACTACCAGTTCTGGTTTATTCTGTGACTTTGGGCTGGTCTTGAGCTCTCTGGGTCTAGAGCATCTTTAGGTTGACATCTTCTGCTTCCTCACAGTGAGATGTGATGCCCTCCAGAGGAAGCAGCTTTCTGCTTGAAGCCATTCCCATGCGTTTCTGGTGTGGGCTCTGTCCCGTGTGACTCCCGGTTCTTTTCTCCATTCTTTCCTGTGGGCTGGTGACTACTTGATTAGAAAGCTCTTGGAGTCTGCAAGAGTCTCAGTTCCCAGATCCGGAGAGCCTGAAGACTGTGGTGTGGGAGTGTGATGCTGCCTTTGTGGAATGTCTGGGAAGGATGGAGACCAGAGATGGGACTCTGGAACTCTTCAGATATTGCTGTGGGTTTAGCATGTCACTGAGAGAAGTTCATACAGATGTCCTCCTTCCTCTTCTTCCCCAAGCAGCGGGGAATTCACACTTAGCATGAAATCTCCACCAGGGTTTATGGTTTATGCATATGCTCAAGGCAAAGCCTGCTGCATGGCCAACGCCCACGGAACTCCCGAGAACGCAGAGTGCTGAGAGATTTGGGGGGGGGGGGGATCGGTAGGGCCCACAGTGAGCATGCTCAGGAGCTGGTAGGACAATGTTGTCGCCCCCCCATAGGATAACCAGGTATTTTGGTGGCCCCTTCGATCCAGACTTCTTGCACCTTTGCAGGCCAGAGGAAAGAAACAGGACAAATGGACCCCTGGAAACTCTAAGTCTCTGGCTCAGGACGTATTAGGTGGCTTTTTGAGAAGCCTTTTCCAGTCTGTTCAGCAAAAGCAGCTTTGAAAAGCAAATCTTTGTCACTTACCTGGTATAATTGAGGACTCAGTGTGGGTGAGTGGGTGGTGAGCCATTTGTAAAGCTACTAAGGGCCAGATTAGAAAAATCAAGTTGTAGAATGCCAGACACAGAAATGCACTTAGAGATCACCTACCAGCCTCATTTTACAAGGGCAGGAGGGAAAGAAGCAAATACGTATTACGGCTCTACTATGTTCGGGGAACTATGCTAAGCACTTTATAAATGCTGTTTTTGATCCTCACAACACTACCCCCACCCCAGAGGTAGGGTTTGTTTGTTTTTATTTTATCCTTATTTTACAGGTGAGTAAACTATGCCAGACCTAAGTTAAATTACTTGCATAGGGTCACACAAGTAGTAAATGAATGAGGTTAGATTTGAACTCAGTTCTCTTCTGAATTGGGGCCCAGTGCCCTATCCACTGTGCTACCTAGCTGCCTCTGGAAGCATTTTGCACAGTGCCTGGCACATAGTAAATGCTTTGTAAATCCTTGGTGTTTGCTTTACTTGCCTAGGATCACACAGCTAGGGAATTTCAGAGGTAGGATGTAAATTCAGATCTTTCTGATTCCAAGTCCAGCACAATCCAGTAGGTCAAAATGCATCTCTCAAAAGGATTGTTGTTCAGTTGTTTTCCTCTTCATTTGGGCTTTTATTAGCAAACATACTGGAGTGGTTTGCCGTTTCTTTCTCCAGCTTATTAAGCAAATAAGGAAACTGAGGCAAACAGGGTCAAGTAACTTACTCTGAGCCACCCAGCTACACACTAGTAAGTGTCTGAGGCTGGATTTGAACTCATGAAGATGAGCCTTTCTGATTCTAGGACTGGCTGTCTATTAACTAGCTGCCTCAGAAGGAACATCTATTAAACACAGATGCTAAATTTTTAGGGGAAGGCTCTGGCTCTCACCTTGGCTCTGAATCATTAAACTAAATCATACACACACAGTTTATTTTATTTTATTTTTAAAAATTAATTAAGAATATTTTCCCATGGTTACATAATCCATGTTCTTTCCCTCCCCTCTTCCCTCCCCCTTCCCTGAGCTGAGGAGCAATTTCACCACACAGTTTATTTTTAAATTAATGTGTATTCTTTTTCTCTCCTTCTACCTTCCAATTTAAAAGAAAAAATCTTGTAACAACTATATCAAGCAAAGCAAATTCTTAAATTGTTCATTTTTGAAAACCTGTTGTGTTTTGCATCTTGGATTCACTATCTGTCAGGATATGGGTAGCAAAGGGTATCAGTCCTCTGAAATCATAGTTAATTATTGCATTGGTTAGACTTAATTAAATCTATTGAAATGGTTTATCTTTATAATGTTGTTAATGTATAAATGGTTCTGGTTTTTCTCACTTCAATTTGCATCAGTTTATGTTTCTTCCTAGGCTTCTCTAAACTTATTCACATTGTCATTTCTTATGGCAGAAGAGTATTCTACTTCATAAAAATACCATAATTTCTTCAGCCATTCCCCAATTGAAAGGATTGCCTTGGTTTCCAGTTCTTTGATACCACAAAAAGGACTGCTGTAAATATTTTTGAACATATAGGCATTTTTCTTCTTTAGTTGATCTCTTTGGGGGCATAGGCCTCAAAGAGTTGTTGATAGGTCAAATTAGTGACTTTGGGGGCATACAAATAGAGTTCTAACGTGATCCTGAGAAAATCACATTTTAGTGAAATTCTCAGCATAAATGAGATAGCATGGATACATTTATTCATTCAGCAAATATTCATTGAGCAAAAGGCATACTTGATGGGATACAAAGACAACTTGATGGGACACTATCCTCCAGAAACTAGAGTTAAAAAGTTAAAAGTACACAAAAAGTTCAGTAACAATACAAGAGATATCAAAAGGCAGGACAGGGTCAAGGACTCCAATGCTTATGGATGGAAGGATTGACTGGAACTGTTAAAGAGTGCTCAAAAACAGCTTAATTGGTGAAATAGGAATTGAGGCAGTTCAACTGTTTCTGGTTCTACCACAGGGAATTAATTTCAGTTGCATTATTTTGAGATTTTCCCTACTGGAAACCAAAGAATCAATACCCTATTTCTAAGGACAACTTTGAAACCTTGTATTACTTCACTTGTGGGGAGGGGGGGGGGGATTAACTGTCTCCTTTTGGGAAAATAGGTTAGGATTTGTTGAGTTGTTTCAGTTCTGCTCTTCATGTGTTCTATTCTTCATGATTCCATTTGGGGTTTTCTTGGCAAACAACTAATAGTTTGTGCCATTTCTTTCTCCAGCTCATTTTACAGATAAGAAACCAAGGCAAACAAAGTTAAGTGACTTGTCCAAGGTCACACAGTTAGTGTCTGAGGTCATATTTGAATTCCTATCTTCCTGACTCCAACCCAGAGCTCTATCCAGGGATAGCAAGTTGCCCTAGGGTTAGGATAAACAATCCCCATTTGAATGAACTGGCCACTGTAGGTGTTCAAAGAATTACAAAGGGGAATCTGATCCCTAAGGTTTGCCGATAATGTGGATCATAGGAGAAGTATTCCAGTGAACACTGGGTGTTGATGAGGGTTGATGGGGGAAGTTGGGGAACAACATTTAAGACATTCCTCTGTGGTTTTAAATGAGACTGGTTTGAGATGAGTCAGCCTATAAATAAACCTAGTTTGATGGTTCCAACTTCCACTCCTCCTCATTTCTAGAATCAGAGAACACAGAGTGTTAGGAATGGAAGGGAACTTTAAGATAATCCAAATTCAGTCCCGTCATAGAGTCCCGGAGGGAAATGACTAGCCCAAGGTCACACATGCTTGCTCAAATCTTCCTTCTCCCCCTCCTCCCCCCGCCCCCTACAAAAACATCAAAACCAGATTCGCCTTTTGATTCGTTCCTTACTATGAAATGACCTACTCGGCTCACTGCAATGCGTGTAACCAGATGAGCTAGCAGAGCGGTTCTTACCACAGGAAATGGCCCCCAGGCTATAATTACATCGCCTGGTTCTGGTGACATCACAAACCACCTGGGCTTTGGCGGCGGTTCTTTGTGCTATCACTAGGGCTGTGGAGATGAAACTCCACTTGGGAAATTCAGTTAACCTTAGCGGCATATACCCTTTTTATCTCCAGGCTTCTAAAGCTGAGTTAGACTCACTCGATACCCATACTCATAATGTGGCTATGACTCAGAGTTGGGGAAAAAAAAAACAAAGCTTCCACTCAGTAGGTTTTTAGGTTAGAAAGTATACCTTCAAAGAAAGAATCTGTCCCCGGCCCCTCTTTCCCTTCAGGAACATGATGCTGCTACTGTTGTACCGGTCTCAATAACCAAAGGTTCTCTCCATCCTGTTTTTATTCCCAGTTTAAAGGAGGCCCCTTTCTTGGTCCTGTCGTTACAATGCACGGTTTGCGTTGAAAGAAATCCATCCCCATCCCAACACACAGCCCAAGGCAGACCCGGAGAACCAGAGATGTTGTCACGTTTGTTCTCGTCCCACCACCCCCCTCCCATCCCGCTCCCGGTTAAAGGTGTTCTCCGAACCCGAAGTAAAGAGATGGAAGAAGCCCACACCTCCGAAAAGAAACCTCTCTCTCCTCCAAATAGCAAGGGGGAATGGGGTGGTGCAGGGGTGAGAGAAGCAAGCCCACCACCTGCCCTCCTCACCAACCTAAACAAACTACACTACCCAGAATTCCTGGGGATGGCGAAAAGGAAATGTCGTTTTTTTACCGAGAGGTTTAGCTCTATCAGCTGCAGCTCGAGAGAAAGGGAGCGAGAAAGGGAGAGGGAGAATTACGAGGGGGGGGGGGGGGGGGGAAGAAGAGAGGTAGGGAGCCCGGAATGCAGCAATTGGGTTGGGGTTGGCTAGAGAGGCGGTCACAGGGAGCGCTGCCTATCGGGAGAGCCTGCAGGAACAGCTGGGCTGCGGGAGAATGCCAGGGACAGGCGGGCACTAGGGGGGTGGGGGGGGGGATGAGTTTCTGCAAAGTTTGACCTGGTTGTCTTTCGGGTGCCGCAGCAGAAACTGAGGCAGGCAAGGAGACTTTCTTGAGCTAGAAGGCAGCGGCCGCGACCACGAAGCTGACAGCACATACTTGATACAATGATTTATAAAATAAATGAGATTCGGGGATTCAAGGGAAAATCAAGCCAAAATTAACACCCCCATCGCTCCCAACCGAGCCCACCCCGAGAAGCCCCCCGAAAGCTAGAGAGGCTGGGCTCCTCAAGCTTCGCTGCCCCCACGTTTGTCTCGCAAGAGGACCCTAACCCTGCTACCAGTGTCCGAGTCCAGCTTCGGGTGTGGAGGGGGGGAAAGAGTGGTCGGGGTGGCATTGGCGGGCAAATGCTATGAACTAGTAGCTCTCTTGTCCGCCCGTTGCAGGGGCAAGGGGCATCGGAAGGCAAAACCGCTGGGGTGCCAAAATTTGGAACCTGCTGGAGGGGGCAGGTGAGTCGGCGGCGATTCTCCCTTGGCGATGTGTGCGCCCAAGTTCCCCCGATAGAGGCTAAGCCGGAGGCAGACGGACACACAAATAGGACGGTGAACCTGAGCCCGCAGGAGTGGGGGGTGCGAGTGGAGGGGAAGCCAAGGAGAATAATATCGGGCGTGGGGCAATCTATGCTGGGCGCCCTCTTCCTGCGCCGGGGTGGAAGCCGGCAGAAGAGATCCCCTACGGATGAACCACGGACCGGGCTGCTGAAGACGAGGAGGAGGCGGAGGAAGGAGGAGCCGCTGGTGAAGGCTAGATCTCAGTCTGCCAGCCAGCGAGCGCCAGAGCCGGCGGGGGGGAAGTGACACGCTGCCGACTGCAGCAGTGTCAGCCTGAGCGGCGAGAGCCCTGGCCCCCGAGGAGGACCACCGGGGAGGGCTGAGGACCTGCGGGGATCCGGGAGGCAGCGAGCTGGCCGGCAGCGCCCCCTCCCCCGCCCCCTCCCCAGGCCAGGTGGGTGTCAGCAAAGATGTCACGGTCGGCGATTATTCGCTGGTGATCGAGAGCCCGAGGCTGATTTTGACTGGGTGGGGGTAGGGGTGGGGGGAGGGGAGGGGGGAGGGGGTTGGTGAATGATGAAATTGACCAGAGCTGCAGTTTCAGCTCAGCAGCCAGGGAAACAGCGGAGCCGCTCAACACCCCCCGACGCCCCCAACACACATTGCCTACCTACGCTCCCTCCCCACCCCCACCCGAAAGTTCAGCCTAACTTTAAGAAGGGCCTTTAAGCCTTATCCCTCCCTTCATCTCAGCCAGGTCCTCGCACCAGCGAACAGGGGGACGAAGCGAGACACCCGAGTAGGACAGCGGCTGAGAGCCACGGGAGACGAGACGGGGAGAGTCAGATCACTGAGGGAGGAGGAGTGCAGCCTGCGTCCACCAGCCCTAGGGGGGAAGAGAGCGAGTTGCAAAGCGATCAACAACGTGCGGCAATGTAGGAAACTGTTAGATCCCCGCTCCGAAGATCGGAAATAGCTTTTTTTTTTCCTCTCTCTGAGGTGGTGCTTTCTTTCGCCCCCACCCCTCCCTCTTCTGCTTAAAGCAAACCAGGGCCACCAAAGAGTGTGAGCCACAACTACTGCTGCTCTTCCTTCGGAGTTTATTTCTTGGGATATTGATTGCAGGCTTGGGAACAACCCTAAGCTCATCTTTGGGCTTCTGGAAGCCTCAAATCATCGCTAATCTGGAGGTGTCTTGTTTTTCTTTCCTGATTTAACAGAAACTGCTATTTAATTTATTACTGTCACTGTGTGTGTGAAAGAGAGCGTGTGTAAAGAGAGAAGGAAGTAGATTTTTCTGCAGAAAGGGTGGCAGGAGCGTGGACGGTACATAGCCTTCCTTATTTATGTGTCTGTCAGCATTCTCCTTCATCCAAAGAATCAAGGGAAAGTATCCAACCTGTGTTTCCCGTTGAGTGAAGCACAAGGAAGGACTGGAGATATCAAAGCAACATGATTATTTATTGAACTCCAAACTTAAAAAAAAAAACCCAAAGAATATCCGAGATTTCGCCCACTGTTCAAGAAAGAAGAGAGGCCCCTTTGCTCCTGAAATGCAGCAAAATCCTTATTTATAAACGGGCTAAAGACACTGATATGAAAAGGCCCCTCTACTCGAATTTTCTATCCTATGGATATCAGTCTTGAGATTTCGAAATAGGAAGATCTGTATTGGATCTAGCAGCAACTATCATTTCAATGCCTAGTCTTCCCTGGGACTGTTGGCATTTCCTAGAAATTAAACTGGTACTGTATGCCATGGGCTGTATTCAGAGCATCAGCAGCAAATCCAAAATTTTCCGAGAAAGTATTTCGGTGATTGATGTGAAAGCTTCTATAGACCCCATCCCCACCAGCATCGATGAGTCGTCTAGCGTGGTTCTCCGCTACAGGACACCACACTTCCGCGCCTCGGCCCAGGTGGTCGTTCCGCCCATACCTAAGAAGGAGACCTGGATCGTTGGCTGGATTCAAGCGTGCAGCCACATGGAGTTTTACAACCACTATGGGGAGCAGGGCATGTGAGTACTTCTGAAAACCGAAGTTCTCTGGGCTTCCGGGTGGGTACCCTAGATAGAGGTGGGGGAGGGGCAGGGGAATGGGTTAGAAGGAACATTTTGGGGGGGAGATGAAGCTTGCGAATCTGGCCTATTAGGTCAACTATCTATCCTGTGGTTTGAGTAGCCTAGGGAGGAGAGAAACTGGGTTTCCGTTCCTTATGTAAGGGGCAGAGAGAGTATCCAATATGTCATAGAACCTTGCCATCTCATCAGGGGAGCCTGGCGACCTTAAAGGTTCTAAAACTCCAAGGAGAATTTCCAGAGTCTCAGGAATGGATTGGCCTACGAATTCCAGATTTTTGTCCTTTTGGGGCTTGGGCTTTATAGTTTCTGCTGTCCCATGGGTCCCTCTCCTGTCCTCCCTAGCAAGATGCTGAGAAAGCAAAGGAACATTCTGACCACGACCTCTTGGGTGCTGCAAACAAACTGCCTTACTGCAGAGGTGCCAGTGCTGGTCAGGGGTAACACAAGTTACATAGTGGACATTAGGACATCCCATCTCCATATAATAGCGGGGAGCCCTTCCCTATAGCTGTGAAGGAAGGGGAATGTGGTCACTTTGGAGGGATTACTGACTGGGTTTACCAAAGCCCTTTTCAAATGTTTATCTAGTTGGTGTGATACATCTTGACTTTCTATTATGTTTACATCCCCATTGGTGGCTAAGGAAATGCACTGCATTCAAGACTTCCAATCCCTAATAAGTGGTCTTGATTGACTTACCCTTTTCTTTTCCAAGTGGTATTTAGGAACTGAATTTCTACAGCATTTATAGCTTTCCCCCCTGGAGGAGGAAGGCCACTTTAACCCGAGAACCTTTCCTAAGTGCCAGAAAGGCTCAAGTTTGATTCAGAGTTTGGAGCATCTGCTGGTTCTTAGGAGTCCCACAGCTAGCTATAGGAGCCCACTGTCTTCCTGGTATCCACTCTGATTTCAGAAATTCTGCCCTGCCAGATTTGCTCCTGCTAGGCATAAGCAAGGCTTAGATTCTAGGAGCTTCCTTTCTGGGTATTTTGACAGAACCAAGCAACGTGGATCTGGAGCTAAGTGAAGCTGTCCTCCTTTGGGTCCCTACTTCCCAAAGAGAAAGTTTTTCCTGCCCCAGGAAAGACTGGAAAGACAACAATAGAGGAAAAGGAAGAAGTGTGGTACAATGGGGAGAACTCTAGACTTAGAATTAGGAGACATCTGGATTTGAATTTCACACTTCCTTACCAAATAATCATGGACAAGTCACCCAAACAGAACTGCCCCAGTTTCCCTCATCTGCCCCCCCAAAAAAGAGGATAACAATGTAGTGCCTACCTCATAAAGTGTTTCGAAGGTCAAATGACATAATTTAAGTACTATGCTTTGTCCACCTTAAAGGGCTATATTGCAAATGCCAGGTGTTTCTGTAACAATAAGGAGAGGGACAAAAAGGAGTCCTAGGGAATATGAATGTGATTAGAATTGCAGGATCTGAAAGCTAGAAGGAACCTTAGAGGTCATGTGATTGGTAGAAACTCACAACTATGTGGGCACCTCTACCCAGTAGCCTAAAATAACCTTTTCCAAGTGTGGCAGCCACCTTTTGAGAGAGCCAGTGGAAAGGAAGGAGGTTTGGTAGATAGATAGATAGATAGATAGATAGATAGATAGATAGATAGATAGATAGATAGATAGATAGGGCAAGGACAGGGGCACTGAGAAGGCTGGCCCTGACAGACACAAATCAGTTAGCTGTTGTTGCGAGAGGGAGGAACTTTTGCTTCCCCCTTTACCTCCTCCCTGTGCAGAGCCCCTTTCCTAATGTACAGAAACAGAAACCTGAAAAGAAAGCAGGATTTCTCCCCAAGCTGGAACTTTGCGCCAGTTTTAATATATCATAGACAACTGGTAAATAAAGAAGGATTAGTTAGGGAGGAGAGGCTGGGAAAATCAAATCCCTTGGCATCTTTATTAATAATTTTGAAGTTTTAAAAGAAGCAGGAACTGATCATGGTAAGACAAAGTGGAGAGATTATAATTCTTATCTAAGTAAAGAAGGAATTTGTTGGGACTTAAATGCAGTTGTTGGTAACATCTAGTCTGAAACCTCTCAACTCTCAAAAAACAATGATTAGAAAAACAACACTGCCTAATGATTAATTCATTTCAGGTTCTGTGCTGATCCCCCACCCCAATTCTAAGAAGGAAAGAAGGAGTTCTATAGAATTTAGTCTTATGTGGAATTTTCCTCTGAAAACTTAAACCCATAAGGATTTATTGTACTTTCTGAGTCCTCCCAAGCAATTGTCAATAAATGAAGGTTTTCCAGGGGGTTTAGGACCAAATTCTCTTTCCTCAAGCCTGGAGGAATGCATTGAGATATGCCAGAAGGGACCTCTGAATTCTGAAGCATACTGACATTTGGTGGGAAAATACTGGGAAGAATATTTGTGGAGTGACTTGTTTTTAGTAAGATATATGACACTTACAAAGTAGTTGGTTATAAGGGGAAAAATCTCCAGACCAGACAAGAAGATCAAGGTTCCAATTCTGACCCTGCTAACTAACTAGTTAGGATACCTAGGGTTAATTAGTTATTGCTTTATTTCTGGGCCTCAGTTTCTTCATCTGTAAAAACAAAAGGTGGCTAAGGTTCTTCTTAGATTTAAAATGAGATAATTCTAAATTAAATCAAGGTGTGGCATGGGTTTGGAGTCAAAATCTGGGAGTTGAAGGACATGAATTTGAGTCTTGCCTGACCTTGGGCAGATAGATGCTTTAGTCCCTAAGTTCATCTCCCAGGCTCAGAAGTGGGGTTGTTATTGTCAGAGAGGATATAGTGTGTTGAGGGTGGTGGGGTGTGTCTTACTCTTGTGAAAGTCCTTAGAATGCCATGGTTCAAACTACAGTATTAAGAACATGAAAACTGCTGATACTCCCTAAACTTCCTCTTTTCTACCAGCGTAGGCCCATGCTTTTTCACCCAAAGCCCACTGCAGGGAGTTTTAAACTTCGAATCTCTTGCCTTCTTCTCCCATCTTCCCCAGACATTTCCCTTCTTTCAAAGCTGGCCCTAGTACAAAACTACAGCACTTGGAAGACAGACGTTGTCTGTCATCCAGAACATCCAACTCTGGGTCTGGTTTTCCCTTTCCCTCTGATTGGGGGTGAGAAGGGGCAGCCCAGGGGACAGGAGAGCAAGAGGACAGTCTGAGACCCTTTGGAAGGAACATAGTTCTATTAAATGGCTAATAATAGCTTATATTTCCACAAGTGTGAATGGGGATGCTAGGATATGTTCAGGTTTATTCCAGGTGAGTCTCTCCCCTTTTATGGAAGCGCAGGAGCTATCAATTGAGAGGGGAAAGTTTTGCAAATTGTGTGTAGTGGGATAACTTGCATATTTTGTTTGTGTCTGTGTACATGTATATATATTTGAATTGTGTATACATATTTAAATAAATTGCATAATGAACCTGAAGATGGCACACATTTACACACATTTATACACATGTATATCTGTACAATACACTTATTAGGTATGCAATATAAATTTGCATGTGTACTCATGAGTGTACATATTTATACATCTACATACATTTATAGAAATTTATATACATTGTATGTATACATTTATAGAAATAATAACATTTATATAGTGCTTACTATGTGTGCCAGGCCCTGTGCTAATCACTCTATGATGATCTCATTTGATCCTTGAAATGACCCTGGGGTTATCATTATTCCCATTTTATAGAGGAAGAAACTTGAGGCAACCAAGAAGGTTAAGTGATTTGCCCATAATCGTCCAGTGTCTGAGGCTGGATTTGTGGATGTGTGCTTATTATTGTGTGTTCAATTGTGCAGATATAGGCATCTACACACTATTAGTCTAGCTATAGGTACATATATATAATGTCATGCTATCCCACTGGACACACTTATTACAAAGCATTTTACATGTTAATATCATTTGATGTCTTCACTTAAAGAGGAGATGGCTTATTTGGAATAACACTTCCTAGGATCCCAGGATTTAGAGCTGACCTTAGAAATTGTCCAGTCCCTTGATTTTACAGATGAGCAAACAGACCCACAAAGCTTCAGTGACTTGTGGTTGGGTAGGACCATCCCTTGGCAGAGAATAGCAAAGCAAAGATTGGAAGTTGAGTCTTCTTGGTTCCCCGTCCCAGGTTCTCCAGCTCATTAGGCTGTGAAACGGACTGGAAATCTGTTCAAAATTTATCTGTTTAGTAGTAGTTGTCTAAAGACGTGAATAAATGGTGCTTCTTGTGGCAATATAACTGCATTCAATGAACTGGTGATCAGACCTAATTTTTATACTTGAGGTGAGATATTTGTTCTTTGTAATTGTATATTATTAGAAATAATGATTCTGTTCACAGTACCTAAATAAGACTGTCCCTTATAAAAATTAATCTCTGATTTAATATAAAGAAACATTTAACAGGAAGAAGAAATATACTGGGAATCAGTAGAAGCCTGGGTTCTGGCTGATTTCCATACTCTGACACGTCACCGTTTGTGACCTTGGGCCAATGTCTCCAGTGAGAGACTTGGACTAGTGATCGCTAAGGTCCCATCTAGCTCCAATGGTGTATGTTTTAATATATCTGGCATTTTGTCCTAAATTGCCATCTAGAGCTGACATTCTATGGCCTCAGTTCCAAATTCTCTTCCAGCTGTGACATTCTTGATTCTAAGACCCTTCCGTTTGGGATGTTTCTAAATTCTCTTCCAGCAGTAACATTCTTGATTCTAAGGACCCCTCCTGTTCTGATGCGGGATGTTCTAAATTCTCTTCCAGCTGTGACATTCCTTATTCTAAGACCCTTCCTGTTTGGGATGTTTCTAAATTCTCTTCCAGCAGTAACATTCTTGATTCTAAGGACCCCTCCTGTTCTGATGTAGGATGTTCTAAATTTTCCTTCAGCTGTAACATTCTTGATTCTAAGGCCCCTTCCTGTTCTGATATGGGATGTTCTCTTTCATCTGTGACATTCTTGATACTAAGACTCTTCCTGTTTGGGATGTTTCTAAATTCTCTTCCAGCAGTAACATTCTTGATTCTAAGGACCCTTCCTGTTCTGATATGGGATGTTCTAAATTCTCTTCCATCTGTGACATTCTTGATTCTAAGACCTTTCCTGTTTGGGATATTTCTAAATTTTCTTCCATCTGTGACATTCCTTATTCTAAGACCCTTCCTGTTTGGGATGTTTCTAAATTTTCTTCCATCTGTGACATTCCTTATTCTAAGACCCTTCCTGTTTGGGATGTTTCTAAATTCTCTTCCATCTGTGACATTCTTGATTCTAAGGATCCTTCCTGTTCTGATATGGGATGTTCTAAATTCTCTTCCAGTTGTGGCATTCTTGATTCTAAGGCCCTTCCTGTTCTGATGTGGGAGGCTCTAAGTTCTCTTCAAAGTGTGACATTCTGTATTTTAAAGCCCCTTCCATTTCTAACATGAGATGTGCCAAAGTTTCTTCCACATCTGATGGTCCATGTTCTAGAACTCGGCAATAAGCAAAATGGTAGTAATTGATAACAAGAAATTACATTTTCAGGTAAGGAGATCTGTGAAATGGAGAGTAAATCTCTTGATGCCAGATTAAATGGATTCAATACAATTTTGGGTCCAACCCACATTACTTTAAAAGCTTGGAGCCCCCATCAACTGTTCATTTTCAAGACACCTGCCTCCACAACCTCGTCCTCCGCAATTCTGCACCCGCCACCTGTCATCTCCACAGAGAAGCCTTTGAAATGATAAGTCACAAGTTCTTCCCTGTGTGGGAGATACAGTGACACCGGCTGCTGCTAGCCCTTTTCCTGAGGTCTTAGCTTGAGGTCACAGGCCTAACAGTGAGGAAGGATGAGGGGGGAGGGTGATGTCTTAGTTAGGTATTTAGGTTCCTTAAGTTTTCAGTGTCATCAAGCCAAGAAGTATAACCTTGGGAAATTCTCTTAATCCCTCGGGTCCCCCATTTCTTGGTCTGTAAATTCTCTTTGAGGTCCCTTTTAGCTCTGCTATTCCATGCTGTGAAAGAGGAGGTGTGCTGTGTTTGTGCCTGTGTCTATAGAGGGAAGGGGAATTTCTAGCCAAAGAAGGGAGAAGCTCAGTGAGGAGATGCCCCGGGACTTATCCTCTCCTGTTATGATGACAGAAGAGACTTGGTGATCTCCAGCTGTTCACCAGCGATGGCCAAGGGGAGGGAAGTCCCACCCTGACTGTGGAGTCTCTTCCTGAAACGTGTGCCTGTGCAGAGAACAATTCAGGCTCACACTTCCTCTCTAGAGGAGGAAGGCAGGCCCCACAAAGGCAAGGCCCCAGCTGGGGTAGAGTGTGTATGGGAGGGAGCCCTGTTTCAAACCTCCTGAGTTTGAGGAAGTGCTGAGAGAATGTTGGAGACAGTAGGGCCCAATGAGAAATCCCAATAGGCTTGACCCTAGTCAGAATGTCAACAGCCCATATCTTCTACTCCCAGCTGCAGAAGGTGGGGGAATGTTGCCTTGTCATGTAACTGCTTCTCTCTCAGGATATCAGCTCTGGACCATATGTCTTCAGACCCCAGAGGTCCAGGAATATGGGATGGAGCAGGGGTTGATAGGAAGAAAGAACTGAACAGAAAGCTGAACACAGAATAACTCGGGCTCAAGCTTCATCTTTGAGACATTTATTTTTCCTAAAGAAATGCTTTCTTTTCAGGTCAAACCAGGAACAAGTAGAATGAAAAGGGACTGAGAGTGGGGCAGCTGGGTAGCTCAGTGGATTGAGAGCCAGACCTAGAGATGGAAGGTTCTGGGTTCAAATCTGGCTTCAGACACTTCCCAGTTGTGTGACCCTGGGCAAGTCACTTAACCCCCATTGCCTAGCCCTTACCACTCTTCTGCCTTGGGACCAATACACAGTATTGATTCCAAGATGGGAGGTAAGGGTTAAAAAAAAATAAAGAGACCTAGAAGCAGGGCCAGAATATCTAGGAAGGCTATAAGTTTTGGGGCAGCCTGCATTCTTTTGCATCTTCAGGGTTACTGAGCAATCATAGAACTTGACAACTTGAATGGGGCCTTTGAGACCATTTATAATTTAGTCATTTTATAGAGGAGGAAAGCAAGGTCCAGAGGAGTGATCTGACTGGCCCATGGTCACTGAGCTAGTTAGTGGCAGAGCTGGGATCAGAAGGAGTCTGTTCCAGAAAATGCTGCTGTCATGGCAGGCTGCCTGGCCTGGTTTAGGGAAGTTGCCCAGCCCTGTCTGGAAGGGAATTTGAACTGTCAATTGAAGAAACTTTTAAATAAACCCTTTTTTTGCCCCTGGTGCCCCCCTTTCTCCTGTCAGGAGACCACTAATTGTCCAGTGGGGTGAAGGCAGAGGGCCTAGACCCAGTCTAGGGTTTCCCAGCTCTGATCCTGGAACACAGGCTAAAGAAAAAGGCAAGCGCTTGGGATCATTCACATTTGGTGCTTCTCTTTTTAACATCTGCCCACAGATTGTAGAATCCTAGATTTTAGAGTTGGAAGGGACCTTTGAGGTCATCTAAGCCAAGCCCATCCCTTTATGGGTACAGAAACTGAGTATAAAAGATTTACTCAGGTCAAACAGTAGTCTAATAGCTGTGCCAGCTTTTGAACTCGTGTCCTGTAACTCCAAATCCAGTGGGGCTCTTTCCATGGTAGGTAGATTCTAATTCTGTTGACCAGGAGGGGCTTCCCCCTTTCCTGGGGACAGTAGGCTTACAGGATTGAGCTGGAAGATCCAGCCAGGCCACGTCTTCTTTCTCGGGACAAGCGTTCCTCACTAAGGCTGAAAGCATAATGTTCTTTGGGCCATAAAATTAGGGGGTTACACTCTGATCTTGGAAGTCGCTTTCAGTTCCAAAGATTCCCCAATTCTCCTGACTTCCACAGTGTAGAGACACGACTCTTAGAAGGGGCCACGTCCCCAGTATTGGCCAACCGAAGAGAGGCCCTTTGTCTTCCTGGCGTCTTTCCAGATAGACCTTTGGGGATGGGGTGGTAAATTATCATCGTGTTTTGTAACAATGCCCAGCCTACATCATAAAGGCAGGGTGGTATAGTGGATTGAGGGGTGAGAAAACCGAGGTTAAATTCTGCCTCAGACCCTCAGAAGCTGTTTGACCGGGTGAGTCACGTCACTTAGCCTCTTTCAACTTCAGTTTCCTCCTTGGTAAAATCAGGAGGCTGGCCTCCGCAACCTCTAGGGTCCCTTTCCGCTTCCCCTCTCTGATCCTATTATCTCTAGACTCCTCGGAAAATAGGCTTTTGGGGACCTTATGACTCGCAGCCCTCCTGAGTCATCTGCTTAGAGGTTTTTCCAGGGGTTGTGGGAATAGATTGTTCTTTGGGTCGGAGCCGCTGCTGTTGGGTAGAAAATAACCACCGGAGAAGTCCTGAGCTCTAGAATCAGAAGGGGAGACTCAGTTTATCTCATCAGGGACATGCCTATCCAAAAGTCTTTCTGTGGTAGAAGGGGTATCTGTGACACTCCTAATTCTTCAAGGAGCACTCCTGGTTCAGCTAAGGACTTCAGATGTGTTGAATAGATAAAGGAGGGTTGGATTCAATGCCCTCTATGGTTATTCCTTCCAGCTCTAAAAGCTTATGCAGCAACCACAGCTAGGTGCTCCTTGATTAGAGGTGGGAGGTCCTGGGTTCAAATCTGACCTCATGCACTTCCTAGTTGTGTGACCCTGGGTAAGTCAACCTCAACTGCCTAGCCTTTACCACTCTTCTGCTTTGGAACTGCTACTTAGTCTTAATTCTAAGACAGAAGGTAAGTTGGTAAACCAGCTTGTATTGACAGGAAGATGAAAGATGTCAGATGGAATCTGAGAGTCAGGGATTCACTATGACTTTTGGTGGCCACAGGAATAGTTCATCTTATGATGGGAAACTTAACTTGAGTAGTTGTGGTTGTTCATGGACAGCTGAAATCTGAGAAGTGGGCTTCTTGGAAGTCGATTTCAGTTCCAAAGATTCCCCAATTCTCTTAACTTCCAGTGTAGAGACATGACTCTTAGAAGGGGCCACGTCCCCAGTATTGGCCAACTGAAGAGAGGCCCTTTGTCTTCCTGACTTTGGAACCCCTAGAGGATTGACTCTAGTCTTCAAGGCTCTAAGGATCAGGGGAGTCAAGTGGGGTAGCAGAGGTTGCTGGGGAAGCATCTCTTTTAAACAGCTCCTGTTGGACATTCCTTGCAGTTCATCCAGGTTCTGCCCCAGGTAGAGGATAAAAGGAGAGGAAGATAAGGGAAATTAAATTAATATTCTTTTTTGGCTTGCCTAGGTTGTAGTAGAAAATGGAAAAGGATTGTCTTTTCAGAATGGAAAAATGAAAGACATGGGAGAAAGAAAGAGGATCAGAGTCAATCCAGGCAGGGAGGACTTAAAGATATGAATATGGGGTTCACCAAATTCCAGACCAAAGGGGGTGCCCCTTGAAGCTTGAAAGAGGAAGATTAAGGGCAGGCAAAAGCCATCCTACTATAGCCAAGGGGCAGGAATCTTGGGAAACCTATATTACTTCAAAAGGTGATAGAAGTTGTAAATACGAACACATTGAAAAGGTCTTCAGATAAATGCAGGAAAGGGCCTGTAGAGATCACGTAGAGACCCAAACAGCAATCTTTTACAGTAGAGGAAATTTTTAAAAAGTAAGTGTCTTGTCCAAAGTCATTATAATAGGCAGCAGAAATGGAATTCAAACTCTGGTGTGCCGGTGCCAAAACAGGTCCTCTTCTTATTGCCTGTGCAACCTCTGACCTCGCTCACTGGTAACCTCAGGAGTCTGACATCATAGGAGGACGCTGTCCTCTCCTGCTTGAAAACAGTCCCTCAGGGCTCCCAACAGAGAGAATGCTCGGTTGAATAGGCCAGGGGGCTGATCCAGGGTGACATTTCTGATGTTCTTAAAATATGACTCCCTCTGGGAGAATGGACGAGGAAGGCTATTTCCAAGCCATTCTGACAGTTGTATATGAAGCAGTATTGAGAAATAGTGCTTGCCTGGGCGGCTGCTGCTTCTGTTTCCTCTTTCACTGGGCACTGGGGTACTACAACGGAAAAATCTGCCATATTTTCAGGTTTATGTGAAGGAAAACCCCAAAGTCAGGTGTTGGCAAAAAATACACTGAAGGGGTTTGGTTAAAAGTTCTGTCTCGGTTTCCCAGCCCAACACCTTAGAAACAAGATCCGGTGCAGCTATTTCGAAGTCAAACCGAGGTCAAAACCAGGAAAAAAAAAAGTTATTTTAAAACTTTTCCTTCTGTTTATTCTCTTGTTCCTTTAAAACAGGGATTCTTGATATTGACCTTTTTTTGGTCACGTGAAGTCTATGGACTTCTCAGAATATTGTTTGTCAATGTATATCGTGATAAAATGGGTAAGATTACAAAGGAAACCAATTTCTATTCTCAAAATATTTTCCCAAAGAAGTTCACAGCCCCCCCCCCCCATTAGGATCCTTCCAAACAAGGGTAAAAGGCACAAGAGGGGCTGAAGATGTGGCACGGATTGTTTTTTTAAAATGCCCCCCAATTCTGGAGGCTGTTGAAATACAAAATGACTTCTTTGAAATGGGTAGCGCAGACCCAGGAAGGAAGCCTTTGGGCTTAGGGCAAGCACCCACTTTGGGGGGGTGGAGGGGGGGGCTGGATTATCTGCCAAGCTGCTCTGATTTCCCTTGCTCCTACCCTGCCCCTGGGGGGGGGGCAGTGTGTCAGGTGGTATTGCGGTGTGCTTAGGCAGCAGTCCCCAGATGTTGGGGGGGGGTTTGCAGAAACGAGGTCAGGGTGGCCAGCTGCTTTCACTTCAGACACGCGCAGGGGAGATGGAGTGGCTTAAACGCTAGCCCAGCAAGGTCACTGATGAGATAGGCTTCTAGGAAGGCCGGCCCTTGAGCTATCAGCAAGCATTTTCAGAAAAACAAAGCAGCCTGGCCAAAGGGCCGCTCTGATTTTTCATGTCCCTGCTTCCCCTTTACTCACACCAGAATTATGTCAGAGTGACACCAACTGAGAGAGGGACCATGTGAAGCTCTGCTGATTCGTACAGAGCTTGGCGGGGACTTCTCCGGGATGCTTCTTGGTCTGGACCTGGGCCTTACACATCCGAATTAATGTCAGGAGGAGAGCCCATGTGGTGGAAGATGGACGGTCTGGGCTCTGGGCCCGAGTCTGCTACCACCCACCTGGCTGTCTGTCTTCTACTGGAGACCTTGGTTTCCTCATCTGTAAAACAGATGCTCTTGAGAACGTCCCTCCAGGAGGGTACTGGGATCAGCTCTTTTTTCTTTTCTTTTCTTTTCTTTTTAAAAATACCCTTACGTTGTTCTGTCTTTCAGTTTCAGGGCAGAACAATGGTAAGGGCTAGGCTCTCAGGGTCACACAGTCGAAGTGTCTGAGGCCAGATTTAAATCCAGGTCTTCCCATCTCCAGGCCTGGCTTTCTAACCTCTGAACTACTTTGTGGGTCCTGTATTTAGCTCTTACAAGCCTAGGAACCCAATTGTTAAATTTTCATTTGAAGGGGGCAGCTGGGTGGCTCAGCAGATTGAGAGCCAGGCCTAGAGATGGGAGGTTGTGGGTTCAAATCTTCATTTAGACACTTCCTAGCTGTGTGACCCTGGGCAAGTCACTTAACTCTGATTGCATAACTCTTACGGTTCTTCTGCCTTGGAACCAATACTTGGTATTAATTCTAATGTGGAAGGAAAGGGTTTTAAAGATGAAAATTGCTAATGGTGACATTTAGCATCCCAGTGGGAAATCACAGTCAATGGATCCAGGTGCCTACTGCTCTTCTGCCTTTGAACCAATACATAGTATTGATTCCAAGATGGAAGGTGAGGGTTTTTAGAAAATTCATTTGAAGCATTTATACCTAGTCGTGGCCTAAAATCAGGGTTTCCTTTATTGTTTGTCTTAAGAAAGAGAAAGAAAAAATGTTAATGCCAATTCAATTTAGATGTTTGTCATGTAGACATTTTTTTCCTCCGGAGAGCAGGTTGTTAAACATTGATCAGCACGCCCCTGCCCCTGGCTCCAAATGACCTTGTGATCGGAAGACCAAGAGCAGCTCTGCCCCTTTTATACACCCTAGAATCCTTGTCTGTGCGATGTGAGCAGGCATCGGCAGCATTCTCGCTCCTCCAGGGGCACTTTCCCAGCTGCTCGGAGGAGCAGATCAGCAGCCGAGCATGCCGGGAGACGAGAGGGCTTCTCGTGGTGAGGGAGCTGGGCTAACGCACAGCAGCAGTAAGCGCCTGGGGACTAGGACCCCCCAGCAGAGCAGTGTCAGGCCTGGCACCGGAGGCTGTGTGAGAGCTGGGCCGAACGCCCTGGGATTAAGCATGGCCATAACCAGGGCTTCAGGTCGAGGGAAAGAAAAAAACCAAGAGGGTTTCCTTGCTGTGGATGAAAGTGGAGCTAAAAATCACTTATCGAGCGCCTACTAGGTGCCAGTAGGGGGAGACGGGTGCCAAGACCAGGGAGACCGTTCCTACCCTCAAGAAGCTTACCCGCCTCTGTGGGAGGAGGGCAGCCTTCAGAAACAGTGGCCTGTGATCTGCCCGGGCTCCCTCTTGGAGAGACAGTCTGAATTTCTGAATAGGAGGAAATCCATTTGGGGCCCTTCGATTGTAAGCTCCTTGAAGGCAGGGACGGACTGTTTTTTGCCTTTCTTTGACGTCTCCTCAGCCTCTAGCCCATTACCTGGCCACAGACCTTAAACTCCGCAGGCCAGAGACTCCATGCTTTGGGATGAGGCATATGGATTTAGCGCTGGAAAGGGACCTTAGACAACAGTCCAACCGCACCATTTTACAGATGAACAAACTGAGGGGTAACATCGCCCATTGGAGGACATGCAGAGCCCAGAGCAAGGCCATACAGGACCTAACAAGTTTGTTGGAATGTGCTGGAAGCAGCAGGGCAGGCAGCACAAATATAGGAACAGGAGGGGGAAATCACATGTACAATAATTTCAAAAAGCGTGGAGATTCCCCCTTCCCCAGAGTGCTCCCCAGGGTTTCCAATATGGTTTACCTCCAAATCTGCCCGAGGCCATGTTGCCTTTCTTGGTGGGGGAAAAAAAGCCAAGAAGGTAAGGGGAACCATTCCTATTTCATTTGCCCTCTACTTCTTGCCCAGTGCTTGCCCTCTGCAAGGTTCTTTTCTAATTGTGAAGAGACTTTTCTCATCCCAGCCCAGAGCCAGGGGTCATTGTTACCATCTTCTGGCTAGGGATGGGGAAATAATTAAGTAATATAACCATGGCTGAGACCAAGACCCCCAGCAGCTTCTTGGATCTGGCATTATGACCATGGCACGCTATTAGACTGATTTTTTTTTGACTGACATTCTGTCTTTGAATCAATACTGTACACTGGTTCCAAAGGCTGGGCGATGGGGTTTAAGTGACTCACCCAGGGTCCCACAGCTAGGAAGCATCTGAGGCCAGATTTGAACCTAGGACCTTCTGTTCCCTAGGCCTGGCCTCTCAGACCACTGAACCACCTAGCTCTGTTCCCTATTAGCTTGATTTTGAAGATGATCCTGAGGAAAAGGGGCCAGAGAGGTAGGGTCTGGCAGTCTAAATCTACATGGGAAGAATAGAAATATTTACAGATCAGAACACTCTAGAGTGAAATCCTAAAATCAGTGAATTGTTTGGATAAATAATTAATTGATAATCCTAATTTCCAGGTCCAGCTGGGAGCTCCCAGACCTTCAAACAGGGAAGATCCAGGCCATCAGTGACTCAGATGGGGTGAACTACCCTTGGTATGGTAACACCACAGAGACTTGCACCATTGTGGGTCCCACCAAAAGAGACTCCAAGTTTATCATCAGCATGAACGACAATTTCTACCCCAGTGTCACGTGGGCAGTGCCGGTCAGCGAGAGCAACGTGGCCAAACTGACCAGCATCTACCGAGATCAGAGCTTCACCACCTGGCTGGTGGCCACCAACACCGCCACCAACGACATGGTAATCCTTCAGACTCTCCATTGGAGGATGCAGCTGAACATCGAGGTGAACCCCAACAGGCCCTTGGGACAACGTGCCAAGCTCCGGGAGCCAACTGCCCAAGAGCAGCCCCAGATCCTGAGTAAGAATGAGCCAATACCACCTAGTGCCCTTGTCAAACCGAATGCCAATGATGCTCAAGTCCTCATGTGGAGGCCGAAGGATGGGCAGCCCCTTGTGGTGATTCCTCCCAAATACCGGTAACGAGCAGGGGTCCTGGCACCGAATGGGAGGAGAACACGCTCTGATCTGCTAGTTTAAGACAAACAGATAATAATAATAATGATCAAAACAAAGTCGAAATGCACTTTTTAGTCATTCAACAAAAAATGCAACCATTCTACCTTCTCCAGTGGGACGGATTACACTGTGCTAAAAGTTCCAGGGAAGACCTCACCTGGGGTTTCCTCATCACCTGCTTTTTAAGGAGCAGGAGAAAGGGCGGTGGGGAGAGGAGGAGGAACAAAGCAAAAACACACAATCCCTTTTCATTTCCACTTTCAGCCTTTGGTTTTTCCCCTCTCTCTTTTCCCTTCTCTGGTTATGATCTGAGTTTCAGTTACTCGCTCGAAACAGACTTGATGAAACAAAAAACTTTTGAGTTTTTCTTTTTCTTTTTTCCCTCTTTTCTCTGCGAGGTTCAGGGGGAGGGAGCGGGAGGGGAGTCCCAAGATCTGGAAGCAATCCAACTGATCCTCATTTTACTGATGACCTTTTTTTTTTCAGTTGATAAAGATTTGCAACCTCCTCCCCCTGCCCCAATCATGCGGCCTTATATAGATTTTGCTTTGCCAAAATTTTGCCTTAAGCTGTATTTGGGGAGGGGTGGAGGAAGAGCAGAATCTCTTTCCCACTGGATTTTTCAAAAGTGAGTTGAGGATGAAAGGAACACCAACTTCCACCTGAGGAGGAAGGAAAGGAGAGGTGGTCTCAAACCCATCTCTTCTTGAGATTCAAAGAGGAGACAAAGAAAAAAGTCCAGACCTGATGCCAACTGCTTTTCATTTCCTTTCCCTTTTTGGCTGAAATGGAACCACCTTACCTTGCCTTTTAAAAGATCCTTTTTGTCCTCTCCTCCCCTCCCCTTTCCTCCTCTTAAACCCTGCCACCTCCCCCACCAAGCCAACTGTCCTCTGTTTTGGTCCCATGCAGAGGTGCACCCCGGACTCTGGCCCAGCTGAATGGCAAGCTTGTACTCTGGTGTGGGGTCTCTCTGTTCTCTGTTCTCTTCTCTGTAGCATCAGCTCAGGGGTAGGCTTAAGTGGTGGAAAGGAAGGAATAAAGAGAACACATATGGAGGAAGCCATCGCCCTAGACCACTGGCCTGGTCTTCAGCTTATTGGAAGGTGCCCATACCCTTTGAGCATCCACCCTGTCCATGCAGTCAGCTGATACCATAATATCATGTAGACCCTAAGGGAGTACCACTTCCAAGTTTCTAGAACACCAGCTACCACCGCCAATAATATACAACCACGTTTTTATCTGTGAAAGGTCAGGAAAGGCAGTTGAAAACTAGACAATGGGCAATAGAAGCATACTTTTCCCCTTTTCCCACCCGACCACAGTGTTTTTTGGAAATGGATCGTATGGGACTAGAGGCCTGTCCAGAGGAGAAAATCCTCTCTGGACTTCTCATAAAAAAGCTCTCGATGCAGGAATTCTGTAACCACTCACTCAGTGTGTGAGGGAAAGAGGGAGGAAGAGGATGCCGACAAAATTTACTCTGGATCTTTACCTTATTGGGAAGTTTAGGGGGAAACACTGGCTCAGAAACACTGGCTATATTTCTACAACTCTAGGAAATGAACCCATGACTGGAGTTGACAAGCTCCGGTAGACCCACCAATGAATTTCAGAGACACGTGAAAACCTGGCCTGGAAGCTTATTCTGGGAATCTCGTGCCCAAAGAGCACTTGGGTCAGGGAACCTGTCCTATAATTTCCTCTCCCATCTAGGGCTCCCAGGAGTCCCAATCATTATTTAAGAGAATGACAATCTCCCCTGCCCCTCTTCCTGAGTAAATGCCAATGCTCTGTAGCAAATGTCAGCCTTGGTTGGTTAGCTACTCTTAGAAACCACAGGGGAAGAGAAGGTTCCTCATAGCCCTAAACTTATCCCTCTTTGTCATAGCATTTTCTCAAGGCTGTGGTCCTTCCTGAGTGCCCCTAAATTTGTGGTCATGCCCCAAGAGCTCCCTCAGCTCCACAAATAATCACAAACCAGGGTGCTTGACTGGGAACAGAAGATTCACTCTCACTAGACATTGCTGCTTGAGATATGGCACCCGTCCTGGTCTTAAGATGTAAGGAGGTTTATAAACAATTGAAATCTCCTGCTATCTTATTCCATTACTAGGGTAATATTACATTTATTCATGGATATTTAACACAAAATGGAGTCTCTCATCCAGCTCTTATATTTGGAAGAAAAGACAGCTATACTGAAATAAATTGGGCTGTAAATTGTTTACCAGCCTTTTCTGGCTAGTAGCAAGCTTAGGTATTCCCTTCATCACATCTTGATAACCTCCACTCAGAAAACTTCTGCTCTCCTCCTGCCTGTCAGAGGCCCAAAAAGGGATCATAACAGTAATAGTGATAGCTGACAGGGGTTTTGCAGTTTGCAAAGCACTCGACATACAGCTTCGGTACAGTAGAAAGGGTCCTGCCTCGGGAGTCAGAGGACATGGGTGCAAATCCCATCCCTATGTGACCTTGGGCAAGGCACAATCTCTCTGGGTCTCAGTTTCATTTGTAGAATGAAGAAATTGGATTAGATAAGACTCGGGTCCCTTGCAGCTCTTGATCTAGGATCTCAGTTGGCTTTCCCAAGAATCCTCTAAGTGTGATGGACCAAGAGATTGTTAGCCTTGTTTTATAACTAAGGAAATAGGTATGGAATGACTAAGTGACTTACCTAAGGTGCACAGCTAGGAAGTAGTAAAGCCAAGACTGAATCTCCGGTTTTCCAACTTACAATTCAATTCCACCGTGGTTGTTTCTCAAGCTGTAGTTTTAAGGCCATGTAAGCAAAAGCTATGGAGAGGGAGAAGACACCTTCACCCTACTTCTGAGGACACAGCGATGCTCCACAGAGGGATTGCAGAAAATGACAAATTAGGGTGGGATAATAATGTCTTGGTTATAAAGTTTAAAACTGCTACTGGAGGGGCAATTGGTGGCTCAGTGGATTGAGAAGTCCTGGGTTCAAATCTGGATTCAGACGCTTCCTAGCTGTGTGACTCTGAGTTATGATTGCATAACCCTTATGATTCTTTTGCCTTGAAACCAATACTTAGTATTAATTCTAATGTGGAAGGAAAGTTTTAAAGACAAAAATTGCTACTGGTGACATTTAGCATCCCAGTGGGAAATACTCAGTGGATCCAGGTCATTGTGCATGAAGTAGTCAGTAGCCTCTAGGTGAAAGGGGACTCAGATTTAAGTCCTGGCTTTGCCCCAAGCACCTACCTGTTGACTCTGAATGAGTTACTTAAGTTCTCGGGCCCTTAGTTTCCTCATCAGGCAGACCATTAGCTCTGTGCCCGGTACTTCGTTAGTGCATATTGACTGATGAGGTATCAGAACAGTTGCTGGTTCTCAGAATGGGATCTGGGGGTCTCCAAAACCTTTTAGGTGGTCTCTGAGGTCAAAACTCCTTTTGTGATAATTCTAAGATGCTTTAATTTCTAAGATTGTAAATATCAGTAGATAGAACCCACTTAAACAATAGATCTTTGGGGGCATCCTCAAAAAGAATATAAACTGAATCATGAAACCAAAACGTTTAGATGATCTCAAAGCATCCTTCTAGCTCTAAATCTTATGACCTGGGACCTTAGAAGTCACTTCCCCTCTGTGAGCCTCATAAAATGAGGGTTTGGGATTAGATGATCTCTGGGGTCCTTTAATTCTGCCCCCCAAAAGTGTTGTGTTTCAATTTGAGTAACCCTTCTAAGGCCATTCTTTGGAGTTAAGGATAAGGATGGGCTGATACAGGTCATGAAGAAGAGTCAGGGACAGAGTTAGGATGTGGGTTTGGGTTCCTGCAATAGCTCAAGCCTCGAGAGTACTTGAGAGCGACAAGCCTTGTTCATCTGCAGTAATTCTGGGTCCTAGTCTCAGCCTGCCCACTCTTAAAGACGTGGAAAACCCGCCTAGATAGATAAGGAGCAGAATGGACAGAGGGGCATGTGGAAAGAATGTAACGGGAGGTGCTGGGGTGGGAGGTGAAGCCTTGAGGTATCTCAGACCAAGGGGCCATTCCTCCAAGTCAATGTTTTCATGACTGACTGTTTCTTTTCTATCTTAAAAAAACCAACAACCAAACCCCCAAATTACTTTCTGTCTTAGAATTGCTATTAAGTATCCATTCCAAGGCAGAAGAGCAGTAAGGGCCAGGCAATGGAGGTTAAGGGAATTGTCTAGGGTCACACAGCTAGAAAGTATCTGAGGTCAAATTTGAATCCAGGACCTCCCATCTCCAGGCCTGGCTCTCAATGCACAATCTGCTCATCTTGAGAAAAGAATAAGCAAAATGTCCCATTTCCGGAGAAATAGGGACTCCTTACGTTGGTTCCCTGGGATCCCACTCTTGAGTAATTGCCAAAGTTTCTCAGGAGACACTGGACCATGACTGGACAACTGCAGCATTTACCTCCCCCTGCACCCCCCTTCCCCCCTCCTTCTCAGCCTCAGCCAAATGACCAGCATCCCCCCCCCCCCCCAGCCTCTGCTCTTACCTTTGTTGTGGCCTTCTTGCCCCTCTTGTGATAATAATAATAGAACTGGAGAGGCCCTCCAGTGGCTTTGATCTCTATGGCTTTTATAATGAAGGGTGCTTAGTTTAGTCCAAGGTAGGGAAGACTGAAGAATCATAGAATGTCAGGGTTGGAAGGGACTCTGGAACCCAGAAGGTCAGACGTGGAAGGGACCTGGGAACCCCAAAGGAACTTTCGAACATGGAAAGTCAAAGCTGGAAGGGGACTCTAGAACACAGAACGTCAGAGCTGAACGAGACTTTGGAATATGGGTTCTTAACCTTTTTTTGAGCCATGGACTACTCAGGAGAATGTTTTTAAATGCATAGGATTACAAAAGTAACCAATTATATTGAAAAAGTTATCAAAATATATTTTCAAAAAAGTTCAACAGACCTCAGGCTATATAAACCCCTTTAAGAGCCGAAAGAGACTTGAGTACATAGAATGTCAGGGCTGGGAGAGACTCTGGCAACCATCTCATTAAGCCCCCTCATTTTACAGATGAGAAAACAGAGCCCTATGGAGGTCAAGTCCTATAGCTAGTCAGTAGCAAAATCAGAATTAGAACCCAGGTCTCTAGACTCCCCTGTCCAGTGCTCTCTTTGCTGCACCACAGTGTGTCTAGTTATCCCAAAGGGAACACCAGGGCTGACTTTTTGCTCTGCACCCTCTTACCCATCTCAGGAGCACAGACATCAGACTGGGCTCTTCCTGAGGCTACGATTCCTTCCTGTTCCCTCCCTGCTTGGACACTCTCCAGCAATAAGAACCACCCTTGGTCATACAGAGATACTGTGAAAAAAAATGTACTGAGACATGAGTCTTGAAGAAAATGTAAAACTGAAAAAAATACTTTATTAAAAAAATGAATGAAGCAAAATAAAGTGAAATTTTAAAAATGTCCTGGTGAGGGTCTGGATGTTTCTGCAAGCCTGCAGCAGCTGGCCTTGGGCTTTGGCTCTATACATTGGTTGAGTTTGAATGGGCTTCCTTCTCTCCCTGGCGGTGGGCTTTTGGGGATTGGGAGGGACAAGCCATGGGTGGGTTTTCAGAGCCGACACCAGATGAGGAGAGAAAACAATGTATTCTCTGGCCTTGCCCCTATTCACAAGCTGTCCTTTTCTAAAAGGCCTGACCTGGGAAATCTCCGTGCTTAGAGATGCCCAACATGGACGGTGGTACATCATTAGAACCCAAATCATTATTCCTTGGCTTGAGCTCTGCCACAGATCAGATATACACGAGGCAGCTAGCCTATGGCCCAGGTGTTCATCTTTTCCCCTTCTCCCAGCTTTAGAAAACCAAATCCATCAATGGTGGAGGGCCAAAGGCTGGGATAGAGAGAATGAATCCTTTCCTTTCCCATCTGTGCATGGAGAGCTGGAGGGGGTCCTAAACATAAGGAGAATTTGGTTTGGTTTTCTCATTTTCTTAAGACACCCCCAGAGTTGGATTCATTGTGCCTTGCTCCATTGTAAAAAACCAAGGGAGAGGAAATGCTTTCCCTCCCCCACAGGAAGGAACTTTTTTTTCCTCCAGTCAGTCTTCCCCTAACCCACAATATACTCATCTCATTCTCTTTGAAGAGGGGCTGCTTCAGTTTCCTCCAGATGACAATACGCATCCTGTTGGGGGGGCCAAGGTTTCTGGGTTCCATTTTGGAAACCTAAAGATCCTCATCCACTCAGGGCATAAATTATTTAATGACTTCCCAGGTTTGCTGCCTTTGCAACAAACAGAAGGAATTCGGTTTAGATGTCTTCTTTCTTCTGTGCCAGAGGAAGGTAAAGCAGGAAATTGCATCATAGTCCGCCCTATGGCTCCTCCACCCAGATGGCAGGTAGAGGGCTCATTTCAGGGTGCTTGTTTGGACTCTCAACGTGCAGTCGACTCAAAAGTTGCACAAACATGCAGCCACAGGTGTGTGTTGCCTCAGGAATTCAGAAAATGGTGTGGGCTTACCCGGTGGAAGACAGTCAGCCAACAAGCATTGATGAGGTGCTTCCTGTGTGCCAGGGGGCAGCGGGGTGGCACAATGGATAGAGTGCCCAGCAGTCAGGAAGACGTGGGTTCCAATATGACCTCACATAATCTTTGTGACCTCTGGCAAGGCACTTGGCCTATTTGCCTTAATCCACTAGAGAAGGAAATGGCAAACCATTCCAGGATCTGTGCCAGGAAAACCCCCTGGATAGCATGGTCCACAACTAAATGACAGGCTGACAAATAAAGTGTGCCAGCCATTCTGCCCCGTGTTGGGAATACAGAGAAAGCCCAACACGTGGCTCGCTGTGTACGTCTAAGATCTCGATATACAATGTGTAAGTAGAGGGGATTGTTAGAGAGAGGATACTAGTGGTTATGGAGTGGACTGTGCAACACACACTGGGAAAAACCTGAAGAAGGTAGGGTTTTAATTATTGTTTTTAACTCCTTCTCTTTTGTCCTGCTATCAATTCTAAGACAGAAAGACAACAAGGACTTGCCCAAGGTCACACAGCCAGGAAGTGCCTACGGCCACATTTGAACCCAAGTTCTTATCCGCAGTGCCATTTAACTGCCCCTGGAAGCTGGGATTTTGGGTGAGACTGGAAGGAAGCCAGGGAAGCCAGTGGGCAGAGGGGAGGAGGTGTAGCAATGAAAAGGCTTGGAGGTAGGAGATGCAGGGTCAGATGTGAGGCACAGCAAGCAGACGTGTAGCTGGATGGTATATAGACAAGGGGAGGAAGAAGACTGGAAAGGGAGGAAAGGGTCAGGTTGTGGAAGGCTTTAAAAGACAAACAGATGATTTTAAGTGGTGATATTTGATCCTGGAGGTAACAGGCAACCATTAGAGTTTATTGAGTAGAGGGGAGAGTGGAAAATGGATTGATGTGAGCTAGACTTGAGGCAAAGGAGATCAGTCAGAAGACTCTTGCAATAAGTTAAAGAGGGCCTATTGGAGCAGCTAGGTAGCACAGTGGATAGACCACTGGGTTCAAATCTTTTTTTTTAAATTTTATTTAATTAATTGATTTAGAATATTTTCCCATGGTTGCAAAATTCATGTTCTTTCCCTCCCCTCACCCTCCCCCCTTCCCACAGCCAACACAATTCCACTGAGTTTTACATGTGTCATTGATCAAGACCTATTTCCATATTATTGATATTTGCACTAGGCAGATCCTTTAGAGTCTACATCCCCAATCATATCCTGGGTTCAAATCTGACCGCAGATACTTCCTAGCTTTGTGACCCTGGGCAAGTCACTTAACCTAAATTGCCCAGCCCTTCCTGCTTTTCTGCCTTAGAATTGATAGCAGGTAAGGGTTTAAAAAAAAGAAACAGAAAAAGAAAAAGAAGGCCTCTCCTGGGGTGGCAGCTGTGAGCAGAGAGGAGGGGCCATATATGAGAGACGCTGTGAAGCTAGAAATGACAAAACTCAGCAGCAGACTGACTATGAAGGAAGGAGGGTATGCGTGTGCTTCGTTAGGAGGCTGAGCCAGAAAGCTGGCATGAGGCTGAGAAGAGACGAGAAAGGGGCGCGTGGTGTTTTCTGGGTCACAACTTGGAGGGAAAATTTGCACCGAGAGAGATTGCAAGGAGAGAAAAGTGTGTTCTGTGTGGCATTCTGCGCCGTGGTGGAAGCACTCCAGCCTCCTAGGCTGATAGCAGGTTAAATTTAGAAGTCCCAATTTGGGGACGAGAGAGAGGCGCAGACACTGGGCTATGCACAGCGGCTCCGGGTTACACTCAAGTCGCTGAAAGCTTTGGGCCTCTTGCTGTCTGCCCTGGGCAGTCCTGACATTTCTCCAAGATGTCTGGGGAGAAGGAGCGTCAGGGCTTCACGGAGCCCTCGCCTTCCAAACATAGCCCTACTCCAGGCTCTTAAAACAGCTTCTCCAGCGGCCACCCAGTCTGGGGCTGCTTAGTGAAGGAGAAAGAGAATAAACACGTCTTCAAAACACTTTATTTCAGAAACAGGAAAAACACGTCGCCATCCGCTTTCATTAGGAGAGCATCTCCTCAGAGACCTCCTTGTCCCAGCAGTCACTGTTGGGTGGTTAGAAAGAAAACTCGCATTCAGAACCAAAGAGAAGCAGGCTTCTTTTAGAACTTCAGGAAGGCAGTTGCTCCTTGCCACTCTCCGACCTAAAGTCTTCCTGTGGTTCAGATACTGCGTGTTATTTCCGTATCTTTCTTTATTCCCCTTTAAGAGACATCTGCTTATGGGACAGTGAGGTGGAGTGACTCTACAGAGACTCACGTGGTTGGGGAATGGGTGCTCTAGTAAATGACAAATGGGTGCCCTGTCACAAGACATTTTTTTTGAAGTTACTTAATGCCAACAATTACTGAACTGCTTTTTTTTTTTTTTTGGCTGTTTCTCTTTTTAGTTTTTATTTTTATTATTTAAATTTTTTTATTTAGTTGATTAATTAAGAAGAATTTTGCCATGGTTACATGATTCATGTTCTTTCCCTCCCCTCCCTCTAACCCCCTCCTATAACTGATGTTTTACATGTGATCAAGAACTATTTCCATATTATTATATTTGCACCAGAGTGGTCATTTAGTTTCTACATCCCTAATCATAGCTCCATCAACCATGAGATCAAGCAGTTGTTTTTTTTCTGTGTTTCTGCTCCCACGGTTCTTCCTCTGAATGTGGATAGTGTTCTTTCTCCTAAATTCCTCAGAATTGTCCTGGATTGTTGCATTGCTGCTAGTAGAGAAGTCCATTGTGTTCGATTGTACCACAGTGTATCCATCTCTGTACAGTGTTCTCCTATGAACTGCCTTTAAAAATTTTTTTTTAATTTTTTCCATGGTTATGTGATTTATTTTATCTCCCTCCTTTCTTCCCTCCCCCCTCCCAGAGCCAATAGACAATTCCACTGGATTATACATGTACTCAATGCTTATTTCCATATTATTCATTTGTGTAACAGAGTAATCTTTTAAGACCAAAACCCCCAAATCTTATAACCATAGAAACAAGTGATAAATCACATTGTACTGCCTTTTAAAGTGGCAACATGATGCAGTAAAAAGAACACAATTTGGAGTGGAAGACTTAGGGTAGAAGGAAGACTATTCATTGAGTTGGATCAATGGTTAGAGTATTGGGCCTGAAGTCAGGATGATTTAAGTTCAAATCTGGCCTCAGATACTCCTTTGTGGTATGACCCTTGGCAAGTCACTTAACTGGCATTACCTAGCCCTTACCACAATATTGATTGGAAGATGGAAGGTAAGGGTTTTTAAAGAAATAAATAAACAAATAAAATGGGGATCATAATAGCATCTACCTCCCAAGGGTTTTTGTGAGGATCAAATGAGATAATCATTGTAAAGGATTTGATACAGTTCTGGCATATAATAAACACTAGATAAATTCTATTTCATATTATTACAAGACCCAGGATGGAATTCTGGTTCCGTGACTTATTCTTGGGGTGACCTAAGCAAGTATAAAAGAGAGAATCTGTAATGCATTATAGATTCTCTCTTTTACACAAGTCACTTAATATCTCAGGAATTTTCTTTAAAAATCAGGAACTCTTGCTTTCTCAGCTTTTCTGACATTACATCCTGTGGTCTTTTAGAAGGTCCTTCCGTGACTTTCTGTGGCTCAGCGTCATTGTCGTGAACATTAATTATCATCATATCAGCAAAGCCTGGCAGTTCAGTTTCAATAGAATTCCAGACAACAGAGATTACTGAATATAGGACAACGTTTGGGGAAAATCAGTTTAGTCTTTTCCTCCATTCAGGATGGAACTGGAAAATACTCCCTAGACCACATTACGGCTACCTAGGTCTAAATAAACCAGCACTAGAACTGTCTAGGGATCATCTCTTCCCCACCACCTCCCACATCTCATGGCTGGATTTGTTCTCTCTCTTACAGTATTCATAGAAGCGATTAAACTATTCCATTGGGACGTGCCTGATTTAGGCTCACGTCTGGCTGCCACACTTCATGTTTTATGGTCTCTTTTTAATCAGAGAGATGAAAGGTGGAATGGTTGAGTGTTTATAGCAGGCCAGGCTCTGAGTTAGGAGCTTGGTATCCAATTCCTGGCTCAGTTACTCTGAGTTACTATCTTGGTGAGTGAGCAGTGGTAAAGCACCGTAGGCTCTGCAGGTCTCCATTTTAAAATATATATATTTATTTAACCTCTTACCTTCCATCTTAGAATCAATACTGGATATTGGTTCTAGGACAGAAGAGTGGTCAGGGCTAGGCAATGGGGGTTAAGTGACTTGCCCAGGGTCACCCAGCTAGGAAGTGTCTGAGGCCAGATTTGAACCTAGGACCTCCCATCTTTAGGTCTGGTTCTCATGTCCATGTACCAACGTCTTAATATATTAAATGGAGCTGTGACAAGCCATCTCCTCAAAGCTTTGACATGAATTTTAAAATTACTAGCACTATTTAACCCCCTGGAGAATAAGACAATGGAAAATGAGATTGTAATACGCCCATTGAGATTCCTCTCAGGTTAACTTAATTGTGATATCTTCAAGGGCAGGGACCATGCATACTCTGAAGAAAACCTTTTTATCACCCTCAGCAAACAGCTCCTGATAGTCAACCTCTTGCTTTCCTTGTGCGGGACAGAGAGAGTTCTAACACCCGATCTCTGCTTCCAAGGAGGATACAATCTATTTGGGTATGTAATGGTGCCTCGCCCATTGAGCAAACTCAACTATCTATAATATTGTGATGAGTGAAAGAGAAAGGTCTCTGAGCAGGTAAAACATTTCCTAACATTTGTGTGTAAAAGCTCCAATAGAAGAGACCTTCCAGCTCTTGGTTCCTATTGACTCTTATTTCAGATACAATCCTGAAACCAGTTTTCTGATTTCCCAGCTCGCTTAAACTCAATTTATTCAACAAATATTTGGATTAAGTACTGTGGATGCAAAGATAAAAACAGGAGTCTTTTCCCTCAAAGAGCTTCCATTCTACTTGATGGTGTGTGAGGTATAGGGTACAATATGTACCCAGTTAAGCATAATACCAAACAGGGAGTGATGGAGGAGATAGATGGGGAGACTGAGGAATAGGTGAAAAAGAAGAGAACATTTTAGCTTGGTTGGAGTGGAGAAAGGAGGGGATCGGGGAAGATTATTATTATTTTTTTTTAACCCCTTACCTTCCATCTTAGAATCAATGCTGTATATTGGTTCTACAGCAGAAGAGCAGTAAATTAAGTGACTTGCCCAGGGTCACCCAGCTAGGAAGTGTCTGAGGTCAGATTTGAACCTAGGATGTCTAGGCCTGACTCTCAATCTGTTGAGCTACCTAGCTTTCCCCAAAGGATTGGGAAAGATTTTAAGAAGTGGCACCTGAACCAAGCCATCAAGAGAGATAAGGGTTCTGCAAGGTGGAGATGAGAAGGCAGTGAATTCCAGGCATGGAGAATGGCATGGAGGTGGGAAATGGATAAAACATAAGAGTTCATGAGAGACAATAATATGAAATAATGACAGAAAGGCAAATTGGAGCTAGATGGAGGCCATAGGAGGGAAGGCGACATATATGGTACAAGAGTTTTAGGAATGTAATTAATTAAGTAGCCTAATTAGTTACAGAGTGAAACAGAGACAACGATGACTACAAGAGCCTTACGAACCTTGGTGATTGGGCAGATTGAGAGGGCCAATGAACTCAAATAGAGATGCTTAGAAGTGGTGGAAAGTTAGGCAAGAGGTTGATAAATTTAGCTTCGAATATGTTGATTTTGATGTTGGAGCATATCCAGATTAAGTTCTCCAGGTGGCTAGAGATAAAGAACAGGGGTTTAGGAGGGAAGTTGTCCTGGATATATAAATTTGGGTGCCATCTGCATAGAGGTGATAAGGGAATCATTAGAAGCTGATAAAATCATCCAGAAAGAAAGCATGGAAGAGGACTGAAGAAAGAGCAAAGGAGAGTGGAAGGCTCAGCCAGGTAAGTAGGCACAAGTCCAGAAGATAACTGCATGATGAATTACAAGAGGAGAGAATATATAGGAGGACAGCCAAGGTTCAAAAGCTGTGGGGGTGTGGGGACGCAACTGGGTGGCTCAGTGAATTGAGAGCCATGGCATGTGATGGGAGGTCCTGGGTTCAGATCTGGCCTCAGATACTTCCTTGCTGGGTGACCCTGGGCAAGTCACTTAGCTCCCATTGCTTAGCCCTTACCACTCTTCTGCCTTGAAACTAATACGCAGTATTGATTCCAAGATGGAAGGTGAGGGTTGTTTTAAAAGGCTGTAGAAGGGTGAAGGAGGATAAGAACTGAGAAAAGGTTATCTAATTTAGCAATGAAATGTTGGTGTTGGGTTTAGCAGTCAGACTGCAAGCTGTATAATGAATTCCAAGGGAGAAGAGAAGATCCAGGAGGAAGCTGTATGGAGGTTGGTGAAGAAGTAGAGGCAATGGGGATAGATGCCATTTTCTTCCATTTTGGCAGTTACAGTGGGAAAGACATTTGGGTCAATAGCTTGACGACTTGGCTGCTCAAGGGGAGACCAGAGCAGGGAAGGAATCATTAGATAAAAAGAGTAAAGATTAGAAAGAGAGAATGACTGACTAATGGGACAAACTCCTCAAGGAAGCCAGAGGGGGTGGGATCAAGGACACCAGAAGAGAGAAACGAGCTTTGGCGAGGAGAACAGCCACTTTGTCCTTGGAACAAGACAAAAGCATCGGCAAAGACCCACTAAGGGTTTGAGGTGTGGCGTGGAGAAGGTGAAGGAATTTGCTGCGATTTTCTCAGTAAAGTAGGAGACCAAGTAGAGTTTTGTGGCTTTCTCCATTGCTAGCTTGCTTAGAAATGAGAGGGGAGAAGGCACCATGGAGGGAGGGACCCAGGGCTGAAGATTAGCAGGCTATCAAATAGCCGAAGGACAAAGGGACAAAGGGATTCAGTGGTGGAAGATAATATGCCTTGCTGAACAAGTTAGCTATAAGGTTAAGATTGAGGAGGGCAAGAAAACGAGACCAGAACAAGAATGAGAGATGCCCAAAGGAGGGAGGGATTGGTGAGGACGCCCAGCAGGTTTAGGAGGTGGGGGGAGAGGTTGGAAAGACAGAAAACATGAACAGGGAAGGGAATTGCAGAGGCCAAGATGATGGAGTGGATATTAGACAACAGGACTGGAGAGGCTGTTGAACCAGGAGGCCAGAGTGCTTCAAGAGACACCACTGACACTGCCAAGGATGAGGGCAGGATTTGGGCTAGAGGAAGACTGAATCAGGTACCGAACTCATCCAAAAAGGGATGGAGGAGTAGCCTGGAGGGTAGTAGAAGACAGCAATAAGGACCCAGACAGGGTCATGTAGAAGGATGGAGGGAATTTAAAGAGGTTGATCATTGAGCTCTGAAAGTGTCAGTGACTCCTCTCCTCAGGTATAGGGAAGTTTGAGAGGAACAGCCAACAAAGGAGGTGGCCGTTTATAAAGCATTTATATGGTGCTTTAAGATTTGCCAAGTTATCTCCTCACAGCCCTGTGAAATAGGTGCTAAACTGAAGCAGTGTAAATGACTTGCCTTGAGCAGTCCTGCTAAGAGATGTCTTGGGTGGGATCTGAATTCAGGTCTTCCTGGCTGCAAATTCAGTTCTTAAGGGTTGTGCTACCTAGCCAGGATTCCATAAATACCAGAAGAGGGAAAGAGAAAGAGATCTAGGAGGAAGGGAAATCTGGATGGGGGTGGGAAAGGGGAGGGGAGGCAAAGACAGGGACTGGGTTGGAAGAGGGATGAATTGCACCGGGATGTTGAATAGCAACAAAAGTAGGTTTTTGTTTTGGAAGATAACTTGGAATCACAGGGACTAGGAAGCAAGAGGTAGGAATTGGCTAACTATGGAACAATGGAAATGCCAAATATAGAAATGTCAAAGACCCAATCTTCTTAATTATTCAAGATCTTAATTGGAACCTTGGTATGGAGGAACCTCCTGCCAACAGTGAATCCCAGAAGAAGCTCTTCAGTTGCTCAATGTAGGGATAGAGGGTGCTTAGGGTAATGGTAGCCTCAGCAGGTGCTTGCTAAACTTAAAAAAAATTTTTTTCATTTACCTGGAGAAAAACTTTTTGACCATTGTTTTTTGAAATTAAAAAATTCCTATCTTCTCCTTCCTCACCCTTCCCATCTCCCTGAGACAGTGAAGAGTCTGATAGAGGTTTTACCTGTACTTTCATGTAATAAGAAATATAGTGGAAGGTGGCATGCTTTGATCTGCTCACACTCCAGTTCCTTCATTTTTTTAATAAACCCTCACCTTCCATCTTGGAATCAAGAATCAATACTGTGTATTGGTTCCAAGTCAGAAGAGTGGTGAGGACTAGGCAATGGGGGTTAAGTGACTTACCCAGGGTCATAGAACTAGGATGTGTCTGAGTCCATATTTGAACCCAGGACCTCTTGTCTCAAGGTCTGGCTCTCAATCCACTGAACCACCCAGCTGCCCCCTGGGAATAGCATTTTCATCATGAGTCTCTTGTGGTTATCTCAGAGACTTGCTTCGCTGATAATGGTTTAGTCCCTCACAGTTGATTATTGCACCGTTCTCCTGGTTCCACTCACTTTGCTTTGCATCATTTCATACAAGTCTTGCCAGGTTTTTCTGAACTCATCCTGATCATCATTCCTAATGGTGTAATAACATCCCATTCATTCCCCAAGTGATAACAATCTTTCAGTTGCCGATTCTTTGCCTGCACAAAGAGCTACACAGGTGGGTCCTTTTCCCTTATCTCTGACCTCTGGGATACGGACCCAACAGTGGTACTGCTGGAGCAGAGGGTAGCTGGCCTTCTCTCTTACCCCTCCTTGAGCATTTACTCCTTGGGCTTCCTGGAACACCAATTCAAGCATGGACCCAGCGCAAGGAGCCTGAATACCCAGCTGTATTTCTGAATAATTAACTCCTACCCTGAAAAGTTTGTCATAACACATACGATCTGGGCTTCCATGAGTGTTTCACTCAAGTTCCCCATCCTTTAGGAAGTCTGACCTTCAGGAATTCCGTCTGCATCGATCAGAGGACTAGCAACGAGTTAGAAGGAGGGTCGAAGGACATGAAAATGCCCTGGTGAGAAGAAACAGAGCAATTACTCAGGAAGTAAAAAGCCACAATAATTATGGGGCCATTTTGTGCAGTGGAAACCTATACTTCAATAGGCCTCAATTGATGACACCACTTCCAAGACTGTCTTCTGCCTCTCTTTGTATCCCCAGAACATGACGCAGTACCTGGTACATAGCAGGCATTAAAAACAAAAAGAACCTGACCTTCCATCTTGGACTCAATTCTGTGTATTGGTTCCAAGGCAGAAGAATAGCATGGACTAGGCAATGGAGGTTAAATGACTTGCCCAGGGTCACACAGCTAGGAAGTGTTTGAGGACAAAGCCCAGGTCCTCCAGGCTCCAGGCTTGGCTCTCTATCCACTGTGCTACTTGGCTGCCCCATGGTAGACATTTAATAAATGCTTGCTGACTCAATTTGACCACTGTATAATAGCACATAATGATGATCCTGAGTCATTTAAAAAAGCTTGAATTATGTCCTAGATCCTTTTTTTTATTTTTTTATTTTTAAGACGGCAAAGAAATGAAGATAGGAAGTAAACGGCAGATTTTAGAAAGATTTCCATCAGAATTATTTAAGATAACAAAAACCTTTTCATGTAAAAGGTTGTTTCACTTCTGTGGAATACCATGTTCCCCCAATGATGCTACATCAAAGAGGCATTATTTTGCCTAAAAGGGTAGTGAATGCTAAGTGTTAATTAAGCAAGTTCATATAGCAAGTGCTGCAGGATTTCCCCTTCCCACCATCTAAAATAATGCTGGGTACACAACACATGCTTGATAAAGTTTGTAAGAAAAAGAAGCTTGTGGACAGGGCAGCTTTTAAAATGTTCTAAGTTTAACTTCAAGGTCATTCCAGAGCTAAAGATTTTGTTTTTTAATAACAACAGTCATTAAAAGACCACAAAACCCACATCCCACCATTGCATGAGAATACAGGGCTCTCAGTCTGTAAGGTGTGTTCCACTGGGTTAGTTTTTAAAAACAGGCTAAAGGGCTCGAGGGACTTTGGCTGGGATCTTGCAGTAAATTATCACTTTATCAGACACAATACAGAGGCAGAAGTCCAACAACTGGGAAACAACAAACTGGGGGGAAATTTTTTATAACAAATTTCTCTGATGAAAGTCTCATTTCTCAGATACATAAAGAACTGTCAAATTTATAAGAATGCAAGTCATTCCCCAGTTGATAAATGGTCAAAGGATATGAACAGTCAGTTCTCAGAGGAAGAAATCAAAGCTATCAATAATCATATGAAAAAAATGTTTTAAATCCTTCTAGATTAGAGAATTGCAAATTTAAACAACTCTGAGGTACCACCTCAACATCTATCAGATTGGCCAATATGGTAGTAAAGTGATGAATGTTGGAGGGCATGTGGCAGAATTGGGACACTAATGCATTGTTGGTGGAGTTGTGAATTGACCTAACCATTCTGGAGGGCAATTTGGAACTATGCCCAAAGGGCTAAAAAACTGTGTATAGCCTTTGATCCTTTAATATCACTACTAGGTCTGTATTCCAAAGAGATTTTTTTTTTTTAAGGGTGGGGAAAGGTTCTATTTGTACAAAAATATTTATAGCTGTACTTTTTGTGGTAGCAAAGAACTGGAAACTAAAGGAACTTCCCTCAATTGGAGAATGGCTGAACAAATTGTAGGATATGTTGTTGATGGAATACCATTTTACTGTAAGGAATGATGAACAGTATGACTTCAGAAAGACCTGAAAAGACCTACAAGAACTGATGCAGAGAGAAATAAGCAGAACCAGAAGAACATGGTACACAGTAACTGCAATATTGTGAAATGATCAGATGTGATAGATTCAGCTACTCTCAGCAATGCAATGATCCAGGACAATTTTGAGGGATTAAAAAAAAAAAGAATGTTCTCCACCTCCGGAGAAAGAACTGTTGGGATCAGAATGCAGATCAAATCACATGATTTATCACTTATTTGAGTTTGTATTTCAGGGTTTTAGTTTTATAAGATTATTCACTTACAAAAATGAATAATATGGAAACATGTCTGAATTGCTTGCCAGCTCCAGGAGGGGGAAGGGAGGGAAGAAAGGAGATAGTCTGGATCACATAACAAAACTTATGTGGAAATTTATTATGTGTAATTAGCAATATATATGTATAAAATATTTTAAAAAGAAGTCCATTATGCAGTCAGCATGTTGAAGTGGGAACTCCTATAGAACTGGAAATTGGGATATTTGGGCCCCAGTCCTGGCTCAGTCAATGATTAGCTGTGTGACCTTGGTTCAGTCCTTTACTTTTCTCAGTGACTGAATTAAAAGGTCTTCAAAATATCTCTAAGCTCTAAAATGCTTTGATATCAGGAGCAATCTTAGAAGGTTCAAAGAATGAGCCATATTTATAAAAAATGTATATATGAATTCAAGTACATGTTTATTTGGGCATATATTTTGGGGGTTTGGTTTTTCATTTACAAAAATGAAGCATACTGGGCAGCTGGGTGACTCAGTGGAGCTAGGCCTAGAGATGGGAAGTCCTGGGTTCAAATTTGACCTCATATACTTCCTAGCTGAGTGACCCTGGGCAAGTCACTTAACCCCATTGCCCAGCCCTTACTACTTTTCTGCCTTGGAACCAGTTACATTGTATTGATTCTATAATGGAAGATATGGATTAAAAAAAAAAAGAATAATATGGAAATATATTTTGAGTGTTAATACATGTACTATCTAGATTGAATTGCTTGTCCACTCCAAAATGGGGGAGGAAAGAAGGGAGGGAGACAACACAAATCATATAAATTTGGAAAACTTATATGCAAATTTGTTATTAAAAGAAAACAAAGATAAAAGTAAAAAAAATTTTAAATATGAATTCAAGTGCAGAATAGAATCAAATGAAGTTACTTGAATGAAATTTAGTCCTTCTAACTTCTGTTTGGATGATGAGATAAAGATGAAAAAAACACCACTTTGTAGATATCATTTTTTAACCCAATAAGTTTAAAAAAATTCAAATGTGCTTCCTATATCACTGTATTCTTTTTTTTTTCTAACTCAAGGAAAGAGATTGGTTTTGTTATCAACTGTATCGTATTTGAAGCCTTGACTTCAGATGGCAAACACACTGGCTAGATAGCACTTGGGTCAGCCTGTTCCCTGGATATTTACTGGCTGAAGGCTTCAGCACAGGTTGTAGGTGGCTGGGGGAGGTCTCCTCGCTCCATTCTTGATGTGATCTTGGATTTTGCCCCCAGGTCTGGCTGCTTGCAATGAAATACAAGCCCTCTTCAAGATATCTTGGGGGAACGAGTTCTGATAAGGAAGGCTTTTTGTTGAGCTTGGTGGTGGGGAAAATGATTTACTAGTTGGTGATAGTAAGTAAGCATCACCATGCAACCATCTCTGCCTGCTTCATTTCCTATTACTGTGCCCACTGGGCAGCATCTGAGCATTTGATATGGGAAAGAGAGTAGGGAAAAGGGCATCCTGCAAGGCCCCTTCCTTTCTCGAAAGTTAAAAAGGTTGGGAGGCATTGCTGTTGCTCTTGGTGGGCAGCTAGCATCCAGGGTGCCTCTCTCTCCCCATTGGCACAGTCCCTTTCAAGACAAAATGCTGTAGGTTAGCTTTCAATTTTAGTATGAAACATTATGGTGGGAGCTACAAAGAGATTACAGGATCTTGTTTGGAAGGACTTTTTGACCTCGTTGAAGGAACTTCAGGGGGATGTAGTCCAACCCCTTCTGATGACAGAGAAGGAAACTGAGGCACAGAAGGGATGACATAGCTAGTTATATCATAAGCAGGATTTAAACCGTGGGACCTCTGACTTTGGAACTGGAGCTCCTTCCCATGCTTTCTGCATCAAGGGAAGGAACTGTCATCCCTTTGGTCTTCAGGAACAGACAGTCAAGGGCTTTAGCATCTCCCTTATCTTGTCAGTACTAGTTTCTGGCTCTGGTTGTGTGATGATGGGAAAGTCACTTTGCTTTTCACAGATGGAAGTTTATGTTATCTCCACAAGGAAGGGATGAGATGAAGGATCCTCGAAGTCTCTCCAAAGCCTGAAGTCTCTGACCTAGGGTTCAGATGGAGAGGAAAGCAGCCTCTGGTGGTGGCTGCTACTCCAAAGAGGTAGAATGAGTTGTCCCAGGTCTTCTCTCCAGTCCTTATCTCAGTTCTCTCATTTCCTCTCAAAGCTGGAGTCCTCGTTGTGATTCCTGGCCCTAGCACTTTGCACGGTGCCAGGCGAGGAGTGAGTGCTCCATAAATGCCTATTCATTCATCCATCTTTTGGCTGGAGTAACAAACTTACAAATGGATCATCCTGATGAGATAGGGCCTGAAGTCTGGTTCCTGTGAATATGTGTTCTTGGTAGGCATTCGGCAGTCAATCAAAAGAGATACAGCCATCAGACAGGCGCCATGCCAAAGGAAGTAGAGATGAGAGGCCTGTTAGAGTGAGCTTCTCTGCTGAAAAAAGCTGGATCTCATCCCTTTTGCAACTTTCTGATAAACTCAGCTGGATGCTTGGCAGTAGTAAATGACATCACCTCACTCTTCCTCCCACCCACTCGAGGCGTCCCAATTTGGCCATCTGAGAAAGAACCCTTGTTTTTCGAGTGCAGAGTGAGTTAATTGGGAAGAAAAAAACCAGTTGCTTTGAAGCACGTGGCCTTCTCTGGCATTAATGTCATAGGCAATGGAAGTGGAGAGGTCCAAGTGGGGTTGAGAAATAGAAAAATGCAAAAACCCTGGGTTAGAGTGAGAAAGCTTGAGATTCCGTCCAGGCTGTGTCTCAGATGGGTGATGTGACTCTGGGCAAGTCATTTAAAACTCTCTGGAGGGGCAGCTGGGTGGCTCACTGGATAGAGCCAGGTCTGGAGATAGGAAGTCCTGGGTTCAAATCTGTCCTCAGACACTTGCTAGCTGTGTGACCCAGGGCAAGTCACTTAGCCCCAGTAGCCTAGCCCTTACTGCTCTTCTGCCTTAGAACCGATATTCAAAAATAACAATTTTCTGGGCCTGCCTTCTCTTTTGTTAAGGAAAAGAACTGAGGGCCAAATAGGTGGCTTAGTAGATTGAGAGTCAGGTCTGGAGATGGGAGGCCCTGGGTTCATAATTGGACCTCAGACAATTCCTTGCTGGATGACCTTGGGTGAGTCACTTTACCCCTATTGCCTAGCTCTTATCATTCTTCTGCCACTATTGATCCCAAGATGGAATGTAAAGGTTTTGGGGAGAAAAAGAGGAAAGGAGGGAGGGAGGGAGGAAAGGAGGGAGGGAGGAATGAAGGAAGGAAGGAAGGAAGGAAGGAAGGAAGGAAGGAAGGAAGGAAGGAAGGAAGGAAGGAAGGAAGGAAGGAAGGAAGGAAGGAAGGAAGGGAGGAAGGGAGGAAGGAAGGAAGGGAGAAAAGGAGGGGAGCAAGGAAGGGAGAAAAGGAGGGGAGCAAGGAAGGAAGAAGGGAAGAAGGGAGGGAGGAAGGGAAGGGGAGGAGGGGAGAAAGGGAAGAATGAAGGAGGGAGGGTGGGGACAAGGGAAGGAGGAAGAAAGGAAGAAAGAAAGGAAGGAAGGAAGATCTGAGTGTAAAAAGAAAGAAGCTCATCCAAGGATCTCTAAGGCCTCTTTCCAGCTCTAACATTCTATGATTCTTTGATTTTTCTGTATACTGTCAGTTTTACACCCTTTTTGTGGCCTAGACTCTCCAGTAATCTGGTGAAGCCTATGGAGTCTTTTCAGTATAATGGTTTCAGATACATTTAAAAAATACAAAGAATTAGAAAATAAACCAAAAATGAGTGGAATAAAAGATGTAGGTTATATTTTCCCCTATCCAAGGTCGTGGAGCCCAGGTAAAGGACTCCTCCTACTCCTTTGGCTTCTCTGCAATAGCCACTGAGATATTCTAATTCTGGGAAAACACTAGATCACTGGATCCAGGCTTTTATAATCCTTACCTTCTTCTTTTTTTTTTCCAATTAAAAAGCTATATACTTGGTAACCACTATCAACAACAACAAAAACATTTAAATAAACATGCATAAAAAATCATGTGCAAAACCACAAATTCTATGTTTTACAATTTGTTTAAAAACATGTAAATTATGTGTGTGCTAACAGAAACATCCACTGCTATTGAGTGGCTTTTGGATTTGTTTCACTTGGATAACTTTTTTTTCTTGATTTTGTGGCTCTTTTTAAAAATGCAGTCATGGTATGTATTGTTCTTATTCCCTTTTCAACTCTTCATATTAACCCTTACCCTATGTTTAGAATCAATTCTGTGTGTGGTGCAGTAGGTAGATAGGTAACCTAGGTTCTAGGTCAATCCTCATATCCCATGGTTCTATAGCCTTGTTGCAATGAGTGGGGGTGGGGGGTGGGAGGGGAGAGAATCAATGTGTATTGGTTTCAAGGCAGAAGAGTGGTAGGGGTAGGCAATGGGGGTTAAGTGACTTGCCCAGGGTCACACAGCTGGGAAGTATCTGAGGCCAGATTTGAACCCAGGACCTTTCAACTCCTGGTCTGTTGCTCTATCCACCATGCTACCAAATTGCTTCTATGAGGGTCTTTCTTGCCCTTCAGTCCATATGCAGTTTTAGCATAAGGCTCCAGTTTTGGGGTGACAACTCTAACCTCACCTTCCCTGATCCCTCCTCACTACAGGAGAGAGCTCAGAGATCTTGCAGTCCTGACAATGGAACGATGTGTCATGTTAATACTTTTTGATGATCATCATCAGTCCCTACTGGACAGCCGGATGGCACAGTCCATAGAGCATTGGGCCTGGAATCAGGGCCAGGGAGACCCAAGTTCAAATCTCACCTCATTTACTAGCGATGCACCCTTTGTTAAGTCATTTAACCTTCATCTGCCTCAGTTTCCTCAGTTTTGATAATAGCCCCTACCTTCAAGGGCTAAGGATCAAATTGAGAGATTTGTGGCTGCCACCCAGGAGGTGCTTATTCTCTTCTCTGCAGATGTGACCTCAAAGAGCCAATGCCAAGTTGGCTGGCATTTTTTCTGAGAAAGTGCTTTCTAAACTGCCCAAGGCACGAGGAAAAGTAGCTCTCAGAAGAGTCAGCAGAATGCCTCAAACCAAGTGAGATGGAGGAAAACCCAGGCGTGGGAGGCGCAGAGGGTGGGAAGGGGAGAGGGAAGGCATCCATTCCCTTTGGCAGAGCAACTGATGAGTTTAGAAAAGGAGCCTGGCTTTCCTTGCCACAGGCCTGGCGAGCGAGGAGGCAGGTGCACGAGGCTACCCTGGGACAGAGATGTGGACCCTCCTGACATGGCCCGCAAGAGCAGTTTCTGTTCCCCTGCACGGAGGGGGAGCCGTCAGTACAAGAGCCCCCCAAGAAAGCAAAACCCCAAAGCCGGAGAAACTGCGAAGGCTCTGGGGAATGTCTGTGGGTGATTGTTAAAGCTATTCACTCGGCAATACTTAACGTCCTCCTGCCAGGTCCCACCTAGGAAGGGATGGAAAATTCAGCCTGTCCTTCCGCCCTTTCCCTCTCCAACAGCTGGAGGGATCCTGGATGAAGGAGACTGGCAAGGGTGGGACCGGGGAGAGGCTTCTGGAACAGGAGGGCTATGAACTCAGCTGTTCTTTCCTGTAAGGTCAGGCACTTGAGCTAGAAGATCAGCCCTTTCAGTGGGTCTGAAAGCTCAGTGGCGGGGCCAGGATGCAGGCCGTCCTGTCCCCGGGCCCTGGGCCCTGAGGCTGGCTCCAAAGCTGAGGGAGGAGTGAGGAACCAGGGCAGAGTGCTGTTCTCTTTGCAAGATGCTCATTCTCCCCTTGTGCAGGCCTCCGGGTGGCCTTGTTTGTGACTCACTCAGAAATACTGTCAGAATGAGCTCAAGCCAGCTGTGCTGGCTTCCCAATTGGAGGAACTGAGCAAGTTGCTGTGCAAGGAGGGGACTGAGTGTGAGGACCAGCCCTGGCGGATGCTCTCTCCCAGGGAGGCCAAGGAGGCAAGCGGGCAGTTAAGTGGCCTGTGTGAGCAGGGTCTGTGGATGGAGAGAGGAGGGCAAAGGGCCAAGAAACCTCCCGGGAACCAAAAGGCAGCAGAACAAAATGGCTGGGAGGATTCTTGCTGCTTCGGATTGACTTTGGTGGCCAAATTCATGCATCAGCGTCTCCAGCTGCAAAGTTTTTCAAGGTTTTCAAGTCTGTTAAATCGAACCTTAGTTTCCTCACCTGTAAACAGGGTCTCACAGGGATGTTTTGAGGATTAAATGAGATAACTTACCCACATGTTAAGGTGCAACGTAAAAAATAATAGCTAGTGTGATCCTCAGGAGCAATGTTAAATTCCGCGCTCCCCAAAGCAGAAAGTTCACAAAGGCCCCTTTACCCAGGATTAAGGAGACTGGGAAGAACCCCAGCCCGGGAGCCGAGGAGGCCTGGGTTCGAGTTCCGGCTAGCTGGCTGTGCGACTTGGGCCTTTGGTTTCCAACCCTCAGTGTCCTCATCTGTCAAACAAGGGGGTGGGATTAACCCCCTTTTAGTTCTGGGTATAACTCTGTGAGGCCTAAGAGGATACCAAGATTTAGAGGACAAAAAGGAAAAGCGTCCCTGTCGGCATCACCCCCTCACAGGTGGAGGACCCAGGCGGTGTGCAAGGCAACTGTTTGAAATGTCCATTTCAGAAGGAACAAAGCCGGCCAAGAGATTTGGGGGCTAGAGATTAATTCTGGCTTGGGCGGCGGCTGCCTTCTCCCTTCCAGGCTCTTGGCAGCTGGTCGGCGAGGGTCGAAAACAATGCTGAGAATCTCCGGCCTGGGCAGCGCATGGAAGAGTTTCTATTTATAAGCAGAGATGGGCTCAAACAATAGGACAACTGCAGCCCCAGTGGCTGACCTCCTGCAGAACTCAGGCAAGCCTCCAAAGCCCCACGGCGGGAGGAGAGGCCAGAGGAAAGAGGAACCACTCCAGCCTGTCCCAGGGACCGGTGGTCATCTTCATCTAAAAGCACTTACTAAGCTAAGAAGGGAAGGGACCCTTTACCTTCTTGGACTTTATAGTGTTAGCATTGGCCTGAGAAGCAGAGGAACGTAGTTAGTGATGGTATCTGCTGCAGTCTCTGTGTTAAAGGTGGGTTCACTTGGGGGATGGAATGCAAAGGTAAGACTATACTGGAGAGGAGCACAACACTATAAAGCTTCTATAAAGAGCCAAAGCCCAAGGGCAGCTGGAGAGCCAGGCCTAGAGACAGGAGGTCCTGGGTTCAAATCTGGCCTCAGGCACTTCCTAGCTGGGTGACCCTGGATGAGTCACTTGCCCCCATTGCCTAGCTCTTACCACTCTTGGAATCAATCCTTAGTATCTAAGATAGAAGGTAAGGGTTTAAAAAAAAAGAAAGCTAAAGGTCCACAGAATGAAGACAGGGGAAGGTATCTTGCATCCTATTAACTGGGGAAGGCTATGCCACCAGTGAGTTTTAGAAGCTGAACAAGGTTATCCAGCTTACTTATGTTGGAGCAGCCAGGTGGTGCAGAGAACACTGGGCTTGGAATCCAGAAAACCTGCAAGAGTCCAAATCCAGCCCAAAGGCATTTCTTAGCTGTGTGACCCTGGCCAAGTCCCTTAACCCAGTTTACCTCAGTTTCCTCATCTATCAAATGAGCTGGAGAACCACTCCAGTATCTTCACCAATAAAACCGGAAAAGGGGTCACAGTCAGACACATCTGCACACAAGTTAGAGAATGCTGATAGTTCAGTTTCCTACAAGTAGAACAAGTGTAGGACTTGGAGGCAAAAGGCCCGAGTTCAATTCCCATTTCAAGACACTAGCTCCATGTGACCATGAGCAAGTCTCTTAAATCAAACCTCGGTTTCCTCATCTGTAAAACAGGATTAAATGAGATAACTTTTACAAACGTCAAGGTGCAATGTAAAAGATAATAGCTAGTATGATCCTCAGGAGCAATGTTAAATTCCGCGCTCCCCAAAGCAGAAAGTTCACAAAGGACCCTTTATCCAGGATTAACTTAAAATAAACATATCCATGCAGTTGGACCCCCGTAAGTGGTGGTCAGTCAAAGGAAATGGAAGCTCTGGGGAAACAGTGGCCTATCTACATGTTTGCTACTCATCTCCCACTAGCTTAAACAATAGCAACTTAATTTTCCCTGCCCATCCGAAATATAAGTTTGGTACCTATGTTTGCTTATTGCCTCCTTCCAGTTGATTATGAGATCCTTGAAGGCAGGGACTGTCTTTTGCCCCTTTTTGTATCCCCAGAACTTAGCATGGTGCCTGGCACATAGTAGGTGCTTAATGTTTACTGACTTGTAACATTTTTTCAACATTGCATAATTTTATCTGTCATTGCCCCTCCCACTGATGGAGATCCTAAGTCAGCTCTGCTTTGTGGGAGTCTCACAGAACCTCTGTAGCCAGAGAAAAAGCCCCTGGTGACCAGGCTTCTGGAAACGTATACCCAGTATCTGGCATAAAGGCATTTTATAAATGTTTGTTGATTGATTAGTGAGCTACTCTAAACTGACTTCAGTTGATCCCTAGACAGAAGTGTCAGTCACCATAAATAAAGCATTTTTGTCCAGATAGAACCTGCCCTCCCTTCCTAATACTCTTCCAGTTATATGTATTAGAATATAAGCTCCTTGAGGGCAGGGACGATTGAGTTTTTTGTATTTGTACCCCCTTAACATAGCAGTGCCTGGACAGAAAAGGCCATCCCATATGAATGTGGGATTGATTGTGAACACACTTGTTAAAGGGGGGAAAACCCCTCAGGAAAGAGGAAATTCCAACAGGAAATAGGGGGGCTGGAAGCAGGACAGACTCCTGAAAGGGGAGAACTACTCTGGGTCTCCTGGGGATTGCAGATAAATAAATGGCGACTGAGTTCACGAGCTCCCGGATGTAGATAAAGCAGCTGCCCTCCAAGGCACCGAGACCAGACAGGACATCATCGCGCTCTCTGGGGCATTTTGGAGCCTCATAAAACAAGCAAATATTCCAGTGCGCTTTTTCCTCTTACCCAGACTGGGGGCCAAGAGATTAGGAGAGTCTCTGTTATACGGACACCTGTCCCAGAGAAAAGAGCAAGCCACGCTCACTTCATATATCACCAAGCTGCCACCCGAAGCAACTGCTCAAAGCGGGACGGCGCTTGCTATTTGCAACATTTCTGACAAAGGAGTTTGAGGCATTTTCCAGATCATAAAGTGTCTCCTACTCCCTTCAACTATGCAGTTAAGATAAACCAAATGACCATCCGTGACTGCCTATGCAGCCTATACAACTCGCCATTGTGTGGGGCATAATGGATTTGGGCTACCTGTGAGTGTGGATTAACCGTGGTTCAGTCACTTTTAGAATTACCCCCCATCCCTCAAGCCAAATTCAGCTCAAGGAGTGGAGTGGCTCTTTTCTACATAGAAATTAGTTCTCAACTCCTCCTGGCCACATATAATAATACCCTGGGGCTTCTAGCCCAGATAATAGTAATAATTATAGCCAACAGTTTGTGTAGTACTTACAATATGCCAGGTACTGTGCTAACCACTTTATAACGATTATTTCATCTGTTTTCACAATCAACCTTTGAAGTGGCTGCTATTATCATCATTTTACAAATGAGAAAACAGAGGCAAACAGGGGCCTCCATGACTTCTCCAGGGCCATACAGCTAGTGTCTGAGGCTGAATTTGAATTCAGGTCTTCTTGACTGCAGGTCCTTTTCTTTGAGGAACCCTACATTCCCAGGCATGCTGAGAACTTATATTGTAGAAGCTGAATGAGGTTATGCCCTTAGAGGCATGACACTCCATTCCCCTTCGCCCCAATCTCATCATTCTTATCAATCCCCAAAAAAGAAACATACCAGTGGTACATTCTTTTGGCGTTGCCTGGCTTGGCAGCAAGTGGCTCAGGAATTATCTGTGAGAGAGCACAGATGATAGGACCTTGCAAGGAGGTGTCACATGCCACCGAGATGAAGGATTAATGCAAAGAATGTGAGGTCAGGGGTTTGGGCCAAAGCAGCTTCTATTTATAAAGAAGATCCTTGTGGGGAAGAAACAAATGGGTAAGTAGCCTGGGCTCCGAGGCCTGGGCATTGAGAGAAAGAATGACAAGTGGGGAGAGCCTTAGGTTCTTTTTCTTTTCCACATTCTTAATTGCTTCCATTCACAGTCTTTCTTTGCTTACTACAAAATCAGGTTCCCTAACTTTGAGTCTCTTTCTCTCTTAAGATCATAGCTCTAATGGCATTAAAGAAGTCCCAGGGTGTGCCACAAAGAAAGCACAGGATGAAGAGCTTTCCCATATTGGTGAAGAGGGACAGGCTCTTAGGGATTCTGTAATGTGGGACATGTTCCTACCGGAAGCTGTTACAACCACCCCTTTAGCCCATATCACACACAACCCCCTTTGGAGTTGGGAGGTAGAGGACTTACATGTGAATATAAAGAAATGGGGTGATTCTTTTTTCTTTTTTTTTAAACCCTTACCTCCCATCTTGGAATCAATACTGTGTATTGCTTCTTAAGGCAGAAGAGTGGTAAGGGCTGGGCAGGGGGTTAAGACTTGCCCAGGGTCACACAGCTGGGAAGTGTCTGAGGCCAGAACTGAACCCAGGACCTCCCGTCTGTAGGCCTGGCTCTCAATCCACTGAGCTACTCATCTGTCCCCTAAATGGGGTGATTCTTGAAAACACAATTGGGGAAAGTGGGTGGCAGGCATCAAATTCTAAATTCCTAAAAAAGAAGCCAGCTTCCTAATGAAAACCAAAGTGTAGAGACCCCCTCTGCTGCCCCAAACTATAGGATGTCAAAGATGAGAGATAATCAACCACTAACAGATTTAATTCCAACAGAGGGATGGCTTTGGTAACAACAGGTGCAGGGAGGGAGGCTAGCAGAAGACTTCAGCTCAAGGATGCTAGGTTGGCTAGGGTGCATAAAACTCCTACTCTTTACCAAGTCAGACTGTTCCTGTTTAGAACTTCATTACAGGGGGCAGCTGGGTGGCTTAGTTGATTGAGAGTCAGGCCCAGAGACAGGAGGTCCTGGGTTCAAATTTGACCTCTGACACTTCCCAGTTGTGTGACCCTGAGCAAGTCACTTAACCCCTATTGCCTAGCCCTGACCACTCTTCTGCCTTGGCGCCAATACACAGTATTGATTCTAAGATGGAAGGTAAGGGTTTAAAAAACAAACTTCATTACATTCCATCTCCTCTACAGAGAGCTCAGCACAGCTGAAAGATGAGTACCTATTATATGCAAAATTTTTATTTACACACTTTACTACAGTTTTCTACCAATATGTAAAACCTTAAAGGATTTCTTTTTTTCCAGCCTAATGGCATACCTTCTCTGACTGAATACACATAGGGAATCTTCATCTCTTCTGCATCTCTCATCACTCTTTCTCATCCCCTCCCCACAATCTACCCTGGAGGAGTCTGGTAACACTGTACCTATATAAGAGCCCTGGAAATGGAAATGAAAATATGCAGTCTTGAAAAATGTTCTTGAGTGGGAAAAATAAGCCCCTTTGTAAAAAATGGAATTATGACCCACAACACCGGTAAGACACACACCATCAAATATAACACTTTAGCACAAATAGACTCCTATTCATAGAACTTGGAGATCATAATCATGCTTGCACCAGGCTTTCTCCGAGGGCTTTTGTGAGGAAGTACTCTACAAGCTGAGAAAGCTAGGAAAGGGTTACTATTATTACTTTTATCTATTTCAGCTTTCCAATTCTGTAGGCAGAGCAACTGAGTATATTATATATAAGTGAGCCCAGTATTCTCAATTCCAGTTTATCTATCCCAAGAGTACCTATCTGGCACAGTGGTCCTAGAAGGCTTGATAGGAGTAGCTACCAAGGTCACTGAATCCCAGAGATAAAGGCTGGCCTTTCAAATAAACTAACTCCTCCAACTTGAGGAAGAGATAGGTATGGAATACACAGTGTCCCAGATCCTAACTAGGCTGATTAGAGACTGCTGGAGGTCAACAGTGTAATAATACAAATAGGCAACAGCTTTTCATCAAAAAAGCAACAGTTGGAGTAATGAAGCAAATTTTAATTCTACGTGTTCCCCTAGTATCAGACTTCACCCACGTCTCAGGGGACTGGCCACTGGAAAATGGGACTCACCAACCACATGTTTGTTGGGGATATCAATAACCAAGTGGGAGGAAAAAAAATCGAATGGGGCTGGGATTGGAGGAAAAAGGAGATATGGGGTCTGGAGAGAGGCCCACATTCTTTCTGAATTCTCATCAAGGATTTCAGATTCATAAACCAAGGAAGAAGTGAAGTCCTACTAGGTATATAAGGATTCCCCAAATTTTCTCTCTTCCTAACTTTATTCACAGGTGCTGCTGCTTCTGTATCTGTCCTGATATTGATTTCCAAGTGAAGATGAGTTTCTCTTCTTCTTTCAGCATGAAGGGTATAGTACCCTGGGGGCACTATGTGGGAGGGCACAGACAGGATAGACCAAGACATGTTCTACAAAATTAAGTTTAATTAAAAACAAGCCAAAAAACAGCTCCTGTCTTAACACCTTCTATGTAAATGCCATATTTCTCTTTCTTTCAGTGCTACTGGGAAGGGCACGCACTGGTCATCGCTCAGGTTGGCATAAGGCTGGGTGAATTTCTCAGGTCTACAAGACAGCAGGAATACTTTTTCCTGACTATATCCTGAAACAAACCCTAATGCATTCTCTGCAGAAAGAGGTCAAATAGTTTAATAGAGAAAAAAATAAAAAATAAGCATTCAGCATCTTCTGTATAAAAAAAGGGCACATGCCCTCTACAAGGCTGATACAAGATTTGCATCTGAGGAGGAGGCGAGCATGCAGTCAATCCCAGGAACGGAAAGAAATGACAGGATCCCTTCAGCTTCTCCATCCACCAAACCCTGAGGATGACCTGCAAGGATGTAGTAGAACAGAGTAGTGACTCCCATGAGTCCCACAGAGGGTTTATAAAGCACTGACTTAGGTTTCTGGGTGCAGGACTTCATGTTTCAGAAATGTTCCTGCAATTTTGTACAGGAGCAGTATAGAGATATTCTATGAAGACCAGAGTTTGGGAAGGGTATGTGGCACCTCTGGCCATCCAACACCTTGCCACCAATGGGCAGCAAGTATCATTAAGAACATGCACATTTTCTTTATCTGCCCTCAAGTCCTGGCTTTCAAATACTATGCTCTAAGAGAAGGGAAATGTTCTTCCTTTCCTTTTGTCTGTCACACAAGGAAAGGACAGGACTAGCGTCTACTTCAACTTACTTCAACAAAACATGACCACCACCAACAGACATAAAATTCAAATATTGCTATTTAAACTTGAGGTCTCTAAGAAAATCTATGGAAAACTAAATAGGAAAAATATGCAGATCCTTAATTTCTGCTTTAAAATCCAAATAAATAAGTCATTATTTCAGTGTACTTTTCTTGAGTTTTTTTTTCCAAGTTACACATTCATTCATTCTATCTCTCTCTTTTTAAAAAAAATTATAACAAAAATCACAAAAGGCCAGAGATAGGTACTTACGTGCTAGATGATCCAAAGCCAAACCCTAGAAGAGAAATTAAAAGGATCAAGGTACTTGTTTTTTCAATCAGCCTACACTCAACAATTTTTTCCTTTCTATTTTTCCTCTGGAGGGAAAAAACACCCCACTCTTTAAAGTTTTCAATAAAGTATAGGATTAATTGAGAAAATTATCAGAAACTGACTTGGCAGGGAAGAATCGTAAGATCATAGCTTTAGAGCTGGAAGGGACCACAGAGGTCATCTATTTCAACTTTTTTCATCTGCAGATGAAAAAACTGAGGTTTGGTGAGATTCAAACACTTGTCCAATGTTACTCAGGGAGTAAGTGACAAAGCTGGGATTTGAACACAAGTCCTCTGACGCGAAATATTGTGTTCTTTCCACTGCATTGTATTTGATGCTTTACTGAGTTTATCTATACATATGACAAAGTCCATTAAGAAAAAAACAGGGAGCAGTTACGTGGCTCAGTGGATCAAGTCAAGTCTGGAAATGGGAGGTCCTGAGTTCAAATTTGACCTTAGGTACTTCCTAGTTGTGTGATCCTGGGCAAATCACTTGGCCTCCCATTGCCTAGTCCTTACCATTATTCTGCCCTGGAAACAATACATAGATTGATTCTAAGATGAAAAGTAAGGGTTTAAAAGATCAAAATGCCCTAAATCTTTATTTTTTCAGTCAATAATATACTCAATAAGTCAATAGTACTCTCTAGATCCTTTGTTCATTCCTCAATGTTCAATAATCTCACCTTTTCACACAAAACATCTTTTGCACAAGTTCTCTGTTCTAGCTATGCTAGGATAGGAAAAGGACATCCCAATGGGAAATGTGCTTTCCCATTCATCTCATTACATGCTTGCCTTGGCCTTTCCTCTAATAATCTGTGATTTGGACATAGAACAGAGAGAACACTGGCCTCAGAATAAGAGGACTTGAGTTTTAGACCTGAATGTGCCACTAAATTTGATTCTAGGGGCCTATCATTTAATGAACCTGACCTTGGCATGTTCCTCTGTAAAAACAAGATAATTTCACCCATCTAATCTATAATAGTTTTATTATGAGACAAAAATGGCACAAATAGGAGAAAGTGTTCTGAAGAGCGCAGAGTGCCAAGTCAAACACAAGCTATTTATTAGAGTCAACTCTTTTTGCATTCTCTTTGATTCTACTCTGAATTTCTGGATTCTGAGTTAAATTTTGAGGGAAAGGCAAATCATTACCTTACATGGTACCAATGGCACCATTTATCTTCTCTAATTTAAAGCTGGAGAGAAAGGGGGAGGAAAGAAAGGTGGAAAAAGGACATCCTTTCATTAGCCATTCAAAAATTTAAGAATATTAAAATGAAGAACCATAAGGAAAGATTTAGATTCCAGAATTAGAATTAGAATTCCTTGGGGCAGGTAGCATTTATTTGAGTTTCAGCTCAGGGAAAATGATAGGACTAGGGTATTTGTGCTAGAAAGTGAACTGGTTTCCTACCTCCTCCACTTGATCCAAAACCAGAGAATCCACTGTTTTGTGTCCCAAAGCCAGAACTCTGCTGGGACAGTGAACCAAAAGTGGGTGCGTTCTGACTAGCCAGGGTGCCGAATGACGTTGTATTGCTACTGCTGCCAAACCTGGATTCCAAAGACAGAGCATGTTCATTAGTGGGAGTTCAGCATCTGTATTGCTGGCTCTTCTGGAGCCTTTTTCTCATCAGTTCATGCTGGACTTCAATGCTACTATCATTCCCCTCTCACTGATCATCATCATCTGTGATGTGAAGTAATGAACTAAGTTCTAGCCAACAGCTTCCTGGAAAGGGGAGTCTTTAGGACAGGAGGTCCTGGGTTCAAATCTGACCTCAGACACTTCCTAGCTGGGTGATCCTGGACAAGCCACTTGACCCCCATTGCCTAGCCCTTATTGCTCTTCTGCCTTAAAACCAATACACAATATTGATTCTAAGACGGAAGGTAAGGGTTTAAAAAAAATAAGCAAAGCTTGGCTACAATTTTGGTTATATCTTAAACAATGAAATTACTGGTCATTTAAATATTGGGCAGGTTATCCACCTTCACTCCTCCTTAATTTTCATTTCATACCCTTAATAAAATATACATATATTTTTTCTTTTGAGTTAAAAACTGTTTGCCCCTTACCCAGCTTCATTTCTCTCTACACTGAAACTCTGCTTACTTCTACACCTATAATTTCACTCTGAAATACTATAGGGATGGTTTGATGTCTTTTTCATACAGAGGTGATGCTGAAATAACCTATCACTAGTAGGAAGGGCACTTGCATTTAAGACTCCTATTTTCAGGAGTGGGGATACATCTGCTCAGATCCATTCATACTGCCTTGAAAGAATGCTCTTCTAATTAATAGCATACACCTGTCAGATGTTTGGTCAGCATCTGTGGTAGAGATGTTAATGACCTTACTTGGCTTTTAACCTGTGACCTTGGCTTCCTGAGCAAAGTGCTCTAAGTTGAATTATCTGGCTACACAGAGTCTGCTTCATAGAAAAGGCACCAAACCAAGGTGAGCTCCCTAATCTTCTATCATTAAAGAATTAAAAAATGAATCAAAAGCACTTTACTGTGGACTCCCAAGCTAATTTGTGGTAAAAGAATCATCAGATGGAGTAATATTTATGAAGGTTTTCTGAGAAACACTAGCTTTTGTCAAATTTTCTTTCCTTTCCCTTGCAAACTTTTCTTTACCTCAATGCTTCTGCTTATCCTACAGGGAGATTAGCATTGCACATTGGTCTTAGTATTATGGCTAAGAAGCAGTATGAATACAAAAACCCCACTTCGGTTTTTACACGGCCAAAACCTTAATCCTGACACATTTGAGGGTGGAGAAAAGGGGACAGCCAGGGGAACCAAAGAGACTTATTTCACAATTCTACCTTAAAAGGTTAAGCCCTGCCCTCTTCTCCACAAAAAAAAAAAAAAGTAATAAGCCAGAAGGGGTTTCTGGGAAAAGGGAATACTGATCTATAAGACAAATTCACCAGATATTTGGCTTGTCAAATGAATCACATCTATACTAGTTATGAAGGGAAATGGGTAAATTCAGTGATGCAGAAACTTGTGGTTCAACTGCCTTAACCATAAAGGTGTTGCAGTATATAATCATTCTAAGGGGAGAAAAACAAGTTTTGTTAAAACCACTGTCTGCCTTTTAATCAGCAGCTTGCTCTCTCTCTCAAACATGCGAGAGGAGAACTTAAACCAGTTTCACAAGCATAGTTATCTTCTGTTTGAATTTAATCTTTTTCAGCCCAGATTTTCTTTTATCATTTCAGGTCTCAAGATTTCACACTGGGGTCTTAGTGGGGCCAAAGGCAAGAGTTCCACACCTGCTAAGTGAGGATGGAGGAGATACGGTTGCCACGTAGATGAAACCTACTTAAAACTCGTATTGAAGCAAAGTGCCTTGGAAGACGGTATCTTTCTTGCCATTCCTCGTAAAGCCAATTCTAGAGATTTTTCATCTACATCTCTCCTTCAGCCCAATTCTAAAGTGGAGGAGCATGAAATGTTTACTTCTAGGAATATTTGTTTAGAACAAGGAACAGTCGCCTGTACAAGGTATATTTCCTCAGGAGTTGATGTGGAGTGAAAGGCTATTTTTCCATTGGCACTAACAGTCAAGGTAGAGTTTTGGGGATTCTAAACCTACCCCCAACACAGCATTGTCCCTGTGCACGTGGCAGCCAGGGTTCTTGAAATCTGAGCAATCACCAGGATGCTGAGTTACTGCTCAGTACAGTAGCCGGCTCATGGGAATGATAGAGCAGTATGCCCAGTCTAGGAGTATAAGGTATAAAGGGGACAACAAAGTGCTATTTGCTTAGAGACAACAGATTAAATACAGAGGAGTCCCAGGAGAGATGGATCTGATGACATTCATTTGTTCAAGGCTGCATAATAGAAGTTCATGAATACATGGAGTAATAATCTTGGTTGTCCCAAATGAAATGCCTGGCAAAGGATTATTTTCCCTATTTTTACCAATTTTCATGGGCAATGGGCTCCTCTCTTAATGTTATGGAGTGCAGACACAGTTGATGTCTGACCACATATCCAATCTGTTTCTATTCAAGCAGCTTGGGGTTTAATGGCACCTCTCAAGAAGAGTCTTGTAGGGAGTGGCTTCCATCTCACTACCCACAATTGGGAAAATTCAGAAGATTTCTGCTTCTTAAGCCTTTTACCCTGGTGTGAATCTCTTGGCCTCTGTCTCCTATCTCCAAGAGCATGCTTACCCAAATCCTCCGGCGCTGGCAGCTGCGGTCCCCTCTCCGAACACTTTGCCTCCCGTCGAGCCCAGAGGGCTTGTAAAGGCTGGGGCTGAACCGAATGCTGGCACCCCTCCAAACCCAGGGGATCCCCCAAAAGTAGGAGGGCTGCCAAACACTGGAGCAGCACCAAAGCCACCTGAGCAAAACAGAGGCAAAACAAAACCAAACCAAAGACAGAAAGGGGTTGGTTGGGTAGACAGGAGAGGACATTAAAAGGGTAGAAACATTAAAATGAAAAATGAAAGGAAACCAAAAGGGAGAAGAAAGAGAAGACAAAAAAGTTAGAATTTCAAATACATTATAAAGCCCTAAGATGGGGCCTACAACCCCTCATGAGTACCAAAAAATTTTTAGTTTGAGTCTGGGATCCACAAAGATCTTCATTTTATGTAAATCAAAAGGATAAGCCTATAAGAGCCCATCAAATTTGTCCAAGAGAATTCATTCTCTCAAAGGCATGAAAGTTTTATAATGAAGAATCTTGTGAAACCAGAATCATTACCTGAGAGTACACTTGGTATATTTCAGATCCTTTCCTGGCTTATTCTTGGAGCTATTGAAACTGCCAATGAAAAACCAGTCATTGATAGCAGTTTCAATATCTACAGCTTCCAATGGGATATAGATTTCATTACCCACTACTAGCATAGAGGCAAGCCAAAGGATCCCATGAAAATCCAAGTTATAAAATTAGATGCTCAAAATTGCCTATCAGGGAGAATCCACAAACTAGGTTACATTGGAAATGAAAGGAGATGCATAGCACTGGAGAACAGCCAGATGCTTTTTATTTATTTAAAGCATAATGGCTCTCACATCTCTCATCAGTGTCTCTCTCTTGTTGCATCAAAGGAGGGAGTGGGGGGTGGAATGGGACAGGGAATACTTCTCTCATTGTACCAGGGACTTGTCATACAGTTAAAAAAATCTACTCCTCAACATGAAGCTCACAGGTTGTCTTCTGGGGAAGACTGGTACTATATAAGCCCAGGGAAACCATGCACAAGGACTGTCAGTGATTCTAAGGCATCCGGTGTGCCCTGCATCTTTCCTTTCACCTCTTCTCTACTATGAATCTGGCTAGAAAGATGATGTATGAGCACATGCTCACCCAGAAAAGGCTCCAGAGAACAGACAGGTTATTTAAATATCTAAGAGATCTGTGGGGCCAATCCTATGATTGAAAACAACAACAACAACCCCCCCCCCAAAAAACCCCTTACCTTCAGTATAAGAATCAATACCGGTTCTAAGACAGAAGAGCGGTAAGGGCTAGGCGACTTGCCCAGGGCCACACAGGTAGGAAGTGACTGAGGCCAGATTTGAACCCAGGACCTCCCATCTCTAGGCCTGACTTTCAGTCCACTGAGCCACCCAGCTACCCTCAATCCTATGGTTCTAAAATAGGATAAGAATAGTGGCCACTGAAGGCAGTTGCTCAATTCTTTTGGCATAAACTGATGAGCTACAAAATAGTAATAGTAATAACAGTAGCTAACATTAATATAATGCTTCCTATGTGACAAACACTGCCGTAAGTGATTTACAATTATTAACTCATTTGATCCTAGGAGGCTGGTGCTATTTTTGTCAGTATTTTACAGATGAGGAAACTGCGGCAAAGAGAGATTAAATGACTTGCCCACAGTCACACAGCTAGTAAGTGTGTGAAACCAGAAATCTGAATTCAGACCTTCCTGATTCTAGGCCTCTATATACTGAGTCAATTAGCTGCCCCTATAAGAATCATAGTACTTTCAAGAGATTGACTAGTCTAAACCTTCCTATTTTAGGAAAATGAGGCCTGGTGAGATTATGGCTCATCTCTTCGCTATTCCTCACATGACAACCCAATTTGTGATTATATGCATTTTCTTTTCTTTTTTAAAATCCTTACCTTCTGTCCTAGAACCAATACTAGGACAGAAAGTAAGGGTTTAAAAAAAAATACTATGTATTGGTTCTAAGGCAGAAGAGTGTTAAGGGCTAGGCAATGGGGGTCAAGTGACTTGCCCAGTGTCACACAGCTAGGAAGTGTCTAAGGCCAGATTTGAAACCCAGGACTTTCCATTTCTGGGCCTGACTCTCAATCCACCAAGCTACCTAGCTGACCCCTTGATTACATACATTTTCATTGGCTACACCCCTTTCCCCAGCCTGGAATTCTCTCCTTCCTCATTTCTATTTTTTTTTTTGCTTCCCTGGCTCCAAGTCCCAGTAAAATATTCACCTTTCTACAAGAAACCCTTCCTGATCCCCTAAATGTAGTGCTTTCCATTTGCTGATTATCTCCAATTTATCCTGTACACATTGCATTTGTACATAATTATTTGTATATGGAAACATGCAAATTGGACTTTTCAGAATACAAGCTCTATGAAATCAAGAGACTCTTTTTTTGGCCTTTGTATTTTTAACACTTACCTGGCACATAGTAGGCACTTAATAAATGCCTGCTGACTTGACTTGACTTAACTGTTAAGTTAATATAAATAAAGGAAACCAAAGAGATGAATGTCTAAAGGAGATAAAAGAAATTTCAATTCCATCCACTAGAATGTGGATGAATAATACCATGATGTGTCACGGTATTATTCAATAAAACTAAAGGTAAACTATTTTTGCAGAAATCATTATGCAATCAGAAAAAATCATATACTGTGCACCAAAGGCCATTAGTTGAATTTTGGTAGTAAATAGTTATTTTATGATTCAGTCATTTGCTTTTTTAAAATTTGTTGTCAGAGAACTTAGGAGATACTTTTTGCCAAAGTTCACTTTTGGATAAACATTATGTATTTTAGTACTGCAGGTGAAATTCCAGTCTCTACTACAATAATGGATAGTTTGGATACAAATATAATTGTGTGTACATGTGTGTGCGTGTGTGTGGAAAAGTGCTCAAAAACTCTTTGAGTTAAATTATTTAGGACTGATTACAGATCTAATTACTTTCTAGACACATGGAGCTTTATCTGGTGCTTTGTACACAAGGGTTTTTTGGACATGGTGAACAGATATGATGGTATAGAAAGTAAATTAGGCAGAAGAAAGAGGAAGCAGATAAAAATAAAACGCAATATTATTGTGAAACCAATCCCCATGTTCATATCCCACAAAAAGAGAGCTCACTTGTTTTGGGATACACAACTCACTCTTATTGATGAGAGATAGGTTTTATATATTTTATAAACGTCATTTCTAGAATTGGAGCAAGGATTCCCAATATCTACTAAATACAATACATTAATGAATATCCTGCAGCAGGGGTAAGAGACTAAATATTTTACCAACCCACTGCAGAGGGAGAGGTAGCACAATTAGAATACAGGCAGGGCCTGCTTGCTTACTGCACCACTGGTGGAAACAAGGCCTAGTGGAACACTGGCTGAAGCTGGTGATGCCACATCTAGTCCCTTGAGAATAATCTTCAGTCACTCTAGTGAGAGGGAGGAGGAAGTGAAGTGGTACTTTCCACTGCCGTGTTCTGCCACCAACCACCTAAAATTACTCTCAAACAGGAAGCAGACTGTTATACCAACTATTTAAGGAAGAAAAGCTGATAAAGATATTCTAGGGACAACAAAACAATTGGGGGGGGGGGGGTACCCAGGGTTGTGAGGTTCCTAGGTTACCAAATGAAACAAGAAAGGGTCCTCATCTGCCCACTTAAAAGTAAAAACTGACCCATGGCTATGATAGTGTTAAGTAGCTTTCTTTAAAAATATCTGACAAGAGGTAACTGGTGGCTCAGAGGACTGAGAGTCAGATCTATAGATGGGAAGTCCTAGGTTCAAATTTGGCCTCAGACACTTCCTAGCTATGTGACCCTGGTAAGTCACTTAATCCCCACCACTTAGCCCTTCCTGCTCTTCTCCCTTGGAACCAATACACAGTATTTTGAAGATGGAGGGAGTAAGGGGTTTAAAAAGAAAAAAATATGACAAGTCAAAAACTGAATTTTCTTAGTTAAGTTCAGTCTTGTTAGTAATAAAAAACAAACAAACTTGGCTCTTTAAAGTATTCACTGAGGTCACAGACAGAACGAGGCAGAGAAATTATACTAGCCCATTCATTTAAAACGGCAGTAGAATAAAAATCAGACACCAAGTCTGGCGTCTGGGTGGGGTATGGCACATTGGAGAAAAGTGATTCAGTTTAAGTTATAAAAACAATATCTCTTTAAAAGCTTGGAGTGGACACTTATAAAAATGAACAATATGGAAATATGTTTTGCACGATAATACATGTATAATTCAGATTGAATCTCCTGCCAGCACTGGGAGGAGGAAGGGAAGGGAGAGAGGGAGATAAGTTCGATCACAGAACTTAGGAAAATGTGTGGAAATTTGTTATTACATGTAACTGGAAAAAAAAAAATTTTTTTTGTGGACTATTCCATGATCTTCAGGACCATGCAGAAAAAATATTTCTTTGAGCCTGTGCCCAAGGAATCCAGGTAAAAAATCTCACTGAGGGTAATGTAATTACCCATTGGACTGATTTAATGTTAAAGAATTCCAAGAGAAACAACCTTATAAAGTATCTTTGTCTCTTATTCATAAGTACTTTGCTTTTTTAAGATTTTGTTTTTTAAACTGGAAATGCTTTCCTTTTGAGTCCTGAATTTTCTATGTAATAGAAACTGGATATCTACCCCCTTTCCCCACCCCGGGAACCCCTCAGATATGCCCCTACTCCTTCCTCTGCATCATATAGGCAGGCGGGTGACAGACTAGACATAATCAGTACCTGTTTTGGTTGGACTAGAAAATCCAAAGCCTTGTGCTGCTACACTCCCTCCTCCAGAACTGAATGTGCCTGTGGGCTTTTGCTCTCCAAACGATGAGCCAGAGAATCCGCCGAAGGTCTTGGCCCCACTGTTTCCAAAAAGGTTAGGGGTATCTAGAGAAATGAATACCACTTATGAAGATTATAAGGAAAACTTGCTTATTTACTTCTCAAAAACTAGGTCACTAAATCTCATTGGAATATGTGGAGGATGTGATAAAAATGGCTAGGATCCAAGCCAGGGGTTGGGTTTGTACTTGTATTAAAAAAAAAAACAACACAATTTCCTCAGTAGTTTTCCTTCTTGGACCATGATGATGGGTTAATAAATTCTGGAGGGAGGAGTCAGGATTTTCCTGGCATGGTTTTACAAATACACAAGGACAGCGTGGTCCATTTAAAAGAAGCCCTGTGGCATTCCAATAAGTGGGTCCCCTTTTAAATAGGTCACAGTTTATGTTCCTGAAGGAATCTTACCCCATGACAACAGTATTAACAGAAAATGAACTTAAACATAAGGTACATGAAGGTTTTTACAAATAAATACAGAGTATTAGATGCCCTTACAGGTATCTCTTAGAGTTTAACATTTGGTTTACTTATAGGTACAACAGTTAACAATTGTAATGAACTTGGGTAAATAAGGTTAAATCAAATCAGAACTAAACAAAATGGTCTCAAAGTTCATCTTATTTCTCTTCTATCTACCTGGTGCTTCCTGGTTTGGAGAATTCAATTCAATCGAACAAAAACTTTATATTAAACTTGTATTAGGTACAAGAGATTGTGCTAGACAAACCAAGGGACTACCCTAGAGAAGCTTACATTCTATTCGGAGATATAATACCTGGACAGGTATTTAAATATAAGCCAGAGCATGAACAAGTAGGGGGATTAGGGCAGCCTTCATATAGAAGGTTACCTACCAGAGCTGAGCCCTGAAAAAAAAGCTAAAGCTTCTAAGAGGTTGAGGTGAGGAGAGTGCACTGTAGGCAGGCAAGACAATTTTGTTCAAATGCATGGAGGAAGGAGATGGGATATAGAATTCAGCAAATAAGTAAGAAAAGTAGGCTGGAGCGAGAATTGAGAAGGATATTAAATAGCAGGCTAAAGAACTCACATTTTAATCTAAAAGCGATAGCCAAGTACTGAAAAAGCTGTAAGCAAAAGGGTAACCCAGGTAGACCTGTGTCTATGAAGGGTTACTGTGATGTTTGCATGGAGGGGTGGAGAAGGGAAGTCTGGAAGCAGGGGGACCAATGTGGAGGCTATTGTTAACAGTACAGACAAAAGAGATGAGGCCCTGATGTGAAATGGAAGTAGAAGCATAAGGAAAATCATTATCTTGCTATTTCTGATCTCAACAGGAACCAGGGAAGTGCTGGAGAATGCCAAAGAAAGTATGCAAGGCTTCCAGCTTGATTTCCTCTTACTAAGAGGGCCAATTAAGTCCTTGACCTTTTTGATGTTTTTCTCCTAGGTCATTTATTCATTATCAACTATATAACTGTTGCTAAGCACTGAGCCACCCAGCTGCCCCAGGGAGTAACACTTTTTGAACTGTGCAATGCCTGTATTGCTCTAATTAGTTTAACCCAGCTGGAAGACAGGAAAGGTTGTAGGTTTAAAGGCCACCTGAGACACAATGTAGGCCTCCATTTCCTCACCTATAAAAGAATAGAATTGTCCTAGATGTCTCTACAGTCACTTCCAGCTCTAACTCCTGATCTCTAGGATCTATGATTGAGGCTCTGTCACATCACGTGTGTGATGTGACCGTATCAAGTAGCATGAAGCTCCTAGGCAAATGACCTGGAAACTCACTTCCTTCAGTTCAAACACGATGAGTCTATAAAATGTTGTAGGAAAGCCAACAAAGGATGGAAAAGAAAGCCTCTAATGGATAACCGACACAAAGGCAGACCATGGACTGCCTAGATTTGTTATGCCTCTCAAGGGAAAGTACATATACACAGACACATATGTTCCTCCTAAGACTTCTTTTTCCAAACTTCCAAGGTATACAGATCATTTGAAGAGAAAAAGAAAGTAGTCATTTTCTCTCAAAGCCAATTTATCTGAAGAGGTAGTCAGAATGACCACTTCCTCAGGTACCTCACTTAGTCCAGGAAGAGTGAAATACAATGTTACCAGTACTTTCAGTTATGACATTATTTATACTCTGCTCAGCGTTTCCGACTTAAGCCTGCTTGTGGAAATAACAGCATTCAATTTTTGTATTAGTGGCCCTGAAAAGGTCTGATTCAGATCCCTACATAGCTGTCCTCTCTTCAAAACCATCCTTGACAATTTCTGACCACTTGGTTAAGGATGAAGGACTGCATGTGTCAGGCATATGGCATCTGGAAACTAGAGTAGAGAAAAATCAATTTCTATTAGCCCAAAATAAAGTATCACGTGTTCATATTGAGCTCCGAGTTGCATCCCGGTGTAAAAACTGCTCCTCTGAGCAGCCTGATCTCTCTCTTACGGTGCTAATCTGGAGGTTTCAGTGCCAATGTATTTGATACTGGAGACAAAGGCACATACTTCTCTCAGCAAGTAATTTTTACTGGATATTTCAAGAACAAACAGCTCTCGTTTCCTGACTCTGCTGGTGATTGCAATGTAAGTCCCACAGAACAAACAGTAGCATAGATGCAAGGTTAGACTTTTTGGGTCTTCTTTCAGAAAAACTTTAGTGTAGCTGTATAAAATCAAGGTCAAGTGAATTCCTGAGGAACATGAGCAGCACCTTCAATTGCTTAGTAGTCATAGAAAATTTAGAAGACTTTTAAACCTAGGGTTTCTTTAAAAGTCCCTGATGTTCAAGGTCCTTGTAATTATCATTGGTACTTTCCCCCTCAATCACAATCCAATTGAGTTTAAGAACATAGCCTAACATAGGTCAGGAAGAGAGATATATACATAGTTTCATATTGCAGACTACATAATATATTACTTAATATATTGCACAATATGATACTTAATAATGTATTACTTAAAACAAAAACTTAATCCCCCCCCTCCCAATTTTCTCCTTTAACATTTGTTTTACTCTGTCACTGACTTCTACCCTAAAAGGGACAACCAACCCATAGAGTTTGTGGGAATTTCTTCAAAAGCTAGTGTTATTCTCTTAGGAGGTTCTTCATTGGTAAAATGTATTAGCCAATAAGAAAAAAAATTTTTGGAACCTTTTTTTGGGGGAACCATTTCATAATTCGCACATTTGGGATAAAACAATACAGGCTTTTGAAATATGTTAAAAAAGAGGCACCTCTTCCATCAAATCTCCCTTGATGGCCAAAAAGGGGAGTAAGTAGGCTTTATTTCCTAGAATGGATACTTAATTTTGTTTATGGTGAAAATACTAACATAACACACCGAAGGATCTTATCTAGACCATGTATAATTATAGGAAATGGAGTGATGGGAATCCCAACAAATGACAGAAATTATGATGGTACAAGGATGCCACCGAGTAGTCACATGGACACAGTCACACTTTGGATGATTCATCTAGGAGAGAACAATAGAAAAGCAATGTGGTACAGAAGAAAGATCCTTCCTGGATTCCAATTTAGATCTTGCCACTACTACCTTGTGTCACCTTAGGAAGTCATTATACTGAGGAAGAGGGAGCAGATGAACTAGATGATCTTGAAGGTCTCTTCCAGATCTAAAACTTGTTCTAAGTCATTTTATGCCACTAAAGAAAACAAATATGAACCCAACGCAAAATATCAGAAGCTGAGATAGGAAGATTTTCTTCTATTCTATTTTTCAGATTCATATCATAAGCCCAAATGTTAATTGCTGAGCTTTAAAAAGATGGCTTCTTCATTTGCTGACACTTATAACCCTTTCATGACCTTGAACAGAATGAATGTGTTGAGGATTTGTTTTTTTTTTTTTAATCCTTACCTTCTGTCTTGGAGTCAATACTGTGTATTGGCTCCAAGGCAGAAGAGTGGTAAGGGCTAGGCAATGGGGCTCAAGTGACTTGCCCAGGCTCACATAGCTGGGATGTGTCTGAAGCCATATTTGAACCTAGAACCTCCCGTCTCTAGGCCTGGCTCTCAATCCACTGAGCTACACAACTGCCCCCTGTGTTGAGGATTTGAAAAGATATTCTCAGTACAAATCTAAAGAAAGGAACTGCTCTGTAAGGGAACATCGTGCTGAATCCTAAATGACTTTGGAGATCAGTGATTCATATTAGCAAGAGTCCTGGGAGAAGGGAAAAGTCTAGTGGATGGAGATCACAACAACTCCAATGGACAGTATTTCCTGCTACTCATTTTCCCCCCTTAGTGTTACATTTTTAGTTGTTTCTCAAGATTACAATCCAAGGGGAAAGTATAGAATGAGTAAAGATGCAGGGGTAGAAATGTACAGGGGACAATAACATGGAATAGACTAGCTTGGGAGATTTTGTTTTGGAGGAAGTGAGAAGTGAAGTCAAAAAGGTAGTCTGGAGTAAGAACATAGAGAATCTTTTCAGTCATACTAAGCCACCTCAACTTTTTCTTGAAAGCTACTAGATTAGTCATAGGTTTTTGAGCAGTGGGACAAATTGATTAAATTGGTATTTGGGTAAGATTAGGCCAACAATGAATGAGATGTAAAATGGGTCAAAGAAAAAGAGAGCAATTAAAATACACTATCTAGGATGTATGTGGGGGAAGGGTGGTGGGTCCATTAATGGATGGACAGTAGGATGAAGAGTGGGGTGGTGGCTCAAGGAAGTAAGGAAAGGGGATGATTCCTTCCCCATCCCACCTCACCAATGCAATCCACTTATCTTATGATGAGTCCTTATGCAATTTAGTCTTGGAGTAAGGAAGGAAGAAAAGCCAGAGAATAGATATGAGTAAACAGAAAGAAAAGAAGAAAACTAGGAAGAGAATTTGAACAGGGTCAGATGTTGAGATATTAAAAAATGACCAAGCCCATAGTCACTGGCCTGAATTTCAAGAGTAGAGAGCTCTGACCCCTGCCAATCTCAAAAGTATTTTTTCACATCTAGAGCTAGATTATTTTTTATTTTCTTCTTTATCCTCTCTTAAAAAAATTTTTTTTTATTACAATTCTCTCCCTTTCCTTTTTTCCTGTCTCTTTTGAATATCTTTTGCTTACCACCTCACAGCAACTTCCTAGCTGAAGTGGCTGCACATTTGATGTTCAAGAGGTTGCTGTCCTTGGTACTATCTAAATATACTTTTAAAATATATACATATATTTTAAAATGTTCTCTGACTTACTTTCTACTCCTCCAATTCACTTTTAAAGGAGCTACTGATGCTCCCTAGCTTCCTAAAAGAATTACTCATAAAAATAGTACCTGTATTTTTGTAATCACCTTTATTATTTTAAGCCCAGTTCTCCAGCTAGTACACTGATATAACATGAATAAAATATTATGTTTCAAAACATCATTTAGAAGAATAATGGCACAAGGTGGGATGAACCAATTATCACCAACAAACTCTTATTAAGCCCCTACGTGCCAGGAAACAGAAAATTCTAATGTGAAGACTCAGATTTTCAAGTTTAACTTCAGAAGTAGCAGATGGAAACAAACTGTAGCAGTCCAGCCCATAGGTATTGTGGAGAGACAAGGATTGTGAGCACATGGCCATTTTGTGCATGGCAATGAACTCTATTCCCAGCGTGGCTGAAGTTAGGGCGTGAAACCTTGCTTCCCTTTGTCTCACTCACCTGAGGATAATAACCCCACCTTCACCATTATCCAATGGCAATACACATTGTAAATCATCTATATGTATTGAGGCATCATGTAACTTATCAATATGTATTGAGTTCATTTGCGTATCAAAGAGAATAAAAGAAAGGGACACAGCCAGCTCCTCCCACTTCGAAGACATCCACAGGTTTGCCCTACAGACCAACTTCTCCCCTTTCTCTCTCCTCTTTTTCTATCCTGAGGTCTGGCCCTTCGGTCAGGGCTCTCTCTCTGTCTCTCTCTATTCCAATGCTAATACCTAGCATTGTCTAACTCTTTCAGTCTCTAATCTCTCTCTCTACCGAGCTAGTATTATCCTCTGACCAGTGCAGTGTTGAATTGGGATCACTGGATGGGAATAGCCTTCAAAGTAACGTCCAATGGTCGGAGCATGGCTGTGGCTCCCGAATATTAATAACTGATTACTGACTCATTACTCATATCTCAAAGGTCGGCTCTTTCACGTCCTTCGCGGGATTCACAAACTTCTATCCCTTTTCTATTTTCCCTACCATAAAGCTTCTTGCTGACCGGGAGGCTTTACAAACTCTAGCCAAGTACAATGAAAATTGTATCAAAATCCTGGATATACAATCTTGAAGTTAAGAGTTTCCCAAGCTTTTTCTTGCCAAATAACCTATTTTCCCTCCTTCCTACTGTTGTTTGTGACATCATAATTATGGCCACTGAATCTTCAGATTCATAAGGGAGAAAAATAAGAGGAGAGTTTTGTTTTGAACCAGCTGGGGCCTCCATATTACAGACATGTCTACTGAGTCAGCAGAACACTAGCTCTTGATTCATTAAAGTTTTATGTTACACATTAAGTGAGAAAATAGACAACTTGAGCTGTAAGTATGACAGATTTCCAGTTTCCTGAGCTTATCCATCCATCAACAGCATGATATTTTTTAATGACTTAAAAAACAAACTTTGTATTATTTTCAACTATGAACAGACAGATCAACAAAGAAACCTAGAAACAATTCAGGAAATGGAGCTTCAGAGGAAAATCAAACAAAAAGGCAACTGATAAGAAATAATTAAGGCTTCTAACTTTTGGGTGACATTTCCACCAAAAAGCTGTTTTTAAAAAGACGGATTAAAAAAGGCTCTCATGCTAATGAAAATGTTCTCCCCCCAAAACAAACCTCACACAGGTTATTATTTTCTTAAAGATGACTTCTGGTTATCTGTTTGCATTTGCACCATGTCATTTTACTCGCAGTAAACAAAAGAAAAACATGGGCTTCTGGAAAGAAATGCCTAGCAGAACTATATGCATTCAATCTGCCCTGTGGATTTTTCAAGATCATAAAGGACACTCCATGTTAAAAAAGTTCCATATAAAGAAAAAGTTACACTTACATTGAAGAAAACCTGTTTTAAATGGGCACTTGGTCTATCCCCCTCCCCTACCATTTTTCTTTTTTAACTTCCTGTTAACAATGTGAGGGAGGTGATACTGATGGAAGTGTAAGGAATAGGGACAATTCTCATTTTTTTTGAACATCTGGTTTGCTTACTTGGGGTGGTTGCAGATCCAAATCCCCCGCTGGCTGAGCTGAATGGGTTTTTGTTGGCGGCATCCTGGCTGGGTTTTCCTCCAAGGCCACTGAAGAAACCCACCCCCCTTCCAGTGCTTCCAGACCCAAACAAGTTTCCACTGGAAGAAGATGACTGCTGAGAAACAAAAGGAACAGGAAGTATGATAGTATTAGAGGTCACAGCAAAATGGCAAGGCATATCCGTGGGCAGGAGGCCCTCATGTACTATGCAAGTGGAAAAAATGGTTTTGTTAATGGATACTCCAGAAATCTGAAAAGAAGCTGGGCTTGAATATGAACATTCCAAAAGGATAGCATGTTTCCAAATTGTTCTTTGTCTGGAACTCTCTAATAGGGTCTGAGAAATGATCAATAAATGTTGCTTGCTTTTAATTGGTATTTATACTGTTGTCTCTAGTCCTTGTTCCACACCAAGCAAGTCAGGGGCATAAAATAAAAATCTCAAGAATTCTATAACCTCATAAAGCTTGAAAACACCATTACAAGCCATGAAGAATCCTACAACTTCTGGCTCTTATTCAGTCAGACTGAACTAATCAGCTACCGACAATATGTGATCTATGCTGACTTTCGCCCCATTTCTACACTTTTATTTGATAATGACTTTCATTAGACTGTAGAAATCAGTCTACATTAGCTGCACTGCTGAAATGATGACCACAGATGAATTCTGTCCAAGTTCTCAAATCTTATGCTTATTTGCTTAGACATTCATGCTGAGTCAAAGCTGTACCATATCCCTCATTTTCCAGAGTAGAAATTAGTTCTTTATGGCAAATGAATGGCAAATTTTATGGGTCAATAATAGCAAGTGACATGTCTCTTTATTAGTATGGTAGGCTGAATAAGGTAAGAGGCAGTATGACCAGAGGTCAGGAAGAGCTGAGGCTCCGATTCTGCTAGAGACACTTATTGGCTGTGTGACCAAGGCCAAGTAATGTAACCACCCTGTATGAATGTGAGTTGCTATTTCTATCATTCATAAAAGGCTTTGTGAAACTGATTAGTAGGCATAAGACTTTAAGACACTATGACAACTGGAAAAAGAAACTGGATCATTACTGACTGAGCTGCATTAGCTGAAATTAAATAGGTTTAGCCCAGGTATCAAGCATCTGCCTATCTGCATATTTGAACATCCCCTCACATACTGACATAAGGAAAGGATACTAGTCTCATCTGGGATAAGTGTGGGAAAAGCTTGATCAAGGCAAATTACAAGGTAGGTCTTTTGGGAGGTAACATGATGAGAGCTCTGAGTTTAGTCAATATCCAAGTTCACATCCTGCCTCAGACAATCCATGCTTTATGACTCAGGTCACTCAACCTCCTTCAGCCTCAGTTTTCTAGTCTGTAAAAGGGTGCGGAGAGGAAAATGGATGATTTTCAGCTCTGATTTTTCTGAGTTGATGCCAGAAGTCATCTCATTTATCTGGGCCTCAGTTTCATCATCTGTAAAATGAGAGGGTTGGACACAATAGCCTCAAAGTTCCTGTGCAGTTTTCAATCTAAATCTACGTTCTCATAATATCCAAAGCAGCAAATTGCTCAAGGGCAAATCAGGACCATCTTGCCAGAATACATAGGAACCTGCTTAAAGAGTAACTAAAAGCATCTATTTGGACTGCCTGTGATCTATCCAGGAAAGTGAAAGTCAAATGAGAACATACTTTGGGCTGAATGTTTTTCATCGCCCTGTCTGACTTTTCCCTACCCTGGCAGTCAAATGTTCCAGTCTTCCTGCTTAGTGATGGATGCTCAGACTCCTGAGCCATAGTTCAGGGAAGCATGACTGTGTAACATTGCTGCCAAGCACTCTGGCCCAGTAAAGGCAACTCCTTCATCTTGGCCTATTTGAGGGCATATGGTCAGGCTGCTAAGGAATCTCACCAAATAAACCAAAAGGAGCTTCTGTACTGCAGGCTCTCTAAGGTGTCCTCATTTCCTGGGGTGAAATGTCCCCTTTCATGTTTAGAGTTGTTACAATGGAAAGCACTTATGCTGGTGGGATGCTTAATTTCACACCTTTAACAAGTTCTCAGGTGAACACAGTCTGGGGCCCAGCATAGCAGTGAAGGAGAGGGGGCCTCCTAAAAATAAGCAAGAAATGCACAAGATGTTTACAATTTTTTCCCTTCCCTTCTCTCCCTATCAAAATATTTAAAAGACCAGGATTCAAAGGATATAAATAAGCAGTTTTCAGATGAAGAAATTAAAGCTATCAATAATCATACGGGAAAATGTTTTAAATCCCTCTTGATCAGAGAAATGCAAATTAAAACCTTACAGCTATCAGAATGGCCAATATGACAGTAAAGGAAAATAATAAATAATGGAAGGGATATGAAAAAATTGGGACACTAATGCACTATTGGTAGAGTTATGAACTGATCAAACCATTCTGAAAGGCAATTTGGAATTATACCCAAAGGGCTATAAAACTGTGCATACCCTTTGATTCAGTAATACTATGAGGTTTGTATCCCAAAGAGATAAAAACAATTGAAAAAGGACCTACGTGTACAAAAATATTTATAGCTGCACTTTTTGTGATGGCAAAGAACTGGAAACTAAAGGGATGTCCCTCAATTGGAGAATGGCTGAACAAATTGTGGTATAGATGGGGATGGAATACTATTGTGCTATAAGGAATGATGAACCAGATGATTTCAGCAAGAGCTGAAAAGACCTACATGAACTGATGCAGAGTGAAATACACAGAAGCAAGAGAACATTGTATACAGTAACAGGAATACTGTGGGGTGATCAACTGTGAAAGACGTAGCTACTCACAGCAATAAAATGATCCAGGACAATTCTGAAGGACTTATGACAAAGAATGCTTTCCACCTCCAGAGAAAGAACTGTTAAGAGTCAGAATGCAGATCAAAGCATATGATTTTTTTACTTTATTTTATTTGGGTTTTGGTTTTATATGATTATTCTCCTACAAAAATAAACAATATTGAAAAATGTTTTGCATAATACATGTATGACTCAGATTGAATTGCTGGGAGGGAGAGGGAAAGGGAGAGGGGAAGAGGGGGAGAGGGAGAGAGAGGGAGAGAGGGAGAGGGGGGGGGGAGAGAGAGAGAGAGAGAGAGAGAGAGAGAGAGAGAGAGAGAGAGAGAGAGAGAGAGAGAGAGAATGAGAGAATTTAGTTTGGGTCATATGGCTTCAGAAAACCTATGTAGAAATTTATTATATTTAATTGGTAAAATAATTTGTCTTTATAATAAAAAAAAAAATAAAAGGCCAGGATCACAATTTAATTGACCAAGGAATCTCTGGGAAGGAAGCCCAGTTCGGTGACCACAACTCAGTCTCTTATAGCAAGCTTCATGGAATAAGGCATAAGTCCGCTTTCTCCAAAAAGAGCCTAGGACTCCACACAAGCAGGAAAGGAGTCAGTGAATAAGTTTCAAAAAAAGTTATGGTATTTTCTCCGAAGAAAACCAGTGCAAGACGGAAATAACTGGAATTTGGAATCATCCCAAAGATTCTTAGGAGAGTTCCACAGGGGATGCAGAGATAGTCTAGATTCCCTCATTTCCTACCAGCTCAACTGCTTTTAGACTTCTCTGGACCTCTCCATTATGCCTCTTTTCACCTCTGGAAAATCTAGTTATGATTGTATCAATCTAGTCCTCACATCTCATCAACAGCCTCTGCCCCTCTATTCAGACTCTCTATCTGCAAGGGAGAGCCATGGGCCATTTCCCTCCAGCTATACTGCTTTTGAACTTCTTCAGGACTTTCCATTATGCCTCATATCAAGTAACTTCTCCCCTCTTCCTTCCTCTTCATCCTCCCCTTTTCAGCATCCTTTTGCATGCTGCCTTCCCCACTTAGAGCTTAAGTTCCTTTGCTTTCATTTGTATTTTTATCTCCAGGGCTAAATACAGCATCTGGCACACAGTATGTGCTTAATAAATGTTTACTGACTAGGCAATATGGGGCAGTGGAAAGAGGCTGGACTCAAGAGTTCAGAGACCTGGGTCCAAATCCAAGTTCTGCCATTTACTGGTTGAGTTATTTTATTTGCCTGACCCTTCAGCTTTCTTATCTATAAAATGGGGAAAATAATATTTATATTTATGTATCACAGAACTATTGTGGGAAAGAGCCTCTGTAGGCTTTAAAATGCTATCACTGTGAAAAGAAACTAACAATTAGTAGAGTTGGCATTTGCAGGATGAGGGCATTTTGGGTGGTTCAAAAAGCAGGAAGGACTATAAGATGAAAATGTTTGAACACTAGTGAAATATACTGATCCACAGCCACCAATACCCACTGACCCTAACCCCAACAACTCCATTTTTACTCTACCTGACCAAAGACTGTGCTCCCAGTTCCTGCTGCCTGACCAAACACAGAACTTGTATTGCTGGAACCAAAGCCTGTAAAACAAAAGCATCATCAGTATTCTTTTTAAAGCCTGAGATCACTACTTAGATGTGGCTTTTTCTCTAGTAGCCTCTTTTGTGCTATCCAGGAGCTTTGACACTGGCATTGGAAGGAAGGGAAGAAGGCAAGAGGGAGGGAAGAAATGAGGAGGCAGACAAGAAAGAAGGGATGGAGAAGAGGGAGGAACGAAGCAGGTGAGAAAGGGAAAGGAAGAAAGAAAGGAGGAAAGGATAAAGGTAAAAAGGCAAAAGAAAGAGAAGAATGAAAGAAAAAAGGAGGAAAGAAGGAGAAAAGAGAGGCAGAGAAAGGAGTTTTCCTTCGCTGGGTTCTAAATTAGTTTCTAGGTCTTCAATGGAGAAGAGAGAATGAATGTTTAAGTCTATGGAGAATTTTATAAATAATCTTATAAAGTCTCTACTTCCTCACTCTCTTGGTCAAAGAATTTTGCTTTGTCATACTCAAAAATCAGTCAAATAAGCAAGAAGAAGCCTGCTTAAAGAACAGGAGAAGATATCCTCAGGATAGAGTAGACTCTTAGACCGACAAAATTAAAGAGTACCAGAACTGGAAGGAAACTTAAGAGGTCATTTAACTAAAGTTTATTTTACAAATAAGGAAACTAAAGTCAAGTGATTTGTGTGAGATTCTCTGAGAATAAACAGGAGACAGAGATTCTGAGGCCTCCTGTCTCCAAGGTGTGGGGCTCTTTCCATTATAACATACTGCCTCTGGTCAGGGCTTATTCTGAAAGAATATAAATAAGGGAATGAATATATATTAAATTTGTTTACCAAAAACAAAGAAAAACAGATGAAAAGCATTCACATGGTCTATTGATATATGAACCACCATTCATAGGAATTAGAGGACTTCGATTTCCTGCCTTGTGTCCTGAGCCTCAGTTTCCTCATATGGAAAAACCAGGGTACATTGAATTAAATAAATGGCCTGTCAGTTTCCTTTCAACTTTAGAACTATGATCCATGGTTCTATGGTCATCAGAATCATTAAGAACACAAAAATGGATACATATTTTCAAGGTCCAATGCCTCTCAAAATGTAAAATTACTCTATAATTGGACTGAGCAATAGTGAGGTGCTAAGTTTTACTTCAAAAAAAAAAAAGTAAAAATTTAAAAGACAGTCAATGAAAAACAACAACAAATGCGGCAGCCATCTGAACAACACTAAAAATAGACAACTGCCAGGAAGCAGCATGGCATAATGAAAAGATCCCTGAAAAGAGGAGGCAAGAGACCTGGGTCTGAGACCTAGTTTTGCAATAGCTACTAAGAAGCATAACTAACTGTGTGATCTTAGGAGTTCTTTTTACCTTAACAAAATAAAGGGGTTGGGCTAGCTCTAAGGTTTCTTTCCTTTAGAGTCTATGAAAATTTCCCAAGGTTTCAGGGTTCTCAACACAAAGTTCCTTCCAGCTCCAAAATTCTAAAGGTCGCTAAATTGCCTTCTATCCCATTTCATGAAACAATCCTTACTGCTGCTGCTTGACCTGGACAGTCAGCAGAATGGGAAACTGCTGAATTAACAATGTTGGACTTGGGAATGAATAGGGAGGGGCAGGGTCATCCTTGCTAAATTAAGGATATTCTTGTAACTTGCTCACAGTTCTGTAGGGCCCCACCTGGGTCTGTTTTCTCTGGCAGACTCTTACCTGAAGCCTGGCAAAAGCTGAAGCCAGAGGAAGATGAGGCTGTTGTAGCAGCTGCAGCATTACCAAACACAGAGCCTCCTTGGCCAAAGCCTGTGCTCTGCCCAAAGACTGGAGGGTTGTTCTGCCCAAAAAGACTGCCACTAGTACTGGCAGAAGACTGCCCAAAAGAGAAGGAACTAGCACTATTGGTGCTGGAGGAAGCACCAAAGACATTCCCACTGCTGGCAGATGTAGTAGACGAGGCAGGTTGCCCAAAGGCAGGTACTGAGCCAAAACCAGACTGACTGAATGAAAACCCACTTGCAGAGCTACTTGTGGGCTGTCCAAAGGTGGGTGCCTGTCCAAAGGCCGCTTGCCCAAAGCCCCCAGTAGAAGGGGTGCCAAAAGCTGGACTCCCGAACCCTGGGCTGGTAACCTGGGCTGTGGCTGATGTGGTAGTGGCAGTACTGGCTGTCTGTTGTCCAAATAGGGAAGGTGATGATGAGGTGACTGCCAACTGTCCAAACACAGAAGCAGCAGAAGGGGCAGAGGCAGCATCACTGACTGGTTGGCTAAAAGCAGAGCCTGTGGAGCTAGTGGTAGGAGTTGCTGAGAACACAGGCGTTCCTGCAGTGGTAGCTCCAAACCCAGCTGGACTTGGGGTGAGGGAAGCCACACTGCTGGAGGGGGGCGGGGCACCGGGAGAGCCCACAGCTTCCGGGGTCACACTTGAGGCAGAGGCTGCTGTTGTATTTTGCTCAGGCAACGACAAGATGGATGCAGGAGAGGCCTCAGCTTTGGCCTCAGAGACACTTGTGGCTGCCTCACTGACTTCCGTGGAAGGTGTCTCTGTGCCAGGACTAGCTTCACTGGCTGCAGGGTCTCTGGAGTCCTCTAGCGCAGGGGGCAGGAGGGTAGGCTCCTTTTGGGCCATCTCCAGAGGCGACCCTGGGGCTGGAGGAGGTTGGTCGGCTGGCAGTTGTTGTTGATCTGCAAGGGCAGATATAGAGGAGGCAGGCACCTCACTGTCCTCTGGCTTTTCTGACAATGGCTTGGCATCTCCCGTGCTTTTTCCAGGGGACCCAGGAAGGACAGGAGTAGAGGGTGAACTCAAGAGATTGCTGAATGACAATGGAGATGCTGAAACAGGGAGGGTGGCAGGCGGGACAATGGTTGAAGCAGGTGTTGTTGAAGGTAGGGTCATTGCGCTGCCAGTCTGTCCAAATGAAAAGGTGGACTTGGTTCCACTCAAAGAAGTCCCACCGAGATTCAGGGTACCCGAGGCTCCTGAATTGGTGAGCTGCAAGCCACCAAATAAACTACCTGTGGAGCTGCTTGGGCCTATGTTGGCTGATGTCACTGTTGTGGTGGTCATGGTGGAGGTAATAGGAGCATCCATGGACTTCCCTAGGAGGGGAGCACTACTGAAGCTAAATTCTGAAGTTAGGGTTGATGTCTTGGCTGGCTGTATGCTAGATAAGTTTATGGATGAAGTCTTACCAGAGGCTTTTGTATTATCATCTGCCTGGCCAACCCTCAGGCCTGAGAAACTCCCTAGTGTTTCTCCAGTCAATGAATTTGGAAACAGATGCTCGCCCAACTTTGGGGAAAGTGCATCAGGCTTGCTAGATGTTGTGGAAGTGACTGGTGTTATGGGTTTATTAGATGGCAATGCATCTCCTGAAGAGTTGAAGGCTGCTCCAGTGGTGCTGGCTGTTTGCAAGATCCCCGAATTAAATGAGAATGTATCATACAGATTTGGCTCTTTAGTGGTGGCCGTTGTCACTACAATGAGAAAGAAAATTGGAAAACAAATGATATGATAGAAGTAAAGCCATTACATCTCTATCCACTATGAATCATCCTCCAAGCACATTTCTCTACCTTCCGTTCAAAATGAAAGAGATGGTTTTCTTTTCAAAGGCAGTTTGATTTTAGAGGAGGAAGAATGAATTTATGTCCTCATAAACTTAGTTCTTAATAAATTTTACCCATTGGTTGTCAATGCAAAGGAGCCCTACTGTGTCCCTGGAATATTCAACATGAATATCCATTTCATAATCGTTAATTATTTTGCTAACAGGATATTCAGCTTGTGTAAAGTGAAGACTTTATCTCCAAAGTGTAGATGATTTTCAGCAGCAATATCCCTTTTATTCCATTAATTATCTATTTTTCTTATTATAAATTAGAAAAAAAATACTTTTAAACCACTCTGAGTAAAAAAAGTTCATCTGTCTTGTCACTACCACTTTTAAGGTCATTCTGCTGTTGTGGAAAAATCTACACTGTTATCATTTTCAGTTCTTAATTCAGAGAATTTGGTCTATCCTAATCACCAGGTATAAGATGTGCCATTTAAACAATAGCTTACAGGACAGTTTCAATGGCAGAACTGACAGGCCAAAGATAAGCCCCTAAAAAAGATTTAAGACTTTAGTTTAACAATTGACAAAAGGGTAAACAACTGTGACTGTAACGACAGGCAAAACTGCTCTTAGAAGTTGGTAAAACTGGAAATAGAATTTCTGTTTTATAAGGGTTATCACGTGGCAGCCATATTGTCAACAGGAAATATATTTAATATAAAGAAGTATAAGATAAAGGAAAAAGTACATTGGGTTTTTTTTTTAAGGTTATCAGATTCTGGTTGAAAAAAACCTTTAGGAAAAATCATTGGGGGGCAGATGGGTAGCTCAGTGGACTGAGATTCAGGTCTATAGATGGGAAGTCCTAGGTTCAGATCTGGCCTCAGACACTTCCCAGCTGTGTGACCCTGGGCAAGTCAGTAGGCCCCCACTGCCTAGCCCTTACCACTCTTCTGCCTTGGAGCCAATACACAGTTTTGATTCCAAGATGGAAGGTAAGGATAAAAAAAAAACTATTAGTGCAAACACATTTAGCAGTCACTGGGATTACTAAAAAAATGATATTAAAAAATTTAGGCCTATTTTCATGGTATTATGGTCAGTACAAAGCATAAAATCCTCACATAAAAAGTACATGTGATGTACTTTAGATATGCAGATGAGGGGTAGTTATGCAGGACAGTGGATAGAGAATTAGGCTTGGAGTCAGGAGGACCAATGCTCAAATCTCACTTCAGATTCTTCCTAGTTGTGACCCTAAGCAAGTCACTTAGTCCTTACTACTCTTTTGTCTTGGAACCAATACTTAGAATTTTACAGCTTGGAAGGCAGAAAGTTAAGGGTTTTTTAAAAAAAGTAATGATGAAAAAGAAAAAAGGAATAGACGATTTCAATCATATGGCTTTTATATGTTAATTCACCGACTTGATGCTCCATAAGCAAACAATTTAGTTATTTTAAATAAGAAACTAGGCAGCCAGAAATCTCCTGCATTATTCAGTATAAACCAAGCATTTTTAAAATATTAAAGATTAATGTCCAACATCATTACAAGCAACTAACTTGCTTACTGACTATACTTAAATCTTGCACATTAAATTCAGCATTTTCTCAAATTAACTATTATAGTTTACTTAAAAAAACAACAACAACAACAAACACCACGAACTCTCATCCAGTGCCTCATCATGCAAGAGAAATCATCCATGGCTCTCAAAGTCTAGACTAGTAGAACACAAACATCAGGAAGTCTTATGAAATGAAGAAAGCTTCAACTAGAGGCTCAGATACAGATTATAGCCATCAGCCTCAGGTATGGAGAGGTTCCATTAGGAAGGTACCAGCTACTAATGTTTTTGACCCTAGAAATTCATGATATAAGGAAGGATTGCTATTTACAATTTGTTATTTGGTGTACTGAGTACAAACATTTAAAAAACAGATTTTTTTCAGAGTATCAAAGTATTATTATTTTTAAAAATAAAAACTCTTACCTTTAGTCTCAGAATCAACTAAGCATCAATTCTAAGACAGAAGAGAAGTAAGGAATAGGCAATTGGGGTTAAATGACATGCCTAGGGTCACAGAGCTAGGAAGTCCTTGAGACTGAATTTGAACACAGATCCTCCCAGCTCCAGGCCTGTGCTACCTAGCTGCCTCACAGTACTGTTATTATTAATGATTATGGCATCATTAATATAACAACTATCTTGCTGTGCGTATTTTAATAATAGAGATGTGGTAGTATATGATGCGAAACACAAAAAAAGAGAAGAAATCAGTGTTTGTTTAGGGGGAGACACAAGTGTAACTTGCATAATTCACAGAATTTTACCTTGTGAGACAGTGAAGTTGGAAGGTGGTGCTGATGTTATTGCTCCAAAATTAAAGCCAGTTCTAGAGAATTCCAAAAGGAAAAACAGTTGAAACACATTTAATGTACCATTTTTTCCTCCATCTAAACATTTTCATTAATTTAATGATCAAATATTTTTGATCATTAAAAAATTATTTTATTAAATACTCATTAAGTACCTATAATCTACTATATAAATGGTTCTGGATTCTTGGTGCTATGAGGGATACAAAGAAATGTAAGACAAGGTCTCAATTCTCTTAAGTAGTTCACAATTTAATAGGAAAAACAGACAATGAAGGTTAGAGGAGTTCACAAGAAGAGATTCATTGACAGCTGAAGCTATTTATTGGGCAAGGCTTCATGGTGTTAGCACCTGAGTTGGAATAAGAAAGTTGCAATCGGAACAGGAGGGTGAACTGAAAAAGGACTGGAACAGCAAGGCATTCCCGGCAAAGGGAAATGATTTGAGTAAAGTTGCAGAAGCATGAAAACCTCAGCTGCACTAAAAAGAAGCAAGTCCATTAGTCTGGGCTGAGTGGAAGGTTCATGGAGCCAGCAGTAGGTGAGGATGATGCTGGAAAAGTAAGTAGAGGACATGGGGTAAAGGATTTCTTATTATCCACCCCAGGAACATAGGGCCAAAATACAATCTAAGAGTATGTAAAGTATATATGTATAAAATACAAAAGATCCTGTTTATTTATTCAGCACAATCCCAAGTTAAAGGCTGGAAAGTGTGGTTCAGAGACATGTCTGACTCCTTTTAACCTTCCCTCTTCTGTCACATATTTTCTTTTCACTGTTAGCAAAACTGCCAAAGCCAAAAAGCAAATTCAACAAAACAGAATGCTGTAAAAAAGCTGTGGAGAAGTTAAAATAGTGAATTCAATAGGAAGGAACAATACTCAAATCAGTTGGCTATGTGCTATAGCATGGATTTGGATTTCTTTGTACACTTCATAATAGTTTGCTATCCTCACTATGAAGCAGTTATGTTACAAAATACTGTTAGGACATATCCATAGAAACAGCTGCTTTGTCCAGCCAGTAAGCATGTTTTGTTTTTGTAAATGCTATTCACTAAGGTAGTTTTGTTTATTGGAGGGAATATTAACCAGGTAGCCATAATATTGATACTTGGTTTCTGTGGATAGCTTTACTAATTTACTACTCTGAAATGAACTTACTTTTTATTATTAATTTTAGTGGGAAAAAAAGATTATTTCTTTCTTGATGGGAAAGACAAACATTTGTAAAACACCTGAATAGTCTGAAAACTGTTTAAACTCTACAAAGTATAAAAGACAAATGGTCTGTCACATTCTATATTCGACATGTAATTGCCCTGTGACCCCAATCTAAAATTCTTTTTCATACTTCATTTTAATAGGTTAGCTTTAAAGCCTACTTAGGAGGCATGCTAAAATCAGAAAAAGATATTTTAGGTTAATGTGATCTCAAGTACAAAATTAAAAGTCTCTACCCCTTCCAACCCTAATATATGACATAACATAACAACCTTGAAACAAAAAAGTCCTAAGCAGCTTTGTAGATACAACTGGATAACAAGACTAAAACCTCTGGATAGTTTATCTATCAGTGGCATCCAACATAATCCCAATCTCTGTAGGGAACTGAACACTTGAGGAGATTTCACAGGTTTCAACATAAATTCTTGCAACATTTTGTTTTTGTATTTACAAAAACCAATTTTCAGAGGAAACAAGCACTCTTATTTAAAGGGTTGGAAAAGCTCATCTTAAGTGGTATAGGAAGTTAAGGAAACTATTTAGTTCTTCCTTACTAATTTGAATTTTATAATCAGACAATCTAAAAATTTAACAGAAATAGATTTCTCCACTGGCACGTAGAACCTATTGCTTCAAAATATCCCCATGCCTTTTGTCACCTAGGGAAAGCTGTAAGAGTTGTAATCAAGAAAAGCATTTTATCTCTCACTTGCCACTTAAATTCTGAAACAAAGAGTAAATAAATTAACAATGCAGACTAGCTAAAATATTTAATACAGACTCTCTAAAATAATATGGAAATATCCTGGAAGAAACCACATATTATGTATAGAAATTTCAGTTAAAATGGGAAACATATCCATGCTAATACATTATAAGCCACTAACTACTCTTCATCAGCTAGGCTGACATTTTTCAGACTTGCAAAAATGATTGCAACTTGTAAGATTTGGAGAAGCTATCAATAATATTGATGAAAACCTATAACCTTGCCATACAATTTAATTTAAGTACTTACCCTGATGAAGAGAATGAAAATGGCTTGTTGAACTGTCCGGCTGTTGACGAAGTTGAAGTCATAATTGTTTCTATCTTGGTTGCCCCTGGGCCTAAAATTACATAAACAAGCACATTTCATGATATCAATTTAAATTAACAACTTCTGATATGCTATTCTCCTCCCACCTCTCCCATTCTACATTACTATCTACATCACTGTAGTTACACTATGATGACATATTAAATATTGTGAAGATTAAATTGTAACCCCGGTCTATTTTTAGAACATAGTACTTAAAACTGAAGTATGGAGATCTACCCATTTTTAGATTTAATCGCCAAAGGTGCAAACACCCCATTTCACACAGTGGGGAAGGTTTGTGACCCATGTGTGATAGCGGATGATGAATCAGAATCGACTGACTGCCTTCTGGACAGTCCTAAAACAAAGCGTCAACTATGATTGGTAGAAGTAAAATTAGGGGAAGACACAAGAAGTGACGCAAAAGAAGCATCTTGAAAAGGAGCTGTTACTTCCTGTGAGATTCAGTACTTTGATTTTTGGAAGTGGAGACTGGAGGAATTCTTTAAGCTTTCAAGTTGAGGCTAGTGAAGAGGGGCAGAAGAATCTGCTGCCTGAATTGACATGTGGTGAGTGAAAGGCTGACTCTTAACTGCTAGATTTTTCGGGGGGTGGGAACCCTATCCTCTAGAGACCTACTTTTGAGAGACACTTTCTGGTTTCTGAGCTTTGCGGAGGCCAGCTAAAACAAATTCTCTCCTGCCCAGAGGGGTCAGGAGTAAATTACTTAGTGCTCAGGCTAGATATCTTACCTTATCCCCTCTCTGATTTCTTGCTTCACTCCTTCTACAATTTGTAAATAAAATCTCTTTGGAATTAATTAAATTCCTTGTGACCACACTCTTAAATAATCAAGTTCAACCCTTTAAAAAAATAACCTCTTTTCCCCCTTACAAAATCTATCAATCTATATTTATTTATTTATACAGATACCCCCACATAATAGTTCTTTTCTTCTTAATGCTCTTGGGAAATGTTAGCTAGGTAGCTCAGTGGTTAGTCAGGCTTGAAGATGGGAGGTCTTGGGTTCAAATCTGGATTCAGACACTTCTTAGCTGTGTGACCTTGGATAAGTCACTTAGCTCCATTTCTTAGCTTCACCCCTCTTCTGCTTTAGAACCAATACTTAGGATTGATTGTAAGATGGAAGGCAAGAGGTGTTCTTTTTGTTGTTAAATTTCCTTATAAAGTTTCAGGTTGATTCAAACATAAATGATAGATAATTTCCTTTCTGTGAAATGAGATTCTTGATTCCCTTTTCCTTAAGGGGCTGGTATTACATATTATGATACTTAGCCTCTAAACTTCAATTCTGGATAAATACTATTGGAACAAGAATATTGGAACTCATTCCAATAATAAGGTTTTTGAAAGAAGATCTTCCAAGAAGGATTTTTAAAAACTTTCAGAAAATACTTGTGATCTTAGCAAATTGAACATCCAGGAAAGACAGTAACTCGAACAAGGCAAACAATTTTCTACATATAGTTTCTACATATTAATTACAGCAAAAAACTCAGAAACTCATAATAAACCAAATAGTGATCAAGAAATCCAAGAACTATAATGACTTCTTCCATTATATTTTGAGGAATCACAGACGATGAAGATAGAATCTATTGATCAGCTACTGAAAGGCACCCCAAAAGTAAAAGTCCCAGGAATGTCATAGTTAAAACTCAGAATTCTCATGTAAAAATATTAACAACAAAAATAAGCAATCCTGAGAATCCAGAAAGGATTTTTTGTATCAAAGTCACAGCTAAGATCACATAAAACATAGTAGCTTCTACTTTAAAGTAGAGGAGTTCTTGAAATACAGTGAGCCAAAGGGCAAAAAAGATGCAGGTAGACTTTCAAGAAAGATTAACTTATCCTGCCCAAAGCTAAATAGGCTTCTTACAGGGAGAAAATATCAGATATTTAATGGAATCAAGACTTTTTAAGTATTTCTGATTTTTTTAAAAAATCAGCTAAACAAGATCACTGAAATATAAACAGAATTAAAAGGATCCTAGAAAAGTAGATTTATCTGAGCAACTGGAAGGGCTACATGATAATGTAGTGCTAGCATTCTAAGAAGAGAAGAGATAAGTATTTCTTCAATTAGTCAAACAATCAATACACATTTATTAAGTACCTACTACAGGTCAGGCACTATGCTAAGTTGATTAAGAATCTTAATGTTTTCAGAACTTTGATGTTTTCAAAAGATACAAAGGAAATTAAGTAAGAAAAAGAATGCCTGGATGGCAAGGAGTTAGGGGCAGTTGGTCCTGCTCTATGGAGGCTTAAGAGGGAAAAGAGAAAAGAGGATAAAAGGAATATACTAGGGCAGTGGCGAATGTTTTTTAGATTGCTTGAGCAAAGTGAAATTTCAAGCTGCCTATGAGCCCCCTGTATTATCCCAGACAGTGGGGGGAGGAAGAGTTTGAACTGGGTAGCTGCACAAAGGAACAAGGCATGCAAAAAATGTCCTTGGGTGCACAGTGGAGAGGGAGAATGGAGCAGCCCTCCCCATGCCATCCTGGTACCTGTGCCATGGCTTTGCCACCACAGTACTAGGGCAAAAAGAAAATAGAAGCTGCAATTCCTCTTAACTGGATATGTGAGGCAAAAAAAAGTATACAAACACTGAAGAATGGATGGGGGAGGGAGAGCAGGCATCAGACAAAAAAGGGCTGAATGAACACTCACACCCACACACAGAGTTAATGTGTGGAAATATATCAAACTCAAGAAGGGAATAAAAATGGATGGCAGGGGGTAGGGGTGGGGCTGTTTAATAGAAGATAATTTCTCTTCCTTAGGAGAGGGAAAAGAGAATGGCTGAAAAAACTGTGGCATATAAGTGTAATGGAATATTATTTCACTATAAAAATGATGAAAGAGATGACTTCAAAGAATTCTGGGTAGTACGGAATGATGCAGAATAGAAGAATCAGGAGATCAATTTATATGTAGATAAAAACAAAGAAAAATAACTTTGAAAGATTTAAACTTTGATCAATGGAATTTCCAGAGGATCTAGTATGAAATATGTTATGCATCCTCCAACAGAGGTGGTAGACTCAAGATGCAGAAAGAGACATTTATTTTAGGAATTCTTTTTGCCAATTTTATTTGTTACAAGTGATTTTATTTTATTTTCTCAGTTTACCTGGGGAAGGAGGAATAGAGAAAAGAGGTTAACAATACTGATGGTGAACCATTGAAACATTATTTTAAAATGTACAGAAGAGGACAGAAGGAAGTTTAGAAGGAATTACAGAAAAACAAGACAGTTTTGAATGTGATGTGTGGAATATACAATATTCTTTTTAATAGAACAAATCATCCTGGCTTACAATTTCATATATAATCTTTATTCTCCTTTATAAATAGAAATAATAAATTTTTTTTGGTGTTTAAATTAACAATAAAAAATTAAATTAACAAAACAAAAAAGCATCTTATCAAATTGAAGATAAAATTTTAGTTCACATTGTTGCTAAAGGTCACTTTTGGTGGGATAAAGGAGGACAGATTTTTTTCACTAATCTGGTCTTTCATTTTTGGCCTCCCATAATTCAATTCCTCAACTTATTACCAATTAACTTTATATAAACCATGCCAGTAAACTCAAGAGTTGTATGAAGTGGTCTTTCTTTTGTGTTCATTTTCACTGAAAACAAAAAAGCAAACTGACCTGAGATTTTGTCACCAGATGACAGCTGGCCAGATGTGACTAGTGCTGGTATTTGTGTAGGGCCAGGTGGAGATTGTGTCTTGATGGAATTTATGAGAGACCCCTATAATAGAAGACAAAAAACAAACAAGTAAAACTGTCATGATTAAATATATTATCATTGAAACTAGAAAAGATATACAAAGATAAACAGTACAATAAGCAAACAAACACTTTAAGAAGTTAATCAGTTTTGAATATATTTACATAAATAAGGAAATGAAAATGGGCTGTTTCACTTACATTATTAATATTGCCACATTCTGAGACTCAAGGAAGCAACATGATGTAGTAGAAAGAGTACTGGATTTGTAGTCTGGGACATATGTTCAAAACCTGGCTCTGCCACATAATATTATGTGATCTTATAAGTGCACTAACATTTTAAGGATGCTTAGTTTCTCATCTGTAAAATGAGGGGGTTGGTAAGAATGACATCTATAGTTCTAATTCTCTAAAGTTGGAATCCTTTTGTAATATCAAAAAATTCCGCTGATCATTATGATAGCTGTTGTATTATTAATAGCCATTGATTGATACCCAATGATACATAAGCATTATTCATTTAGTAATGCTTTTAAGTGAATTATTTTATTAATCACAATGCATCAAAAATACTTGAAAAAAATAGCAATACATTGCATGTGACACAATGATAAAGGGTCATTTAATATAAACTTGTGGGTCTCCCTTCTCTTTAGCAATAACACTGTGGTACTCCTATAAATTGAAAACCAGTGACCTGTGTAATTCAACCAATATGCTTGGCTTCTACCAGTGGAGCTACAAGTGCCAAAATAAGTTTCTGAACTTTGCCTCTGTGACTTCCTATATTAGATGGTCTAGCCATAACCTGCACCTTGCTTCAAATATATCAATAAAATAAATATTTTGAAGAAATGAATGCTTGAATTAAAATATGTGATTTTGCCACTGAGGACACTTCCTCCTCTGACACAGGTTGAAACTCTTTATCTTACTAGATGGGCTTCACTAGTTGTGGTGGTCAAAAAATTTTCAGTGCTTCGTGGCTACTCTCTATATTTAGCTAGCAAGGGTGATTCTCAACAACAAAGACTAACACAACAGTCACCCTCAGAGCCTTTGCAGGTGGCAGGTCTGGCCAGAGCTCAAAGTATGTTGGCTCAGCCTTTAAGACCTCAAGATTATCTCCAGGGTGTGAGGCAGCCTCAGAAGAGACTTTAGAAGAGGTTGCCCCTCACTGTGAGCCTTCAATGATTACTATGAATGAGCTCTAAAAGTCTGATAAGCTATTAAAATTATCCTTTTCCCAAAGCTATCAGGAACACTAAGAATAAAGGAGTTTATATTAAATGTTTTGAGACCATAGCAGTGACTTCTAGGAGAAAAAGTCTGAGTTCTAAAATTCCAACTCAAATTCAAATATGTAGTCATCTTCAGAGAGTGTGTGTAATACAAGCTTCTTGTAAAAAGTTGGAGGGGGCAGCTGGGTGGCTCAGTGGATTGAGAGCCAGCCCTAGAGACAGGAGGTCATAGGTTTAAATCTGGCCTCAGCCACTTCCCAGCTGTGTGACCCTGGGCAAGTCACTTGAGCCCCATTGCCTAGCCCTTACCACTCTTCTGCCTTGGAACCAATACAGAGTATTGACTCCAAGACAGAAGGTAAGGGTTTAAAAAAAAAAGAAAAAAAAAACGAAAAAGTTGGAGCAAATTCTTTGCTATACTTTGTCAATATCTCCTCTCACTTTCTGCTGTCTGCTAAGCCCATTCATTTTATTTTTTAACCTTCCTGAGACTGATGTCTTATCTGTATAGCACAGTGTTGTTCTTTTCAAGGAGGGCAATGTAAAAGCCTGAAGCTAGATACAGTGAATGTGTCTAGTGCTATCCAATCAGGGTTAGACAGTGGATTACAAACAGAACTGAAAAGTATGTGGGGATGATAACAAAAAACACAACTTACAACAAAAGAGAACCTGAGTTCCTTATGTATAAAAGGAGGTGGTTAGAGTAGATAAATCTGAAGAGCCTTTCAGTTCCAAGTCTTTAATCTAATTTCACAATAACAAAAGATGAAGGCACTCAAAATTTTACTCAGAATAACCTGAACTAAAATGCAAAGTCTTGCAACTGAAAAGTTCAGCCCTAATGACAAAACTGAATAAAAGAAGTCATTGACCAAGTTAGGACAGTCACATGGAAAGAATTACAGGCTCATAGCTCAAGTAAATACATGAATGGTACCTATGCATTGTTACCATCACATGCTAAGGCAAATATTAAAATGTGTAATGCTAAAAGAATAAAAATCATTGAGTTACCTGCTTAGGCTGATTGGTAGCCACTGTAGCAAACAACTGGAGGGATGATTTGGCTGCTGACTGGGGTACTGGTGACCTATTTTTCAAAAGGAAGAGTATAATCACAGAAACAGGCATGGATTAATGAAAAAATTACATTTAATTTTTTTCCTAACCATTTATTACATTTATCATTTTAAAACATTCTTTTCTTTTTAAATGTTGCATCCTAAATTTTCTCCCTCTGTCCCACAACTTCTGAAAAGGCAAGCAATACATCAATTGTACAAGTGAAATCATACAAAACAAATGTCCATATTAGGCATATTGCAGGGGAGAATAAAAGGAAGAAAGTGAAGAAATAATACTTCAGTTTGCACTTGAGCTCATTACTCGTCTCTCTGGAGGTGGATAGCATTTTTTCATAAGACCTTTGGAATTGTTTTGGATCACTAGTTTGATCAGAGTAATACATTTTCCACAGCTGATCATCATTACAACATTGCTATTACTGTACACAATGATTTCTTAGTTCTTCACACTATACTGCATCAGTTCATAGAGTTTTTGTTGTATCTTTCTCCTCCATCATTTCTGATAGCACAATAGTACTATATCACAATTATATGCAACAACTTGTTCAGCTATCCCCAAATTGATGAGTGTCCCCTCAATTTCCAAATGTGTGTGGATTCTGGATAGACTGATTGCCACCTCAGGATCACAGACATCTGTTGACCTCATTTTTTATGTTGGAAAAATGTCTCATCCCAAATTTTTGTTGGCTCTGAGCTCCAAATTTGATTTGAGGCATTATTTTAAAGACGTTTGGGGAGGGTATGTTGGGAAGAGTACAGATGGATGGCCACTTCTAATACACCATCTTGGTTCCCAATCATGTTTATTCTAAGTTATCTTAGATGACTTAGAAACTAGACAACAAAAGTGAGAAATTTAATGCAACTCATGTGACATAATCTCTAACTTTAAAATCCTTTAAATGAAAATTGTGAGTTCAGGAAGGAACCAAATCAATGTTCTCGAGTTATTTCCCCTTTTTCTACTTCTTAGAACCATTTTATTACAATTGTTTAATAAAATGGTTCTGAGGGTTAGAAAAGAGGAAAATTCTCATTTAAAGGATTTTGTAGTTAAGAAATTATTATTAGACATTAATTCATTGCTGGTGGAGTTGTGAATTGATCCAACCATTCTGGAGGGCAATTTGGAACTATGCCCAAAGGGCGCTAAAAGACTGCCTGCCCTTTGATTCAGCCATAGCACTGCTGGGCTTGTACCCCAAGGAGATAATAAGGAAAAAGACTTGTACAAGAATATTCATAGCTGCGCTCTTTGTGGTGGCCAAAAACTGGAAAACGAGGGGATGCCCTTCAATTGGGGAATGGCTGAATAAATTGTGGTGTATGTTGGTGATGGAATACTATTGTGCTAAAAGGAATAATAAAGTGGAGGAATTCCATGGAGACTGGAACAACCTCCAGGAAGTGATGCAGAGCGAAAGGAGCAGAACCAGGAAAATATTGTACACAGAGACCAATACACTGTGGTAGAATTGAACGTAATGGACTTCTCCATTAGTATCAATGCAATGTCCCTGAACATTCTGCAGGGATCTAGAAGAAAAAAACCCACTATCCACAAGCAAAGGACAAATTGTGGGAGTAAAAACACCGAAGAAAAGCAACTGCTTGACTACAGGGGTTGAGGGGACATGAATGAGGAAAGACACTAAATGAACACTCTAATACAAATACCAACAACACGAAAATGGGTTTGAATCAAGGACACATGTGATACCCAGTGGAATCATGCATTGGCTAGGGGAGGGGTTGTGGGAGGGGAGGAGGAAAAGAAAATGATCTTTGTTTCTAAGGAATAATGTTTGAAAATGACCAAATAAAATAATGTTTAAATAAAAAAAAAAGAAATTATTAGGTGAGTTATGTTATAGTCCCAAAATCTGCTGTTGTTGTGTACCTATAAGTGTTGTATATGACTTCTATTTTATGATACTTGCCAAAAGCAGAAGGCATAATGTATTTGGAAATGCCTATCATTATATTAACTCAGTAGCAGTATTTAGGTCTTTCCCCACTGATTTTGGGGAACTCAGAACTTCTTTATTCACCTGCTTGGGCCTTTGGTAATAGCTAACTCTAAGCACAAGGAGGTAACCCTGCTATTTGAAGGGAAGCAGGTAACACATCTCCATATAAATGCTACTGCACCAGTTCTCAGGGATAGAATACAGAACTAATGAGTTTGTGGCACAGTTTGGAGTTTGGATAAGACTTCTCACCAGACAAGCATCATTATACAATAGGGGACATAAGAAACATTTGGAGATAGAGCTCTCATTGTACTTGGTTAACAAAGCACATCAAAGTTTCACTCATACATTGTACATAAAAACAGGGAACTGCCAATTCAAGTCACTTAAGAGTTTATTTACCAGAAACAGGACCAATTGACCTGCTAATTCAAATCACAGGCAAAAATTCCATATTTGATTTCCAATCAACTAAGTTGCCTAACACCCTCAACCAGATGCTATGATGAAGGATGGGTATCAATGCAAAAGCTATGGCATCTAGCTTCATTTCTCAAAATTTTTCTTGGCTTTAGAGCAAGGAAGTTGACTATTTTCCCCCTCAAAAATAAATCTGAGGAGGTAAAAGAAAAGTATAATGTGACATATTGATAAGACAAATCACAATTTTTATAGGCAAACTTGAGCTTCTCCTTTTGCTGTTTCACAGAAATCCACAGACATACTTTTTCATGTGATCACAAAAGGCAAACAAATCCTCTACTTTCCAATATTGCTGGACCCATTACTCCTCTGGAGGGATAAAACAAAGCCTCTTGAAAATCATTTTGGGGGGCAGCTGGGTGGCTCAATGGATTCAGAATCATCCCTAGAGACAGAAAGTCCTAGGTTCAAATCTGGTCCAAGATACTTCCCAGCTGTGTGACCCTGGGCAAGTCACTTGACCCCCATTGCCTAGCCCTTACCACTCTTCTGCCTTGGAACCAATACAGAGTATTGATTCCAAAAAGGAAGGTAGGGGTTTATTTAAAAAAAAAAAATCATTCTGCCTTCAAGATTCAAAGCTGCCTCCCCCAGATTGAATGATGCATCAACAAAGAAACAGAGAGAAAAAGAATGTATGAGTGGGAGTCTTGGAGCCCATAGAGCACCTATGCAGAGAGGGAAAAATTACTTATAGAAATGGTTTGGTTTTGTGGTAATTCCAAAGCAAAATGAAGATCACCCCACACACACACTGCCCCTTGCTTCTTTTCTAAATGACAAATAGTAGAAGACAGAGCAAGAGTAACAAAAGAAATAGCTCAAGTACAATTTCTAGAATTTCATTGTCATCCAGAACAGCTCTAACCTGAAGAAAAAAGGAAACCATGGACAAATAAAACAAAGTATAATAATTGTTCTATTTACTTGCTCTGATACCCACCTCTGGGGTACTCCAAGTGCATAAGTTTGGGATACAATATACTGTAACCTACTAAAACCCCAAGTATGACAACATTAGCTATTTAGACACAAACTAGATGGCAAAAATCTGACCTGAGGAAAAAAAATTTCTTTCATAGCAAACATAGTATTTCCAAATAAAGATGACCCAAAGTCTGTTAAGATCACAAATCAAAAAACAGAAACCAATAGCTAAAGTTGTCCAAAGGTCTCAGTTTTACCATGTGAAAGAAGGCTGGACTAAATGAGGCTCATTAATCAGGGGTCTGTGAATTAAAAAAACATTCTGGTAAAATTGGTTTTCTTTGTAATCTTATGTATCACATTTTGTCATTTAAAAACATTCCACAAGGATTCATAGAGTTCACCAGATTGCCAGAGAGGTCCATAACACAAAAAATGGTTAAGAACCCCTAGGCTAGCTAATGTTCAAAGTCTCTTGGTGGTGCCATCACCCAAAATGGGAAAGGTAGAAAGAAGGTACAATCAGGAGTTATTGGGATATAGTTGCAAGGGGTATCAACAAGGAACCCAGAGAGGAGAAATTAAGACTAAGTATATGGATTTGAAAATCACCTGTACAGTCACATTAATTAAATCTCTGGAGACAAATGATAGTTTCAAGGGAGAGTACACATGAGCAAGAAGAAAGAATAAGATGAAATATTAGACTCATACTTGGAAGGAAGATGATGAAGAGTCCCATAAAAATCTTAAACTCAGTATGACCACAACAGAACTTAGTATCTTTCTCTAAAAACTTTTTAGCTTCTCAAATTCATCAGGAGTACCCCCCATCATTTATAAGTCTGGCTTACAACCTTGACACTGGTGATTATTCCACAAATCCAATCCATTATAATTCCTAAAACTTGTAAAACTTTCTAAAAATTCTATAATTTCTAAATCTCATTTACACATCCCTTCCTATACACTCACACAGTCAATAAATAACCTGATGCATAGTGCAGGCCTTTACTAACTCCCATATGGATCCTTCTAACTGGTTTCCCTGCTTTAAGTTTCTCCCCATTCCAATCTACCTTCCACTCGGCTCTTAAAGTGATTTTAATAAAGGGCAGAATTGACTAGTTCATTGCACTATAAACTTTAGTGGCTTCTGATTCCTTTTAGATAAAATATAAAATCCTCTATATGGCATGTAAAGCCTCTTTCTAACTTTTCAGTTTATCACATTTGAGAAGGCAGAGGTTGCATTTCCCCCTTTTTTTGCATACCCAAAGTTAATCACATCAAGCACAAAGGGCTTAATAAATGCTTATTGGTTGACAAAAGTATTTCCAATCCAAGACTGGAATGGACTAAAAGGATCAACATCTATTTATTTCGTTTGTTCTGCCTTTCTTTGTTACCTGCCTCCCATTACCCCCATATTTAACATAGTGCCTACACATAGTAAGGGCTTAATAAATTCTGGCTGATTGAATGACTGATGTTAAAAATTTTAAAGGCTGAATTTAAGGGGAGGAACAAAGGTCCAGTTGTGTATATTTTATCCAGGCATAGTAACTTGTTAAAAATAGAATACTATGTTGATTCAGTGTATTTTCAAACTGTGGTGCTACTTAAAATATTACCTTGTTAAAATGAAATATACTTAAATATTATGTTTACACAGGATATCGGCTATGAAAACTATTTTTTAAAAATAAAAGTTCCTTGCCCCAATTACTTATAAAAATAATTTTTGAGTGTTTTAAAAAAATTTGAATTCCAAATTCTCTTCCTTCCTCCTTGAAACAGTAAGCAATTTGATATGTTATACAAGTGCAATTATGCAAAAAATTCCCCTATTAGCCATGTTATGAAAGAAAACAAAATCAAAAAGACTCCCAAGAAACAATAAAGAAAATTTAAAAATAGTATGCTACAATCCGCATTCAGATCTCAGTTGTTTGTCTGGAAGTAAGATAACATTTTTCATCATCTGCCCTTCAGAATTGTGCAGGTCTTTGTATTGCTGAGAATCGCTAACTCATTCACAGTTGAACATTGTACAATATTGCTATTACTGTGTTCAATGATCTCTTGGCTCTGTTCAGTTTACTTTGCATCAGTTCATATGAGTTGTTATGAAAAGTATATTGATACAACTGCTTGTGGAACAGTTTTAAAGCACAGAGTGAAGATAGGAGACTTCATGCAACTCAAGAGGAGAAAAAGTTGGAGGAAAAAAAGACTCAACTTAAGGCTTTATATACTGCTTCATAGAAACACTAAGAGTATATGTATTCAATAAGTTTTTCTGAATTAATAAAGTATAAGTATTCAAAAGACTATTTAAAAATATGAGATCACTTATAAATTAATTGCTATTCCTAGAAGTATTTTTCTTTCCCTACTCTACATGCCAAGTGATTTTGAAACAATATAAATCTTTACTATGTTATCATGGGTAAATAAACGTAATTATTAGTTAACTTATAACTTGGTTCTGCCCTACGATTAACAGTCTGGACTAGAAGTAAATCGTTTCTTAAGTGTACATTATAAACATTTTTTTCAGCTGGTGAGTCAAGGATATGTTTAGTGGAATATCTCATACTTTAGCTGGTAAGCTGCCCTTCTCCAGTGAAAAAAGATGCATTTCTTCATTTAAGTGTCACTGCCCCAAGTGAATAGCAAGTTGCTCACTTGGTAGCCAGTCTGGCATACATTTCCTTAATGAAAGTACTGGATTTTAAAACCAATGATATTTTTTCTCCAAACCAGGCTCAAATTTTCCACTTCAGATTCAACATCACAAAAGATACCCTAACTGTAGCAAGGGAAAACAAGGGAGCTGCCATATAAACTCACTGAGTACAAAGCATATGAAGCCTTTCAATCTAAAATGGAAGAAGAACTTCAATGCCCTGGAAACTAGAAAGGTTCATTTTGTTTTGGAAATTCAGAAAAGAAGGAAGGACCGGGCTTGAATCCTGACCTAGCAGACTTCGATTTCCACTATTTCTCCCAACCCTTTTTGTATGTGAGTTTTCTTTCTTTCTTTTTTTTTTTAACAAAGTTCACTAATATAACAACATGTTGTATGCATAATAACCTTGGACAAATCGTTTTACTTCTACTGCTTCTTCATTTATGAAAGAAAGAGATGAGAATAAATGACAGACTCAAAGAAAAGGCAGATACTTCAGAGGCCATTTAAATCTAACCTATACATGAAGAAGACTCCTTTTACAAGACAGCAAAGAGGTGGGGCTCTAGACTCTACTTGAAGACCTCCAGTATGTCCAGGCAGTACATTCCATTTTTGGTGAACTCTTGATAGAGGTATGTTTTTCCAACTATTGTTCTTGGGTTACTTCCCAAACTAACAGCATGTGATTTAATGAATTTAATACAGTAACATTTTTTAAAATAAGGGAATCACAAAGATTTTCTTTGGCGGATTATAAAATTAGGGTATAAAAGCTGCCCTCTCCTTCTGAATATTCTCTCCTTTCTATATTTTTGTGATACTACCCTCCTCTGGTTTTCCTTCTACCTATAGTTTCCTTTGCTAGAGACCATTATTATATTACTATGTATTATTTTTGTTATTATATGTAATATGATATTATTGATATAGTACTATATATTAAAATATGTATTACTACATACTATTATATATTACTATATGCCCCCAACTAGAAGTGTTCCCCAACCCTGTGTTCTGGGCCTTCTTCTCTCTCTCTACACTATCTTTTGGAGACTTCATCAGCATCCATGGATTTAATTATCTCTAGACAGATGACTCAGATCCATAAATCCAGCTGTAGCCTTTCCCTTGAGCTTCAGTGCTATACCCCTCAGGGCCTCCCAGATATTTGAAAGTAGATGTCCTAGAGACAACATCAAATGTAAAAATGTTCAAAACAGAGCTCATCTTTCTTCCTAAACTTACCTCTTTCAAAACATGTTCATTTTTGTCAATGGTACTACTAGTCTTTCTGTCTTACAAGTTTATAACCCTGGAACTGTCCTTGACTCCACCTCTCACTCACTCACTCCACAATTATTAGACAGATCATGCTATGCCACCCCTCTTTTACCTAACTTCTTCCTTTTCCCACAGTTGCTACTTTAGTTGAGATCCTCATTACCTTTCATCTAGATTACTACAATGGTCTCCTAATAGGTCTCTATACTTCAAGTCTTTCCCTTCTGGTCCATCTTTCACATTGCAGATTTGACCAGGCATTTTCCTATCCAATAAATTTTCCTGAATCCCTATTGCCTCAAGAATAAAATATGAACTCCCATTTCACTTTTAAAACACTTCACAAACTGGCCACAGCCTATCTTTTTAGCTTCATTGGCTATTTCTCCTCCTCTCACAATCCACCATACAAACTAGCTTTCCTTCCATTTCTCTCACGCAAATTTCATCTCCAATCTCTATGCTTTTGCCCTTGTTATCTATCCCTCCCATTCCTTGAAGGCGCTCCCTTCTCATTTCTGCCTCAGAGAACTGTTTTTCTACAAGACATAACTCCAGCACCACTTTCTACATGAAACTTTTCCTGATCTCCCGTGTGTGTGTGTGTGTGTGTGTGTGTGTGTGTGTGTGTGTGTGTGTGTGTGTTTGTTTGTATTCCTGGTTGTCTCCCCCATTAGAATGTAAGCTACTTGGGAGTAAGGATTATTTTATTTGTGATATCTATATCCCCAAACCTCATCTTCCAGTTCTGCTTGCCCCTTACTGGACCTTAAGCAAGTTATGTAGCACAGTGCATCTTCACATACTACAGATATTTCATAAATGCTTATGCTATAATGGAGTCTTAATAATCTTTATTTTTTAAATCAACTGAATTACATTTCATTAATAAGAGTGAGTTGAAGCAAAAGTCACTTGGTAAAAGATTACTGCATGACTAATGAAAAGTTAGCAAACAATTCTAGAAATGATGATAAAACCCACAATGAAAGGAACCTGAGAGCAAAACACCCTGTGGCCTGCCAGAGCCAACGCTGATTGACTGAATTATGTGCAATAGTAGAAAACCAGTAATGTGGCCTAACAATGCTAATTTCTTAATGTGGAATATAATCAAAACTAAATAAAGAATTGTTAAGAGCTGATCTAATGGTCACATGAATGTTTCTGAAATCTAAAAGAAATCATTTCCACAGGATATATACTGGATAGTAATACGCAGAATAAAGGTGAACCCACATTCTGAACACCACATATACATTTCAAGTCATCTATTCTCAAAAGAATAGGCTTTCAGAGGAATGGCTAAGGGATGAAGCCATAGGAAAAGCAAGAAGGTCTTGACTCATGTTTAACACTTTTAATGAATACTTCCAAATTAAATTTTTGCAAATTTGCAAGGAGGAAGGGAGGAAAGAAGAGAGGAAGAGAGGGAGGGAGGGCAGAAAATTAGACATGGAGAGACTACCACCACCAACACATATGATCAGGAACTTAGTTTGGTACCTCCAACCCAAAAAGGTAGATTTTTGCCCTGCTTTGCCTGTCTTCCATCTGTCCATGATTGAATGCAGCATGTGTGTCCTTGCAAACCCACCCCCATATGCCACCACTCCTTTCCTATGTCTGTGTCCTGTATCTGGTCCCCATGTATCCTCCCCAAATTCCCTTTGTCTTCTTGGTTGGGTCAGGCCCCTTTGTGGTTGCCTCCAGCCCATATCTGCATGCAAATTTCCATTATGTAAAAACTGATTATTACTTAGAGGTCTGCAGACTGGTCCACTCACATAAAGCAAGAACTGTCTGTAGTCAGATCTGTGTTTACAGAAAATCACTCTGGCAGCAGTGTAAGGTTGGATTGAAGTGGGGAAAAGACTTGAGAAAGAGAAACCAATTAGGAGGCCACTACAATAATCTAGGGAAGAAGCACAAGGGTCTGCCTGTACTAAGATGGAAGACAAATACAGAAAATTAGTCATCAGATGTGAGATTTAATGAAGGTAGATACAGCGAAATTTGCACCCATGTGAGGTAAGTGGTGTTATTTTCTTTATTTTCCAGATAAGAAATTGAGACACAAAGAGGTAAAAGTGATTTTCTTAGGAGGAGAGCTAGGTGGCTCAGTGGAATAAGAGTCAGGCTCAGAGATAGGAAGTCCTGGTTTTAAATCTGGCCTCAGATACTTCTTAGCTGGGTGACACTGGGAAATTCTCTTAACTCCGACTGCCTAGCCCTTACAAAGCACTTCTGACTTGAATCAATACATAGCACTGATTTTAAAACATAAGGTAACGGTTTAAAAAAAAATAGAAAAAAAAGTGATTTGCTCAGGATCATAGAGCTAGAGGAAGAATCTAAAGTAGGATATGAACTTGGGTCTTCCTGCCTCTTAAGTCCTGCACTATCTACTATACCACCTAGCTGCCACATAAGTGTTTCATTGAATTACTTAATAAACATTAAGCACTACTATGTGCCAGGTATTGTGCTAAGCACTGGGGATACAAAAAGAGGTAAGACAGAAACTGGCCTCAAGGAGCTCATAATCGAACGTGAAGAAAACAAGCAACCTAATATGTACAGACAAGCTATGAGCAGGACATAACGAAGAGGGGAAGGCACTAGAATTAAGAAGGGGTGGGGAAGGCTTCTTGTAGAAGGGGGGATTTCAGTTAGGACGTAAAGGAAGCCACTGAGACCAGTAGGTGGAGATGAAAGAAGGTGTTCCAGGCATGAAGGAGGGACAGTTAGAGAAAGTGCCTGGAGCTGAGAGATGGAGTGTTGTTCATGGAAGAGGCCAGTGTCACTAATTGAAGAATACACAGCAGGGAGGAAGTATAAGAAATTAATGCAGACCAAATGAAATTTCATACATTAAGTTTGCTCAGGGTCAAAATGCAATACCAGAGACATTTCCTAAGTACAGAGGAATAGATACCACTTCAGAAATAGAAAAATACCAAAGTATAATGGAAAGAGCACTGGTCACAGTCAGAGGACCTGGTTTCAAGGCTTTTCTCTGCCACTTATGTGTGACTTCAGATGATGTCTTTTATGAGGGGTAATATGTGAGGCAGTATAGCATACTAGAATTCACACTGGATCCAGGAGTCAGAAAAACCTCAGACATTTAGTAGATGTGTCTCTGGCAAATCACTTAATCTCGCTAAACCTAAGCCTCTTCAGCTATAAAATAAGGGGCCACAAAAGAAGAGAGCCTCTGAGACTTCTTCCAGATCTGTGGCCTCTCTAAGGTTGTTTTTTCATTTGTAAAATGGGAAATAGTAATCTCTGGACAACTCACCTCATAAGGTTACTGTGATGCTTCTTAAAACCTTAAGCATTATGTATGAATTGTTATTATTCCCACAGGATGCATTTTTTAAAATTTATATACTATTTTAAGGACAGAATAGCAGAGTCTGAATTATTCCACTACTAAATACTTTATGAACCAATCAATTTATCTACCCACTTGAGGAAAAGAAATCTTGACAATAGATAAATTGAAATCACTCTAATATGTGCGTCTCAAGAGCACAGTCAACAGGCACAAGCAACAGCAATTTCAGACCAGGGGCAGGGATGGAGGAGTAGTGATGTTTTCACTACTTAATGTCATGCATTGTCTTAATAGTAAATTTTTCTGTCTTCCTGACATTCAGAATATGTAAAATTCCCAATCTTTTCCACATATAATACTCCCTCCTGAAAAGTGCAGAGTAGCCTGAAATATTATCTTGGTCTAAATGACTGCATACCAAGGTCAAGAGCAGAACCAAAAAGCAGACAAGCTCTGTTGTTTGGTTGCTGGAATGACCCTGAGATAACCAAAAAATTGCTAGAATAAGCTGAGCTATTCAGTGCTTGATGGGAAAAAGAGAGACAATTACAAGGATACATGGGACAGGTCTATTTAATAGATTAGAGATAGAAGAGTGAACACATTTGAGAACTTAAGAAGAAATAATATCCTTTTTAAGGCAGCTACAAACTAAAGTATATTAACAACTCTGCAAGCCAAAGGCTAGCTCTGAGGGGAGATCCCCAATTAATGAACTGTCTGGAATAATGATGGCAAAAAAGAAACTTAAGTTCGGGGAACAGATGTATACTAAAGAAAATAATCACCAAACAGCAGTTCAAACCCTCAAATACAAGATAAAAGGGCAGCTGGAAGACTCAAAACCGACATGAAATTTTTTTGAGAAAGTACTTTGTTTCCCTTCTCAAAAAAGCAGAGAACCTAAAAGAATACAAATGACTAGAGGAAGGAATCAAGGGCAGGGAGGGACTGTTATCAACATAAACTCTACCACTGAAATGCACCAAAATCAACAATCTGAATTACTGAAGTCTATTTTCTGAAACTCATCAGCTAAGAATTAAAATTATGACACCCTGTGTTTAGTCACCACACTTGCAACTTACAGTTTTCAGCATAACAGCAAAATGAACAAAATTTGAAGAACAAGTCTAACCCAAAAGACTCTTTCCTTTTGCTTAAACATTTTAAATCAGTCGTTCCTGAAGAGTCTACAGAGTTTGAAAAGATGCAGAATCCTTGAAAACACAAAGTGAGGGGCAGCTAGGTGGCTTAGTGGATTGAGAGTCAGGCCTAGAGATGGCCTAGAGATGGAAGGTCCTGGGTTCAAGTCAGATCTCAGACCGCAGACACTTCCCAGCTGTGCAACCCTGGGCAAGTCACTTAACCCCCATTGCCCAATCCTTATGACTGTTCTATGTTGGAGCCAATACACATTATTGATTCTCAGAAAGAAGATGAGGGTTTAAAAATAAATAAAAACCACAATGTGAGCACATGTACACTCTCTCCCTCCGTGCACGCACACACACACACAGAAGTATGCTTCAGAATGTTTCTGCAGAGAAATGTTCAAATCGTATATAGCAGCAATACTTTACTCAACTGGCAACTAATCCTTATTACAGAATTTTTTGTTAGTTTAATAATGTAAGACACTGAAGAAATGACAAGTTAAGGGAAGTAATTACATACCCTAAAGCTGCAGTGGGAACTGGGGGGCTATTTGTCAATTCCTGCACATTTACTACTTGAGGGACATTCTTCAGAGTTGATTCTGTCAAGGAGGTGTTCACAGCTATTAAATAAACAAACACATTATTAATTCCATTAATGAATCAAACTTCCATCATATATAAATTAGTAACCAAAACATTAACTTATTAAGAGACTATTTATTATATAAAAGAAACCAGTTCTAGGTAATGCTTGGGATAAGGAAATGAAGATATTTCATTTTCATTTCTTAAAGGAATACTTGCCTTGTCTAACACTACCAGCATTAGGTAGGAATATAAGCTAATATAAGCTATCTTCAGCTAATGATGAAATAAAACTTTGAAGGACACCATCAAAGCACTGAAGAGGCGGAACAATTAACTCATCTGGGAACTAAGGAAAAACTGATCTCTACTTCAAGGAGGTATAAACTTAGTATCCTATAATCAGAAGGCTGGAGGGATCCTGAGATGTCACTTGGGCCATGACTGGCTTTCCTTTTTAGATGCCTAATTGGAATTTTAATATTTCTATTCCTCTTGGAAGTACTAGGACTCCTTAGTTAGGAAATACAATGTGGTAAACACAGGGAAAAGAGTACCAGTGTTGATCCATTGATTCATCAACAATCATTTACCAAGGGCCAACTCTGTGTCACATACTGTATACTAGGTGCTGGGCCTCCTCCTGCCCCCCAACATAGATGGGAATGAAGGCATTTCAATCTCCCTAGGAGTTCAATGAGATTGGTGCCACTGCTTGAGGGAGAGGAAAGGAGCTTTACTTCCACGTTGACTTGAGACAAACTCAAATAAAAGAACATGTGTTAAAAGCTCCCTCCCTCCCTCCACCCCCAAACAATATAAATACATACAGAACAAATACAAATTACATATAAGATAGTTAGAAGGGCTCTCTATAACACTAAAACCAAAAAGAAAGCAGCGGAGTGCTAAGGACTCTGGACCTGTAGACAGGAGATCTGGGTTCTGCTTCTGCTACTTTCTGGATTGTGTGATCATAGACAAATCACTCAGCCTCTCACAATCTCAATTTCCTCATCTGTAAACTACAAATATTAACTGCAGGCTGTACTTACCTCACCGAATTGAGTAAAAGAATAAATGTTAAACATTTCTCAAGTCCTGAAGTGCTACATAAACATGAGCTATTATTATTCCTCCTACCCAATAAACTCTAATGGCTCCCTTATTACTGCTACAATTGCATAGAAACTCCCCAGTTTGGCATTTAAAGCTCTTCACAACCTGGCCCCTTGCTTTCTTTCTAGTCTTCTAACACATTATTCTCCTCTACAAGCTATGGTCTGGTCATATGGGTCTGTTTGCTCTTTCTCACACACAATGCTCCCTATCCTGGCTCTGCAGCTCTCAGAATCCCTGGCTATCTTTAAGACTAAGCTCAAGTGCCCCTTCTGCTAAGAGTCCTTTCCTAGTTCCCTTAGGGGTCAATGCCTTCTCATCAAGGGCTATCTTTCAATTACTCACCAATTACCTTGAATGTTCTGGTTTATATAAATATATTGTCTATGTCATTAAAGGGAAATGACTAAACATTTAGAGAATACCTACCATGTGCTGCTTAAAGTACTAAGTGCTTTATACATATTATGCCATTTGAACTTAATACATAAGCTTTATACATGTCATTGATCTACCCTGGCAGGTAGGTACTTTTTTTACAGGTAAGGGAACTAAGGCACATAGATGTTAAATGACTTGCCCAAGGTCACAGCTAGTAAGGGTCTGAGACTGGCTTTGAATTCAAGTCCTCCTAACTCTAGACTCAGTGCTCTACCCACCGAGCCACCAGATGCCACTGAAAATGTGGGCTCTTTGAGGAAAGGAAATAGAAGGTATTAGGATAGCAAGTGGTTAACTGGGGTCACTGAGTGCATCATACTGACTCCATCTTATGACTCAATTCTAGTTATCTCAATTCCCTTTCTATTCAATTATGGGACTTTAATTAAGACCAAATTCTGTCTTGTGAGAAAGCTTTATTCAATTGTGGAAATTGGGGAAAAAAACCTTATTGCATTGTTTGAACTTAGCTCTAAATGGCTGGGAAACTAGACCACCTGTATCTACTGTTTAGAGAATCTTAACTAAGGACCAGGTTATGCCAACCACATCCAAAAGTCAGTCAGTCCAAAGACTGATGCAAGTTTTATCATACTTGTACATCTCAAGCAATCTAAATGTCCTATCTGAAAATTGGCTCCATACTGATCCTTCAATTATTGTTTTCATGGTCCTTTAATTATTTACAGATACTTCGAGGGAATGGGACACCACTTTTTCTGAATTCAGGGATTTGTACCTGTTTGCTCTCCTCCTCTCACCGAATAAAGGACCAGCCCTAAGCTGGGGCACAGGTCTGGTCCCAATTTGTTGAGTAATTGGCATGCATTGCTTAATAAATTGATATGCTTAGAAAAATGAAACTTTGTTTCCTCAGTCATTTCATCTTTCACCCACTATGGAGGGAAGATTATTTTTGCTTTTCTCTATACTCCCAATGCTTAAAATAGTTACTGGTACATAACACAAGTTTAATACATGCTTATTAATTGATTGGTGAATTGAATGAAGGCATGAGGATTTGGAGAGATCAAGAAAACCTTTCACACACCAGTGGCACCAGAGTTGGGTGTATTAGAAGAAAAGAGATTCTATGAAGTGAGAAAGGGATGCATTCCATGTAGAAAGAAGGCAGAGTCAGGAAATGTGGTCTGAGGAAGAAGGGTCAGTCTGACTTGATCATATAGCACAAAAAGAGGAGTAATATACAAATACAACAAAGACAGACGATAGGGTGGGGTCAGTTTGCAAAGGCCTTTAAAAGGCAATGGAAATAGTCAATATTTGATCCCTAAAAGTAATATTTTGAGTTGGAGTTTAGTGAGTAGGGAAGTAATGTAGTCAGATCTGTGCAAATGGAAAGTCACTTTGACATCTATGTGAAGGATGGATCAGAGTGGAGAGACTTGAAGCCATTTCAATAATTTAAGTTAAAGCCTAGTAAGACCTAAAATAAGGAGGCATCTGTGAGAGCAAGGAAGGGTAGAAGCAAGAGATACTGTAGAGGGATTGCTGCATTCCCGTGGACAGACAGGTAGGCCTGAAGACAGGAGGTCCTGGGTTCAAATCTAGTCCCAGATAACATCCAAGCTCTGTGACCCTGGCCAAGAAACTTTAAGCCCAAATGCTTAGCCCTCACCAATATTCTGCCTTAGAATCAATATGAGAGAGACAGAGAGATCGAGACACAGAGTGAGAAACTGTACAGGTCGAAATGGTAACATGGTAATTGACTAGATTGGGAAAGCGAAGAATCAAATAGTGCTAAGGTTATGAATGTGGAAGATTAGAAGAATGTTAGTATCTTTGAGAAAAATGGATAAGATATAAAATGGGGGATAAATTTTGGGGAAAAGACTAATGAGTTCTATTTTGAACATGTCAAGTCTGAGATATCTCCAATATATCCAGTTTGCAATATCTAATGGGCATTTGATGATATAAGATTAAAGATCAGGAGAGAGATTAGTTAGAAATAGAGATCTTTTGAGTCATCGTCTGCACAGAGATAATGAAATCCTTGGAAACGTGTGTGTGAGAGAAAAATACACACACACAAACACACACAAGACCTAGGAGATACAACTCTCAGGAACACTTATATCTAAGGAATATGATAAAGATGACAAGCCAGCAAAGGAATCTGAGGTAGAAGAGTCAGAAATGGAGGAAGAGCACTAGGAGAGAATAATGTCACAAATACGTAGAAAGAGTTGTAAGAAGAGTATGGTAGATGTCAAAAGGGAAAAAAGGTCAAGAAGGAAGATTGTGATAAAGTCAGGAATTGTACTGCAAAGATTGGGAAATAGATGGAAGGAAGAGGAAGACAACCAATATAGAAAAGTGTTTGCCTGAGAAAGAAGAGATTTAGAATGATAGCTTAAGAGTATAGGAGGGTCTAATGAAGGATTTTTTTAAGATAAAGGAAACTTGGATATATGTGAAAACAAAAAGGAAGGAATCCATAGACAAGGAAAGACTAAAGATTACAGAGGGAAAGATGACTGAAGGAGAAACTAGAATGACTAGAAGATAGAAATGGATGGGATTAAGGACATACATAGAATCCACACACAGAGTTGACCATGGCAAGAAGGATCACCTCATAATCAGGAACCAGAGAAAATGAGGAGAGCATGAGGCAAGGTATCAAGGGGTTCTGAGATGAATAAAAGGGAAGAAGGGGCTCATGACAAAAGGTCTTAGTATTAAAGTAAGAGTGGAAAATCAGGAGAGCTAGGTTTGAATCTCAGCTCTGTTAAGAGCTGTGTAACCTTGGGATGATAAGTCATTTTGCCTATCTAGGCCTGTGTTTAACAGTAAAATAAAGATACTATAAGATAGGCCTCTAATGTCCCTCTGAGCTATACAATGATCTTCTTATCTAAATGACTTATTAGACCTTTCTTTTTGTGTCTACACTTTAAAAAAATTCAGGGAAGGTCTAGGTATTCTCAGCCTAGGGATTAAGAAGATTTGAACATGACTTCAAATAGCTAAAACTGAAAGTCACCTTACAACTTGGACATAAGCTCCTAATAGGTATGAGACACCAATTACTTAAAATTTTAAATCCCATCATGAAGAATTTCAAATAGATTTGGGTCATCAATGAAATAAAAATAATGAATTATTTAGGAATTCTACCTAGTAAAGACTATAGCCTTGACAAATACCCTCAAGGTGAATTCTTAGCACCAAAGAAGAAGAAAAATTACCTTGGCAGTCAAGACCTTTATCAAAGAGAATATACTACCATTCTAAGTGCATATTGTCCCAGGCTAGGCACTATGTAAAGAAAACTTCATAGACCAAATCCTTACTTTCTAGGAACTCTCCCCTTAAAAGAGATCAGACTCCTTTTTGAAGAGGAAACAGGTACAGAGAATTATCCTGGGGGCCTTACTGTAATTCTAATAGCTGATTATGAGTCTGAGAATCTGCTGGTTGCACTCTTACCTGGAACCTGATTGGCCATTAGCCGTTTCAGGGCAGCGGCAGCAGCTGCTTGTGGGGCTGAGATGGTGACAGAGGGATTTGGTGCCCCATGTTTCACAGTTTTGGTTGCAAGCATCGTGCTGTCAGCCCCTTGTGGAACAATTTTGCTAGTAGATGTAGACACTGATTAAAAAAAGTATGATGAAATCTGGATTTAAGTAAGAATGCTAGTGAAGACAGGAAAATTTGATAGCTAAAATGATAATACTTCCCTTACAGGCTTCCCTTTACAGCAGTAAAGAATGAAGCACAAGAAAAGCACCCACTTCTAGGAACTTGGGTAGAAGAATACCTCTGAGACGGAGGCTAATATTTTGGGTCTGTATTTCCCATAAATTCCATTTCAGTCATCTCTTAACACTGCTCTCTGCAAATGATGAGACTGAAGCTTGGAGTCATAAAATGGGTCTACCCAGAGTTAGTGGCAGAGTGAGACTTCAGACCTGCCTGTGCCTTCTATTAGAAGTCACCTGCCTAGTTATAGCTATGAGTTTTGTCACAGAGGAGAGAATAGTAACTATGGCAAGATAAAAATGAAAATACATGCTTTGGCTTACTCCCAAGAGAGCAAGTAGCATGTCCATAGGCTATATTTAAGACATGAGAAGTGTATTTGTGCCCTGAAATTTACCTACTTTCCTTTCCTGGATGCTGACCCTTCTGTTTACTTTCCAGGTTAAAAAAAAAAAAAGCCTTTGGGTCAGTTGATGACAGAGAGGTCAAAAAACAAACAATGTAGCATCCTAAAAGGAGCGGCAGGTACAAATCCTAGCTTAGTCTTTTACCGGCTGTCATGCTGAGTGATGTACTTTATGCTTTGAGCTTAAGACTCATCATCTCTAAAATGGAGATAATCAGAGCTGCCTTACCTACCTTTCAGTGTTGTTGTAAGACTCTGAGAGATCATGTATACATAAGTATTTTGTACAAGGGGATATAAATGGAAGGTACTAGTATCCTTAGTCCATTGAGTTTTGGAATAATAAACAGCAGGAGTAGGCTATGACTAAAAACCTCTCTGTACGGGGGCAGCTTAGTTCAATAGCTAAAAAGCCAAGCCTAGAGATGGAGGTCCTGCATTCAAATCTTTGGCTTCAGATACTTCCTAGCTGTGTGTCCCTGGGCAAGTCACTTTAATCCCAATTGCAGAGTCCTTACTATTTTTCTGCCTTGGAAATGATACTTAGTACTGATTCTAAGACAGTATGGGTTAAAAAAAAAATCCCTCTATGAAGAGACATCCAAGTCTTAATAGGGGAAAATAGGTTTGGTCATTATTTACTTACTTAAACCTCCCACCAGATTAGGAGAAGAGCTGAGCAGCAGATGAGATTTTGTGAAAGGAGGAGTCTGATTCAAGAGAGTGGGCTGGATGGAAGAAGTGCGAACCACTGGGGCATGGCGATGGATTTGGGCTATTACATCCTCATCTCTGTATACAATCTGTGGTTCATCATTCTCCAAAGACTGAGAAATGGAGGATGTGGAGCTCACTTCATCCAAATCTTCATAATATCTCTGAGACAAGAAGGCTGATCGGGAGAGACTGGCTAAAGAGGAAAAAAAGGCCAAAACAATGGGCAATGTTAAATCATTAAAACAAACCAAAAGGAATCTCTACTGACAAGAAAGAAAAATTTGATTCTGTAGTAAAATACTAGCGTCCAAAATTTGTTTCTCCTACTTACTACCTGTGTGACATTGGAAAGGTGTGGCCCTGGCTCTCTTGAGCTTCACTTCCCCCATCTTTAGAGCAAGAGGATTAAAGTGGACTAGGAAATTTCCCAAAATCCATCCAGTTCTAGAATACAATATGATACATAAAATACTGCAATGACTATTTTAAGTGGAAGTAGTAGCTGTTGCCATTTGTAATCAGGCTGATTTCAGGTTTTTAGCTTAGACACTGCTCCAAAAGCTCCCAGTTGTGGGGGAAAAAGTATGACTATCAAAGAAAACGGAAGAGAAAGTGAGACAGAGGGAGTGCTGGTCTAATAGCCTGCAAATGAGCGGCTCCAGAGAAACGTTTTCAGAGTAGAGCAATAATAAGCCAGAAAAGTAACAGACCAGCTACTTTGGTGTTTGGAGAGGCTCAAAGAGGATCTGTTTCTGTAATTGCAGTGATGTTTCTAAGAACAGCACCACATAGATGGCAACCACTGTCCTGTGACTCATCTACAGATAAACTGGACTCACACAGAAAAGGATCTGTGGAAATGGACCCTTTGAATCAGAGAAGTGAATGAAAAACACTAGACCTAAGCCATTGCCCTCCTTGGAGTTGTTCTCCAGACTTGCTGATCTACAAGGCATATACCAAACAACCCCAAGCCTCTGTGGAAACTACATTGCTTGAACGAGGAAGTTCAAACCCAGTGAGTGACAGTTGTTAAGAGCTATATGGAGAAGATGAATGGGAAAAGAGCAACTACAGATTTCTTTTTCATCCATTTATTTAGTCTCATGAATCTTTAACCTCATTATTCACTGATTAGCTTTTTCACAGAAACACCATTCTACAACATCTCATCTGTCCTGGTATGTGCACTGATGGTAACAAAGCTAAGCTCTAGTGTTAGGTCCTAATGGGATAGGGTGGGGATGCTCACAGAGATCAAGAAAAGTGGCAGAATTTCCCCCGGGAGACTTGTTACCTGAGCAAGAGGCTCAGTGATGGGCCTAGGGCACAATGCTTTCTGCCAACCTTCCTAAAGCCAAAAAAAAAAAAAAGCAGTAATAACACCAGCTAACCTCAACTTAAGACCCTCTGCAAGTCTCAGCAGACAAAGGGACACTACAGAATGACAGATATTCTGTTCCTCAACTAGTGTCCTCCCTTTTTGATGTTACTTCTCCATCATTGGATGGAGAGAGGTACATCAGTCCCAACAGGCAGCAACACCACCAATGTCTCAAGGGAGGGTGCAGAGACCCTTAGGGGATGGTGCTATAGAGGTGATGGCAGTGTTTCATGAAGACTATTATGGACATGCTCCCCTCTGCTGCCACCAATGCCAAGGCCAAAGCCAGCTCCTTGACATTTGGGTGGACAAATGACCTTGTCCAATGATTATCTATACAAGTCTGTCTGTTATGAAATACATCAAGCATCAAAAAAGATGAATGTTTTCTAAATGTCACTAAAATATACTAGGTTTGATTTTGTTTACTGACAGGACATATCTTAGAATCATATTATGATAATTAGGAACCAAGCCATTCAAGAAAACGGACTTTTGTTCAAATCTGGCCTCAGCTACTTCCTAGCTGTGTGACCCTGGGCAAGTCACTTGACCCCCATTGCCTAGCCCTTACCACTCTTCTGCCTTGGAGCCAATACACAGTATTGACTCCAAGACAGAAGGTAAGGGGAGGGAGGAGAGGGAGGGAGGGAGGGAAGGAGGGAAGGAGGGAAGGAGTGAAAGAGGGAAAGAGGGAAGGGAGGGAGGAAGGGAGGAAGGAAGGAAGGAAGGAAGGAAGGAAGGAAGGAAGGAAGGAAGGAAGGAAGGAAGGAAGGAAGGAAGGAAGGAAGGAAGGAAGGAAGGAAGGAAGGAAGGAAGGAAGGAAGGAAGGAAGGAGAAAGAAAACTGACTTTTCTCAGAATCCACCTCACTTTTGGAGGGCAGCTTTGATTTACACCCTGAAACTGAATTTGTCTCTGGATAAAGTTCTTTCTTAAGACAACAATGAATATACATGTCACTCTGAGTAGAGAATCACAGAATGAAAAAAAAATACCCAAGGTTTCAGTATGTTTGACTACAAAATCCATGGGGGAAGACACCTTTAAAGATGTCATTTTTGCTTCTTATATACCCAAAACATTCAAACAGCTACTAGACGTGGGACCCTGGATAAGTCAGCAGAACCCATAAGGCCTTGGTAACTTCATCAGTAAAACAAAGGGTTTGGGCCAGGTGGCCCCTAAGATCTCTTTATGCAAAGAGCCCCTTATATAGAATTCTTAAATAAAAAACTTAGTAACACTGAGATAAATCTCCAGTCTCATCTTCAGGGTCCTCTTTCCAAAGTTTCATATCACAACTCATAAAAGAATTCTCATCCTGTGACCCTTGTTTATGTTGTAGGATTTTAGATCTAGGGACAATGGGACCTTAGAGGCCATCCATTCCAACCCCCTCATTTTATATATGAGGAAACCTAGAATACTTGTTCATGGTCATAGAGATAGTATACTGAAAATAAGATTTAAACCCAGGTCCTCCGGCTCTTGAGCTAGGGCACTTTTCCACTTTACTACTCAGTCTAGCCAACATGCTTGGGCTTTCTGCTACATCTCTTAACATTGTGTCAATTAACAAGGGAACATGGAACTTGCCCACCAGGTATCCCTGACTCTCATTGCACAAAAGATCCACCTCCCTTTCTGGTTATAAATCTCATAGATACCAATTCTTTATATTGTGCTCCTGTGCAATTCTTTTTGATAACAAGATGTAACCTATTCATGCCAACATAAAACCATCTATTTCTCTTTTGGTGGTCATACAACATTAATTTTTCATAAACTGAAGTATTCCATGGTTCACAGGCTTGAAGTATCATACTAATAACTGATATTTAAAAATTGGGTTTTTATTTCAGGGAGAAGTTTGGAATCATTAAAACTATTACATAATTTCTCAAAGGCCTAGTCTTCTCTTCTCCTTCTGGCAATTCTGGAGCTAGTATGTTGTACATCCACAATATCTGCCTAAGGAACATGTACTGATGGACCAGACTATAACATTTGTTGTTCTTGTTCAGTTTTTTCATCCATGTCTGACTCTTTGTGATCACATGTTTTTGTTTTTGGTTTTATTTGGCAAAGATATTAGAGTGGCCTGTCAATTCCTATCTCATTTTACAGATAAGGAACTGAGGCAAACAGGTTTAAGTGACTTGTCCAGAGTCACACCACTAGTTTGTGAACTATAACTCCATATGTATTAACTCCATACAGCTATATATCATAATTTGGAAAATAGACCATCCACTTGATTTCTTACGTGGAATAGTTAGGCTGAGCTCATTTAAGTAAAAATGGCTCTCAATAGACAGTGAGTTCTTTTAAGAGCAGGAAAATTTTATTTTGAGGATTTTCTTTATATCCCTAGCATTTAGAATAGTGCCTGGCAGGTGTTTAAATAAAAACTTGCTTTCACTCATTTTGGAGGGTTTGCAGTGTTCCCTAGAACACTGATGCTATTAACACACAATCTTCCAAACTAGAAAAAATTGGAAAAGCTCGCCATTTATGGGGAACCTCTCTCATTTTTAAAAGAATCATGTATGATTCTGATGTACACATGAGAGGAACCTTCATTAGACTGGTGAATTACCTGAAGGCAAGGACTGTCTTTTGTCCTTTTTTGTACCCCTAGTATTTAGCACAGTGCCTGGCATATAGTAAGAGCTTAACAAACAAACAAATAAATAAATAAATAAAGCACCTGAACTTCTGTCTTAGAATTGGTATCAGTTCCAAGGCAGAAGAACAGCAAGGGCAAGGCAATTAGAGTTGTGACTTGCCCAAGGTCATAGAGCTAAGAAATGTCTAAAGCTACATTTGAACCCAGGACCTCCTATCTCTAAGTCTAGGACTCAATCCACTATATTAGCTATCTATAGCTGCCCCAATGTGGAGAAGAGAGAAATTACAAGAAAATGCAGCAAGACAAGAAGCTGGAGATTGATCATTTGTCAATCAAAGGAAAATTCCATTTGGAATGTTACTGGGAAAAGCAGTTTGGAGCCAAGCCAACGGTGACTGCTTTTCAGGCTTTGGGATGGTGGTGACTCTGAAGGAAAAAGCTGGGTTTATCTCTGGGACTTGGGATAATCAAGTTGGAGGTGGCCTGGCTGATTTGAAGGCAGAAGAAGGACAATAGTCCAGATATCTCTCTCTGACTGGCTCTGTTTCATGCTAGTGACTGAATTGCCATTTCTCTCAATATCCTCCACCCTAACACTCATTGTAGATAATAGAGAAATCCCACCCCTCTTACCTTATTCTCCATCTTTCCTGTTTTCCCCAATAAACCCTTATTTGAGATAAAGAAAAGAGTATTTCTTCTGAAACATCATAGCTCACCCTAAGTGACTTAGAAGGAGGCTGAAGAAGAGGGAAGGGGAAACTGAAGGGCAGAAGAGGGGAGGAAGGGAGATTGGAAGAGGGAAGGGAAGTATAGAGGAAGGAGGGTAGGCAAAAGGAAGATAGCTGTCTAATCTATTAGTTAGCTAGTATCCATCAAATATACTCCCTCAAAGATTATCTATTACACCAATAAATATTTATTGGTTGACAGTATTTAGGGCAGCATTTTGCTATATTTAACAAAATTATTTTTTATAGTTAGCAAATATCAAATACAATAGAATCATATATTCTCTAATCCTTTCAGTCAACTGTGTGACAGTAAGGTCGTAGTCTTCTTGTAGAATGTTTTGTGAGTCTGCTTGTTCCTTTTCCACACCTCCATAAGGACATAGGATATTTGTATAGATTATTCTCATCAAGATTTTGTAGAGATGGGAGAGCGAGTAAATGGGTTGGTAGTTCCTGATATTACCTCATCTGAGTTTTTTCAGTTAAAAATTTTATGATTTCCTCCACAAGTATTTAATATCTTCCTCTATTTAACACATTTTGGGAATTGATCCCTCAGTATCATCAAATTTTGTTGCCTTCAGCACAAACTTCCCCTGAGCATATTTGGTCTAGTTGGGCTGCTTTTCCTATCTTTTCTTTAATGACATTTCAATTTCCTCATGAAGTACAATGAGGAGTTAAAATATTAGAGAGAAAAAAAGATAGTTTCATTGTCAGTGATGAAGAAAAGTTTATTATAGTAATTATCAAAGATCTCTACAGAATGAAGATAAAGACAAGATGCTCCATATAAATAGTTTAATACTCAGTGACTTCAGTGCAAACTTTCTATAAACTTGTTTTCATGTATTTTCTTACTGTTTTTAGGTTATAGTGCTTATTATTTTCTATCCACCTCCTCCATAATATATGCAAAGGAGTTTCTAAATTAGTGCTGCTGTTTACCACCATATCTTTATTTAATAAGGAATTCAAGTGTGTGTGTGTTGGCTGAGGTATTTTCTAGGTTCTTTGGGTCTTTCTCTTAGGAAGATTAATTTTTCATGACGTGTTTCCTTAGGAAATAGTGATAATCTATGCTGATATAGACATCTTTTGTTAACTTTCAATGTTAGCAGTGTTTAAGTAGGTTAAGCTAGAACTGCCTCAATTGTAGGCTACATCTTGTTGTCATTTGACTTTCTTTTAATTTGATAATTGACTCTGAGCTTTTCTCTAGCAAGTCACTGATAGATTGCAAATTCATTTCCACACTGATAACCAGTTATTGCCCATTTGGTAAAAGTCTTTCATTTTTGGAAAGGTTATTCTATTTACTGCTTGGCATGTCCAATGCCTTCTGACTTTCTTCCTGAAAGAATACATCAATTCTGGAATAGCTACATAGCACAGTGGATAGAGGGTTAGACTTGGAGTTGGGAGGACTCAAGTTTAAATCTAACTTCAGATACTTCCAAGCTGTGTGACTCTGGGCAAGTCACTTAACCCCAACTGTCTAGCCTTTGCTGCTCTTCTATCTTGGAGTTGATGCTAAGTAGAAGGTAAGGGTTTTTAAAAACCCCCAAAAGAGTGTATCAGTTCTAGGCAAGAGGTAAATAGTCCAAAAGTCCTTAGTGTATCAATTTTTAAACTTCTGAACCATGCTTTGTAACACATTTTTACTCTTTCCCTATGTTCACCTTTGCACTGAAGTCATAGAGTTACAAACTATATTGATTTAAGGTGGAGTGTCTTTATCTCCTCATTCTTTAGAAATGACACTTATGCATAGGCTCCAGTTGTCTTCAAAGTGGTCTTCTTGCACTTATCATGAGTATTGTAATCTGAGACGACTAAACGTTCCATCAAATGTCTCTAGATACACAAAAATCCCAACTCTACCAACTTGTTCTTCTCTCAGTTTTCCTTTTAGTTATTATTACCATTTGTCTTCTAGTTTCCTTTATAGTGAGAATTATCCACTTAGAGGATCCAGTACCACTTACAATACTAAAAGCTAAGATCATGTTTATAGACGATCTAAAGTCGGAATTCTTAAATCTGAGATCTGTGAACTTAATTTTTAAAAGTATTTTGATAACTGCATTTCAATATAATTGGTTTTCTTTATAATCCTACAAATTTTATTTTATGCACTTAAAATCATTATTCAGAGAAGGGGTTGGTCCATAAGTGTTATCAGACAATCAAAGTGGCCCATGATACAGAATAGCTTAAAAGTACCTGGTCTAAAGTACTTGATCTTTAGCAGCTTCTGCTGCCTTTTTCAACTCTCTGTCATATTTTTAAAACAATGGAAGAGGAATACACATGACTAAAGGCTAGTTTATATTCTTCTTTCCATCACAGGTTGCCATTACTAAAGAATTCATTGCCATTTGGCCCAGGCTAGAGGTGATAGGGATCTATTACCTTACTAAGCCAGGCTGACACTTACACATGGAAAATAGTGTGCTACTATGGTATTACTAAATGCCAGTTCTTAGTAAAACTATAAATGGATATAAGACATTTATATGATAATTTAAACAACTGTGCTCTATGGTTTTAAATAACAAGGAAGGAAATCTTAAAGTATACACAAACTTATTACCCTTCCTAAGAATACTAATTACATGGTTACTGAGCTGCACATACTACTGAAAAAAGGAATCTAGCTAGTACAGCAAAATTAATTTAGGAAAATCAAGAGTAAGTCCTCTTTAGTTTTCTTTAATTACTGAAAAACACCTGGAATGATAAACAACAGTTCTGATTAGAAAAAGGGTTGTCAAAAGAAAAAGGCAATTTTAAATTTTAGATCTTGAATGAAGTTGTGTATGTATACAGAAATTAGAGTGGAAACATTAAATTATACAGACCATTCAATGGCAGGAAGAGTTTTTATGCAATTATCTTCATTTTCAGGTAAGTATTTCTTCAGACCAAATTTTTTGAATTAAGGCCTCAGTGGCTTATCAACCTTACTTTGTCTCAGATCCAGATAGACAATTAAGTTCTATGTTGTGCCCTCAAAAGCTCAAATTAATGACACAAATATGTTATTCCTAGGTAAAATATTCTTCCCATTCTCTACATAGAGGAATTGAAAGGACCTTCATCAAGGCTTCTGTATAAAGTCCCATTAAAAATCTATGCTGTTTCTCTGATCTATTTTTCAGATTTATAAAAAGCAATGTTTACCTGGTGCAGTAGATCTTATGGGTGGGGTCTTCCTTTTGGCCAAAAAATTCCTCAGCTGTGCCTGTTTCACAGGGGACAGTTTAGCTGCAAGAAATCATATAAACCAATAAATGCTCAAGTGTCACTCAAAAATATATGCAGAACATAAAATAGATGAAAGAGTTGAAAGAGGAATTATTTTACCTGGTATTTTGGGTAGTGGTTTGGTGTGAGATTCAATGGTGGTTTTCATTAAAGCATTGCGCAGGCTTTCAAGGTCACTGTCAAAGCTAAAAAAAAAGGCACAAGACCATACAGAATCATAGTATATGCATTGAGAAGCCAATTCAGCTAGCACATAGGTACCTATTATATTTCAGGCATAAGGACAAAAACAATACTATATCATTTTGCAAAGAATTTAGGTAGATATGGATGAGGGGGGTTACAACAGGTACCAAAAAAAGGAAATTCAAATTTCATAAAAAATATTAAGGAGAGGAAAAACAAATTATTAAGGGAATCAGGAAAGGGCTTCTGTAAGAGATGGCCCATTAGCTAAATATTGAAAATGTCTAAGGGTACCAAGAAGCAGTCAGGAGGAGCAAGAATGTTCCAAGCACAAGAGATAGATTTTTTAAAGAAAGACGAGAAATACAGTATGTATGGGGCAGAGCAAAAGGGTCAAATAGCCTGAAACTCAAAGCACATGAGGGAAGAAGAATAAAGAGTGATTACCTAGAAAGAGGCCATAGTGATTTTCATGCCAAATAAATGGGTTTAAATTTTATCCTAGAGGTAATAGAGAGCACTAAAACCTTCTTGAGCTGAGGAATGTAATTTTCTATTAAGAAACTGAATGTGATATAAGGGGAACCAAAAGTATCATAAACCCTTGGCCTAGCCACTTGCATCACTGAAGCTAGAGTAAGGTGAAGCAGCAGAAGTACAGTGGGCTCTCCACCCTCCATTTCCATCTCCTCCAAATAGATGTAGGAAATGTACACCAGGTCTAATATTGACTGGAAAATCCAAGGGGAAAAGAAAGTCATTTTTCTAGCCCAGGTTGGCTTAGGCAAACAGAAACATCTATGCATAAAGGGCATGTGAATGTGATCTGGGCAGGAGCATGTTGCAAAGCATTCCAGGACAGTAAAAGGTGGTTCAATAGGACCAAAAGAGGTCTTGGATCCAGCAAAGAAGAAAGCCCTAAACTCATGTAGGGTACAGAATAGGTAATAGCTGGTAGCTCTCACTTACAAACTAAAGGAGACTTGTACTAAGGGGTAACATTCCAGAATGAGAGGGCAGAGCAAAGGAAGGTTTAGACCTGTACAAAACAAACTCTAAGGATGTCTAAACATATTGATAGTTCTTTTTGCAGTGACAAAGAATTGGAACTTGAGGGAGTACCTATCAATTAAGGAATGGCTAAACAAATCATAATATATAAATGTGATGGTTTCAGAGAAACCTGATTAGTATGAACTGATGTAAAGTGAAGTGAGTATAACCAGAATAATTTATGAATGATGACAATATTGTAAAGACTATAAATAACTTTGAAAAGACTTTGGAACTCTGATTAGCCCAATCTTAGAGAATGCATAATAAAACTTGGTATTGACTTCTGTGTAAGGAGATAATGAACTCAGAACAAAACATTTCTTTGGTCAATAAGGAAATCTATTTTGCTAAACCATACATTCCTATAATAGGTAATTTACTTTTTCATGTATTTGGGAGATAGGGGTGGGAGGGAAAGATAGTAGGTTTTTGCAGAGTGAAAAAAAATTTAAATTTTTAAATCAAGTGCAATTGGTTATATTTTTTAAAAAACAAACAGGAAAGCAGATAAAATTCTGAATTAGCAGTTTCCAATATGTGGGATCAGACTCCTGGGTTGTAGGAGTATGAGATAAAGAGAGGGAGAGAGAGAGAGAGAGTAAGAGAGGAAAGAGGGAGAGAGTATGCATAGTTACAAGGCCTCTAGGGATCTACATACATAAGCAATTCTAAAAACAACAAAAACAAACAAAAAAAATCTATTCTTCATATGCAAATATCACTATTTTCTAAGTGTATAATAGATGGGGCAACAAAGTGATATAGTGGCGAGAGCACCAAATCTGGAATCAGGAAGACCCTAGATTGAGACATCTATTAGCTGTGTGACCTTGGGCAAATCACTTAACTTCTATTTGCCTCAGGTTCCTCATCTACAGATGGGAATAATAATAGCATTTACATCACAAGACAGATCAAATGAAATAATAACTGTAAAGCACTTATCATAGTATATGGCACATAGCAAGTGTTAGTTATTATTGTAAGCTATTATGACACTGTTATGATGAAATAAAATATAAATCAATTTTAAAGCATTACTGATTTCATAGTGTTTTTTAAAAAATAATCACAATTTCATAATCAATAGATACTAATATTAGGACTATTATCAAGTGGAATGGGGGAGGTGGTTCACAGTTCTTGTTTTTTGAATTTATAAACATACTGGAAAAGGTTCAAAACCACTACTCTAGGAAAGGACCTGTTTGTACAAAAATATTTAGAGCAGCTCTTTATGTGGTAGCAAAGAATTAGAAACTAAAGGTTTGTTCCTCAATTAGGGAATGTCTGAACAAATTGTGGTATATGATAGGGATGGAATACTATTGTGCTATAAGGAATAATGAACAGGATGATTTCAGAAAGAGCTAGGAAGACTTACATGAACTGATGCAAAGTGAAATAAGCAGAACCAGTAACTGCAACACTGTGGAATGATCAAATGTGATAGACTTTGCTACTAACAGCAATACAGTGATCCAGGACAATTCTGAGGACTTATGAAAAGGAATGCTATTTACATCTAGAGAAAGAACTATTGGAGTAGAAATGCAGGTGAAAACATGGTTTTTTACTTGTTTATATGGGTATATATTTTGGGGTTTTGGTTCTATAAGATTATTCACTTACAAAAATGAACAATATGGAAATATGTTTTGCGGGATAATCATATAAAACCCAGATGGAATTGTGTTTCAGGTCTGGGAAGGGGAAGGGAAGGGAGATAATGTGGATCATATGTCTTTGGAAAACTTATGTGGAAATGTTTAAAAAAAAAACACTACTCAGAGTTAAGAAAGGTAACTGAATGAAAATAAATTATACTATATTTATTTATCAGATTAAAAAACTACATTAAATTCTTTAAATTTGGGAGGCTACTTGAGGAACTTCAGGTGGTAAATGATATTCATGTTTCCTTGTCTGAAAACTAGCTTCAGGGGGAAGTTAGGTGGCTTGGTGGATTGAGAGCCAGGCCTAGAGAAGGGAGGGTTAGGGTTCCAATCTGGCCCCAGACACTTCCTAGCTGTGGGAACATGGGCAAATTACTTAATCCCCACTGCCTAGCCCTTCCTGCTCTTCTGCCTCAGAACCAATACATAATACTGATTCTAAGAAAGTGAGGGTTAATAAAACAACCTAGCTGCATAAGCAAGGAAAACTCAATTTATTTCAATAAAGCAAGGTATTGGCAAATCCCCTTAATTGGGCTCATTTTAATTATGGCATAATTATAAAATAACTAATAAATGCCATGCAGAAAATGCAGGCTGAAGACATTGATAAAATAGCTATTGAAGAAGTACCATTTTCTTATTAGCTGTCAGTCTGACATACTCCTTCAGTACACAATTCTGGAGAGAATCACCCCCGAAACTCCATGCCCTAATTACTCACATACCTCTGAGTGCTGCTCTGAGAAGGACTGTCATTGGGTATGCTCCACTGAGAAGTTTGGTTATAAAGCCGGAGCTGCTGTAAACTGTTCACCAGGTGATTCAATCTCTTCCTTTGCTGGTTGATTATTTCCCGGTTATTGGCAAGAGTGTTAAATAGTGTCTCTCGCTCTGGAACAAGCAGGCGCCTGTGGAGAGTAATGAGAAACCTTTAAAATTTTAGGGATGTTGGATTACTCTATGCCAATTAAATACCCAAAAATTTCATGTTGTACTGTATTTTTAGTCTTCTTTCTCTCACACCCCTCCCAACTGTTCCCTACTTCCCCAAATCAATTATCCTTGAATGGACTAGAGCTGGTTGAGTAACTGTCTCCTTTGATAAGGGCAGGTCAGCTGTCACTTCCTAGTTGGGCATTTCAGTGGGGCACTCTTAAGGCCAAAGAAACCTTTGGAGAATGGATTAAAGAAGTGTCATCAACAGAATTTCAAATATTTAAGAGAGGCGCTAGAAGGAGTCATTACTAAGAGGAATAAAGAGGGGTTTATCATCCTATCAACACACACTTTTGTTTCTTCTTCTCTTCCAGATGTCTGTCCCATTCCAAGTCTAGAACATCATTCACATCTTGGACAGCAAACTTAACATACTGATGAAGACGCCGAATTTCCTATCAAACAAACAAACAAAATACTTAAAGACAAATGACATTTTTCAGCTTGAGCAACTGTTCACATTCAAGCTTTAAAGAGGAACAATAAACTGACTCTAATAATTCTAAAAGACAGTTATGTTATACAGAGAAAAATCTCAGAATCTAAAAAGATTTCAGGTTTCTATAGTCCAACCCATCCCTGAACAAAAAATCCTTTTGATAACCTCCTAAGAAGTGGCCATCCAGCCTTCATTTGAAAACCTCAGAGAACCTTCTTCCTCTTAATTAGCCTATTCCACTTGTGGTTGTCTATTTTAATCAAAAATTTTTCTTTTATATTGAATCAAACCCTCCTTTTTAAGCAACTTCTATGCTTGCTTCTATTTCTATCTTCTGAGATCAAGTCTATAATTATATGGAAGACACAATACATAAAATGGATCTTAATTCAATTTAACTCAAGAAATACTAAACACCACATATACTGCCCCAACTCCAAAGAGCTTACTTACATCTACTGTGAGATACAAAAAGTTCATAAATAAATACAAAATATGGACTAACAAACAGAAGCAAAAAGTGTACTCCTTTAGGAGCTTGACCAATCGTATAGAACCTTGTAACTAATATGAAACATAATTCTAGGGAAACATTTCATTGGACATTTGGGAGTGGATTGGTCCAAATGAAGGAAAAATGGTTAACTGTCACTGCACACCTGGGGAAAAAATCATAGCGTTGGAAGGGACCACAAGGGCAGGTTAATTCCTACCAGGGCTAAAGAAACATCCCTTGAAAACATATCTGGCAAGGAACTCAAATCTCTGGGTTTTGCTCAAAGAATCCTAGTGAGGATACTTCCCTGTCTCAAGGTGGTCTACTGCCTCAAACCTAAATGTGCTTTTTCTTCAATGTTCCTCATGAAGACTACAGAAGACAGAAGACAAAACGAATAAATCTAATCCCCTGCCTATAATGATGATAGTCCTTTTCTTTTTAACACTCTTGGGAAATGTCAACTAGATGACTTAATGGGTAGAGTCAATTCTGGTGATAGGAAGTCCTGGGTTCAAATCTGACTTCAGACACTTCCTAGTTGTGTGATCCTGGGCAAGTCATTTAACCGCAATAGCCTATCTCTTAGCACTCTTCTTCCTGGAACGGATACTTAGTATCAATTCTTTTTTTTTTTTTTAAGCCCTTACCTTCCCTCTTGGAGTCAATACTGTATATTGGCTCCAAGGCAGAAGAGTGGTAAGGGCTAGGCAATGGGGGTCAAGTGACTTGCCCAGGGTCACACAGCTGGGAAGTGTCTGAGGTCAGATTTGAACCTAGGACCTCCCATCTCTAGGTCTGGTTCTCAATCCACTGAGCTACCCAGCTGCCCCCAGTATCAATTCTAAGACAGAAGGTAAAGGTTTAAAAACAAAAACATCCTTGGGAACCTTGACTTGAAAGTTCTATTTCTTTAAAGAATAATTTTTTTTAAAGTAATACAGAAAGCTACGGTTTCAACTCTCAGAATGAAAATACCGATTTATAGCCTAAAATAATTTAGCTATTAAATTGAAAAGTCTTTGAAGACTAGGACACTGCTATTTCTCTCTGTGGTAAGCATCTGTGAATTTTATAGAGTATGTGCTTAATAAATATTTGATGAATAAATGAGAAGGTTATATCACAGTTTAAACAAGGTCTTGTATTTAAGTTTCTTCTAACTTTGGAATAGAAACTTGCAGATATAAATATTTAGAAGCACGAGGAAAGCACACCAAAAAAGAGAGCAAGTAGAAGCAAGTTAACAAGCATGAAGCTGAAGATGTGACAGGTTCCAAGAATAAAAAGACCCAAATGATGAGAAGAATGAGAGGCAATGGGGCAGTATGCATTAAAGAGCTCTTCTATCTAGGGTTGGCCATATGGAATGAATAAAGAGGTATGATTTCAGTAAGTGATGAGAAGACCTCTTGTCAAACACACACATATGGTCTTCTGGACTGCACAGCTGGCTGAATGGAGGCGGGATGTCCATTTCCTCCACACCACCAACTATGGAAAAATCCTGAAATTCAAACTATATCAAATGATCAAGAAACCTAAAAAGAAACTATACTAAGTGCTTTCTTCTGCCCCAGAACTGTACCAAACCAACAAAAACAGTATCACCTGGCCAGCAGCCCAAAGGAATTAGCTAAGGGGGCTGAGCTATCACTGACAAATAAACCCACAGCCTCCCAGACCAACCAGACATAGGGGTAGCCCGGAGGGCACTGTATCTGGAAGCAGCAAGAGTAAAACGCTCCCTAAAGAAAGTTCCAGGGGGTTGTAAACCCACAGCACGGAACTTGGGTAGCAGCAGTAACCAGTGTGGGCAAGGCAATATACAGAGCAGTATAGCAGCACACAGACCAGGACATCTGGGACTCAGTGCTATGAGTGATGGCCATAGAGGAACCAGAAGATTCAATATCCTGAACCTCAAAAATCAGGTTGGGGGAGGAGCCCCAGGGGAAGGAAGTCAGCATAGGAACCCAATGGACCCAAGGTAAGGCAAAGCAGAGCCAACCACCCCACCAAAATGTTAACCTGGCTCTGCCACAAATCCCCAGATCATGAACTAAAACTGAGCAGATAAGTAAATCAAACACCAACCTGCATAAAAAATATTACAGTGGATCTTGGGATACTCAAAAATTTGGAATAAAGAAAGTAACTAACAACTACAGAGAATCAAAGGGGAAAAATGGATTTTCCCCATAGACTATATACTTAGAAGAAATGAAGCAAGAGCTAAAAAATGAAACAAAAACTAAAGGAAAGAGGTGGGAAGGTGAATAAAATGGCTAAGGAAATAGTAAATCATATCCAAAAAAAAGACTCCTTGAAAATTAAAATAAACTAAACAGAAATCAATGACTATGAATAAGAAAAAAAAAATTAAAACAAAATCAGAAGACTGGGGAAAAAAAAAGGAAATGTAAAATGGGGGCAACTGGGTGGCTCAGTGGATTGAGAGCCAGGCCTAGAGCCAGGAGGTCCTAGGTTCAGATCTGGCCTCAGACCCTTTCTAGCTGTGTGACCCTGGGCAAGTCACTTATTCCCCATTGCCTAGCCCTTACCACTCTTCTGCCTTAGAATCAATGTTGATTCTAAGCAGAAGGTAAGGGTTAAAAAAAAATGAAAAAAAGTAAGATAGTTGATATCAAAAATAGCTAGTCTAGAAAACAAGTCAAAGGGAGATAATTTAAGAATCACTAAACTTTCCTGAAATATTTGATTTTTTAAAAATCCTGGACACTATATTTCAAGAAATCATATGTGCAAATAAATCTATTAGAATCAGAGGGAAAAGTGAAGATAGAAAAATCCATTATCAGTTCCTCAAAGAAACTCCCACTAGGAAAAGTCCTAGGAACATATAGCCAAAATCTAGAATTCTCACTTAATTAAAGAAAAAATTCTGCAAGGATACAGGGAAAAAAAGTTAATGTTCCAAAGAGCCAAAGTCAGGTTCATGCAAGACCTAGTAGCTTCTAATATAAAAAAAGAGATCTTAGAATACAATATCCCCAAAATAAAAGATACATGCTAATAGCCAAGAATAATTTACCCTACAAAGCTGAGAGGGGGAAAAAATGGACCCTTACTGGTATTAAAGGACTTTCAAGGATTTCTGATATAAAGGCCAAACATAAGAGGCAAAAGAAACTTAGAAAGGTACACTTCTTTGAGCAACTGAAAGGAGATGTATGATGATATAGTACTAACATTCTAATAGAGAGGAAAAAGTCCTTTCAGAACCTTCAAACCATATTTGAGGGAATTAATTTAAGAAAAACAAGTTTTTATTATGAAAACCATTTTGAGGTTTTTAAGTGGGAAAAGAACGAGGAGAATATGAGGAAAACACTAGGATGGAAAAGAAATAATTTTGAAAGACTTAAAAACTAAACAATGCAATGTCTAACCATATTTCTAGAGGACCAATAATGAGGCATGTTATTCACCTAACAAAGGCAGAGTTATGATGGACACAAATGCAGAAAGACATCCGTTTTTTTAAAATGGCCACCATATGAATTAATCTTGTTTGACTAGATTTATTTGATACAAGGATTCTTTCTAGTTTTAATTGAGAAGGGAAAGGTTGGTAATAGCAATACCCCATCACAATTTTCAGAAGGAAAAAATCTGTTATCAATAGTAACATGAAAAAAAAATGTCGTAAATCATTAGACAATCAGAGAAATGCAAATTAAAAGAATTCTAAGATAACACCTCACATCTATCAGATTGGCTGACATGACAAAAAAGGAAAATGATAAATGTTGGAAGATGAGGAAAAAATAGGGAAACTACATAATGCAGTATTGGTGGAGTTGTGATCTGATTTAGTAATTCTGGAGAACAATTTGAAACTATATCCAAATGGATTAAAACTGTGCATACCCTTTGACCCAGTAATATCCCTACTAGGTTCTTATCCCAAAGAGATCAAAGGAAAAGGGAAAGGACATATATATGGACAAAAATATTAAAAGCAGCTCTTTCTGTGGTGGCAGAACTGGAAATCAAAAGAATGCTTATGATCGGGGGAATGGCTAAACAAGTTGTGGTATGATTGTGAAGGATCACTATTGTGCTATAATAAATGATGACAGAGATGATTCCTGGGTAAAGTATATGAGTTAATACAAAATGAAGTAAGCAAAACTAAGAAAACAAGGTATACAGTAACAAGAATAAATACAGTGATCCACAACAATTCTAATGGGCTCGTGATAAAAATGTTAAAGTGATGGATTTTGAGGGCAGATAGATACATTTTTTTCACTTTCATTTTTAGAAATATAGCTGGGGCAGCTGGGTGGCTCAGTGGATTGAGAGCCAGGCCTAGAGATAGGAGGCCCTAGGTTCAAATGTGGCCTCAGATACTTCCTAGCTGTGTGAGCCTGGGCAAATCACTTAATTCCCATTGCCTAGCTCTTACCATTCTTCTGCCTCGGAGCCAATATACAGTATTGATTCCAAGATGGAAGGTAAGGTTTAAAAAAATAAAGAAAAAAGAAATATGGCTAATATGAAAAGATATTTTGCATAACTTTGGTATTTTTGTATTTTTTACCTTCTCAATATGTGAGGGAGCATGGAGAGATAAGAATTTGAAAATAAATAAAATTGAAATTTATAAAATGAAGTCCTACCCCTCCCTCTACTACTAAAGAAGAAAGTCATTGAAATATTTCTTTTAATTCATTTGGGGAAAAGAGACTCTATAGATACAGATATTTGGAAAAAGAGGACCCTGGAAACATTTTTTAAAAATGCACAGAAAAAAAAAGGAAGCTTAGAAAATCAGGATGGTTTTGAAAGTGAGGTACAGAATTCATTACATACATTTAAAAACCAAAACCAAGTATTATCAATCACAGAAGATTCATAATCTCACACACAAGCCTCTTTTTGTTCTCTTCCATTAAAATACAAATGTTCTGGTGTGTGTGTGAAAAGTTCAAAATAAAAAATAAAATGTACACAACAAAACCCTATTTAGGCCACTGCCAACATATTCTTCCCTTTCCTGTATTACACTGCATGATATTCCTCTAATAAAAATTCAATTCTTTTTTTTTTTCATTAGAACCCTTACCTTCTGCATTGGAATACTATGTATTGGTTTCAAGGCAGAAGAGTGGTAAGGGCCAGGCAATGGGGGTCAAGTGACTTGCCCAGGGTCACACAGCTGGGAAGTGTCTGAGGCCAGATTTGAACCTAGGACCTCCTGGCTCTAGGCCTGGCTCTCAATCCACTGAGCTACCCAGCTGTCCCCCAATTCTCTTGATTATATGATGGCCTTTAAAATTCTAATACTTCTAGAAAAGGTAACACATTGACCAAACAGTGTAAATACACTTAATCTAACGGCTTTTCTCATTGGGTGTCTGCTTTGCTATGGTGTTTCTGCTCAGCTCTCCTTTTCCAGTTTCTATAAAGCATTGCCAGCACTTTGGGAATTTTCCATCACATTCTGGCACTTAGACAGAATAGTCCATTTAATTTTACGCACTGCTACTCATGAAATTAATGGCAGGCAGTGTGGTGAGACATTATAAACTATCAATTCACTGGCTCAAGCATTAACTTAAAAAAAATAATAATAATTGAATGTTCATTTGAAAAAATAAATCCAAGGGGGCAGACTGGGTAGCTCAGTGGATTGAGAGCTTGGCCTAGAGACAGGAGGTCCTGGGTTCAAATCTGGCCTCAAACACTTCCCAGCTGTGTGACCTTGGTCAAGTCTCTTAATCCCCATTGCCTAGCCCTTACAACTCTTCTGTCTTAGAACCAATACATGGTACTGATTCCAACACGAAAGGTAAGAGTTTTATCTTAAAAAAAAAAAATCCAAGCCAAAGCAACCTTGTAGATTTTTGGCATCTCTTGGCCAGGCTGAAAATATTTGTCATTTCTATTAACTTTATCAACGTTACATCTCTATGAGAATGAAACACTGGTAGATTTAAAAAATGTAAACAGCAGCATTATGGGTTAAACTTATGCTTAGTTCCCAACTTTTTTTCTTCTACTTGGTGCTCTGTTAAATAAGTGGATCTATATACAAAATGATGCTTAACCTAAAAACTGGAGCCTTGTGCTAAAACTGAATACAGATTGAAGGGCAAGAAGGACCTTTGTAGAAGCAGCTGATTAGCACAATCGATAGAACATCATACCTGGAGTCAGGAGGCCCTGGGTTCAAATGTGATCTTAGACATTTACTGGCTGTGTGACATTGGGCAAGTCACTTAACTGACTGTATAACCCATGCTGTTCCTGTCTTAGAATTGCTACTAAAACAGAAGGTAAGGATTTTTTTTTAAGAAAGAAAGAAAAGAAAAACTCTTGTACACTGAGAATAAACTATTCTTTGTCTATTTAAATCTTGTGTTTTGTTTCAATCTGTTTGAAAAGTTATGATTTGTTTAAAATTTTAACTGAAAAATTCACAGTCCTTTTAAAACAAGTAATACTGTATGAATTCAAGAGCTCAATGTTTAGTATTTCAGGAAAAAACAAAAGCACAAAATATGTGAATTTCATGAAAATACCTAGGGGAAGAGTAGAGACCTTTTCTTTTGAGAAATAATTATTCCCTGTAAACCTTAAAATTTCTTAGACTTATAAATGTTGGAAATTTCACCATTGGGAAATTTCATACTTGGAAAATTTCTTACTGATAGTGTATTGGAATGTGAACCCCATTGGCATGAGAGTTTCCTCCTCCTCCCTTCTTAAGATTACTTTAGGACAGAAACCTTTTGCTGAACAACGGAAAGGGCTTTGACCTATGCTTAAGCACAGAACAGGAATTTCTTTGAGTCATGATTGATTTTAGAATTGATACAATAGAGATACTTGGAATGACAGAATCAGGTCTTGGAAAATACAATTTCCACCCCACTCAGTCCTAACAGGATTTAGGAAGGGCTGCAGCATAGATCAAAATTTAATTATTTGAGAATATGACCTCCAACAGACATGTGCAAAGCCCTGACCTCTGGGCGGTCCTGGGTTAAGCTAGAGCCACCATTGGCACAGGGAAAATGATGGACAGTGATTGGTAGATGTGAGAACTGAGGGGAGGGAACTTGGATGGTTTCCTTAAAGAGAGAGGGGTCTGAGGACTGAGGGGGTGGTTGGAGAGTTTTGGCTCTGGGTGTTTGGAGAGGTGCTCTGAGAAGCTTGCTCTGAAGGAAGCTGAAGGTGGGAGCCTCTGAGACTGTTTCTCCATTTTGGTCACGTGAGTAACAGAGACTGATCTCTTTTCTTTGCCCCAGCTATCTAAGGGCTTGGGCCTTTTGGCCCAGCCTAAACAGAAGGGGTATTTAAGCCCTATTCCCTTCTCTCCCCTTTCTCTCTTCCTCTCTCTCTCTATCTCTAATTCCTTTCTTCCTCCTGTCTGTAATTAAACTCTATAAAAGGTTGACGGCTGACTTGAGTTTTCATTTAGGAATTACATAGCTGAATTCCTTGGCGACCTTAAATTAATATATATCAGTCTTTTAAAAGTGATTTCCTTGTTACATCCCTTTTGATTGGAAAACCAATAATTAGAGGAAATGTCACATAACTTTCTCTGCATGGCTTCATAGAGGAGGAAACAGAAACTAACAACAACGAAACCCGATGGAGTCCACAGGGGCTTTTCTTCTCATAAATTATGAGACAACTGTTCTCTTGCTAAAAGGAGTTAAAACCCATAGAAGAAAAACCTGAAAGCACTTTTGATGCCAAGATACCTTGATACACAGGCTTTATATTCTAAAACAAGGGTGCCCTGTCCTTTTTCTAAAGAGAGGTTAATTTCCATTTCCTCAAAGGAAGGAAGATGAGATGGAGCTGACAATAAAAGTTTCGAATTAAGAAAGGGCATTTCCCCTGCAGCAAAAATTCCCCTCCCTGCTCCTGATATTGACAAACTTGCAGGGAAGTGGGCACTAGCAGAAAGGCAACCAGACTGATGAGCTACCAAGAGACGGTGACTGAGGATCTCTGCCTTAGAGATGAAAAGATGTAGAGAGAAATGAAAGAAGAGTTCCTATTCATGCCTGAGAGGGAACCTCTGATTAAGCAGTGATAGACAACACTTATGGGTACCCTCCTTATTCCTTTATTATACTAATAAATCTTAATATGCAAATGTATCCATCTCAATGCTGTGTTCTTTATTTCATTGAAATGCTGTAGTGAAAAGTTCAATAAGCATTTATTAAGTGACTAGAGGCAGCAGGGTATGCTGGTTACATAGGGTACAAAATCAGGATGATCCAGGTTCAAATTTTGCCACAGACACTTTCTAGCTGTGTGACCCTGGCCTAATCACTTCACCTCTCTGGGCCAATTTCCTCATCTGTAGAGTGGATTCAATGGTCTCTTCCAGTTCTAAATCTATGATCTCAAGATCCTACACCTAATGAGTGCAAAGGCCTGTTTTAGGTACAAACTTGAAATCAATAAGTCTAGTTAGAGGACAAATATATACAAAATTACATGTTTGTTTTTAGTAGAAAAAGTATAATTGAATGGGAAAGCCTGGGCTATTTAGATCTGGAGGTCACAACCAATATAATTCCATCTACCTGATGGCTTGTAGCCTAATTATCAGTTAAAGAGGAGAAAATAAAGAGCCTACAGTCTTTAATCTCAGAAGAGCAAGATTAGAATTATTAAAATAAATTTACAATATACTTTAAAAAACCCAAGCTATACAAGCTGTGTATAATATTCAGAGTATTCTTTTGTGGTTCTTTATGTAAAGAAATAGTTCATCAAATACATATAATAATATTTTTTTAAAGAAGAGTGCTAGTCATTTAGCACTATGTCAGTGCAAGACATAGACATGGCTAGTTACCACATTGCCATGTGATGGCAAATGTCACATAAGAACAATTTAAGGGGCAATTAGGCAATGGAGAGAGACAGGACTTCCTGAATTAAATTCTGGCCTTGGATACTTCTTACCTGTGAGATCCTAGACAAGTCGCTTAACCCCCATTGCCTAAGCTTTACTGCTCTTCTGCTTTGGAACCAATACACAATATTGCTTCTAAGATAGAAGGTGAGGGTTTAAAAAATAAACAAAAAAAAAGAACAATTTAAAAGGCCTATTCCTCCGGGTATTTCCTACCTGAAGCTGCGCTTCACTCTTAGGATCCAGAGGTCTCTTATATAGTAAATGAAGATATCCAGAATCATGATTTCTTTCATTCTGTTCTCTTGCCTCTTCAACCCCTGCAAAACCTTCTAGTAAAGTGGTCTTCAGGGTGCTAATGTCACCATGAAGAGACTAAAAGAAATCAAAAGAATATAATGATAAAGAAAATTTTTTTTCAAGACTAAAAAAATTTTTTGAATGAATATGATGATATAATAAAAAGATTAACTGTTTTATTAGATTATTTGGTAAACATTTAGAAGGAAAGGGGAGGGTCATTTGAAAAGAAATTAATTTTCAAACACAAAGATCAAACCAAATCAAAAGGGAAGTCTTCAAATGCACATTCAGTGTGGGAAAAAATGACAGTTGTTCATCTCATCTCATAGGAGAGAAAGGATCAGGACCCAACAAAATTTAACCTAGGGAAAAGAGGAACAATACACACCTCTGTTGTCTCTTTAATCTCTAGGAGAAAGGTGTGCAAATCTTCTGATTCTGTCCGCAGCATCTTCATCTCCTCAGAGGTGCCTACTTGGAAACATGCTTTGGAAGTTCGGGCTTTTAGCTCTTCCATCTCTTTTTGGAAGTGGGCAATCTACAGGATCAACCAATGAGAAAAGCCAGTCCAAACATGAGACAATGAGGATATGGATGACTGTTCCTACTGTAGAACTGACTAATGTAGTACAAAGCTGAGAACCTGCTTCCAGGGAAACAGGTTTTGAGGCCACCTGACTAGGGTGATGTTGATAACCAAAATCCTTTACTTTTAGTACACTTCATTGTACATAGTTGCTTTAGGTTAGGGTAGGAAAAAAAATCTATCTGCAGGATACAACATTACCTCCTCCCCAATTCCAGCCATCACAGGGTCTGAATCTTTCCACTGATGTGGCTGCTTTTCCATCACAATGGCAGGTTGTGGTGATTTGGCCTGAAATGGCAAGTTTGGGAAATTTGCTGAATGAAATACAACATGACCACTAAAAGCAGTCTAGGTATGTATTCAAACATTTAACATAGGTAATAAGTCTCATAGGTTTGATTACTTCTAATCACACATGATAATTAAAAGAGGGTTCTAAAATATGAACTGGCTAACAATATACTGTAAAAGGCATAACCTTGTGATTGGATAAGAGGACATTCAACTTTTTAAGTGTCCATTTTCTCTGAGGTTTTAACTTAAGTCCCATAAGAAAATGATCATAGGGGACTAAAAAAAAATAAAGTCATGTGGTTTACTTCTTGCTTATTTGGGGAAAGGGGCAAGGTGGGAAAAATTAATTGCTAACTTGCATTTAGATATAAGGAAGAAAAACAGACATTCCATAACATAAGATATAAATGAACCAATAGAGAATATAAAGCTACAATCTTTAGTTGAGATAGTGTGCTTCACCAAGGTAGCCTAAACCTCACACTTTCCTAATTGCAATGCCGAGATTTAAATATGAAGTCAAAGAGACTGTTAGAAAGTGATAGTTTCAAAAAAATGTGAATCATATGATCAAATATATACACTTAGTTGAGTTCATCAAAAAGCAAATATAATTTTGGTTGAATCCAAGCATTCAGTACCTGAGTAGTACTTGACTTTGCCACTGGAGCGGTGATCCTGGCTGATTTCTGCACCATTGAGGATACTGGGCTGCTTTGGGAAGAGCGAACTATAACAACAGTAAGAAAACTCAATCACAATACTGTATGTGATATTTATATAATTTTCTCAATCCCAAATGTGAGAAATAAGATGCATAATTCATCCTCGGAGCAGCTATTAGCAATGGAACAATATGAAAGGCTGCTGTGGTTACCATTAGTGGAAAGATTCAGAAAAGGTCTTGTTAGTCACAGGTGCTAGGGAGGGTTATCACAAATCAGCCAAGTGAGAACCAAGAATGAGAATTGAAAATCTGCTGCTGGCACTTCTGACAATGACAATACTGACTCATGAAATACCTCTCCTCTCTGCTCCAACATTCCCTACACCTTTGGAGACAGAAGATCAGCTTCCTCAAACTGGGGGAGAGAGAGGAGGAAGATGACATAATTTGGGAAATACAGTCAGAGAGGCAATAATGAGAATCCATCATCAAAAGACTAAGATAACTCTGGCAAGAAGCACCAGGTCTTCCTCTCTCCTAGGGTAAGTTTTGTATTCAGAGCAGGCTACCCTTGAAAGAAAAGATTTCAGTCAATTCTATAATCTTCCTTTGGTGAAAGCAATCTGATATAGCCGAGAGATACTGTAGACTTCCTAAAAACAAAACTTGTTACTAGTGCTTAAAGACACAATGAGGAGGCAGCTAGGTGGCTCAGTGGCTAGAGAACTTAGTCGAGTTGGAAAGACCTAGATTTAATTTGACCTCAGACAGTTCTGTGTGACCCTGAGCAAGTCATTTAACCCCAACTGCCTAATCACTCTTCTGCTTTAGAATCGATACAAAATACTGATTCTAAGACAAAAGGTAAGAGTTAAAAAAACAAACAAACCTACAATGATAGAAGAGAAAGCTTCTCTAAGCCTGAATTTCCTCACCTTCTCAGAATGTAAAGTCCAGGTGAGTAGGGATTTTTTTATTCTTTGTACACATATCCTTAGAGCATAGGACTCTGCTCACTGACTGACCAATAAAAATGAAGATATCACCTCTTACACCATCTACAACCAGGTTAATTTTGAGGAAAAGGCTTTGTAAGACATAAAGTGCCATATAAATTTAAACCTGTTATTTTAATTCACAAAAATAAATCATAATACCAAATCCCAAGCAGGAATGGGCTAAGGAAATGTGCTAGACACTGGCTGCATTGTCCTTCAGCTTGGTCCTCCTCAGCTGCTGGCTACAGTCACTGCATATATGACAGACTGTTCATGGTTTTAACATCTAGAAGTCATTCACTTGTGACTGCTTTGGGCTCAAATAAGATAGTCACTGCAGAACTGTCCTCATCTCTGCCCTTCACTGAATTATTTTAAAGCCCACAAAGGACTGAGACAGACACTTGATACAGATGAATGGCCAACAGACCCATTATCTGAATCACCAAGTATGTTCAGCTCTGTGAGGAATGATAAGGAGACAAGGAAACCTGCCAATCACACTATTAAATCTGCAGCACCACATCATATACAGATTCCTAAATAAGAGAATATAAAAATCCTCAGTAATTTATTCTAGTTATAAGGAGAGAAGTAAATAACTTTTGCCATTCACTAAGCTAGTACCTCGAAGAATACTAGGTGCTGGGAAAAAATGTTCTTTGAGAATATGGCATGGCATTATTGTTAAGAGAGCCAGCACTGAGTAGGATGACTTGAGCTTAAGTCTGACACAAATGGCTATGTAACTCTAGGCAAAATTATTTCTACAAGTAACTGGGAAAAATAAAAGTAGAATTAAAATAAAATAAAGCTGTCTGCTTGAAAGCATACCTGAAACAGAGGGAGATACCGACGATTTTGCAGATACTGAGCTAGATGAAGATGAGAGAGGTGTGGAGTGACTGACAGGGCCAGCAGAAGCCAATTTGGAGGCTGAGGAAAATGACAACATTGAGGAGCTACTTTGGGAACTGCTGATGGGAGTGGATGACTCCCCAGCAGGAAACCTGCAAAAAAGGAGACTATTTCAGAAAAGTCCATGATAAATATTTCCTTTCCCAGGCCAATAAAAAGTGACATCCCCAACAGGGAATACTCCGAACTTCATGCAATACAAATGTCTTAAATATTGCTTTCAAAGGGTACAAGTTGTAAAGATATACGAACAGTACTGGATTTTCTAATTCCTTGAGAATAAACTCTTCAATCTTATCAAATATATATTTAATAGGAATATGAAGTACTAAAATTTCCACAATAGGGTACTAGATTCAGCATTTACTCTACTAAGCTTTGGGGCAAAGGAAAGCCTCCCAATTCCTACTTTTGCCTTTTGCCAAGAGAACACTCACTTAACCACTTCCCCACTCACCAAGCATTTACTAGGTGTGCAGGGTCCTAGAGTAGCAGTGAGAGGACAAAAGAAACAGAAGATATAGTCCCTCCTCCTAAAGGAGTTTACAGTCTAATGAAGAGTGAATGCCATATAATTCTGTACACAAGTCCTTTGGACTTCACCCACTGGCCAAAGCAAAACCTCTACATTTGTTCCTACATGAACCTATATTTCTATGGATCACAAAGAAAAATTCAATTCTCTCAAGGAAGTATCACTTACTTTTCATTCACGGTTGCTTTGGCTGCAGAGGACGTAGGTGGGAAAGATGTCTTTGCCCCAATGTGTGGCGCAGACATGCTAGCCACTGGAGTATTTTCCACTGTAGGCTTAAAAGCAGGAGATCCAAAATAGAAGGAAGTTGCAGAGGTAGTCATGGGGGCAATGGAGGGAGCTGAGGCCAGGGGGGCTTTAGAAGGAGGTGTAAAAGAGAAGGCTGGTGCACTAGTTATGGCAGAGTTTAGGGCTGGTTTGGAGCTGTCTGAGGAAAAGGAATAAGGAGGGGGATCACCAGACATCAAACTGGACGATTTCAAGGATGGAGAGCCAAATGGGAAGGTGGCAGCAGGAAGACTAACTGAAGGCAGAATGAAAGCAGTAGTTGATGTGGCAAGGGATAAAGGTGGGGCAGAACCAGGAGCTGCAGTTGGTGATGCTTCAAGCTTCATAGGGGCTTGAGTGGAAGTTGGAGTTGTGGGGGTACTTCCTGGAAAGGGATTTTTTAAAAAAGAGAGAAATGGAAAAGAAGACAATTAACACTCATGGTAGAAATCAAAATTATGAAACAAAAAGGAAGTTAAAGTATGCCCTGTTATAAATGGGCACAAGAAAAAGTAAAGAGATTACATTAGGACAACCAAAGATTTAGTAATAAAAGTTCTATTAGCTAACTCTAAGGGTAGAATCTTCTACAACATCCCAGTTTCTGGATACAGAAGGAAAATTTTCAATTCTCCTACTATGATTTAGGAGAAGTTAGCTGTGCTATACAAGATTTTGTGGGAATTTGACTAAGAGCACCCAAGAAACATCTGAAGTGCCATCATCTCCAAGTAAATATTGCACTATTACAATATACTTTCCTTGCAACCACCTAATGAGTCCAGTAGTCTAAGTAGCATTAATCCCATATGGATGAGAAAATTAAGATTTAGTGTCAAATGAAGTAATATAAGAGGAAGAGGTTGAAAAGAGAACTTGAATCCACTCTACCACCACAGTTTACTATGTTTCCTTAGAAGAACAATGACAAAGGAAAAGACTGACCTATATGTACCTAGGTAATCAATGAGAATTAATACTTCTGAAGAGCCCCATCATACAAAACTGGTCATATCAAGACAAATTCACTTGGGATTTTAGCATAAACTGAAAACCGCACTGCAGACATGTATATCCATACATACATGCATGCATTCATGCAAATATTATTATTTAAGTATAAAAGTACCCTTTCTGGTTCTAGTCTCAGACAGTATATATGAGGAATAAAGGAGGGAGAAGGCTGGTGAGATTTTTTTAGAACAAAAGATTTATTAAGGACACATTTTCAAGGCTTGGGCAGGGAGTGTGTTCCTAGCAACTGTTCATTCCTTTATTTCCTGCTTCCACACACTCTCTCCTACACTGACCCAAATAAAGAGCCAGGTAACTTCAATGCTTGTGGAAGAGTTGCCTTGGTCATCAGGAAGGTTTAAAATAAACTTTTGTATTTATATTTTTATTTTTAACACCTACTGGATAAGAGTTCCCAGACCCCAGTAATCATGCACAAAGTAAAAACCATCAAGAAGGTTAAGTATGAGCAAGGTTCACAGCATACTTTGGAACTTGTTGTCTCACAATGTGTGGGACCCAATAAAAAGGATTAGGCAAGAAAGATGTTGTAGCTCAATGCTACCAAGCATTTCAGATTTGTGTATACTTTCAGTGGACTTCAAGGTTTGTAAAGCACTTTGCTTTCCATGGATTATCTCAGATGATCCTCACAACAACCCAGTGAGGGAGATGCTATTATAACCCTCATTTTACAGATGAGGAAATGGAAGCTAAAAAAAAGGTTAAGTGAAACACTCAGGGTCATGTAGCTAATAAGCAAGGCAAGATCTGTAAAGCCCTCCTGACTCTCAATCCTTTGTTCTAACCATTATACCATACTGCCTCACTAGTGAATTATTTTGATCCCCAAAGTCCCATAACAAATCAATAAACCAGGACATTAATCCCTTGGTCATTGAATAGGTACTGCTGTTATTCATCAAGGTCTAGGTGTCTCAGCATTCCTATTTAGTAATGTCCCAAATGGAGAAGATATAAAATAAGACAATCTTATAGTGACTGAAACACCTGTTAAGCTTTGCAAAGTGCTTTTCCATCTATTATCTCACTTGATCCTTACAACAGCCCTGTGAGATAGGCAGTAAAGGTACTATCCCCTTTTATAGATGTAAAAACTGAGACTCAAAGGGGATAAGGACCCCTGGCACCACCAGCAGGTACTAGAGGAGGATAGGAACATAGGTCCTACCTGATTCCAGGGCTAAATGCTCTTACCACTGCATTAAAGCAACTTTAAAAAGCCCTGCCCGGCCCAAACCAAGCTGACTTAAAACTTCTTCTCCATTAGTTTTATCCCTATAAATGTCTGAACATTCCACTTTATAGTAATTTCTCTGAATGTGGAGATAGCAATCCCAAGGGCTTCTGTATATAGCCCAAGCATATAAATAAATGTAGCATTTAAAATGCTGTCCTTATGGTTCAGTGTCTGAGCCTGACATAACTGCCTCAGTAACCAACCTTCCTTGACAAGGGGTCCAAGATGGCTCCTGTATTACAGGAAATTCTGATCAAGGATGAAGCTTTAGATCAAGATTCCAGTTCCACAAACACAGAAGAATGAAGAAAGAAAGTACAGAATTTCCTGCCCCACATAAAGATGGGCATGGTGATATGACTGACAAGCACAGTGCCCTGCACTCAGTATGTACTTAATAAATGGGTTAAACTCTAACTGAATAACTACAATTTGTACTCTGAGCATCTTCCTTTTTGAGAAGAAAAATTCTTTAAACAGACTGACTATAAATTCCTCATCTACACAAGACTTCTGAGGATGTGTACCTGATGATTTGGGCTGTCGTTCTCCTTCAACAGTAAGCTGTTCTGGGATCTTGAGCAGGGACCTGACACCAGGATTTTGATTGATCATATAAAATGGACAAAGCACACCATCTGTTGAAAGCAACATCAGAACTGGAGCAGGAGGAAGGGTCTTTTCATCATCTATCGAAGATAAAAAGGAGAGACAATGTCAGTTTGGAAACCCAGAGATACTGGCCGAAAGAAGAAAGTTGGCCAGCAGGTTTCCCACAACAAGATTATATAAAAGATTTTGGAATTGAATGTTAACTTTCATAGTATAACTACTGAAAAAAAACTACTACATGGCAAAGAATCAGAAATCAAGGGGATGTCAATCAATTGAGGAATGGTTGAACAAACTGGGGTATATGACAATGATAGAATACTATCTGCATTGTTGCATGCTATAAGAAACGATAAGCAGGATGATTTCAGAAAAAGCTGGAAATATCTACATGAACTGATGCAGAGTTAAATAAGAAGAACCAGAACACTGTATACAGTAACAGCAATATTGATGATGCTGATGATCAACTGTGAAAGATCTAGCTACTCTTAGCAATGCTGTGATCCAGGACAACTCTAAAGGGCTTAGGACAAAGAATGCTATCCACCTTCAGATAAAGAACTATTAGAGTGGGAAAGAATATCAAAGCACACTATTTTTCACTTTAGCTTATATGAGTTTTTGGTTTTGTATGAGCATTCTCTTATAACAATGGCCAATATGGAAATGTTTTGCATAATACATGAATAACTCAGATCAAATTGCTTACTATCTTCTGGAGAGGAGAGGGGAGGGAAAGGAAGGAAGGGTGGGTAACAGTTTGGATCTTAGAACTTCTGCAGAGACGATCTCACTATACCACTTTCCATTATTCCATCATCTTGTCTCTTTCCTCTTTCCAGCCATCCAGCTGCTTCATATGGATGTCCTTCAAGAGACTGGATGATTACAATTTAGTAATACAGTTTAGGATATGGTACTTCTAGGCCACCTTCTTTTACATTTCTTTTTCACTGATTCCCTTGATATTCTGGATCTTTTGTTCTTCCAGATGAATTTTGTTATTATTTTTCTAGTTTTAAAAATATTTTCATGATACTAAATGAGTAAATTAACTTAGGTAGGATTGTCATATTTATTATATTGACTTTGTGAACTAATGAGCAATTAATATTTTCTGGTTGTTTAAATCTAACTATTTTTGTGAAAAGTGTTTCATAATTGTGTTCAGATAATTCCAGTTTTTTTTTTTTAAGCCTTACCTTCTGTCTTAGAATCAATACAATATATTGATTCAAAGGCAAAGGAGTGATAAGGGCTAGGCAATGGGGGTTAAGTGACTTGCCCAGTGTCAGACAGCTGGGAGGTGTCTGAGGTCAGATTGGAACCTAGGACCTCCCGTCTCTAGGCCTGGATCTTAGAACTTCTGAAAACATATGTGAGAAATTGTCATTACATATAATTGAGATAATAAAATATCTTTAAAAAAGGAAAAACAAAAAACTACCACACCTACTAGATAATCTGCTTTCTTCTTTGCCCTATATGAAGATTATTTCATTACTTTGTCAAAAGCCTTGAGTTTTAAAATGTATCTCAGCACTCAAAGGGAAAGTTCAGATACGTGAAGGTATGAAAACTATGAATGAATCCTCAAAGCATTTAAAATGAAAAGAATAGGAAATTTTAGGGTGAACAGCTAATGGGAAAATGATAGATCAGTCTATATGTGGAGCAAAGCAGGGGACTGAAAGGCAAGTCAAATAATTTTACATTCATTCACAGTTGAATCCTAGGCATGTACTTGGTCAGTTCAGACTTTTCAAAGGTAATCAAATGAACCAGCTTCTCCTCTGGACCAGTAAGTGTAAATAGCTAATCAGACCAAACAGTCCTGCATGACTGAGGCTTGTATAAGGGGATTATGCTGTAGAATTTAATGGTGGTTGACTCTGATACACTCTCAAATCTTAGACCACTAGGAGGCAGATGAAAAGCATTTCTGTTAATCACAGTGTTTGGCCAAGCATCAATACAGTAGGCGCTAGATATAGAACTCCAAACTGATGCATTAGGACTCCCATGCTTGAAAAGATACAATTTCCAAATCCATATGGATAAGACCACATTTTTAGCATAAACACAACTGTCTCATGGGGGTGGGAGGATGACATATTATCAATGAAGAAGACATAATAAAAGGATTTGATGAAGGTGACAAAAACAGGAACTTGAACCATCTCTCTGGCAGCAAGCCAAAGAGCTTAAGAGGAAAGCTTTTGGATTTTTCTCCTAAAGTTTTTTTCTTTCAATAACTAAGAAAAGCTGTAATGTTTGAAGGAGGCCAGAGCTGTGATGTTCCGAAAAGCCATTTGGCAGTGGGGGTACGAGTCAGCTAAACTTGATTCTTCTCAACCATACTGGGCATTCAAAACTCCTCAAGAGTAGAGAACATCTTTTATTTCTGTGCCGTCAAGGCATCTAGCATAAAGCTAGACAGAAGATAAAGAAAGAATGCTGTCTGATGACTAAAAGATGAACTAACTATAGGTCTTTGAGTTTGGATGTAGGGGTAGGTGATGGGGAAGGAATGGACTGGAAATAGTGAGCATCTGTATAAGAGGGATTTGAGATTAGGCTATATGAGAACCAATGATACAAAACATACAGCAAGACTACTCCAAAATTCCTTACATTACTTCATGCCTAAACAGCAATCTTATGATAAACAACTGGTAAATGCTTTACAGAAGAAGCATGTCACTCTTTTCTGATACTACAGTTTGGAAGGAGTAGATAGATCAAATAATTTTTTTCTGGAACCATTCATATTTCAAGCAACATATAGTGGTTAACTACACAGATTCTCAGGAGTTCAAATTCAACCAGACATTAAAATGATTGGAGCATCCCACTAAGTGGCTATTCTAATCTATAAAGTTTCACCAAAGAAAACTATCTCAAATACTTTGATTTAAGATAACTGAGAAAATAAAAATAATCAGAGAATGAAACTTCAACTGAGTTTATCTTGGCATTTACATTAAATTTAAGCTTCTAGATTTTAATTTTATTTTAGAGATATATGTCAAATTATAAGTTTTTGTATCAGTCTCAATAATGACTCCCATATAATGGGTTTTAGAGAACTCTAAGCCACTAAAATAAAGTGGAATGATGCTTAAGTTTAAGCAGTACAGCAAAGAGAAATGTATTTGTCATTTCCATGCACTTCCAGAGATATCTTGCTTGAAAAGTCAAACAATCTATTGAAGGAATTATATTTCTGAGTTTAAAGGTAAGTGTCTCACTTACTGATGGGTATTTCTACTTGGCTGGTATAATCTATACCAACACCTACAGGCAGGGAATCATCACTCTTATCAGTAACAGGCAGTTCTGCTCGGCTGGAGTCTTCCAGAAGCCAAGATTCCCAGTTAGTCTGCAAAGAAAGAAAAGCCATTTTAGTTCATGTTTTGCATTTTATCTGCAAGTCTCATTCATGTGGGAATAAGTGAAAAATCACTTCTCTTGGATTAATGCTATTTACATATTCCTTCTAACTTTTAAATCCAATCTGGCAATAAAATGGTGGAAGGAAATTTACTTTTTCCTCCCTTAAACTGCCATAATAGTAAAAAAAAAAAGATTACAATAAAATAGATTTACTTTCTCTTACTTATAATAAGTTAAGAAAATTCATTTTCATGAAGGCCACATAGTATAGTGGAAAGAGTACCTACGCACTTATATCAATCCCAACCCTCCACCTTATGCCTACCAACACACACACACACACACACACACACACACACACACACACACACACACACACACACACACAGGCAGACATAACCAAGTGTTTAATTACTGTCCTACGGGAGGAGGTAGATAGAGGGAGAAAAAGGGGGAGTGTGTCTCACTGCCAGTTTTGTCATACACTTGAATGTTTGCTATGAGATTGAGGTTACCCCTAAATTTGATACCCAAGTGTGTCTACAAGCTGAGTGACCCTATAAGAAATGGTCCATTTTGTTTACAGCCCCAAGATGTCCTTCAGGTGTTGCTGTAGTCTGGACATGCAATAAGGGGCAAAAGAAAGCCTCCCAACAACCTTACATATCTCAACTGTTACCTTCTCAATTTTAACTTGTCTAATCGCCTAAAAATCTTACTTGAAAAACATAAAGATTATGATATATAAAAAATAAGGTACCTGATCACTCTGTCGGGCAAGAATGCTGACTTCTGTGGAGGCTGCAGAAGCTGCTAGTACCAGGTCCCTTTAAGAAACAAATCCAAATTATCATTGTGTCACAGGGAGAAGGTATATAACCTGATTTAACTAGTAACCTTTGTAAGGGAGTTTTCTGTTTAATATACCGTTATCTCAATAGGAAAAATTAAATTTTTCTAATAGTTACAAAGGTGATGTGGCCTTTATCACTGCAAGGTAGAAAGGATTTTACAACCAATATTTCGCTTTCTGGGTCAACATATAGTGGTACCTCAATGCACGAGCACCTTAAGTCACAAGCAATTTGAGATACGAGCAGTCATGATTGGGTTTTGCTTTTAAGTCATGAGCAGATACTTGAATCACAAGCTTCCGCCACCCTCCACTAGATAGCCTGCCGAATGTTTGGTTTCACAAGTCACATGAAGCTGTCTTGTTTAGTTCAGTGTTTATCTGGCTATGTGAGCATCTGTATTGAATTGTTTTTGCTTTCTTCTTTATTTTTGTCTTTATTGTCAGGTTTTTTTGGGTCAAATTTCAAAACTTTTAATCATTGGTCCCGATGACAGAAGAACTGAGGAGTTACAGCAGCAGCAGAATATAGAGGTTTTACAGGAAATAGTGGGAAGGAGCCCAAAGTGGATGAGGTAATCAGTGCAAGCAAGATTAAGGAAATGTTGAGGATTTGAGGAAAAAAATTCAAAGTTTATTGAAAAGACACACAGAAAAAGTTGCAACAGGTTGTGCATTGGAGCTGTGTAAGGACACTTGTTTCACACACTATTGAAACATTCTGAAAGGGAGGAAGAAACAAACCTCCATAGAAAGGTTTTTGTTGAAACAATCTCTAAGTGAAATCAAGGAAGGTGTGGCAAAACAGCCAAAATTCAATGAAGAAAATGATGATAATTAAATTTAAAAAATAGTAATTAAGTTTAGCAATAAAGTTATATATCATAAGTAATGTGTAAGGTCAATTTTGCATTTAAATGTTGCATTACATGTACAGAAAGTAAGTTATGTTAAGTAATAGCACATGAGATGAAAATTTCCACCAACATCTTCAGCTGACCTTGAAAACGTAAATAACATTTCATAAGAAAGTTTCATTTCTTTACATTCTTTATTATTATCTATAAATATATTTATTGGTTAATTATAAAGTTCATTTTCATATTTAAAAGCATATAAAACAAAAAATTCATGTGGTTTTCTGGGGGCCGAACAGATTAATTACATTTCTATTAATTTTAATGGGGAGATTCAGTTTGACACATGAGCAAACTGAGTTATGAGCTCAGTCTTGGAACAAATTAAACACATATTGTCAAGGTACCACTGTATAGCCAAAGAAAGTCAGTCAATAGCACCGTGTCTTGTCAAGAAAAAGATGTATCAGTATCAAATGATAACTAGCAATAGCATTTTATAAACAAGCATAGACACATCAGAGTATAGAAGAGTACAGAATTTGGATTCAAGAAATATATGGGTTCAAGGCCTGGATCTCATATACAAACAGATACAAACTCTGTATGTCTCCAAGCAAGAGATTTAATGTCTCTGAGCTTTAGCTGCCTCATCTGCAAAAAATGGGAATAATCTTTGTACTACTTATCTCAAAAGACTGAAATACATAAAGTGCTTAAAATGGTAGAAAAAGATAAGCAGCTCTTGCTATCAATCTGGAAACAGCAAACATTCATTAACTATATATTCTATATCAGTTATATAAAAGGAGGGAGCGAGGTAACAAACATTTATTAAATGCCTACTATATGCCAGGCACTATGCTAAATAAATGCTTTACAAATATTATCTGATTTGAGTATCTCATTCTGCCACATAAACTGCTTAGTGAAATTGTAAATTCCAACTCTACTTTGCACTCTCAAGGAGAGAATTTAGAAATGTTCTTCGTGCCAATTTCCCTAAAACAATCACTGGAACCAAGTTTAAGAAAAACAAACAACACTTTTAAAATTGTGTATTTATATAGGAGATTGAAGAAGCCATCATAGCTTTTTTACTAGCAACAGTTGATCCTATCACAGTATTTAGTCTCTCTTTCCCACTTGCAAAAAGATTACCAAAGAGAAACCTAAGAACATGATTTGTCCCCTGAGAGAGAAAAATCTCTTTCCTAGGTTCTATACTCACCAATCCTCAATATAATTGAGAAAGTAATGATGCTGTCTTTCAGTGCAGCTGCCATAGCAAGGCTCCATGAAATTCACAAACATCTCTGGATGCTTCTCTTCCTTTTTCTACAAACATGGAGGAGGGAAAAAATGAATAATTGATATACCCCTTTTCTTCCTAACTTATATTGTTCAGTGAATCAAGAGATGCATTGCCAATTAACATAAACACATTTAAATTTCAAGAAATCATGAAATGGTCAGACTGATCCAGGAGTCGATCTAATGCAGAAGTTCTTAACCTTTTTTATACCACGGACCCTTTGAATAATCTGGTGCAACAAAGAGAACTCTTCTTGGAAAGTCTGTAAAAGTAAAAAATAAAATGTATAGAAATAATAAGGAAGCCAGTTATATTGAAATACTCATCAAAATAGTTTTGAAAATAAGATAACCCCAGGTTAAGAACCTCTGATCTAGATGGGTTAGAAGATAGAAATGAAAGATGCCAAAGGTCCTCTGATTCCATGGAAGCTTCCTGCTTAAAGTTGAATACTTTTCTCAAGAAGAGATTCTAGAAATCACAAAAAATGAAAACTGAATAATTTTAATGAAGAGGCTATAATAGTTTACTTATGTAGGAGCCATTTCCAAATCAGCTGCCTGTATATACTCAGACCACTGTCTTGCTAGGAAAAATAAAAGATCAAAGTCATTGCCAAATAAGAATAAAGGGAAATTTGGCTTGCAAATGAGTTAGCTCCAACCTGACCTACTTTAATAAAGTGTTGATGTTAAAAAAAGGGGTTAAATGGATAAAAAGGCAGACTTTGACATAATAGGTTATCACCATTTCCTAAGGAAGTTAGCCAATGTAAATCAATGTTCACAATAAAAGGACCAAAAAAAACCCCCCTAGAAAATGGCTCAGCCAGCAAACACTTAATCTCCTTGCCAAGTGGAAAGATATGGCAGCCAACTGCTGCACCAGTTTGAAATATAAACTCAGTTGTAAAATCTTACTGAGAAGATTCTGAGTAGTATCATTCTCAATATGGTAAGAAACAGTCTAAGTAAAAACAAATTTACAGAAAACCTAACAAAGACTCAATTAAGCCAGATGATTCTGAAAGTATTTAAAGATGAAACATAATGGAGCACAATAGACCAAAAATGGAAAAAAACAATAAAAATTAATTACAACTAATTCTCTTCTCCATCAGTGATGGTGGGACTCTAATATCAAAGCTCCCAAAATCGTGCATAAGGAAACAGAAAAGGTAATTAAAAAAAAACCCAAAGATGAGAAGAACAGATGGAAACATACAGAGGAAGTCCATACTGGAGTCAACATAATTTTGAAGGCACTAAGTGATTTGATTCTCGAGTTATCAAAAAGAAGAAAATGCCAAGCACTTGGGGAAAAAACACAGTTTCAAACCATTCTGGAAAACAAGGTGGAATTATGCAAGAAAAGATGAAAGGTCCTACATATAAATATTCCAAGTAGAACTTTTTGTGGCAGCAAATAAATGGAAATAAAGTAAGTGTTCATCAGTTACAGAAGAACTAAATGAAATGTGATATGTAAATGTAACATGACTATTATTAGAAATGACAAATACAAGAACGTCAAAGAAATACAAAAGACTTGCACAAACTAACACAGGCTATTCAGAATGAGAAGAAAAATATACAAAGTGAATACAATAATGTAAATGAAAAGGACATTCAAAGTAAGAACTACAAATAATTATAATCACAATCTTGGCACAGAAAATAAAATATATATTCTTCCCTTTTGGCAGATGGAGAACCACAGAGGCAGAATGTTGATTCTACTATCAGAGAAATCAACTGTAATGTTTGCTTTTGCTTAACTATTTTTTCCTTGTTATAAGGAAGGTATACTTAGGTAGGATATGCAAAAGGCCATATCTTTGGAAATGGAAAGTGATATAAAAACAAAAGGTGCCAGTAAAACTTATTTCTTAAAATCACTTTCTTTTCATTCCCATGTCTAAATAAAGGGCAATTAAGACCCACATGCCTATGTTCCCATTCCTAGAAAATTTTAATGAGAATAACCTACATATGTACTGAAAAGCACACTTAATAAAGGTATAACTAGGAACAGGCAAGTTTTCAGAAAGACATTCTACAGAAGATTACATCTTTAGAGTCATACAAATGACAGAAGAGTACAGAAAACAAAAGACTATACTGCACTTGTTATTAAATTATAAGAAAAGCACTGGATTCAGTAGAGTAAAACACTGCCTTTAGAATTCTACCCTAAGATGTCTTGCCAACTTTATGTTAAAAAATACAAGTGCTTGAACAACATAGATAACTTTATTTTTGTTTGATCTTCTAATTATTAATACCAAGTGAGGCAAAAAATGGGAAGAATGATCACTAGAGGCGTTTGTCACTGTCATAAGGGATGTCCAGGGCAGAATCCAATTGGAATGGGGCACAGCAGTATAGCAGATAGGGCACTAGACTTAAAAGTTAGGAAGACCTGGGTTTTACTTCTAACTTATCGACACTAGCTGTGTGGCCCTGGGCAATTCACTTAAACCCCATCTGTGAACTTCTAAGGTCCCTTTTCATCTCTCAATCTATGATCCTATAGATTCCCTATAAATAATAATGTCTTTACTCCTACTCTATGTGGGTGACATCAAGTTCTGGAGCCCTGAAGAGTTCTTAAAAGAACTATCATTGGGAGTAGCTGAGTGATTTAGTAGATTCAGAGACAGACTTAGAGATGGGAGGTCCTAGATTCAAATCTGGTCATTTCCTAGCTGTGTGACTGTGGACAAGTCACTTAATCCCCATTGCCTAGCCTTTACCCCTCTTCTATCTTGGAACCAATATACAATACTGATTCCAAGATGGAAAGTAAGGGTTTTAAAAAAACTATCATCACTTCAAAGATGTCTACACATAACTATTCACAAAGTGTTTAAAGAAGGTCTACTGTCCGGGTTGTGGTATGCTATGGAATGGACAACTTGTAAAGCTAGTCTAACAGTATATATCTTGGAAAGACCTCATGCATGAACAATGAATTGAGAAGAATGAGGAAGAAGGAGGAATTACTTTTGGGAAACCAAAGCAGTGCTTTTAATAATCACAAGCTTTTACTTGAAATGAAGATCCATCTTGTTAACATTAAAATTCTTCCAGTGATGCTATATGGCATTGAATCCTGAAATTCCAAGGTCTCAAAAGAATTAAAGTTGTAAGTCAGTGAAAGAGCAATGGAGAGGTACACAGTAAACAAGAGAAGGCTAGGTGGGAGAAGTAACATACCAGATATTCCTAGAGAGCAGTATACTTAGAAAAGGAGGTAGGCCAGAAATGTGCAAGTGAGAAATAAAGGATAGCATAGGTATAAGGCCTACCTACTCCATTAGAATTCAAAAGAAGTCCACAGATCTGTGTAATTGAAAATAAATGATCCCCTCTATTTTAGTAAGACTTAATTAAGGTCAAATTGCTATATGTTAGTTACTTTGTCCCTCGGTGAACTTGAGTTCCCTCTGAACGCATCAAGCTTGCAGTTATTAGATTCCTATATAGTCATTCTACATCCATCAAATTCCCCTACTCAGAACTCCTCCTCTCCCCTGCCAAAGGAAGGCCTCTTAATGAGTTGGGTGACTCCTAGGGAAAATTTACATGAGGATATGAACAAGAATACAATATAATGAGAAGAGAGGGAGGACAGTTGTAATCTGTACCACTTAAGTAATGCCCACACCAATGACTTCATAGATCAACTGAAAGATCAAAGAATCTAGATCCCTAAGAACAAATAAAGCTTAGTATTATTCATTTATTTGTAAATAATCACCAGTAGCTTCAAATATACTTTACAGCATATTGGTGCTGGTGAAGATCAGAGGAAAAATATTCAGGATTTAGCTAGGCTTTTCCTAAATATATAATTCATATAGGAAGTTCAATTGACAATTAAGCAATCCAAATTTTAAACAGGGCATCATAAATAAAACACTAACCACAGTGTCTCATAGTTATTATATACATTATAAAATTATTATATATAAGCATATTCCTTAAATTCATAGTTCAAAGTTTCTGAGGTAAAATTTTATCATTATTTTACTTAATGATTACTGAACTAGCTTTTTAAAAATTACACTGGATGGGGAGGGGTCTAGGGAGACACATATGACTGGTACTTGGGTACCAAGTACTCCTTTACTTAGAATCCAAAGTAAAAGAACATAAAACATTCCAAAGAAAATAGAAGATACTCAAAAACAACTTGTTAAAAGGACACACAATGCTATTGAACTCATAAGCAGAATATATAAATTTGTAATACTAAAGTCATCTCTTGAGTATACATACAGGTAGGACAGCCATCACCACATCTGGAGAAGTCTCCAAGGTTCCATCTGCTGCTGCATACACTATTGTGAAGACATATGTACCAATCCACAGTACATCGAGAACTGAAATGGGATATACCTTAATTTTTAATCATTAAAAATAACAGATGCAGCAAAGACTTTTTACATGGTTGTTTCTGACAATTAGATACTATAATATTCACATCTAAATATAAAAAACCAAGTAACTCAATTTTTAAGAACTTGGAGCAGATTTCACTGGCGTGTGCACCTAACAAACCTTAGAAGTCCAGCAGTTATTTTCTGGGGACTTAAAAAATGGACATTACTAGAAAAAACTGGCATGCAGATGGAGACAAAAAGTCTCTCAAACCATTAAACAAAAAGGGCTTTCCTATGCTGAACCGAAATAATACAAATATAAAAGAATCTAAAATGTACTAAATGATCCTGTAGATGATAAAATACAGCATATAGTTTAAGATTTTTTGTGATAAAACCTAAAAAGTGTGGATATATTTTATTTTTAAAACCCTTACCTCCTATCTTAAAATCAATACCGTGTATTGGTTCTAAGGCAGAAGACAGAAGAGTGGTAAGGGCTAGGCAATGGGGGTTAAGTGACTTGCCCAGGGTCACACAGCAAGGAAGTGTCTGAGGCCAAATTTGAACCCAGGGCCTTCTGGCTCTAGGCCTGGCTTTCAATCCACCAAGCCACCTAGCTGCCCCCATATAAATATACTTTAAAAGAAAGCAACTCATCAGGGGTCATTAAATTTTTTTTTTTAAGTGGGCAGCTTTAAACAGAAAGTATTTTACCTCTTACAGGATGATCTGATTCATAAAATGGAGGGCAAGGAATTACTTTTTTCTCCTGTAGTGTCTGAAAGACAAAAGGCCTTGTTTTAAATAACCAATACTACCCAGGCCAAGCTCCAATTTGTCCTCCCCAGAAGAAAAGTAGTTTATACCAAAACAAAAGTCTCATGTTGATTTCACCAGTCTTTAGTGGCCAAGAGAGCAACGGTAACAGTGCTAAACACTTACTGGAAGATACTGGACCACAGTTCCATTCTGTTTTCCTACAGCAAGCTGTTTCCCTTTAGGGCTCCAACACACTGAGGAAAAAAGAAAATTTTACTAAAACATTTTTAAAAGCAGGATTGATTACTGAGATCAATGACAAGATAATGTACATAATCACCACTTGTTGATCCTTTATGAGCTGATTCAAAGAAGAAGTCTGCTTGTTTTTTAATTAATAAGGTAGAGTTAAAGAAATTGACAACATATATAGGCTCTAACCAAACTGTATTTTCTCTTTGTTCCATTCATTTGAGGGCCAAGAGTAAAATGAGATCTGCCCAGAGGTATTAAGGTTTCCTCCTCAGTTAAACAGTTGTACAAGTATAAGAAAATAGTTTCATTTCTTATATTCAATTCTAATATTCTGTTCTTCAGAATGAATAAAAGATGTCCCCAGACTGCATTCCTTTTAGAACAAGAGGTATTATTACAGTCATCCCTCACTATATTACAGTTCACTTATCTTGGCTTCATTGTATCATAGGTTTAAAAAAATTTTTTTAATCTAATTCTGTATTGCAGAGTTTTCACTATATCATGGGATTTTCATTCAAGTTGCGGTATAGTTCTTCACTGGGGATTACCCATATAGAATTTTATATGTTGATAAAATTAGGTAGGTTTGAGTTTAGAAAGTTTTTACAGGAGTGTGGAAAAGGTTTATAGGAGAGTGCGAAGGGTTTATAAAGCCTTAAAATACATATAAATAATAAAATAAATATAATGCTGTTACTTCATGGATTTTTAACTATCACAGGGGTCTCTGGAACATTAACTCCCAAGATAGGTAAGGATCACTGCATTTTCAAAACCCAATTGAAGACCAGGAAATAGTATAAAAATGTTTCTTCCCTTAGAACTTAGTACTTTAAATTATTTATGTTCTCTTGCTTTCAAGAATACCATCTCCCTTTTCAGATAGTAATGTTAGATTCTACTTCTAGAAATCAATTTTTAAAAACAATCACATAATATATTATAGGTTCAAAATTTTTATAACCTACCAGATGTTACAGCCACAGAAGGTGGAAGGCTTGCAGACACTTTCACTGCGTCTGTGACTTGTAGAACTGCAATACTGCCATCAGCCAAACAAACTGCCACCATGGTAGGGATGGTAGGGTTCCACTTCATATCGATGACCATGCCACCAGTATCTTTCATCAGTTTGTGATAAGCAAACGGACGTTTCTGCTGTTTAGTCTTTTAAAATTAAACACACAAGAAATATATCCTTCAGACAAAACTACAGTCCATTCTAGCTTCTACCAATTAGACTATCCTTCCAAAAGAATTAAAGAACATTAGGCCTAGAAAGATTCTTAGTGACAGAGGCCCAGAAGGGGAAAATAAAGTTTGATTATTATGGCAAATCTTTTTTTTCCTTTTTCCTAAAACCTTTACCTTCCGCCTTAGAATTAATACTATGTATTGGCTCCAAGGCAGAAGAGTGGTATGGGTTAGGTAATGGGGGTTGAGTGACTTGCCCAGGGTCACAAAGCTACGAAGTATCTGAGGTCAGATTTAAACCTATGACCTCCTGTCTCTAGGCCTGGCTCAGTTGCCCCTAATATGACAAATCTTAAAGCAATGTACTGTAACTGTTACCTAGCTACTCAACATATTCAAAGCAACTGGCTACACAGGAGACAAACTAAAAACACTTGGTGAACATCAGTAAAATTTTACCTCAGAAATAAAGACTAGTGGGGGCAGCTGGGTAGCTCAGTGGATTGAGAGCCAGGCCTACAGACGGGAGGTCCTAGGTTCAAATCTGGCCTCAGACACTTCCCAGCTGTGTGACCCTGGGCAAGTCACTTGACCCCCATTGCCTAGCCCGTACCACTCTTCTGCCTTGGAGCCAATACACAGTATTGACTCCAAGACGGAAGGTAAGGGTTAAAAAAAGAAAGAAAAGAAAAAAAGAAATAAAGACTAGTGAAGTAAATCAGATATACTAAGATGCATGCATCAGGTCTAAGCTCAAGAATCAGTTGACAAGTATCTTACCTCATTTGAGAAGGTTCGAACATCAAAAAAGGCAATGAGGGAGCCAAATTCACTGGACATCATACAGACAGAGAGTGTCAGGTTATCACAGCTCAAAGCCAAGTGGTGCACTGGGAATTTCATAGGGATTAATATGTTTGGAACTTTCTCAACTATTAAAAAAGAAAAGAAAGAAAATTTACTATGTGATTAGTACATAAATAAAAAACAATCCTTTAATCCATCTATGTAAGATTCCCAAACACATACCCTTAATGTTAAAGTCCAATTAAAACTCATTAAATTTTGGTACTTTTGTAACCCAATCATCCTAAATAAAAAGGACAACAACAGAAGGGAACAAAGCCTTTGGAAAACAGTGTTCCTTACTGTCCCAATGACATAATAATTTTATCATCAGTATACAATTTGCCCCTGTTCTCCCTAACAGGAGTACCATTAAACCAACTAAAATGTGATACAATAAAACACTTTCCAGCTACTATCCCATCAGTTCAAAAGCCCAACAAAAAAAACCCAAGGTATTTCTTTCTCTACTTTGTGCCTGAAAGGATGACCAGATATCATAAAAAGAAGACTCAAATGGATTAATTCCAGCACCTCTGAAATAGCTATGGTCAACTTAGTAAAATTCTTAAAATTATGGTCTTCAACAACCATGTCAGAGATTTCCTTTGAGAAAAAAAAAAGACTACTTCATTAATGCCTCACTACACTGATGTCTCTTCTATCTTACACAAATCAATAAATTGCAAGTTACTTTTCACATAGAAGCAGTTTGATACCAGTTTATTCAATTAGATTTACCAATTTTGTTGGGATCCTCTCCAGGCCGATTCTGAATAAGAAGATTTTTCGTAGGAAAAACACGAAACCCACTGGCTCCTCCAGCAAACACCAGACCATACTTATTAGACACAGCAAGCAGACTGGAGCGCTCCTTAGGCAGCTCTTCAGGGGCATCAAAGATTCTGACTTTCTTCAGTGCTCTAAACTGAAAATCCTATTATAAAGAATAAAAATAGATAGTAATTCAGTAGCTTAAATGATGATAGGAGCTATTATTTACTTAGGTCAAATACAGTTACAAAGAAAATCTTGACATAATACTAACCACTTCCTCCATGACTTCTTCTTTGACAAATCCAATTCACTCTAGTTTTCTCTTACTTATTTACTATCTTTACTATGCAATTATATAGTCTTATTTTCTAATTAAACATATATTGTATTCTAGCTTTCCAATGAAAAGACTGTAAATTCTTTCCAAATAAAATGTCTTTTATTTCTCTCCCCATGATGTAGTGGAATGAATTCAAGACTTGAAATACGAAGACTAGGTTAAAATATCAGCTCTGTCACTTAGCTCTGAAACTATTATAAAGTCACTTTTCCACTGAACCTTTGTTTCCTCATCTGGAAAAGGGAGACAATAAAACTTATGCTACTTTATAGGCATCTTGCGTAAAGAAAATACTTGATAATTTTAAAAGGTTAGAAAATGTGAATTACTAGTATTATTATAATATTCCTATAAGGAACAAAGCCTATATGTGTGTATACATATATAAAACAAGAACTCAAAAAACACTGAATAACAAGAAAAAGATGACTTAATCCTAAGTGATTTATTTAAAGAAATATTCCCAGCAATAAAATCTCAGCATATCAAAATAATATCTTTTGCCCCATTCCTGTCTACATTGAATCCTCCTTATGTATACGCATGTATGTTCCCTAAAGCCAAGTCCATGTCACTTTGGATCTCTGTAATCACAGCACCTAGTTAAGGGTCTTGAACAGAGTGGGGGCTTCTATAGGTGGTTTTATATAAGGGGAGAATGTTTTCTCTTTTGTGGACAAAGTAAGATGAACTTGGAGTCAGGAAGATATAGATGTCACCCTCTGATATTTAGTATGTGACCATAGGCATGTCAATTACTCTCTCTGAGACTCAAGTTTTCAAATCAGCTAAATGAGACATTAAACTTATACCTATTCCCCTCTGCTGTTGTGAGGCTAAAGTGTAATAAAATGTCACCTTTAAAACACTAAATATCTGTTTCTGTTATAAATCAATTCTAAGCACATCAGTCTTCCTGGTTAAACTCAAATTTTTGTTGTGGGTCTGGGGGTTTTGAGGGTGGGTTACAATAGTACATTAGACCTATGTCTTCAATAAACTGCCTATAGGAACTCTCACAATCCTTTCTGAGTTTGAAACTGCTACCTCAGAGGCTACCATTCTCTAAGTATAATCTGGACTATTTTTGGACCTCTGAAATCAGTCATCCAACAATGATGAATAGCAGATAAATGATGTTAATGTGCTCCTTAAATAAGTCTCTACATTAGAATTATAGATCACTATCCATAGTATTCTTGATGTGAAAAAGACCTTAAAAACCATCTAGTCTCATTTTACAGATAGAAAAACTGGGTCTCTAAGGGCAAAATAATTTGCCCAAGGTTATAGAAAAATACATTGGCAAGTCAATCAATCGATAAAATTTATTAAAAGCCTACTATGTAGCTTAGTATAGAGTGATGGACCTGGAGTCAGGAAAACTCACATTCCAAAATTCAAAACCAGCCTTAGGATACTCACTAGTTGTGTGATCTGGACCAGTCATTTAACCTTAGTTTGCCTCAGTTTCCTTAACAGAGACCCTCAAGAAGGAAATGGCAAACCACTCAAGTATCTTTGTCAAGAAAACCCCATTGGAAAACGAGGGGATGCCCATCAATTGGGGAATGGCTGAACAAACTGTGGTATATGTTGGTGATGGAGTACTATTGTGCTAAAAGGAATAATAAAGTGGAGAAGTTCCATGGAGACTGGAACAACCTCCAGGAAGTGATGCAGAGCGAGAGGAGCAGAACCAGGAGAACATTGTACACAGAGACAAACACACTGTGGTATCATCGAACGTAATGGACTTCTCCATTGGTGGTGGTGTAATGTCCCTGAACAACTTGCAGGGACCCAGGAGAAAAAAACACCATTCATAAGCAAAGGATAAACTATGGGAGTGGAAACACCGAGAAAAAGCAACTGCCTGAATACAGAGGTTGAGGGGACATGACAGAGGATAGACTCTAAATGAACACTCTAATGCAAATACTATCAACAAAGCAATGGGTTCAAATCAAGAAAACATCTAATGCCCAGTGGACTTACGCGTCGGCTATGGGGTGTGGGGGGGGGGGAGGAAAAGAAAATGATCTATGTCTTTAACGAATAATGCTTGGAAATGATCAAATAAAATATATTTAAAAAAAAAAAAGAAAAGAAAACCCCATTGGGGTCACAAAGAGTTAGAGGTGACTAAAAAACCACTTAAAAACAACATGATGGGCATTGTGCTAAGTGAAGTGAATACCAAAAGGAGCAAAAGACATCCTGAACTTCAAGAAGCTTGCAATCTAATGGAAGTAGAACCCAGATTTCTTCACTTTCAATTTGACATATTTCTCATCATAATGTTGATCTAATTTTATTCAAAAGAGATTTCCTTCACTATTGCTTCAGTGGTTAAATCCACAAAATTAAAAAAGACTTTAGTAATAATTTAGTTCTATACCTTAATTTTTAAAGATAAGGAAACTGAAGCCCAGAGGTTTATTATAGAGGTATATTATAGAGGATTATTCCCCTCAGATAGACATAGCCTAAGAGACAAAATCCCACCAATGAATTCTACTAAACCTGGAACTATAGACTGTCAGTACTGGAAAAAAATCTCAGAAACAATGTAATCCATTTTGCTCCATTTTGCAGATGAGGAAATTGAGGCACAGAGAAGTACTACGATTAGTCTAGACTCACATAAGAAGGCAAAAGATATAGTCCCTACACAATAGCATGTTTTAAGATAAGTGATAGTTTGTTCATGTTTGCCAGTGTGGCAAAAGATGGTACCCTCCATTTCTGTTTTCCAAGATTTCTCCATTGGTTCCACTTTGAGATACTCTCTTTTCAAATATATGCAGTGTAGGGTCAAACAGTAGTTTATTCTAATTCTGCGCACAGCTGGGAAAAGGTTTTTTTTTTATTTATTTATGCAATCTACTTGGCTTTTGGAATTCTATGCCTAATTACCTTTTTTTTTAAAGACTCGTTATACGTTTCTCACGTAGCTTTTTGTGCTGAGGAAATAGCTAAGTATTAAAGGTGCAAAAACTGAGTTTTCCCCTCTCCATATACTTTACCTAGCGTAGTGGGCAAGCAAAGTGCTTTGAAAGTTTTAATAGAGCATGGAAAAGAACAATAAGTTGACCTAGAGTCAGAGAATGGGGAACTCTACACATTTATGATCTTGTGCAAGTTATTTAAATATTGTGGGTCTCAGGTTCCTCACCGTTAAAATGGGTATGGAGTGCGGGTCGGCAAAATAATCAGTCCCTCGGGTCCCTTCCAACTCTAAATCTATAATCCCGTGACGAGATGCATGGGGCGAGGGTAAGAGAGGGGTATGGGAAGAATTGAACCTAAGTGGAAGCATCCTAGAAACTGGACTAGGTCTCTGAACTTTTCTCTTGAGCTCTAATATCCCCCAGCCAGAGGACTGGGGCGTTCGAGGCAGAGGCACAGAATATGGGCTCTTCCACTGTCTAGGCTCTCTATCCAAGGCAACGCCAGGCCTGAGTGACGCCCCCCCACCCCCCGCCCGGTCAGGCCCAGCACGGCGTGGCCTCTCCCGTTGGGACTAGCCCTATCCCCTCCCGGCCCAGATCACACTGAACCTGACCTTCATCTCCCGCTCGGGGATCATCGCATCCATCTCGTCTCCCATGGTGCCGACTCCTTATAAACTGGAGCCCTAGAAGCCGCCGCCCCCGCGGAGCCCGAGCCGCGGCGAGATTAACTTCCCTCTCTGAATTCAGTGGCGCGTTCCGGAGACCGCCATTTCCGGCGCATACTAACAACGTCACACCCGTGACAAATAGTCTTCGAGGAGGTCTGAAGATGGAAAAGAGGGTCGGTCAGGCGCGAGCCCGCCGTGAGCTGCCGCTTTCCATTGGCCAATCTGGAGCGAGCGCGATTTGAGCTGCTGTTTACCATTGGCCAGTCTGGCTCGAATTTTCTATCAATTGCCACTTCCCATTGGCCTGCCTTGGGAAGGGGGCTTGGTCCATCAGTCGTTTGCCATTCGATTTTGCTCCGATTTTCTTTCTAACGTGGTCGTTTTCTAATCTAGGTTTTCGTCGCAGGAAGTGGAATTTCCAAGATCCTTTAGTTCGACTCTTAATTTTACTAATGTGACAACTTGTATGATCGATATCATTTTGCTTGCCTTCTCAGTGGGAAGGGAAGAGGCAGGAGGGAGGGAGAGAATTTCAAACTCAATTTTTTTAAATGAATTTTAAAATGTTTACATGTAATTGGAGAATATTTAATGAAATAGATCTAAAAATATATATATTTTAAAATTCACTAATGGAGGGGGCCGCTGGATAGCTCAGTGCATTGAGAGCCAGGCCTAGAGATGGGAGGTCATAGGTTCAAATGTGACTTCAGACACTTCCCAGCTGTGTGACCCTGGGCAAGTCACTTCACCCCCATTGCCTAGCCCTTACCGCTCCTCTGCCTTGGAACCAATCCAAGAGGAAAGGGAAGGATTAAAAAAAAACAAATTTCACTAATGAAAAAATGTATATAGCCCTGTGCTGCCGTGCTTCAATTAATTGTTTCCTATTAAGGCCCTTCCTGCTTAGTAGTCCTGAATGAATTGTATTCATTCATTCAACAAAATTGAAAGCAAGCTTTCTGTCTGATCTCGGCCCTGAAATCCCTTCCTGCCTTCCAGCTTCTCCCTGGCTAAGAGAAGAGATAACACAGTGACTGCAAATAACTGCAAGATGAGGCATACCGTGATAACTTCATAAGAGAATTATGAAAAAGTATAGTGAGAGTAGAAAGAAGGAACAAATCACTGGCCCCCTGGTGGTGAGGGAAAGCTTCAGAGAATTCGTTCTAATTTAAATTGAGCCTTTTTGTATGCAGAGCTAGGTGCTTGGCGGGGAATAGAATGCTATGTTTAAGTAAGCTTCTTTGAGTTTAGACCTGGTAGTTGGATATAACATACACAAATTATTACAGATCAAACATAAAGTGCTCAAGAGTTGCAAGCAAAGTTTTCAGTTATTGATGGCCTCAGGAAAAGCTTTATGAGGGAAGATGAATCTGATTTGGACTTTAAAGACTGAGAATTGAGGATAAACATTACAACTGACATTTCTATAAAGAATTAAAGTTTGCAGAGTCCTTTATCTACACTATTTTGTTTCAGATGAGACATTATGATACATGCAACACTACAATCAAATACATGTAGGTGGAAAAGTATAGGTTGTATTCAGGGCCTTAGAGGTCATGTATTCTTCCTTCATGTGTTTTCCAGATGAACAAAGGTGGGAAAATACACCCAAGTTTGTAGTAAGATTTCCCCACAAGAATGGGAGGCTCCAATTAAGTTCAGTCCAGAAGTATGAAAGAATTTTGTTTGAAGTTTTTAAGATAGTGTAACAGCCTAAGCTGGTGAAATGGCCTAAGGCAGCATTGGTGAACATTTTCAAGTTTGTGGGCTCAAACTGCAACTTCAAGATGTCTGTGAGTCCCCACCACCACCCTCATCCTCACCCTCACCCATTACCCCAGAGAACAGAGGAAGTGCTCCCTTTGGGTGACATGGTCAGAAGGGTGGGGCATGCAAAAAATATCATCAGACACTTGGAAGAGGGGGAATGGAGCAGCTCCCCCCTTACCAGCCAGCACCAATACTTTGCTAACACTGGCCTAGGGGCTAGTAGAATAGCCTTGGGGCTGATGGACTAGCCCTGGAACTGATGAAATAGCCCTAATAGTGGACCAGAGTTTGTATATTTATTGAGGGTCTGGGTTCTCATTGCCTCCCATTCCAGGAAAATCTCCACCTGTTCTCAGAATAGCCTACCTCGATCCCAGCTTTTGGGACAAAAATCCACTATTCGATAAAAACTGCTGGGAAAACTGGAAGAAAGTGTGGGAGAGATTAGGTTTGGATCAACACCTCACACCCTACACCAAGATAAATTCAAAATGGGTGAATGACTTAAACATAAAGCAGGAAACTATAAGTAAATTAGGTGAACACAGAATAGTATACATGTCAGACCTTTGGGAGGGCAAAGACTTTAAAACCAAGCAAGACATAGAAAGAATCACAAAATGTAAAATAAATAATTTTGACTACATCAAACTAAAAAGCTTTTGTACAAACAAAACCAATGTAACTAAAATCAGAAGGAAAACAACAAATTGGGAAAAAAATCTTCATAGAAACCTCTGACAAAGGTTTAATTACCCAAATTTATAAAGAGCTAAATCAATTGTACAAAAAATCAAGCCATTCTCCAATTGATAAATGGGCAAGGGACATGAACAGGCAGTTCTCAGATAAAGAAATCAAAACTATTAATAAGCACATGAAGAAGTGTTCCAAATCTCTTATAATCAGAGAGATGCACATCAAAGCAACTCTGAGGTATCACCTCACACCTAGAAAATTGGCTAACATGACAGCAAAGGAAAGTAATGAATGCTGGAGGGGATGTGGCAAAGTAGGGACATTAATTCATTGCTGGTGGAGTTGTGAATTGATCCAACCATTCTGGAGGGCAATTTGGAACTATGCCCAAAGGGCGACAAAAGAATATCTACCCTTTGATCCAGCCATAGCACTGCTGGGTCTGTACCCCAAAGAGATAATGGACAAAAAGACTTGTACAAAAATATTCATAGCTGCGCTCTTTGTTTTGGTCAAAAATTGGAAAACGAGGGGATGCCCATCAATTGGGGAATGGCTGAGCAAATTGTGGTATAAGTTGGTGACAGAATACTATTGTGCTAAAAGGAATAATAAAGTGGAGGAGTTCCATGGAGACTGGAACGACCTCCAGGAAGTGATGCAGAGCGAGAGGAGCAGAACCAGGAGAACATTGTACACAGAGACTAATACACTGTGGTATAATCGAATGTAATGGACTTCTCCATTAGGGGCGGTGTAATGTCCCTGAACAATCTGCAGGGATCTAGGAGAAAAAATACTATTCATAAGCAGAGGATAAACTGTGGGAGTGGAAACATCGAGGAAAAGCAATTGTCTGACTACAGCAGTTGAGGGGACATGACAGAGGAGAGACTCTAAATGAACACTCTAATGCAAATACTAACAACATGGCAATGGGTTCGAATCAAGACATATGTGATACCCAGTGGAATCATGTGTTGGCTACTGGGGGTGGGGGGTGGGGGAGGAAAAGAAAATGATTCTTTGTCTTTAATGAATAATGCTTGGAAAAGATCAAATAAAATATTATAAAATTAAAAAAAAAAGAATAGCCTACCTCTACTCTTTGTGGGATATTTACAGGCTGAAAACCCAGGAAAATGAGCATTGAGGTGAGTCCAGTTTCAGGTAGATTTCAGGTCTGACCCATCAAAGGTGATCATGAGGACACTAAAAAGGGAATAAGGAGCATGCAGCAGATTTGAGGGATTTCCTTAGACTGCCAGAGCCCTCAGTGCGCATGTTTTCCCACTAGGAAAGGTCTAGTTATCCTTCTGCAATGCCCTCATCAAAGAAGGGAACATAGGGAGGATATAGACAACCACTATAGGTAATTAATAAGACTAACAGTTCAGAACAAAGGTAAATACAGAACAATATAAGAGATTAATATAGAACAGCATAAAGCTGATACATAAAACAAAACAGTATGGAACCAGTACAGATGATTAACAATACAAAATGATTAACTGATTAATAATACAGCTTTTGTAGTTTATGCTTGACTAATGCTGAAACTAGTGAGAAATACAAGATTTCAAAACATGAGGGTCCTGCTTCTATCACTGTGCATTGTCCACCTCCATCAAACTGAACCTGAGGGAAACTGTCATTCACATGATTAGAAAGTGGCGATACTGGGCTTGGAACTGAGTTCTTTTAAGTCCAAATCCAGCATGATTTCCACTGCACCAATGCTGGGGCAAGTAGTCTACTCTGACTGGCAGTAGAGTAGATAAAGAGACTAGTACAAGAGCTGAGACTGGAAAGATGTTGCTAGCTTATGGACAGCATTGAATAAGTTGGAAATTTAGGAGTTAGCAACCTCTGCAAAGTTTTGAACCCAGATGTGGTATGAGCAGATTTTTGGATAAGGAAGTTGTCTAGCATTTAGTAGGGATGGATTGGATACAGAAAAGGAGTGGGGGAAGATTGGAACTCGGCCTTGAATTTCCATAAAAGGTGGGGAGTGGTCAGGAAGAAAATGGGGAAGGAAGCTAATTAGGTGAGGGGGAAACATGTAAGCAAAGATAAAGACAACAACATATAAAGCAAGGTTGAAGGATAATGAATTGATTAACCAGTTTAGCTTTTGTTCAGGTAAGGAATTACAGATCTGGAAAGATGGATTGGAACTAGATTGTGAAGAACCTTTAATATCTGATTATGGTCATATTATGTTTATTTTATCACTTCTTTTGGCTTTGGTTTTCCCTCTGAAAAATGAAGGGGTTGTACTAAATGAAGAGTTCTTAACCTAGGTCTATAGACACCCAAGGAGCCAATGGATAGATTTCAGAGGGAGATTGTGAACTTGGACGGGAAAAAAATATCCTTTTTTTTAATTAACCCTTGGTTTTCTTTATGTAATATTTACCATTTCTTTTAAGCGTTTAAAAACATTATGCTGAGAAAGGTTTCATTGGCTTCACAAGATTGATCACAAGAGGGATCCATGACACAAAAAAGTTTAAGAACTCCTGGACAAGATGCCCTTCTAGCTCTGAAATTCTGTGATTACAGTTTTATTCTGTGACCCAGTAAAGGATCCTTGGAAGATGTCTGAGGAGAATGACATTATCAAAGGTATATATTATATATGATTGTCAGGGTAGAGGGTGATTTGAAACTAAAGGGATAGCAGATAGGATATACAGTCTTGAAAAAAGCAAGACCACTAGTCAGCAGGCTATTACAATAGTCAGAACATGGCATCATTTGAGAGACTTTGGGAGGGTTATCTATATCTGGGTATCTTCAAATCACAGAATCTCAGACTTGCATGGGACCTCAAAGGATATTAGTGCATTACAGAACAAGAATTCCCTTTGTAGTAGCTTCCATTTGAAAATCTCCAAGGATGGAAACCCCACTGCATTTCAAGATAACCCATTCCACTTTTGGTCAGCTCTTTCAGGAAGTTCTTCCTTGTGGATTCTATAATCTACTCCATTTTAACTTTCACCTGTTGTTCCTAGTTTTGTTCTCTGAGGCTGCCTGTCTTTTCTACCTCCTGCCTTCAATCAATCAACATTAAACATCTACTATATACCAGGCATTCTGCTAAGCAAGGTGTTACGAAGAGATAAAAGGCAATCCCAGAATTTACCTTCTAATCAAGACAATAAGCAAAAAAATACAGATTAGACAAAGCAAGGATTATCCAGGATAGGCACTAGAATATTTTTTTTCAAGATGGAAACCTTTACTTTTTAAAAAATTTATTTTATTAATATATATATATATATATATATATATATATATATATATAAAACATGTAATAAATTTCCACACAAGTTTTACTAAATTATGTGATCAAATTTTATCTCCCTCCCTCCCTTCCCTTCCCTTTCTTGGGGAAGGCACTAGAATTAAAGAGGGAAAGGTAGAAAATAGAATTTTAGCTCAAACTTAAAAGAAGCCAGGGGGGTCACTAGCTGGAGCCAAAGAAAATGTCAGGAGCAGAGAAATGAAGGGTTTTGTTTGAGGTCTGGATTGAAGAGTACCTCTAGGGAAGTAAGGTATAAGAAGACTGGAAAGGTGAGAGGGGCTAGGTTTTAAAAGGCCTTGAATACAAAAGAGAGCATTTTGAATTTACTCCTAGAGTTAATAGGAACCCACTGGATTTGGGTGTGATGTAATTGAGCCTGCACTTTAGATAACTAGTTGCTGTCTGGAAGATGAATTGGGGTGGAGAGACACCTGAGGCAGGCAGACCTGCCCAGTAGGGTAGTGCCACAGTCCAAGTGTGAGGTGATGAGGGGATGCACAAGAGCAGTGGCAATGTCATAGAAATGAAGAGGCTGTATAGGAGAAATTTTACAAAGGTGAAATTAACAGTCTTGGCAACAGATTCTAAATGTGGGAGGTAAGAAATAAATAGGATGATTCTTAGCCTATGAGCCTGAAGGACTGAGAAGATGGTGTTGCCCTCTACTATAATAGAGAAGGTAGGAGTGGGTAAGGTTTTAGAAGGAAAGTAAATGAATTTCATTTTGGATATGCTGAGTTTAGGATGTCTCCTGGTCATCTACTTTGAGATGTCTGAAAGGCAGTTGGAGATGCAAGATTGGAGGTCAACAGAAAGTTTGGGGCAGAATGGGTAAATTTGAGAATCATCAATATAGAGATGGAAATCCATGAGAGATAATAAGATCATCAAATGAAGTAATAAAAAAAGAAGAGAATAAGGTCTAGTCCAGGACGGAACCCTGAGGGACACACTATAGTTGGAGGGCAAGATCTGGAGGAAGATCCAGTAAAAGAGATGGAAGGAGTGGTTGGATAGTGTGAAAGGGAATTCTTTATTCTCTTTTCTGAGTTTACACTTGTAAAAGAGAATTATTTATTCCCTGTCTCTATTCTGAGTTAACATTTTAATTAACACTAACTAAAGTATTCCCACTTAGATTGTGAAGATAGGATTAACTCTCCTTTGTCTTCTTTTGAATTGAATCAACAAAAGATTGAACACCCTACTCATTACTAGGCAGAAGCTAGCAAGGTACTTAAAGAACTCATAAGTCTCTTAGAGAGCTCCACCCTTTTAACTTAGTCCCAAACTTGTGAATTCTATGATCAGAGCTTACATCCTCAGAAACTCAATCATCCAGGAATCTGTGAACCCTTTTGATGAGTATTCATCCCTCCAGAAGGTGAAAACTGGTTCCCATAAGTGCTAGACAATTTGGAAACTGTGATTGGCCTCTGTGCAGAGGGGCAGGGACAAAAAGTCCCCATAAAAGCCATGAATCCTTTGGCTTCAGGGAGTCTTGTAGAGATAGTCTCCAGACTGGAGAGACTCTTTGAGGAAGCTTTGCTGGAGACTGCATCTTGGATCATGGGCTTAGAGCTCAGCTTCAACTTGGACTCTTGACTCCTGGACTACTTCATGGGGTGTGAAAGGTTGACTCCTTTCCTGGTTTCTGGAGGGACTAGCTTCCATCTTGGAGAAGGCCATGTGGTTACTCACTACCAGCCTTCCTGGTTGAGAGCTAATTAATCTCTGCTTGGATTAAGATAGGATAGATAACCTCTCTAACCCCCTCACATTTCTCTTTTTTATTGTTTCTTTTCTATTTGTAAATAAATTTCTGACTTGAGGGATAACAAATATTGGCGACCACATAATTTCACAAAATTATTGTCCAACCATTAAATTTAACCCTTACAATAGCCAGGAGAAACAGAAGAGAGTAGTGTTTAGAGAACCTAGAGAAAAGAAAGTATCAAGGAGGAGAGTGATCAGCAGCTGAGGCACACCAATAGATTAATGGATTTACTTAAATATGATATTTGGTGAAAATCTAGCTTAATCAATAAGGTTGGTTAAGAAAGGAATATGTATTTACATAATCTGTACTATGTGCCAAGCACTGTGCTAAGCACTTTTTACAAATATTATCTCATTTGATCTTCATAAGCCTTTAAAGTAGGTATTAGTATTATCCTCATTTTACAGTTTTAGAAACTGAGGCAAAAAAGGCTTAATTGACTTGCCTAAGGACATATAGCTAGTAGGTATCTGAGTCTGTATTTGAACTCTGATCTTCCTGACTTCAGGCCCAGTGCTCTATCCACTGTACAACCCTGCTGCTCCTGACTAAAGGAGGCGACACATTAAGATTTTATTAATGATTAACATCTTAGTGTGAATTTGTGGACTAAGGCTATTCCAAATCATAACTACTTCCCCTTGACTGGTCCTACTGTTGAGGCCAATTGTAAGTTTGGGTGAGGAGTAAGAGAAGTAAAGAACATCTTCAGAGAATAGATCCAAATGTAGTTGATACTAGGATCTGAAAGTCACCTAGAAAGTGTCATGGGACCACCAGGCATCTGAGAGAAGAGGAGATAGAAAAGGAGGGCAATAGAAAAAGCACCAGAATTCAAACAAACTTTAATTTCCCCTGCATTGGGATTCTATTTCCCTTTTCATTCAAGTATAAGTTTCTTTAGGGTAAGAACACTATGTAACATAAACACTTGGCATAATGAATATGTAGCTGGAAAGAGTTGTGTATAAATCAAACTTTATCAATTAAGTTGCCCTTTTCAGGCAAGAATTTCTTAACCTGAGGGTCCATGAATTTTAAAAATATTTTGATAATTTCATTTCAGTGTAATTGGTTTCTTCTGTAATCCTATGGATTTAAAAACATTATTCTGAGAAGATGTCCATTGGCACTCCCAGACTGGCAAGTAAAATACAAAAAAGGTTAAGAAGCCCCACTTTATTTTTTAATTTAATTTTATTATATTTTTATTTTAGTAACAAATTTCCACATAAATTTTCTGAAGTTATATGACCCAAATTGTTTCCTTCCCTTGTTCCCTCCCTTCCTGGTACTGGTAAGCAATTCAATCTGGTTTTTACATGTATTATCAAGCAAAACACATTTCCATATTATTCATTTTTGTAAGAGAATAATCATAAAAAAACAATAACCCAAACAAACGAAAGTAAAAAGATCATACAATTTGATTTGCATCCAACTCTTAACAGTTCTTTCTGTGGAGGTGAATATCATTCTTTTTCTTAAGTCCTTCAGAATTATCCTGGATCATTTCATTGCTGTGAGTAGCTAAGTTTTTCACAGTTGATCATTCCACAATATTGCTGTTACTTTAAACAATGTATTCCTGGTTCTGCTTATTTCACTCTACATCAGTTCATGTAGGCTATTTCCAGCTCTTTCTGAAATCATCCTTATAGCACAATAGTATTCCATCATCATCATATACTACCATTTGTTCAGCCATTCCCCATTTGAACGACATCCCTTTAGTTTCCCATTCTTTGCCACCACAAAAAGAGCAGCTATAAATATTTTTGTACAAATAGGTACTTTTCAATTTGTTTTTATCTCTTTGGGATGTGGACATCATAGTGGTATTATTGAATCAAAGTTTATACATTGTTTTATAACCTTTTGGGCATAATTCCAAATTGTCCTTCAGAATGGTTGAATTAGTTCACAATTCGACCAGCAATGCCTTAGTATTAGTGTCTTATTATTTTTTTTTGCCACATCCCCTCCAACATTTATCATTCTCTTTTACTGTCATATTGGCCAATCTGATAAGTATAAGGTGGTACCTCAGTTATTTTAATTTGCATTTCTCTTTTCAAGAGGTATTTAGAACATTTTTATATGATTGGTAGCTTTGATTTCTTCATCTGAAAACTGCCTAGTCATATCCTTAGATCATTTATCAATTGAGGAATGACTTGGATTCTTATAAATTTTACTTAGTTCTTTACATATTTGAGAAAGGAGACCTTTATCATCAGAGAAATTTGCCATAAATTTTTTACCCAGTTTGTTGTTTCCCTTCTAATCTTGGTTGCATTGGTTTAGTTTGTACAAAATGTTTTTAATCAAAATTTTTCATTTTACATCTTATAATATTGTCTGTCTCTTGTTAGGTCATAAATTTTTCCCTTCTCCATAGATGTGACAGGTAAACTATTCTATGTTCCCCTAATTTACTTATAATATACATCAATGTTAAAATCATATACCCATTTTGATTTTGGTATAGGGTGTGAGATTGATCTAAATCTAATTTTTGCCATTCTGCTTTCCAATTTTCCCAGCAGTTGTCAAATAGTGAGTTCTTATCCCAAAAGCTGGGATCTTTGGGTTAATGAATTACTAGATTGCTGAGGTCATTTACTCTATTCCACTGATTCATCCTTATTTCTTAGCCAGTACCAGATTTTGATGATCACTGCTTTATAGTACAGTTTAAGATCTGGTACTGCTAGGCCATTATCCTTTACACTTTTTTTCATTAGTTCCCTTGATATTCTTGACCTTTTGTTCTTCCAGATGAATTTTTTTTTCTAGAAGAAGCCCTACTTTAGAGTAACACGTTTGTCTTCTAGAGAACAAATAATTACTTCTAGTTTATTTTATGAGAGCCATTATGATGTAGTACACATGATATAGTATAGGCACTCTGGACTTCAAATCAGGAAACCTAGGTTGGAATCCTAGGTCTGATACTTACTAGCTTAACCCTATAACCCCTTCACACCATCCTATCTTCACAGTCAAGTTCTCAGAAAGAAAAAAAAACCAAAAAACTTCTATGCTTATTGCTGCTATTTCCTGATCTCTCATTCATGTGGTGTTAGATTCCTATTTACAACTGAGACTTCCCCTTCTAGTAGGATCTCTTAAGGGTTAAATGCAAACACCTTTTCTGAAATCCAAATCAGTCTTAACCTCTCTGTTGCTTTTGACATTCTTAACTGTATTTAGGCCTTGCTCCAAACTTAGCACAGTCCTGCAGTGTTTAGATCTGGTGCTTGAGGTCCCTGACAACATACATTCTGACATGTATTTCCATTATTCCTTCTTGAGTAGTTATTCCAGCTATTATTATTCTAGTTATTATTATTGTTATTCCAATTATTGTTGTTATAATTATTCCACCTAATAAATCCTCCATTCCTGTTCAATTGTCTGGAAAACTGACCTCTATATCTACAATCCCTGACAAAATGGCCAATCCTATTGCATAAAAAGCACTTTTGGGGACCTGATATTCTGTCCCTAGGCTTGTAATAGTTATTAGGTTGCGTAGATCTTAAAGCAGCCACTGACTTAACTTCTTTAATCTCATTTTCTCTTGCTTTGCCCTTTACTTCTTTCAATTTTCTTTTTAGATCTTCTATAACTGAATCCATTCCTAATATTTATCCTCAGTATGTGTGCCCAGGTATGTTTCCTTCCTTCTAATATTCGCTAGTTCCATCTCCTCCCAATCTGGATAATTGTTTTTAAAGAATAGTTTTACTTTTAGGGATAGTCTTTTTCACAAAGATTCTTTTTATATGTGCTATTGTCCCCTCTTCCAGAACATCCGTGTTCAAGTATGTTTCAGCTGCTTCTGTAATGCAGTCAAAGAATGTAGTCAGTGTTTCATTAACCTTTTGTTTTATCCCCTCAAACTTGGACCATGAATTTGGCCTTTTACTGTATCTACCCATAACCTCTAGAATTGCTTGTCTAGCTTCCTTCATCCTGTCATATTGGGCTTTCTTGCTCATATCATTGTCGTTATAATGTTCCAGCTATGGTGTTAATAAGGGATCCTGCCTAGTTTCTTTTCATCTATGAACTTGTTCCTTTCCCTTTTTGTCAAAAGTTCTTTCATTAGTAGGACAAAATCATTATAATCAGGATCAAACAAATCAATGAGATTCATCTACAAGGCAGCTGAAACAAATCAATGAATCTCCTCATTTTTTTGATTACCTTATTAGGTTCATCTACAAAGGCAACTGTTCTCTTTTTTATGGACTTCAAGTCTTAAGGGGTAAATCTCTTATGGGTTTTTACCTGGAATATCTCATCCCTAGAAACTACTGGGAGATCTCTTAGTGGGAATAAGGTAGCTATCCCTTCAACCTCTTCCTTCTATAGTCTATTCAAATTTTTAGATGTACCATCCTTTTCCTTTGCCTCAAACCCATATTCATTATTCATATACCTTTTGTCTTTTATATACATTTCCACTTGGTCCAGTTGCTGCTTCATCAGTATGACCAGAATAAATAACACCACTCTACACTTATACACAATATACATACAAATACACAATATGGCGACATGGGACAAGACAGTTTGTATAGTCATCGACATGCAAGGTTTCATCCACTGATAGTCCAATAATATATAACACAGTTTAAGGAACAGGGTCAAAACAATGTATGGGATGTATAGAACACAGTCCCACATTACATAGAAAAAATTCATTAATATGTCTCCAGACATGTTTATTCATTAACAATCCATTATTTGTAATTGAATTAGTAGTATTATAATCCACTTTGATCAGCTTTTATATATATATATAAAGGAAAAAATATTTAAAAAAAAATCCAATATGGGCACCTAATCCATGTGGCAGGAGGTTTAAAGAATTAAATGTCTCTCGGTGCTCTCAGGATTCCATTACTTGCTGAGAGTAGAATAGAATCTTCCCAGCCTGAAACTGACTTTCCCTATATCAACTACTTTTCTTATGTATAAAACCTAACTTCCTAAGTTTTTTTTTTAAATAAAATGAATTTATTAACAAAGAAGGGACAAAGGGAAAAGGACCAGGGGAAAGGGCTGGATCTGACTCTTATCCCAGTCATTAAACCCACTATCTAACTACACTAAAGTAAATATCTAAGTTTTATAAGGGTAAGTCCAACAGGGAACCAGATTTCTCACACACAGAGTCCTTGGTGGTTCAGGTACAGGAATCCAGCTAAGTCCTCAGACACCCTGTCCACTAGAGTGTATGGGGAAATTCCTCTCACCCTTGTTTGATGGTATTCAAGGCAGCTTGCAAGATGTCCAGGGCTCCAGACAAACTGTTTACCTTCAACAGCTAGGAACTTTTCGCCTGTCAGCTCCTGGAGAATTCTGAGGCTTGAAGGCTGTCAATCAAACTCTTGTACTTCATACCTTCTCTTGCTACATAAACACTCAGATATTCTTTCCTTCCTCAGCACTTGTGAGTCTGCTCCTTTCTAGCTTTCATCCCATGTAACTGTTCCTTCTTAGTCTCTTTTGCTAAATCATCTTCTATGTCCCATCCCTTAGCCATCAATGTCCAGCTCTTTTCTCTCAATGATTTAATTTCCTCCCATGAGTTCAATTATTGTCATATGCAGATAATTCTCAAGTCTTTATTTCTAAGTCTAGTTCTTTACCTGAGGTCCAGTTTCAAATAACCAATCTAATATCCTATAGAAAATGCAAATTCAATATGTCCAAAGAAGAACTCAAAATCTTCTCCCATAAAACCATCCCTCCTCCAAAATCTCCTACTTCTTTTATGGGTACCATTTTGATTGTTCAGTAGTTTCAATTGTGTCTATTTGTGATCCCATTTGGGGGTTTTGGGGCAAAGAATAATTTGCCATTTTCTTCTCTAGTTCATTTTATAGATGAGGAACCTGGAATAAGTCTCAATGTTAAGTGACTTGCCATGAGTTTCACAGTGTCTGAATCAGATTTGAACTCATAAAGATGAGTTTTCTTTATGTCAAGCCCAGTGCTCTATTTATTGCACCATCTAGGTACCCATTTTGTGGTTATCACTACCCTTCTAATCTGAGATTTGCAACTTTAGAGTTGCCTTCAGTTTCTCTATCTCTCTCATCCTCATAGCTAATCAATTGATAAGTCTCATGAATTCAACACTGATATTTTTCATATCCCTTTGTCTTAATTCATATAACTGCCATATTCATTCGGTTCCTCATAGCCCCCTCCCTAGATTCTTTCAGTAGTCTCCTAATGTTTCCTTGCTTGCAGGGAGCATTTTCTTCCTTGCTGCCAAAACCATCTTCCCAAAACACCAGCATGATCATTTCACTTCCCTCCTCATTCTTTTGTCTTTAGGACAAAAGACAAACTCATTAGGTTGCCATTTAAAGCCCTTTATCATCTGATCCTAACCTACCTTCCTGAACATTCCATATTATTTCTTTTCACACACCCTCAGCAAAATGGAACTGCTGTTTCCCAAATTACCTGTTTTATTTCTTACCTTTGCATTGGCTGTCTCCCATGCTAGAATGCTTTCCTTCTTTGCCTCAACCTTAGCTTTCTTCAAGGTTCATCTCAGGTATCACTTCTTCCAGGAAGCCGTTTCTGTTTCCACCAGTTCTCGCAGGCATTTACTCCTCTGTGTTCATTTGATATGCCCCAGGAGAACATGAGCTCCTTTAGGGCAATGCCCGGTTGTCATTTTTGTCTTGTATCCTCAGCATGATACCAGAAAGCAGGATGGTACAGTGTGCATCAAGGATCAGCTTTGTAGTCAGGAAGACCTGGTTCCAAATTCTGTCTTTGACCAAGTAGCTATGTGACCACAGACAAGGCACTAAACTTCTCAATGCTCCAGTCAACTCTCTAATACTATGTTAGAGAAGAGTTACTTAAGTACATTGGTGAAGTTTCCATCCCAGTAGTTTGATACACTCAATTCACAAGTACAAAGAACCTTCAGCACCTCATTCAATGCCTTATATAAAGATGAAAATACTTGTAGAATTGAATTGAATATGACCATGGATAATTCTCATCTCAATGATTTATTTTTTCTCTCTTCAATGGACATCAAGGCCTCTGCAAAGACTGCGATGAGTTTGGAATGAAGTGAATATGGCTGGGGGCCTCATATGAAACAATTTATCAATCCAGAGACTCAGGGTGATGAGGCATCTCCAAATGGGCAAGGCTGCTATCCCAGGGGTTTGTGTGTGTGTGTGTGTGTGTGTGTGTGTGTGTGTGTGTGTGCATATTATATATATATTCCCATTATTTCCTCTTACTCTCTTTCTCTCCCCCTTTCCTTAATCCCTTATTTGTATTAATTAAAATCTCCATAAAAACCCAGCTGACTTGGGTATTTCATATTTGGGAATTTTCCCATGGTGACCACTTTATTTTTTAATATAAAATCAAGACACTAAAAATTATCTTTACAGTTTTGGCAATTCAAAGCCTTGAAACCATATTTTCGCGGTCACAGTTTAAGGCAACCACTCTTTTATCTGTAACAGTTTAATAACTTAAGTCCCATGTCATTGGCCCCAGAAGCTCCAAAATAAACAGACTGATACCCATTTCATTCAATTTATTGTCAGTCTATAGAAATGACCCTTCTCCCTTGTGCTCCCCCCCTCCCCAGACACACAAACATACAAATAGACACTTTACTCAGCTCTGGTGAACACTTCCTTTTCAGTCATATAAAAGGGCCCAAGCCCCTGGCAGAATCTGGTTGAGTTATATGTTGGTCAGATTTGGTCTTTTAAAAGTAAAAAGTCAGGCTATGAAAGTCCAGAGCTTGTAAGTCCACAGCAGAAAAGGCGAGTCCCAAAGGCAGGAGGCAGCTCCCCACATCCATCCAAGATATCACCCTTCCCAGAAATGGCTCTGTGTGAAGGAGAATCCCAACAGGTTTTGAGTCTCAAAGAGCCATGGAGAAGGAGCTGATGTGGTTTATCAGAGAAGACCCCTTTCAAAGAAACCTCTTCCTCTGTGCCTCTTTTCAGAGCTTGTGAACAAATCACTTGCTCCCATTTCTTGCAGAAGTAGAAGGAATCAATCCCCAAGGCTTTCCTGGGGTCCCAGAAAGCCACAGAACCCACTGAAAGAAGCCCAGCTTCTTCTTTCCTTACTTCTAAGGCATATTCATCTGTACTGTATCTGACAGGGATGCCAAAATAGACTTCATCTTGCTTAAAGCACATCCCAGGGAAAAAGACAACAGTTTAAAAGGTGGGAAGGAGGGGGAAATGGTGTTTTGGACCAGCTGCTCGCTCTGTTGGTTGTCTCAAGGAAACAATAATAAGGGTAGGGTTTGTAGGTAGGAATGTTTCAAAGGTTAAACTTCAACTATGTCTATAAATACTGGCAGTTATTTAGGCCAAAATTCAATCACTCATAGCCAAAAAGTTTTCCTTGCTCCTGAACCTGTCAGGACCGGGTAAGCCCACGTGAGATAATGGCATCGTTCTCACTCTCCTAGGCTATTCACCCTGTCTCCAATAATTCAGAAAGTCCTTTGCTTGGCAGCATCTATCACAATTAAATTAAGATTGGAGGAAGACATGCTACAGGCTAAGCCCTACTCAGAACGGGGGACATTCAGTTATTCCATCCTAATATTCATAGATAGGGCTACTTACATTTTCCAGAGCCTTCCTCCCTCACAGACATTGTTAACAATACCAAATCATCCATGAACACAGAGCCACCCTTACCCTTCCGGGGGTCCCAGCCGGTGACAAAGTCCCTGTTTGTCCCATTCTCTACAGTGCTCTGGTTCTACAGAGTTTCTTGGTAAAGGCTACTAAGCTGGCATTCCGAAATGATAGCCGTCCTGTCATATTGTTGATGGTGCGTCACTTCTATGAAATAAGCCCCTTCCACGGACCCATTGGCATTCTGCTCCCTGAGGGGAATTGCACAAGGCTAGGCAGCTTAGCTTTAAGGGCACTCACTGCCTGCTAACCATGGGTGAAGAGACTAATTTTGAAATTTCCTTCAAGAATTTCAAAGGTTTAGCTTTCTGAATCTTAGGAGGGCAGGAAGCAGAAGTCGTTGGGAGTAAGCTGGATAGCCCAGGCAAATGCATTCCTTATGCTAATGCCAGACCATAAAGGTATGTGCTCAGGTTCTCAGTCATCCTCATCTAGTGTAGGATTTACACAAAGCGTCTACTTAGAATTTCCTTCTGGCTACCTCTCTCTCCTTTACTTCCAAAAGAGATAGTACCAGTCTCTGCTATTTTCTAATAATGCAGAAGGACCAGAGAGTCCTTCTAAGGCTCTATGTTCCCAAATCCCTTAGAGCTAAAATTCCAAAAGTCTGCTTCTAGAATATAATGCCTTTGGAGTGCCTCAAGATATCCTGCTCAGAGAAAGTTGAGGGGCAATTTGAAAGCAAAGGCCAGCTGAGGTTTGCAAGATAGTAGGCCTTTGCTATCAAGAGGCATTAAAACTTTCCACAGGGAGTAAAAAACCACCAGGTCATGGCCAGGAGAGTTGTCTCCTCGTTCCTAGGGTCCCAATGCTAGTTCTTCATATGGAGCCAGGGATGACATTTTGGCACTGGGGTTTCTCAGTTCCGCACTGGCCTGTGATGCTGTTCTCAAGATCCTCTCTTGAAATGGGTCTGAGATTGTGCTGACTCCCAGGGAGGGTCACAGATCTAGAGTTAGAAGGGAGGCCTCTAAAAGTCCCTCCTTGGGGGCAGCTGGATAGTTCAATGGATAGAGAGCCAGGCCTAGAGACAGGAGGTCGTGGGTTCAAATCTGGCCTCAGACACTTCCCAGCTGTGTGACCCTGGGCAAGTTACTTCACCCCCATTGCCCAGCCCTTACCATTCTTCTGCCTTGTAGCCAATACACAGTATTGATTCCAAGATGGAAGGTAAGGGTTTTAAAATAAATAAATAAAAGCCCCTCCTCTTTTTTTCATATCTTTCTTGCCCCAGGAAAAGATAGCATTTAGCCTGGTCCAACAATTATGCTCTCATCTCACCCACTGAGGAGTTAGCTTGTTCCATCCCCGCCCCCCAAGGGTTCTCATTGGCCCCTAGAGGTGTTGTAACTTTCTCATGATACTCTGTTGGGTTCAAATTTTTAGCTCTTTCTTCCACATTCTCTTCCCTTCCCAATCCTGGCAGCTTGATTTCAGCACCTTCACCTCCCTTCACTCATGATGACAGAAACTGGGAGCTTAGAGCTAGCAAAAGAACATAGGAGACCTGGATCATACCAAATTGAATGGCTAACTGGCAGGGGCTCTTGAAGACAGAGAAGTACTTGTAGGAGCATCCGAGACCACAGAGCAGATGGGGAAAACCTTAGTGGTAGCCAGCTATTTTGCCTTTGCTCCAGGACTCCTACCATGCTGTTCATAAAGAAGGCAACCCATCAAGAAGCCATGAATTCCTGATGGTGACATTAAGAGGCAGGTAAAGTGAAAATCTGGCTCAAATCACCCCAAAAGCTACTAGAAGTGGGAAAATATCTACAGATCCTAAATCTAAGACCCTTATCTCACAATGGAGTTTAGAATATACCTAATGTCACTCAGAGACCTTATGGAAGAAAGGAAATAGTGATCTCAAAGGATGGGTATTTGGTTTGACATCAGTGATACCCCAACATTCAACTTGAGTTAGATGAGACCTTCTGCAAAAGAAGGGACGGGACCAAAGGCACTGGATTCCTCCCATTCCTAACTCCCCTAAGGCAGATTAGTTTGTGCCTTAAAAAAAAAAAATCACTAAAATTTTCTAAAGTAAAAAATGAAAGAAGAACAAACCAACAAGGAGCAAACAAAAAACACAAAGCAAAAAGGGATAAACAAGAAAAGTCTTAAGGAGACACAAGAGACTCAGCTGAGTGTTGGGTGGGGAAGCAGGCAGGGCAGACAGAGCAGGGGCTTCAGGGCAGGCTGGCAATGTCTCTCTCAGGAGGAGGGCCAACAGGCTTGGGGGCACTCTCATTGGCTTTTCCTTCAAACATCATGACTCTGTTGAGGGCGGAGGACAGGGAGAAAAGAAAAGCTGGGTTAGGTCAGTACATTGAAAACTTGCCTTTTATTTATACAAACTTTTAGACATGATCTCATTAGAACCTTACAACAGCCTTGTAAAGAAGGCAGGGCAGATGGGAATTATTACTCCCATCTTATAGAGGAATAAACAGAGACTTAAAGTGGTTAAGCAATTCATCCAAGGTCACTCAGTGAGAGTAATCAGTGGAGCAGAACTGACCAGCTAGCTTTCATGGTAGATAGAGCACTGAAGTTGAAGTCAGGAAAATCTGGATTCAAATCCCACTTATATACTTCCTGGGAGATTCTCAGCTGTGATATGAGAGTTAAGTTCCATGAAATTTCTGAGGGACTCTGACATGGCATGCAATTGTGAATTCCATGCAATTCACGGTCCACATAACAAGCCTCAAAGCACACTGCACACCTTGGAGAATCACTGGTGTGTAGTGAACGAAGTCTCTGGCTCAGGCCCTTTATTACCACTGATCATGAGACTAGGAGCAATTCATGTCTGGTTCTACCTGGGACAGCCTGGGGCTACTTGGGGGAAGAGCTGGAAGGCAGAGAGATATCAGGGGTCAGAACAACTTAGTTTGCTACCTTCTGGTAATTAAAAAAAAACAACAACAGCAGTTTCCAGCTTTAGCTGCTTTGCATAAAGATTTAAAAAGACCAAAGTTGGCAACAAACATTTCAGGAACAGCAATTTTACTAAAAGGAAAGCCCCATTCTTCTTCTTTTCAAAGAAGAAAGGCATCATTTGAGAACAGGGTAGAATCATTGCTCTGCCCATGGAAAGACAGTGAGAATCTGGTAGAGTGAAAGGGATATGGTGAGGCATAGGGAAGTAGAGTAGGAAGAGTAAAATATCTGAGCTGGAAGAGACTCTAGCTCTAGAAGTCCTCTAGCCTGATCCCATTTTACATAGGAGAGAACTGAGGCTTAAGTGGGCTGCCTAGGGTCATATAACCATTGCATATCTGAGGCAGGATTTGAATCAAGATCTTTCCAATTTCCAGTGCAGCACTCTATCCATTATTCCATACTGCCTCCAAAATATAAATGTAAGCCAATGGAGATGTACTATACTTGGGAATCAAAAGGCTCAGATTATGTTGTTCCTATTTGTATCATATATGAAAGTTTCTAGAACCTTGAAGGATTATTTAGGTTTTTAGGACATTATTTAATGGGATTCTAGTTCCAACTCTGCCATTAAACTTCTTTGTGACCTTGGGTAACATTTCTTCTCTAGGCCTGTTTTTTCTTCCATAAGATGGGGATTGAAGTAGATGACCTCTAAGAGCCACTCAGATATAATGTCCGATTCTGTGATACTTCCTAATAACCCATATGTACCTCTACAAGGATGAGAAACTAAGCCTCCATGGGATGGATATTCATTAAAAAAAGAGGGGAGAAAGGTAGGCACAGGAGAGCAAGGAGACCAGTACCAGGGCTGGGGATGAAAGCCAAGTTCTAAGTTGGGAAATGTGCCTGCATATAATGGTTTTGACTTCAGAGGCTTGGAGAACAAAGGGTTAAAGTAAAATTTTAGTAAATCTTCCTTGTTGAATATCATAGGCCTCACATTTACCAAGCAGAATGGGCTGCTTTGAACTTTGGCCAGAGTTCTCAGCAGCTTCCCAAGGTCTCTGACTCTGGAAGATAAACATGCTTCTATGAGATTAACCCTTGTCTCACAGAATGTGTTGTCTTCATGACTCTTGATTAAATTTTGAGACATGTTTTGCCTGGCTACTTCCTGGGGCTCAGAATCTTGGCTGGGTCGCTGGGACCCTGGAAGCAGTGAAACAAACTACAGTTGGAAAAATGCCTTCTTTGTTTTGAGGTCAATAAAAACCCCCTTCTGGAAAGTAGACTTCGAAGTCTCACCCATGGAAAGGATGTTTTGCCTGGGACTTTCCTGAATGGGACCCTGAAATGCTGAGCAAAGGGACTTCCAAGCTAAGAATATTCAGGTGTTGGAATAGCCCCCATTCAATGATGTATCTTTTCTCTCTCTCTCTCTCTCTCTCTCTCTCATTATTGCTGGTGTTTTATTCATTTATGCTTTCTATTGTAAGCTAAATGGCTTAATCTTTGCATAATTATAATATTTCTTTTTACCTTTTTACTTAAAAAGGCTGTGGAAAATTATTGTAGGAGCAAATCTTGAACCACAAATTGTTAAGTTAAGCAGCTGCACACGTAACACCTTAATGTTATGGAGAGGGGGGATTCAGGGAGTGCTACTCACAGCTTGAGGACCGCTGAACGTTTTCCAAGCATCATATTCACAAAGTCCCTGTAGGAAATGGTATCACTGACTCCACCTGTCACCTCGGAGATTATCTTCTTCATCTCCAGGTGGGTCTTTGGGACACCCAACTTCTCCATCATCCGCTTCAGGGACATCAAGTCTGCCAGGGAAAAAGCAAATATGTTGAACTTGGATAGACCATTTGCAAGAAAGGCTGATGGTCCAGGATATACATTCTCTGCTTCTTTCTTATTCTCCTCTTCTGAATGACATGGTTGGGCTATAGACTAGATCAACCTGGAGCTTATCCCCAGTGCAGCTAAAACCAGATTAAAATGTAATTGTGGGGCAGCTAGGTAGCATTGTGGATAGAGCCTGGATATTGAAAGTCTTGGGTTCAAACCTTAGGTACTTCCTACCTATGTGATTTTGGGGAAGTCACTTAACCCCAATTGCTTAGCCCTCATCATTCTTCGGTCTTAGAGCTGATATTTAGTATGTATTCTAAGGCAGAAGATAAGGGTTTTAAAAAGAAAAAATGTAACTGGGAAATATTTAACAAAAAATACAACATAGATAATGTTAAATTGTGATTTTCTAAGTTAGTATGTGGTCTACAGAGATCCTTTCTATTTAAGCTTGACAACACTGAACCAGATGGCATTATTGAAGGACCAGTCTAGTTGACATTATATGGTCACTGTGTCCTCTACAATCCCTAATAACTTGAAGATTTTATGATTTTAGGTAAATCTAGTACCTAAAAAGGTATTGAAGACTGAGCAAAGGTGATCTGGCAGCCAAAGATCTGAGGGTGAGTAGCCTTCAGTAGGGATTATTTCCTAAGGAGCAGCTGACATAGGTCCCAGGAGGAGTAGGGGTAGTCAAAGCTCTGACTGATGAAGAAGAAATGAGAAAAATGGACTTCCTTCCCTTCTTTCTCTGTAGAGAAGAGAGACTATGGTTGTAGAACACTACAAATATTGTTAGTCTTAGTTGATAAGCTGGGTAATCATACAAAACTGTGCCTTTTTCCACCTCTTATTTTGTTCTTTGTCATAGAGGCTGGCTCTCTGGGTAGGGAAGTGGGGAGGGATACCTTTAGAAATGAAGATGATACAATAAAAGATATCAATAATATTTGAAAATTATTTGAAAATGTATAAGGAATTAGAAGTGGGTCTGACCATGCCACTCCCTGCTCAAGAACCTTCTCGGTCTCCATCTTGGCTCTAGGATAAAATACAAACTCCTCAGCCTAGAATTTAAGATCTATAATCTGGTTCCAACTCACCTTTCTGGCCTTATTTCATCCTGCTCTCCTTTAATCACTCTACATTCCAGCTAAACTACTCTGGGTCTTGTCCTGCACTCTGTTGCTTCCACTCTTGGAATGCCCACCCTCCACAGTTCACTTGATGGCATTCTTATCTTCCCTCATGGTCCAAGCTCAGGTGCCATGTCCTCCTTTAAGTTTTCTCTGATTCCCTGCTTTGAGTTATTTCTTTTGCCTCAAAATTTCTTTGGGTCACTTCATTGGAATTTTTTTTATTCTTATCATAAGTTTACCTTGAAATATCCCTGGTAGAACATAAGCTTAAGAGTAGACTGCGTCACTCTTTGTATTGTGTTCTCAATGCCTAGCACAGTCCTTGAGACATAGAAAGTACTTAAGAAATGCTTGCTAATTGATTGATCAATATTAATTCCAGAGAGATTCTATTAAAACCTAGTTCCTCACAGGCTGAGATTGTGTCTTTATATGCCCAGAACTGAGCATAGGATCTTGTCATCTACGAAGTACTTAACAAGAAATTGTTGGATTGTTGAAAAAGTTATCAAAGGGGGAGGGCAGTAAGTGGCCCAATGGTTAGAATCAGGCCTGGAGCTAGGAGATCCTGAATTCAAATTTGGCCTCACACATTTCCTCGCTATATGATCCTGGGCAAGCCACTTAACCTCAAATGCTTAGTCCTTATCACTCTTCTGTCTTGGAACCAAGACTTAGGATCAATTCTAAGATGGAAGATAACAGTTTAAAGGAAAAAAAAAGGGGGGGGGCATTCCTTCCTCCTGTTGCCCCCTTCCTGCTGTTGATCCAGGTCTTTGTTAATTGTAGCTTCTCTCCTCCAGCAAAGTAACTTCATGGCAAGGGTGGAGGCAGCAAGTTGGCAAACCAACTCATACTTAATGCAACTCAGCAGAACAGCAGGTGCCAACTCCATAGTGTCCCCCACATGGGGTGGGGGAAGGGAAGTGAAGGGGCACCTCCCCAGCTGGGAGGAACTGAGATGCCAAAAATACCAGGCAGAGCAGGAAAACAAACAAGAAAAAAATGCAAGAAAAACAAAGGAGGCACACACAAGCAAAGAACCCCCACCCCTCTGGAGCTGGTGCTTTGAACAGAACTCCACCCCATCCCAAACCCTTCCCCTCTGCAAGCCTTGCTCTCTTGGGAAACAATGCATTATTAGCAACCCGGGAGGAGACTGCCAGACTAGCATCAAGGCTTTGGGAAACAGTGGCTTAGGATGAGAGGGTCAGGGCAAATGGGAGTAAGATCAGGCCTTTCTCTACCTCCTAATTTCCGACCCTTGCACTTTACAGAGGGGCTTTGGTGGCACTTTCCTTCCTAGTCATGTGTCAAAAAAAAAAAAGGAAAAATGCTGCCTTACCCTCTTTAAAATGTAGATTTCGTCTTTCATAAATATGCACATACATGCATGTGTGTATGGTCAGGACCTGGGATTTCATCAATATGGGGAAGTCTCAGAGAGAATTCTCTTGACTAATGCAGATTTGACATCTGCTCAGCAACTAAGAATTTAAGAGTTGGTAGTCGTGGCTGTTGTGAGAGTGGCTGAATCTCAGAGGTCATCTAGTTCAGTCCATAAGAGGAATCTCTACTCTGGCCTATCTAGCCAGGGGTCAACCAGCTCTTAACTGAAGGCTTCCAAAGAAAGGGGGGACACTGCTTCTCTATGATAAGCTAGGTGGCCCATTCCACTTTTTTTAGTTTTTTTCAGTCATAACCAACTCTTTGTTACCTCATTTGGAGTTTTCTTGGCAAACATATTGGAGTGCTTTGCTATTTTCTTCTCTAGCTCATTTTATAGATGAGGAACTGGGACGATCAGATTAAGTGACTTATCTAGGGTCACACAGCTAGAAAGTGTCTGAGGATGGAGTTGATCTCAGGTCTTCCTGACTCTAGGGTCAGCACTCTATCCACTATGCTACCTGGCTACCACTTTTGGACAGCTCGAATTATTTGCCTCAGTTTCCTCATCTATGAAATGAGCTGAAAAAGGAAATGTCAAAGATTCAAGTATCTTTGCCAGGAAAAGCCCAGATAGGGTCTCAAAGACTTGGATATGAATGAACAATAATTGTTAGGAAGTTTTTTCCAGACAATGAGCTGAAATTTTTCCTCTTTTCAACATCTTATTCTTATTATTGGTTTTGCCCTATAGGGCCAAACAGAGCAAAACTAATCTCTTTTCCTTCTGATAGGATCTTCAGATACTTGAAGGCAGTTCTCATGGTCCCCTTAAGTCTTCCTAAAAACGGATCCTCATAGAGTAGACTCAAGGCAAGTTCCTCTGGACACTTCTTAAACCATGATTCCCAGAACTGAATACAATATTCCATATAAAGTCTGTTGAGAGCAAAGTATACCTTCCTGTTACTGGAAGCTATGACTCTTATACTTCAGCCAAAGATTGTATTAGAGGTTTTTTTTGGCTCCCATTGACTCTTATTGAGCCTGAAGTCACTAAAACCTCCACATCTCTTTCAGAATTATCCATTCCTCTGCTAACTTATGCTTGTGATATTGGTTTTTTTAGAGTCAAATACAAGAATTTATAGTCCATAGGGTCGTGAAGGGTTGACACTAAGGAATAGCTGAACAACAAGAATTTACAGTATTTTCTACTGAATTCATCTTATTAGATCAGCCCAATGCTATAGCCTGCCAAGGTCCTTTAGGATCCTAACTCTGTCATCCACTGTGTTAGCTCTCCAATCAATCAATCAATCAATCAATAAACAATTACTAAGCAACCTACTATGTACCAGGTACTATGTTAAACACTGGGGATAGAAAAAGGCAAAAGACAGTACTTGCCTTCAAGGAACTTACAATTTAAAGGGGTAGTCAACATGCAAACAAATATATACAGAGCAGTCTATATACAGGATAAACATGGGATAATTAACAGTGGGAGGCCAATAGAATTAAGAAGGATTAGGGAAGGCTTCTGCTAGAAGGTAGAAATTTAGTTGGGACTTAGAAATGAAGCCAGGGAGGTCAGTAGTTAAAATAGAAAAGGGAGAAGGTTCCAGGAATGGGGGAGGCAGAAGTGCCGTGATCAGAGAGATGGAATGTCTTGTTCGTGGAACAGCCAGGAGCCCAGTGTCACTGGACTGGAGAATATCTATCCAGAAGTAAGGTGAAAGAAGACTGGAAGGGGGGAGAGGGCTAAGTTATAAAGGATTTTGAAAGGCAAAAAATGAACATTTTGCATTTTATCCTGGTGGCAATAAGGAACCACTGGAGTTTATTGAGTGGGGGAGGAGAGGTGATACATTCACCTGTGCCTTGGAAAAACAACTTAGAAAAACAACTCAGTGACTCAATGGGGACAAATTGGACTGGGGAGAGACTTAAGGTCTCTCCAGCAGGTTATTGCAATAGTCTAGATGTGAAGTAATAAGGGTCTGTACTAGAGTGGTAGCATTGTCAGAGGAGAAAAGAGGTTATTTTTGAGATGTTACAATATGAAATCTATAGGCCATGGCAACAGATTGGATATGAGAGAGTAGACTGGATATGGTAGGGAACAGAATATCCAATCAGTTCATAAACATTTATTAAGTGTCCACTATATACCAGACACTGAGGATCAAAAAGAGGCAAAAGACGGTCTCTTCCCTCATGAAACTTACAATCTAATGGGAAATTGCAAGCAATCAAATATGGATAAATAAGCTGTATACTAGAAAAATGAGGGAAGGCATTAAAATTAAGAGGGGTTAGTAAAGGTTTCCTATAAAGGATGAGATTTTAGTTGGAAGGAAGTCAGGAAAGACAGTAGGCTCCCAGTTTCGTGCCATCTGCAAATTTGATGAGTATACCATCTATCTTCATTCAATTCATTGATAAAGGGCTAAGCACAGATCACCGAGAGGCACTTTACTAGACATCCTCCTGATATAGAATAGTAACAACTAGGAGTCAGATGAACATCAGAACATACTATGTTTCATATTAGTTTATTTACAGTTGTATTTGGAGGTTTTGGGGTTATATGAGTATGCTCTTACAACAATGACCAATATGGAAATATATTTTGCTTGATAATGCATGTATAATCCAGATCAAACTACTTGCCACTTCTGGGGTGGGGGTGGGGGTACAGAAAGGAGACATGGAGACAATTTGGATCTCATAATTTTGCAAAATGTATGTTGAAAATTGTTAAATTACATGTAATTAGGAAAATATCTTTGAATTAAAAAAAAGATAATAACAACTACATTTTTGAGTTCAACTACTCAACCAGATCTGAATCCATTTGTTTGTATTACTGTTTGATCTTTATCTTGCCATCTTATTTATAAAAATATTATTAAGTATATTATCCAAGATAAGCATATCCATATTATTCTCAGATAGTGTTGCCCAAAAAGGAAATTAGTTTAGATTGGCACGACCTATTCTTTTTTTTTTAAACCCTTACTTTCCATCTTAGAATCAATATTGTGTATTGGTTCTAAGACAGAAGAGTGGTAAAGGCTAGACAAGGGTGGGGGGTTAAGTGACTTGCCCAGAGTCACACAATTAGAAAGTATCTGAGGCAAAATTGGAACCTAGGACTGGCTCTCATTCCACTGAACCACCCAGTTCCCTCCCTGGCATGACTATTCTTGATGAAGCCTTGTAATCATAATTTTCTTTTGTCAATATTTGTCAACTATCTCTTTAATAATTCATTCTGGAATTTTCCCAAGAATTTAAGTTTAAAGGCTTGTAGTGGGGGCAGCTGGGTGGCTCAGTGGATTGAGAGCCAGGCCCAGAGATGGGAGGTCTTAGATTCAAATCTGGCGTGGGGTGAGGGTCTTAAAAACAAACAATTAAATGAATGAACGAATGGATGAATGAATAAATAAATAAATAAAGGCTAGTAGTTTATAGACTTATTGGCATAGAGGGTTGCCCAGAGGCACTAAGTGTCTTTCATAGGGTGACACAGCCAGTCTGTCAGGGGGTTCACATAATTTATTGCAAGTCCAAGACCTCAAAATTGAGAGACTCGTGTCTGTGTTTGATTGTTTAAAAAGAAAATCGAGGGAAATAGTATGATAAAGGGCAGCAAGGGCATTCGGTTTCTTGTCTGCTGCTAAAATAGCAGAAACATATCTCGGGACACAGTTCAATATCCTTCAGTCTCCCTAGGTCCTACTTGGATCTAAAATTTCAGGCAAATTGCTTTATATGGAGGTAGACTTTGGAAGAAATGAAAGACCCAAAGAGGAGTAAAAAGCAAAGGGCTAAACCTGGCATTAGTGGTAGCCAATTGGCCCTAGGAAAAGTCTTAGAGTCTGGGAGCTGGGAAAAAGCCTGAAACAATGAGTTCATTTCCTAGAAGTTCCAGCTTCTGAAATGTTACAAATAAGGGGGCAGGGAAGAAAAACTACAAAAAAGCAAATTCCTGCTTGATATCAGGGAAAACTTCGAGAGTTAATGGTTGGTCTTCCTTCTGAGATAGTGGGCTCCTCCTCCTCAAATGTCTTCAAGAGGCTGAATAACCACTTAGATATCAGATGAAGAAGTTGGCTAATGAGGTCCATTCCCCCTCTGAATTCTGGAATTCTTCCCTAATCACATATATAGGTCAGTATGGACTAGCATCTTTGGGTATGTTCCTTGTAGGCATGCTTCCCACCTTCCATTTCCACCTTCTCTCTCCCCTACCCACACCAAAGGAATTTCCCAGCTCTGCTTGGGCCTTAGGGAATTGACTTACCAATTTCTCCTTCATTGTTCAGGTCAAATTCCATGTACTTCTCTGGAAGACAGAGTAAGAGTCTATGTTAGAGGGAATCAAGAGAAAGCTGCAAAAAGGAATCTCATCAAAGGTTGAGAGTATCTCATAGACTATTAGCTCAGAGAAACAGAAAAGGGAAGAGCACTACTAGACTGAGTCTGACTTGGGTCCCAGCTTTAAGACTCCTTAGTTGTGCAACTATGGGCCAGTTACTTAATTCTGAGCCTCAATTTTCTCATCTGCAAAATGGGTATGATGATGACATTCCCACATCTAGCTCAGAGGATCATGAGGAAAGAACTTTATAAACCTTACAAAATTACATTAATGTGAATTGTTATTTTCTTGATACTCTACTCAGAAAATCGGAATTTTCTTTCAACCTTAGTCACCTTGCTCTACTGATGACCAGTATATCTTGACATTGGGCATTTAACCTCATTGAGACTCAGTAGTCCTTTCTGGAAAGTGGAGTTAATGTTACCTGCTTCCTTCCTCTGTCTGTTTGTCTCTCTCCATGAAAATAAAAAGTTGTGGAGAAACAAGTAGATCCATTCATTACTGATGCAATTGCAAACTTGCAGAATCTTTTGAGGGAGCAGTCTGGCAACATGTAGCAAAAGTTACAAAAATAATCACACCCTTCCACCCAGTTGTTGGGAATAGGCCGCTTAAAGAGTCTTTTTAAAAAGGGTAATATTTAAAGATATTCAGAGCAACATTATATATAATTGTAAAACAAACTCAAAACTGAAAACAACCTAAATATCCAACAATTGAGGAATTAAGGGTTAAATTATGATACATGAATGAAAGAGAACATTGTAATACATGAGACCAATAACTTGGAAGAGTTTGAAAAAAACCCCCCAAAAAGTATAAGGAATTAGCATGGGAAGAGTTGGTCTTCTTTCTGAGGTAGTAGAAGTTCTTCCTCCTTGAATATCTTCAAACAAAGGTGGGTTGACCATTTGTCAGACAGTTGAACGAGATGGCTAAAGAGGTCTTTTCCCCATCTAAATTCTGGGATTCTCTCTCAATCACATACATAGGTCAATGTGAACTTCTAATAAATCAGTGTGGACTCTGAGCCAGTACCCTTGAGTATGTCCCCTATATGCATGCATTTATTCCTTCCCACCTTTGCACTTTTTCAGTTGACCCTGTGAAAAGGTGGTAAGGTCAAGGGCAACATGGGGAAAGAGACAGGTCTGGAGATGGGAGGTCCTGGTTTCAAATCTGGTCTCATACTTTCTGGGCAAGTTATATAACCTCCATTGCCTAGCCCTTACTGCTCTTCTGTCTGGGAACCAATACACAGAATTGATTCTAAGATGGAAGGTAAGTGTTGTTCAAAAAAAGAAAGAAAAAAAAGGTAGTAAGATGGACAGAGTCCTGGATTTGGAGTACAAGGTCCTAGGCTCAAATCTTACTTCTGCTACTTGTGACCTTGTGAGAGTCTTTTGAACTCTCTACTCCTGAAATGATGGAGTTGGACCAATGGGTGCTAAAGTCCCTTATAGCTCTAGATCTATGACTGACTGACTTCAAGATTTTTATGGAATAATGCAAAGCACCCCCCATCCTCCCCGCCCCAAAAGAGCAAAACTAGAAACACTAGTTGTACTCTAATAATATGAGCAAAATGAATGAAAAAAAAACAAACAAAAATTTCTAATGTAGACTTGGAGACTAAAAGACCTCTTACAGAAACTAGGATTTGAGCTGAGTCTTGAAGGAAGCCCAGAAAAACTTGGAAGATGGAAGTGAGGGGGTCAAAATAAGTTAGAGAACTAAAAAGTTTCTTATGATACTTCACTGAAATTAGTTAAGATATAAATATGAGAGGCAGCTGGGTGGCTCTGTGGACAGAGCCAGTCTTAAGAGACAGGACATCCTGGGTTCAAATCTAGCCTCAGACACTTCCTAGCTGTGTGATCCTGGGCAAATCATTTCACTCCCATTACTTAGCCCTTACTACTCTTTTGCCTTGGAACCAATACACAGTACTGATTCTAAGATGGAAGGTCAGGGTTTAAAAAAAAGAAGAAAAAAAAAAGAAGAAGGTCAGCTTATTGAGTTGTATTTATATCCCCAGACACTCAATTTCCTGTCCATGCCTTTGTGCTCACTGGCTGTCCCTCATGCTTGGAAGACTGTCCTGTCACTGCCATTTCTTAAGTTTCCTTTCTTCATTCAAGCCTTAGATCAAAGCCCACTTACTGCAATAGACCTTTCCTGGTCCATCTTGCTGCTGGTACCATTCCTCTGAGATTACCTTCCACTTACCCTGTTTATATGTTGTATGTAGTGAGTTATTTACATATTGTCTCCCTCTTTAGGCTGCAAACTTCTCAAGGGTGAGGACCAGGTTTTCCTCCTCCCACCCCTCCTTTCTTTGTAGCCCCAGCACTTAACACAGTGCCTGGCACTTTGTAAGTGCTTAGTAAATATTTGTTGACTGATTGACTAACTGACTAGCGTGCCATAAAATTTGTTTGCTTATGATCAATCATGAAGTTGTATATTACTGCTTGTGCATCCACCCCCAAGGACAAAGCTTCCTCTGCCCCATGTGTATGGACCCATCCAGAAAAGATTTACCCGCTCACACTCCTTACATATATATTTCCTCTTTTGGGGGGGGATTGCTGGCTGGAAGCTGGAAGGCATGGCCTGAGACAGAAGAGCCTTTATGCTGCCTCTTTTCCAACATGGGCTCCACGTTCGTGTTTTCTTTTCATCTCGTGCTGCTGGGATTCAATGGGCAGAAATCCTGCCCCCCTGGCCCAGTGCAGCTACACAAATGCCCATTCTCCACAGGGGCTCCTGAGACGCTCTGCTTGGAGGGGGAGAGGGCAGCTCACAATGGACCAATTGTACAAGGCTACAGAGAGCCAGTGGGGCTCGGGTAGCAAAGCAGAAAAAAGCCAGCCTTGCAGACCTGAGGCAGGATAGGAGGAGAGGAAAAGGAGGAAGGGTCCTGCCTAGGATGCCTACAGACCTGTGGGCATGGAGCCCTAAAGGTATGGCAAGTATCTTCTGGGCAGGAAAGGTTAAAGTGAGCTCCAGTCTCAGGGACCAAGAAAGGAATAGGAGGGGAAGAACCCTCCCTTCTGTGGGGTTCACTGAGAACCCCATACCCAGTGTATCCGGCCTGGATTCCACAGAGAAACACAAAGGAAAAAGGGACAGGGTGAGCTCCAAAATGGATATAGGGTCATAGTGAGACCCATGGGACAGAGATCTATCTGGCTATGTTGCTGCCCAAGGGGAACAAGAGGCAGAGCCAATAGCAACTAGCTCCAGGTTTTCCCAGGACTTAGGGCTTCATCTGGAAGTCCCCCCAGAGGGGGCTGCCAGCCTGGCTTACCCTTGAAGGCTGTGAGCTTTTCCTCCAGGTTTTCTTCATCACTGTACTTCTGGTCACAGAGAAATTCCTGAGAGACAGAGAAGAACAGACCTCAGGATAGGGGGAATACAAGTGGGGATGGAATTCACTGACACAAAAGTTCATTTGCCTACAACCTCCCTTCACAAGGGCAGTTAGGTGGAATAGTGGTCAGAGTACCAACCCTGGAGTCAGGAAGACCTGAGTTCAAATCTGACCTCAGACACTAGCATTGTGACCCTGGGCAAGTCATTTAATCCTGTCTGCTTATTTCCCCATCTGTAAAATGAGTTGGAGAAGGACTGGCAAACCACTCCAGTATCTCTGCCAAGAAAACCTCAAATGGTGTCACGAAGAGTTGGACAGGGCTTAAACGACTGAACAACAACAATGCCTCCACAAGCCAATGAGTCAAGGAGGATTTCTGTACTCCAGGGTGGCACCAAAGTGAGAGACCAAGCTCTATAATCCATCTAGTCTAGATTTATTGGTTGGACAAGCTCTGTCACTAATTCATTCATTTATTTACTCAATAAACATAAGATAAACACCTACTATGTACAGGGATATGCTCAGTGCTATAGCTAGTTCACAGTTGCAAAATGGAGAGAGGGGTGTCTTTCAGCAAGTTATGAATACCTTCAATTATACCTGATTAGGCACATCATGGCTCCTGTACCTCCTCTTCCCAAGACAGTCTGATATGGTGTCAAGAGTACACATGACCTAGTTGTGTGACCCTGGGCAAGTCATTTAACTCCCATTGCCTAGGAAAGAAAGAGAGAGAGAGAGAAAGAAAGACAGAAAGAAAGAAAGAAAGAAAGAAAGAAAGAAAGAAAGAAAGAAAGAAAGAAAGAAAGAAAGACAGACAGAAAGAAAGAAAGAAAGAAAGAAAGAAAGAAAGAAAGAAAGAAAGAAAGAAAGAAAGAAGGAAGGAAGGAAGGAAAGAAGAAAAGAAAGAAGGAAGGAAAGAAGAAAAGAAAGAAGGAAGGAAGGAAAGAAGGAAAGAAGGAAAGAAGGAAGGAATCTGGAACAAGTTTAGGTTTCAGAGCTACAGTTTGCTCATTTGTAAAATGGGGCTATAAACATCTACTCTGTCTATTCCTATTCCCTCAGGACTGCCATGAGGATCAAATGACATCATAGATCTAAAATTGAAAGGAACCTCAGGGGCTATCTGGTCCCCTTTCATTTTCATAGATAAGGAAACCAAGAGCCAGAGAGGTCATACAAAAAGCATCAGAGGTGGCTTCAAAGTCCTCTGATAATTTCTAGGAAAGGCTCACCAATTTAAACCTTTCTGAAAGTAAGGAGGAATAGGGCAGCTGGGTAACACACAAATAGAGTACCAGACCTGGAGTTGGGTGGTTTGGGGTTCAAATCTGGCTGCAGACATTTCCTAACTGGGTCACCTTGGGCAAGCCACTTAGCAATTACTGCTCTTCTGCCTCAGAGTTCTAAGAAGGTAATGGTTTAAAAAATAAAAAAAATAAAAAGAAGTAAGGAGGAAAGATAAATCTCAGAGCTCAGATGGACCCTTAAGAAATTATCTGGTTCAATCTCCTGCTTCCAAGCAGTAAAGTATAAATAATTCGGTTTTACAGATCAGGTATAAATACTTAAATAAATTCAAATATGTTGGGAAAACGTGAAGTCATATGTAGTTATAAGGGATTAATATTCTTTGGGAACTTTTGTTTTCTTTCTCACATTTCCACAAATTTTCATTTTTTCTCCTGAATTGGGGGAGGGGGAACATAGATGTTAAGAGAAATGTCTTTGGGTCTAGCAGGGAGATGCTCCCCCAAAGCACAGGCTACCTAAAATCACACAATAAAAATCACAGGGCTTATGAGGAAAACACAATAGAACACAATACTCAAAAACTTATTGACAAGGTCTAGAGACAGATGGTCCTGGGTTCAAATTTGGCCTCAGACACTTCCTAGCTGTATGACCCTGGGCAAGTCACTTAACCCCCATTGCCTAGCCCTTACTACTCTTCTGTATTGGAAATTGATTCCAAGACAGAAGGGAAGAGTTTAAACAAAAGACAACTTATTGACACATTAAATATGGCACTTTTTGTTGAAAAAGACCAGAAGTTTGCTTGTGGAAGTGGGCGGCTTATGAGTTATGATGATGTGATATAGTTTTCTCTCTTCTTGATGTTCCTTTTGGAAGAAATTGAGTGTAACTTAAAGCTTGAGTTATGCTCAAAATATATCATATTCTCCATTATATCAATCATATTGGAACAAATCTGTATTTTTGAAATAAACATGGCAGAACTATACACTCAGCAATTCAGTGTCTGAGTAGTAAAAGCCAGAGGCGGTGATGCTGCCAAGTCCTGTCAGTAGAAAGATCTCTTCCAGCTCCTCTCATATCTCCTTCTGTCCTCTGACAAGCTACCACCCTGGTGCAAACTCTCCCATCACCTATGCCAAGGTTATTGCAATAGCCTGCTTGGTTCCAGCCTCCTTACTTGGGTCCAACCTCCAATCAGCTGCACTTAGGTCTGAACATGTACTCTCCCTACTAAAAAACTCCAGCAGCTTCCTGTGACCTCTAGATCAAATATATGCTCAATTTGGCTTTTAAAGTCCTTCACAACCAGATTCCTTCCTACTTTTCAGACTTTTTACTCCCCTCCTGAAAATACGCTATGACTGCTGTCAGCTGAATACCTCAATGGATAGAAAGCCAGACACAGAGAGGAGATGACCTGGGCTTAAATCTGGCGTCAGACACTTCCCAGCTGGGTGACCCTGGGCAAGTCACTTAACTCCTATAGCCCAGCCCTTACTGCTCTTCTGCCTTGGAGCCAATACTTAGTATAGATTCTAAGACAGAAGGTAAGGGCTTAAAAAAACAGACAAATAAATAAATGCTTGTTGACTTGAGTTGGTTGACTTAAATTGCTCTTCTCTCCTCCTAGGTACCCAGGTTGCCACATTAGCCAACCAAACCAAAAGGTAACAAGATTAAATGAAAAGAACAAAAGCAAACACAAGAAGGGGTGGGGATCTCTGGCCCTTAAATATAGTTTTCTGAACAGTAGTGCAGGAAATGGGAGTCCTACTTCTGCCACTAACCATCTATGTGACTCTGGACCTCAGTAAAATGAGAGTGCTGCCCTAGAACTCAGGAATTCCTACCGTGGAACCTGTGACCTTTTTAAAAAAAAAATCTTGAAAATTATATTTCAACATAATTGATTTCCTTTAGAATCTTATTTTATTTTATGCATTTATTACTTTATGATTATTGCATTTCTCTACATATACACATATAGATAGACACGTGTGTGTATATACATTATTCTGAATCAGATTTCCGTAGGGGACTATGACACAATCATGATTAAGACACCTGGACTGGATGATCTCTAGGGTCCCTTTCAAAACTAATAGCCTATGATTAGAGCTAAGAACCGTCTGCCAAAGGAGGAAACAAATGTGGCCACCCTGATTGGGATGCTGGAGTTCGGCAAATGTAATTCCCTGACTTGGCCACCCAGGCACTGCTGGCCCTAGCTTAAGACAAGGCTCAGCTGACTTGGCTGGCTACTGCATCCCAGTGACCAGTCACCACCACACCTGGAGCCTGATTTATATGCTCCCCAAGCCCACTCTACTGTATTAATTTTACAGTAAACTGAAGCTATTCTTCTGTGGCTTCAAAGTCTCTCCTCTCCAAGGCCCCTCTCAGGGCTTTCTACTTTATTTCCTCTTTTCCAATCTTTCCTTTCCAGGGTGCTCCTCTGGGTCTTAGTTTCTTGTTATTCAGTTGTTTTTCAGTCCGGTCTGACTCTGTCACTCCATCTAGGGTTTTATTAGCAGACACTAAAGTGATTTGTTATTTCCTTCTCCAGTTCATTTTAAAGATGAAGAAACTAAGGCAAACAGGGTTAAGTGACTTGCCTAGTATCACATAGTTAATAAGTGTCTGTGACCAGATTTGAACTCATGAAGAGTAGTCTTACTGGATCCAAGCCTGGTGTTCTATCCAATGGGCCACCTAGCTGCCTCTAGTTACTTAATTATTTTCTCTCTAAAATGAAGGAGTTGAACTCGATCACCTCTAGCCCATCATCTTTCCATTTCTTTTATTTTTGACAGTTACAAAATATTTATTTAATGTGATAGCTTGAAAATAGTCTCCTCCATATTGATTATAATATATACATATAATTATTAATATATATTTTCCCAGCACCAAGAAGTATCTTATATATCATCAGTCTTTTGAATCCTGACTTCTCTTAGGAGGCCCCAACAACATATTCTTTTTTTTTTTAACTAGCTAACTTTTTAAAAAAATAATTTAGAACATTATTCCTTGGTTACAAGAATCATATTCTTTCCCTGCCTCCTCTCCACCCACCCTTCCCATAGCCGATGTGCAATTCCACTGGGTATTACATTTTTCCTTGATCAGAACCCATTTCCATGTTGTTGTTTGCACTAGGATGTTCATTTAGAGTCTACATCAGCATGTAATCAAGCAGTTGTTTTTCTTCTGCATTTCTACTCCCACAGTTTTTCCTCTGGACATGGATAGTGTTCTTTCTCATAGATCCCTCCAAGTTGTTCAGGATCACTGCATTGCCACTAATGGAGAAGTTGAGAATTGAATTACATTCGATTGTGCCACAGTGTATCAGTCTCTGTGTACAATGTTTTCCTGGTTCTGCTCCTTTCACTTCTTGGAGGTCATTCCAGTTCACATGGAATGCCTCTACTTTATTATTTTTTATTTATTTATTTATTTTTCCCCTTTGAGCACAATAGTATTCCATCACCAACATAGACCATAATTTATTCAGCCATTCCCCAATTGGAGGGCATCCCCTCATTTTCCATTTTTTTTTGCCACCACAAAGAGCACAACTATGAATATTTTTGTACATATCATTTTCCTTATTATCTCTTTGGGGTACAAACCCAACAGTGCTATGGCTGGATCAAAGGGCAGACAGTCTTTTAGCGCCCTTTGGGCATAGTTCCAAATTGTCTGGATCAATTCACAACTTCACCAGCAATGAATTAATGTCCCTACTTTGCCACATCCCCTCCAGCATTCATTACTTTCCTTTGCTGCCATGTTAGCCAATCTACCAGGTGTGAGGTGATACCTCAGAGTTGTTTTGATTTGTGTTTCTCTGATTATAAGAGATTTAGAACACTTTTTCTTGTGCTTATTAATGGTTTTGATTTCTTTAACTGAAAATTACCTTTTCATACCCATCTTTCCATTTCTAACATGTATTCTAAGTTCATTCTACAGCCTATGGTCCCATTCAGCTCAAAATTTCTATGAAATCTTACAACAGCTCCTGACTTCATCTTGAATGTGGATGGATTACTTCATTAATTTATATATTTATTCAACAAACATTCATGGAACTACTATGTATACATATACACAGGATCTTCCTAAGTCTTTGGGGAGTGGGGCCAAAATCAAGGAAAGAGTAAGACAGTCAATTCTCTCAGAAACAAGTGGGCTTTTTCCTACAAGAGGATGGGAAAATTGCATAACTAGACATGAATAATACAAGAAATATAAACTTTTCCCAAAAGCATATTGGACCAAAAGAATGATCAATACAGGGTAGGACTAGTCAGGCAAAGTTTCTTGGAGGCAGTGAGTTTGGGACTTCATCTCATAAAGATAATTTCATTTTGATCTCTTTAAATGATTTCCTTTGGAAAGAGAAGATAAAAGTGTGGTATAGCGGAACTAGAGACTGGGAATCAGCATGACTGAGTTCCAGTTTCAGCTTTGCCATTCTAATAAGATCAGAGGGATTTGAGAATCTAATCCAAATACTCTCATCCCAATTTATAGATAAGAAAACTGAGATTCAGATAGGGAAAGTGGAAGGGCCAGGACTTGAACCCACTCCTCCAATTTCAAATTCTACTTCTGCAACTGACTTGCTGTTTGAATTTGGGCCTCTGTTCCCTCATCAGTAAAATTAGAGGGTTGAATCTCTTCTACCATGCACATTCTGTGTTTCCTATTATGTTAAGCTATCAGCTCCACAAATTAGCTATGTGACCTTGGCCAAGTCCCTTCCTGTCTAGAAAAAACAGGAGTTGAACTAGATGGTCTCTAAGGTTCATTCCAGATAGATTTTATTTATCTAGAATCCTATTTAAGTTAAGCTGTGAATTTTCTGCACTTCTTTCTTGCTATTCCCTGACTCTCCCTTATTTCTCCAGTGCCTATGAAGCTTCCCATGGAGTATGTGTTGAGCTAGGGTAAGGGATCAACAGAAAGAAAGGCATCAGAAGGGAGGTTAAAGTAGTGTCTTTCTCCTGTGGTCCTCAAAGCCCAAATGCCAAATGCCTCAGCTAACAGAGGAGCCAGTAAAGGAAGAAACAGCTGAGCTCAAACCTCAGCAGAGGCTGACCCTCCTCCAGATGGTCCTCAGAGCTGGTCCACTGCTTCCAGCAGCTGCTGCTCACTGAAACCCCTCCACCCTGCTTTACCCCCAACAAGAGACTCACAAAGGAGGGAGAGAATATATCAGGCAGGGGCTCTTAAGCAGTTCAGTGGCCAGGACAGGCTTCTCAACTTCATGTATCTGACTATTTGAACTGCCTGAGTTTTGTCTTCTGCTGACCATAGTTTCCTCCTTAAAGGGAGAGTGGGAGGGGGATAAGCATTTATTAGGCACCTGCTATATGCCAGGCACTTTGCAAATATTCTTTCATTTGATCTTCACTACAACCCTGTGAGGAAGAGTTAGTCTCATTTTATATTTTAGGAAATTGAGGCAGAAAGAGGTTAAGTGACTTGTATAGAGTTGTACAATTAGGAAGCATTTGAGGTTGCATTTGAACTTGACTTCCTGACTCCAGTCCTACAGCTCCATCTACTACATCCTCATTGGTGAAACTGTGGCACACATGCAGAGCCAGCACTTGGGAAGCTGCTCCGTTCCCCCTTTTCCCAGCACCCAAGGACATTTTTTGCATGCCCACCCTAAGTCCTGTGGCCCAAAGCAAGCACTTTCTCCCTCAGCTCTTTCTGGTAATTCAGAGGCTCACAGACAACTTGAATTTGCCCTGTGGGCACTCAAACTGGGAAAAGGTTTGCCAACCCTGCACTAGAATATCTAACTTTCCCTGATCCCCCCTCTCTTCCTCTGGGAACTGACCCAAAGTCAACTTTTAAAAGCAGGAGTCATAGCCCTTGGCCCCATTCTCTGATAAAACCCTTGTTACTGCACTGGGTTGTGAATTATGAAGGTGGCTGGTATGGGAAGAGGTGGCTCCTTGAGTGGAAAGGAAATAAGGGGAAAAAAGGCCTTCGCAGTTATGGCTAGGAGAAGTGTTGTTAATCAAACCAAAGATAGAAGCAATTACAAGAGAAAACACATAACTTTGACTACTTGAAACTAAACAACTTCTGCACAGACAACATTAATGCATTTGGATAAGAAGAGTTTGAATGGGAAAAATATCTTTGTATCAAATTTCTCTGATATTCAAGATATATAAGTAATCAATAAATATACAAATAAGTACATACACATGACACATACATATGTGTATGTTGTTCAGTTTTTTCAGTTGTGTCCAACTCTTTGTGACAGGAAAAGTTTTTCCCAGCAAAGATACTGAAATGTTTTAGCATTTCCTTCTTCAGCTCATTTTGTAGATGACTAAACTGCGGCAAATTAGAGTAAAGTGATTTGCTCAGGGTCACACAGCTTACTTAGTAAATGTCTGAGGTCAAATTTGAATTCAGATCTTCCTGACTCCACGCCTGTGCTTGGAAAGATAGATACTATGAATGGAGAAGCATGAAATGAACTGATACAAAGTGAAGTAAGCTGAAACCCAGTCTTGAGACCCACATTTTTCACAGTTACATTGTAAAACAAGGGCATTGAAGAAAAAATATTAATACTAATACAGTATTCAACAATTTAGGTTCAGGTCTGCCAGAAGCAATTTAATTTCTCATTGTATATCCAAGCCAAGAAAGCAATATACATAGTAACTACAACAATCTAATGGAAAGATCATAAACCAACAAATCTGGCCTCAGACACTTCCTAGCTATGTGACTGTGGGCAAGTGACTTAACCCTAAATGGAATCAGTTTTCTCATCTGTTGTGAATCTTAAAACTGCTCAGACTGTACCTTAGAACATTTGATTAAGGCTATTCCCTTATTGTAACAAATGAAGGTACTTGATCAGGAATGTATTGGGAACTTTAAAATTACTCCACCCTGCTCAGACAGTGCCTTTGGGGAAGATAAAGTTGTAAAACTACTTATGGAACAATGAAAAAGTCCCTAACTCATACTTATAGTAAAGCTAGAACCTTAAGCTAGGTCTATTTTTAGATCTAATACAAAAGGGTGCTAAGTACCTATAAAGGTTAAATTAATCACTAAAAGGTCAAGCAACTTTTAGTCAACCCAGAGAAGGTGATAACAAAAGAAGATGTGAACTAAGAATGGTCAGTCCTGGGGAAAACATCTACTGTGATTGGTAGATGTAAAAATTTAGGGGAGGTGACACAAGAGAAAATTTTCTTTAAAAGGAAGGAGCTCAAGGTGGAATTTTTTAGTTGGAGTTTGGACTAGTTGGGGGAGCTGGGTCTCTGAACTCAGTTCAGGAGTTGAGGATTTCAGTGAAGGACTGAAGTTTTGCTTGGGACAAATCTTGTGGTGAGTGATTAAAGACTGATTAGTCTCTCTAATGGCTCAGGCCTAGGCCAAATGGCTTAGGCCCTTCATACTATATTTCTCTTATTTTCTCTCTCTCCCTTTCCTTAATTCCTTCATTTGTATTAATTAAAATCTCCATAAAACACAGCTGACGGGCATTTTCATATTTGGGAATTTTCCCCATGGCGACCACTTATTTTTGATTAAATCAAGACACTAAAAATCATCTTTACAGTTTTGGCAATTCACAGTTGTGAAACCCACATTTTTTGCAGTTACACTGTAAAACAAGGGCATTGAAGAAAAATATTAATACTAATACAGTATTCAGCAATTTAGGTTCAGGTCTGCCAGAAGCAATTTAATTTCTCATTGTATATCCATGCCCCAAAGTATATGCCCAGACTGGCAGAGACTCACATTGCCCCTGGGCATGACTAAACAAGAAGATTTCAGGTAATACTTGTAGGAATCTGGAACAAGGAAAAGAAATCTTAAAATACAATCTAGGTTTAACATTCCAGAAGGGATGGTATCCACATCACTATCCTATTCCTTTAGGATAAAGCACCACTTCCAATAGATGTCTTAATTCTTTCTCACTATAGAAGCGCATCAAAGTGGCTCAGTGGATAGAGAGCCAGGCTTAGAGATAGGACATCCTGGGTTCAAATCTGGCCTCAGACACTTCCTAGCTGCGTAGCCCTGATTAAGTCACTTAACCACCATTGCCTAGCCCTTACCAACCTTCAGTCTTGGAATCAATGCACAGTAGTAATTCTAAGGTGGAAGGTAAGGGTTTAAAAACAAAAGTGGCAATCACTTCAGATGGACAGCTAAAAGAGCAACCTTCCCTCAAATGGACCAATAACCAAAATACTTCAAGGTTGGAAAATGTGCAGTTAAACCTTGTTATCATCTTTATTTTCTGAAGAAAAAGCATTTTGTTCTTTTATCCCATCACACTCTCTTTTCCATGGGTTCCTCCCTCCTCCCCCCACAAGTCTGTAAAGGCCTTTAGAGAGATATTATTTATTTCCTACTTTTTTTTTAAACCCTTACCTTAAAAAAGAACTAAAAATAAGGAAGGGAAGGGGACAGCTAGCTGACTAGGTGGAAAGCCAAATCTGGAGTTGGAAGGTCTTGGGTTCAAATGTGACCTCAGACACCTCTTGGCTGTGTGTGCTTAGGCAAGTTGCTTGACTTCCATTGCCTAGTCCTTTAATAATAATAAAAATAAGGAAGGGAGCATAAACAACAAAAACAACCCTTACCATCTGTCTTGGAATCAATACTGTGTATTGGTTCTAATGCAGAAGAGCAGTAAGGGCTAGGTAATGGGGAATAAGCGACTTGCCCAGGATCACACAGCTGGGAAATGAGGTCACATTTGAACCCAGGACCTTCCATCTCTAGGTTTGGCTCTCAATCCACTGAACCACCCAGCTACCCCCCCCCCCTCCCTTTTCTATTTTAAAAAATCATCTTACCTAAACAACCTTTTACCTTCTGGCTTAGTATCATTTCTAAGATAGAAAAACAGCAAGGGCTAGATAATCAGGGTTAAGTCACTTGCCAGGGGTCACATGGATAGGAAGTATCTTAAAGCCAGATTTGAACCCAGTTTCTCTTAACTCTAGGCCTGGCACTATATCCACTGTACTTTCTAATTGTCCCCAGAGATGTATTTCTTTTGTTTTGTTTTGTTTTGATTTTATCTTTATTTTATTCCAACAACAAATTTACACATAAGTTTTCCAAAGTTATTTGGTTCATGTTTCCAGAAATATATTTCTTGAGAAACTAAGAAAGGTATTTTATGTGCTTCTACAGGATTGAATATGATAATATATATCATAGTGCTCTGAAAACTGCTGAGTGGTACAAGTATCTTCATAGTAGCCCGTATTCCACCTTCCTTTCTCCTTTAGATCTCTGTCTTCCCTAAAGAGAATGGTTTCCACAAAAAGCAGGAAGACAGTGAAGCATGCCTCTAGCCTCTTGGCAAGGCGGTGTAGAGACATATATTTCTAGGTATGGTTAATATGTTGGTTTTTATCTCTTGAGGATTATACAAAACAGAGTGTTCTGGGGGCAGCTGGGTAGCTCAGTGGATTGAGAGCCAGACCTAGAAATGGGAGGACCTGGGTTCAAATCTGGCCTCAGACACTTCCAAGCTGTGTGACCCTGGGCAAGTCATTTGACTCCCATTGCCTAGCCCTTACCTCTCATCTGCCTTGGAGCCAAGATACAGTATTGATTATAAGACGGAAGGTAAGGGTTTAAAAAAAACAACAGTGTTTTAATAGGGGTGAGAGGAATCACTGGTAAAGGAGAGTGATGCTTCAAAAAAATGATAATAAAACATTTTTAAGAAATACATAAGGATAGCTAGGTAGCACAGTGAATGAAGCATCAGGCTTGAGGTCCAGAGGACCTGGGTTCAAATTTGACTTCAGACACTTTCTAGCTGTGAGACTCTGAGCAAGTCACTTCCCCTCATTGCCTAGCCCTTGCTGCTTTTCTGTCTTAGAATTGATACTAAGACAGAAGGAAAGTATTTAACAACATGAGTGAGTGAATGAATAAATGAAGCAAAAATAGCGGGGGTAAAAGGATTCAGCAGAAATTTCACTTGACTTAAGTGACTTGATTCTCAGTCTTAAGCAATCATCCTTGGGGTACTAAATTCAAATCATGCATGAAGGCATTTAGCTAAGTGACCCTGGGCAGGTCATGTGTACTTGGAAATCTGTTACCCTAAAAACTACATTTCCTGGGAGCCCACTGACTTCCTGTCATTTCTTACTTTCTGTAGACAAGAGATAAATTCAGTGGGCATTCCTGGTCTGGCCTCTTTGCTTCCTGTCAGCGACCATGGTGGTGGTAAGCGGGGTTTTTGAACAGGCTGCTTAGCCATGGGCAGGTGGTTTTTATTTTGTTACTCTTTTATTCCTTTGTTTCTAATGAGCATTAATAAATCTCTTAAAATATAATATTTTTATTATTGATGGTTAATTTTAATTTTTACAGTCACTAGACCTCTCAGGGAGTAAAGTGGGAATAATGGTAATACCTGTCTTATGAGGTTTGTTGTGAAGAGCGAGTATAGGTCAAGTGCTCTATAAGCCTTCCAGGGCTGTATCAGTGCAATCACTATTTTTAAAAATTAAATTAAATTAAAATTTTATTTTCCTGCAAAACACATTTTCATATTGGTCATTGATAGAAGAGCACACTCATACATAACCAAAACCTTCAAAATAAAGCCACAAATACACTGATGTGAAAGACAACTCCAACAGTTCTCTCCTGGAGGTGGAGAGCATTCCCCTTCATAAATCCTTCAGCATTGTTCTAGATCGTTTTATTGCTGGGAGTAGCCATGTCTATCACATTTGATCATTCCACAATATTGCTGTTACTGCGGATAATGTTCTCCTGGTTTTGCTTATTTCACTCTGCATCAGTTCCTGCAGATCTTTCCAGCTCATTCTGAAATCATCCTGTTTAGCATTCCTTACAGCACAATAATATTCCATAACCATCACACACCACAATTTGTGCAGCCATTCCCCTGGATGGACAGCCCTTCAATTTCCAGTTCTTTTTCACCACAAAAACTGCTGCTATCAATATTTTTGTATGAGGAGGTCCTTCCCCCTTTTTTATTATCTCCTTGAGATATAGACCCAGTAGTGGTATTACAGGATCAAAGGGTTTGCAGTTTTATACCCTCCATTACAGTTTTATTAGTTCACAACTCCACCAACAATGTCAACGCTATCATTATTCACCAGAAAAAATACAGAAGGTATTACTAGCTATATCACCGAGACGGGGAAATTATTTATTCATACTGTGGCAGAATTTGAATCTGAAACCAAACCAGTGCAGTTTCCCTGCCTAGCCCCCATCCCCATTGCTTCTTCCTTGCTCTAGGAGCCCTGGGTTAGTTAAGTTATCCAGAGTTTGAGAGTACCAGGAAAAGGATGCATTCCAGGGAAGCTGCATCTTTTTTTTTAAACCCTTACCTGCTGTCTTGTATCAATTCAAAGACAGAATCGCAGCAAGGGCTAGGCAATCAGGGTTAAGAGACTTGTCCAGGGTCACACAGCTAGAAAGTTTCTTGAGGACAGATTTGAACCCAGGATCTCCTGCCTCTAGGTCTTTGTGCTATCTAGCTGCATCTTCTAATGCCTCCAGTACTGCTTGAGGATCTGCTTACAAAATGAAAAAAGAGAAACATGGAGCATTTTTACCTTCAATGACAAAACTAAAAGTTGGTGTTGGAAGGCAGGAAACTTGTAGCTCTGGTCTCTAGAGTTTCCTCTGATGGCCAACATGGGACCATACTCAAAAGTCGTAAAAGGGATGTTAAAAGCAATGGAGGGGGCAGCTGGGTAGCTTAGTAGATGGAGCACTGGACCTAAAGATGGGAGGTCTTGGGTTCAAATCTGGTCTCAGATACTTCCTAGCTGGGTGACCTTGGGCAAGTCACTTAACCCCCATTGCCTAGCCCTTATCCCTCTTCTGACTTGGAACCAACATAGTTTTGATTCCAAGGCAGAAGGTAAGAGTTTAATTTTTTTAAAAAAGAGCAATTTATTTATTACATTTATTTATATTTTTATATATAAATTTATATATATAAGGAGAGGTGTAGGAGAGCATCGAACGTAGGTGATGGCTGGGATAACCTCAGGGACCATGCAGTCCAACACTCACTTTACTGAGCATGTAGAGGTCAGAAAAGTCAGCTAAGTCAGGAAGGAACCAGCAGCTCCCTAAGTCTAGGGTGGCAAAGACTAGTAATAGGTCATAAAATCAGTCAATAGAAACGTCACTAATGGGGCAACTAGGTGACTCAATGGATAGAGAGCTGGGCCTAGAGAGGAGAGGTCCTGGGTTCAAATGTGGCCTCAGACACTGAGGTCACTGTGGCATAGTGAAAAAGGCACAGGACCTAGAACGGGAGAGATCTGAGTTTGAACCCTGGCTCTGATATTAGTTATGCGTCCAAAGAAGAAAGGAAATTGGGTTCAGTTTCTGGGACTGTAGAATGGAATTAGAACCAATCTATACTAAGCAATGAGTGCAATATAAATTCTATTATTATTATTGAAGGGCAGCTAAGTAATGTAGTAGATGGAGCATCGGACCTGCAGTCAGGAAGACCTGAGTTCCAATCTAACCTTCATACTTAGGAGCCAGGTGATCCTGGGTCAGTCACTTCACCCCATTGGCCTCAATTTCTCTCTCTGTCAAATCAATTAAAGAAGGAAATGGCAAACCACTCTATATCTTTGCCAAGAAAACCCCAGATGGGGTCATAAAGAGTCAGACATGACTGAACAACAATTACTATAGTAAAGAGGTGTACCTGCACTCTGCAGAATTCCCACAAGAGATTAGTTATTTACTCATAGAAATGTCCCAGAAGGGGGGGCAGCTGGGTAGCTCAGTGGATTGAGAACCAGGCCCAGAGAGGGGAGGTCCTGGGTTCAAATCTGGCCTCAGACACTTCCCAGCTGTGTGACCCTGGGAAAGTCACTTGACCCCCATTGCCTAACCCTTACCACTCTTCTGCCTTGGAGCCAATACACAGTATTGACTCCAAGAGGGAAGGTAAGGGTTATATATAAAAAAAAAATGTCCCAGAAGGCCTTCAGACTCTGGGCAAGAGATGAACTGGATGACTTTTGAGATCTTCTAGAGTTCTAGGATTTAGTGATTTATGGGACACTATTTGATATGAGGACCTTCCGGGACTCCTTTCTAGAGTCCACCTGTGGCCCTCTGATCTTATCCCGGTGAAGATGAATGCTTGTGGGTCCAGAAAACAATGTAATATTGGCCGATGACTCTGCCATCTGCATTCACCTTGCTGGTGACATTAAAAAAAAACACACCCAAAACAAATCTTTACCTTTGATCTTAAAATCAATATTATGTATAGGTTCTTTTTTTTTTAATTTCCCAATTATATGTGTTTTCTGAAATTATAAGATCAAAATTGTCTCCCTCCCTACCTCCTTTTCTTCCCCCCTCTCAGAGAGAGTAAGCAATTTGATCTGGATGATTAAGTATGGGATCCAAGGCAGAAGAGAGGTAAGGGCTAGGCAATGGGGGTCAAGTGACTTGCCCAGGGTCACACAGCTGGGACGTGTCTGAGGCCATATTTGAACCCAGGACCTCTCGTCTCTGGGCCTGGCTCTTTGTCTACTGAGTCACCCAGTGCTCCACTAGTGGCATTTTTATCGACTGATTCTATGAGCTATTACTAGACTCTGCCGACCTAGACTTTTCCTAGGTGGCTGCCCGTTCCTTCCTGACTTGGCTGACTCTTCTGAACTCTACCTTGTGCCTGTGTGCAGCCTCCAGCCCCTGCCTGGTCTGGTTCTGTCCCGGGGAGGGAAGAGTATGGCAGAATGTTGTGGAAGGCAGTCATGGCCTGGACTCCATCCAAAGGGGCTCATGATCCAGTGGGCCGAGAACTTGGACCCCCAGTTCAGCCTGGTGCCGCACAGAAGCTTCTAGGAGAACCCTATTCCTTGCCTTTGGGTAGCGCCTGCTGCATTATGAGAGCCCTGACCAGGGATCTCACATGCCCCGTGGAAGCTCTTTCCTTGAGAGGACCTAATGCTCTTGCCAATGGTCAGAATGAGAGGAAAAACAACCAATTATGCAAATGACTCAAACCCCAAAGAAATTCCATCTTCAGCTCCCCATGACTCGGCCCCCGGGCGGCCAAGGCCGGCTGAACCTTTGGTGGTGACACCGTATCTGGGGCTCACGTGGCAGCTTATCAGACATCGCCCTTATAATATATTAAGGAAGAGAAGAGAGAAGGGTGTTTTTGCCATGCCAGTTGGGCACATTTGCGGGGTGGCACTGGGAGGCCCCCAGTCTTCCCGGGTCCAGCTGCAGACCCCCCCCCTCTCGAGGCATGTCCCCACACTCCGGTGGTTGTGCCCAGCTCTCGATAGCGTGTGTGTGCCCAGGTGTTCGGTGACTTTCATTCTAAAGGGACCCTCCAGAAATAAGGTGGGCGTAAACTTTTAAAAGTCCTTTCAACCACTCAGGAGGGCCCAGGAGTATGGGGCTGGCCTGGGGCCAGAGATGCTTATCCTTGTAAGCAAGAGAGCACTGTGTAAGCGCAAGGCTGGTGAACCAGAGCTGGGGCAGACCATGACTCTACAAAAGCCAGACAAATGCTACCCTGAAGGTTTTCCTCTCCTTGGCGCTGGTGGAGACTTAGATCCGATCTCCCTTCCCTTCCTCCTCGCCCCTTATTTTGCCAATGAGGATGTGACTTACCAAAGGACACTTAGCAATGAACAGAACTGGGATTTGAACCCAGATCCTCTGATACCAGGTCCAATGACCCTTTTCACTCTACTACAATATCTTCCCCAACCTCAGCAGAGGCAGCCTGGGCATTCTAAAGCTCTGCCCACACCATCTCCGAGCCTCCAGGGCCCTGTGGGAAGGCTGAGCAATTTTCTCCCTTTCCCATATAAGGCTGGACCTGGCTGGCCTGGGGTCGCCCCTTTCCTGTCATCTGGGCTGTGGAGAATGTCAGCTATGTGGGGGGAGTGGGGAGCCGCACTCAGGCCCTAATCTCCAGTCCTTTAGACAAAATACACACAGTGAGAAAATAAAAACAGAAGTGGAGGGCTGGACTGTCCCCGGGCAGGACAGCAGAAGGGAGGGTCGCCGGCTTGCTCAGGAGAAAAGAGGAAGAAGCTGTAAAATAACCACATGGCCATCCCACAAACTGGGGACCAGATTCCCCCACCCCAAAGTCCCCATGGTGGACGGTTCTATTTTTATCTATCTGTTTATCAGTTTTGTGACTTGGAGCCCTGAGTCACTGAAACCCCACAGGTCCTGGGGCTGGGAGCAAAGCAGGCTGGGGATGGAGCCTACTCTACAAGGAAGGGTTCTTTGGAGAGCTCCCACACCAGGCTTACCCTCCAGGGTATGGAGCAGCCCAGTGTCTCCAACCCAACAGGCTAGGTACCAAACAGAGACTGCCCATTCAGGTCAGAATTAAAGGTGCTTGGGGGCAGCTGGGTGGCTCAGTGGAGAGCCAGGCCTAGAGATGGGAGGTCCTAGGTTCAAATGTGGCCTCAGACACTTCCTAGCTGGGTGACCCTGGGCAAGTCACTTGACCCCCATTGCCTAGCCCTTACTGCCTTGGAGCCAATACACAGGATTGATTCCAAGACAGAAAGTAAAGGTTTTATTCAAAATAAATAAATAAAAGAATTAAAGGTGCTTCCTCTCACAATGATCTCTTTTCTTCTCCAGAGCAGGCTAGGGTGGCTGGGTGCCCCTTTCAACAGGCCATTGGCCCAGTGTACACATCCCCTTCCCACATTGTGGTGGGGGGCTCAGTTCTTAAAAGTAGAGGGGAGAGAAGGAGATGAGTTTGTACATTCATAGAATCTCAGGGGAGTTGGGAGGCCCTTCAGCTGAGTGGCTCTGTGGATAGAGATCCAGGCCTAGAGATGAGAGGTCCTGGGTTCAAATTTGACCTCAGATACTTTCTAGCTGTGTGATCCTGGGCAAGTCACTTAACCTCCATTGCCCATCTGTCTTGGAACCAAACACAATATTAATTCCAAGACAGAAGGTAAGGGTTTACCAAAAAAAAAAGGCAAAATAAAAGACATTAAAGCAATTGTACTTGAATAAGAATCCCTTCCAGTCTCCCTGAGGTCTATGGAGGCTCTTTGTGAAACTGCCTCCAGACTCATTTGGTACATAACTAGGAATATAGGGGCCAGGATAGTGCAAACTATTCTGGGGCAACTGGCATAATACATAACCTCAAATCAACTTTGTTGTGCCAACTAACCATATGACACAAAGGTATTGGTGGAGAGATCTAGGAGGAGCTCAGGGTTTGGGGAAGAAGCAGACCAGCCACTGGCTTCCTTTTTTAGCTACTTCTTTTTGCTCCCTAGACGAAAAATTCTTTTTTTTTTCTGTACCATTGAAAGATTTGCTTCTACTATAGAGCTTTTGGCAGCCTATAAATTTAGTACTCTAAATATTCATCAACGGACGAATGAGTGAAAACAACCTTGGGCAAGAATGTAATGGAATATTATCATCCAGGAAGAAATAGCAAATTCCAGGAATTCAGAGTAACATGGGAAAATTTATATGGACTGATATAGAAAAAATAAGCAGACCCAAAAGAATTTTATAGGTAACAACCCCAACAATACAGCCATTCCTTGATAAGCCACCATATCACTCCAACTATCCACAAGCATGCCAAAGGAGCCCACAGGAAAGGTTTTTGTATAAACATTTCTTAGATTCCAGTATTCTGAATGTTGTAACCATCATTTAGCTCATCTCTAAGCACGGTGCAAAATAGAAAGTCCTTTGGGGGGACTGACCCCCCCCCCACTCATTGTAGAACTTGTCATGCAGCTCACAATTGATCCTTGACTATCAACTCACCCTAGTCAAGTACTAGGGGGTACAAAGCCACCTCCTAGCCTACATTCCCAACACAGCAGCTTCTGTGGTGACAGAGAGCTGCTGCTCCATGTGGGCATGTTTGGGGCTCAGGTGATGAGGGCTTGGCCCCTAGAATTACAAAACCAGAGTTCCAGGTTAGGTTGAGCCCAGGCCACACCCTCAGGTCAGGGAGAAAGAGACAAATAAACACGGGATGGGACCAGCTCCAGAAGCTCAACCAAAGGTCTCACTAACAGATTTCCTCATCTTGACCCCATTCAAGGGTACAGGCCACTTGGGTCGCCCAAATCCAAATCTCTCCCCTTTCCCCCAAGCCAGCCTCCATCCCTCCCTCTAGGTGTGACCTTGGGCAAGTAACCTAACCTCAGTTTCCTCATCTCTAAGAAGGTATGGGGGAAGGGATTATTTTTTAATCCCTAAATCCCTTCTACTGGGAAGATTCCTGGTTTCAGGACTCCCACCCCATTCCAGCCCACCCCAGATCCCGGGAGGGTGTGGTTGGCTCAGGAAACAGCCAGCTAAGCCTGCCCCCCTCCATTGTTTCTCCAGTCCTGACTTCAGCAGCCAAATGCTCAGGGTCCTGCTGGCTTTGGGTGGACTCATCCAGCATGTAATTCAAGCCCGGCCTGGAGCAGCCCCACTGGGACCTGGAAGAGGTTAAAGCCCCAGGATCCTGTCCAGCGGCCTCCTCCAGATCCAAGAATGAGTATGAGTCTGGCAGGATCTTCCTGATGACCTGCCAGGCAACCCCACAGCAGGGCTGACCTGAGGATGAACGGAAGCATCTTCCAGCAGGGCCCTGGGCACCCTTTCTGACTCCCCTTTCCAAGGAAGAAGGGCTCTGAGGGGCAGAGGGTGGATCAAGTTATTCAGAGGCCTGGGGGACCCAGGACAGGCCTAGAAACTCTAGAAATCCTTCTGTTTCCCAAAATCTAGTCTAGTGTCTAAGGGAAGAATCCCATACCACATTGGCCTAGGATGGACAACAATACAAACAGCCATGTACATTAGGAAGCATTGCCACCTGTGCCTTGTGGGAGCACACTGTCCAGCTCCGATTCTATGGAGTGAGGACAGAAGGGCAGACTTCGGGGAGCAGGCCCCAGTGTCTTTGTAATCTAGCATGGGGGGTAAAGATATATTCGGGGAGGGGGTCAGGTTTTTGGAGGGAGGGATGGGAAGTGCGAGTTGCATAGAGCTTGAAGACCTGGAACTGGAACACTATAACCAGAACCTCTGCTCTAAAAACTACTAGTGGTGTGGTCCTGGGCAAGTCATTTCATATCTCTGAAGATAATTCTTATCTCTAAAATGGAAATGTTATGTAAAACCCAGTAGAACACCTCCTTGGCTAGGGGATGGAGGAGGGGAGGGGAGGGAAAGAATATGAATCATGTACCATGGAAAATATTCTAAATTAATTGGATATAATAAATTAAAAAAATAAAATGGAAATGTTAAGGACTTTTATACTGCCCGCCCTAACAGAATTCTTATTCAGAAAGCGCTTTGCAAAACCTTAAAGCACTATACAAATTCTAGCTATTATTATCATCATCATTATTCAGGCAGAATTTGAGGTTTTCTCTAGTGGGGGTAGGGGTTATCTTTTCCTAGTTAAAACCTCGTCCTTTCATTGAAATTATGGCTGTCAGGCATCTCCTCCCCACCCCCACCACAAGATTAAACTTCATTTTCTTCTTTAGTGTTAAAAGGACTTTCTTATATAAACTCTGATAAAAGAAAAGAAAGAAAATTCCTTTTTCTTAAACCTATCAGGTAAGATATCTCAACCCTTGCCCTGGTGGCAAGGGGAAGTTCCTCTAAAAGCTATGAATGAGGCATAGAGATGAGAGCTTGGGAGTGGGGGAAGTAATCAAAGATACCCCCGGAATCCAGCATGTGGATGTGGGAGGGAAAAGAGGACAGGAGGGGCATTCAACATCTAGAAACCAGAATATGCATTTAGTCCAGGAAGTCTAAAAGAGCTACAGTCTCAAAGTAAGGAGACCTGGATTCTGGACCCAGCTCTGGGTGACCTTAGCCAAATCATTTGGGCCCATTCTGTGGACCTCAGTTTCCCTAGATGTTAAAGGAAGTCCCATGGCATATCTAAGGTCTAATCCAGCTCAAACTTTTTTTGTTGTTGTTCCAAATTCTATCCTGATCTATTTTTCTATGATCTTTATGACTGTTAAATTGGCCTTTAAGACATTTGCACTCAGGTTGGGAGTTTTTCTCTTGAAATGCCTTGTTTCCTGACCAAGGAAAAGACAGAACCTCACTCACCACGAATGGTCTATCCCTGCCCCAACTTTTCTTGGTTAGAAATTAACAATTTGCAACCTGAAACTTCAGTGACCTTGAGCAAATTGGGAGAAAGCCCTGAGGAAAGGGTCAGTTGAGCTTATGTTTAGAAAATAAGGTGAAGAAACATGTGGAAGAGGAGTTTATGTGAGGGTGCTGGGGTGGGCATAGATCTATTCCCATCTCGGTTCCGAGGACGGCCGCAGGAATAAAGGAGGAGGAAGTAAAAAGGAGAGATCAAAGAAATTTTTAGGTTGCAAATGAGGATGGAGGCAGATTCCAAGCTCCTTTCCAGAGGAGACACAAATATTTCCCAAGGGAAGACACAGATAAGGTTCAGGAAGAGGTTCCAGGATGGTAGCCCCAAGGGGGCAAAATATACACTGCGCTTAGGGGGAAAGAGAAAAAGCAAGGCGACCGTCTCCCATCGCGAGCCAGCCCTGACCCACCGTCTGCCCGACGTATCGATCAGAGAGAAGTTTTCCGAGCCACCTAGAGGCAGCCAATGGCTTTCTTACCCGGTTAATTTCCTCTAGCCTCCTCCCCTGCCGGGCTTTCAGCAAGCCGAATGCTTTCCCTCCTGTAGAAAACAAAGAAGACAGGGTAGTTTTGAAGGGAGCTGAGGAAGGTGCTCATTTCTTCCAAGAGGCATGACTCGCTCTCCCCAAACTTCCCAGACTGTAAAAAGTTAACTTGGAAACCCTCACGCAAGCCTCAGAAAGTTTGAGGACTCTGGGAACTGGCTTTGGGATAGGCAGGTGTCCGAGGCGGGATGGAGGTGGGGGGAGGATGGAGGTAGGTGCTGCGGGGGAGGGGCAAGGGGGACGCGAAGCCAGAGAGAGATTCTTTTACCTTGGAATCTCTTGCTCAGGGCAACAGACATGCCGAAATCCATCTTTCTGGTTCTCTGGTGTGAAAGCTCCAGAGGAGAGTCAGTGGAGTGGGCTGTGGACTCCTGCGGTCAGAGGCGGCAGTGGATGGGGGCAGCAGAAGGGTGGAGGGACCGGCAGTGCTCCGGGCACACCCCCCTCCCCGCCCCCGTCCCCCCTTCCAAGGCAACCCAGCCCAGCCCAGCCTCTTTTGAATGCAACTATTATGTAGGACAACTGAGACAGCCCAGACCCTCTGCTGGAGAAAAGGGAAAAATGCAGAAACCAGCCCAGCCCGCCTCAACCTGTTGATGCCCTCCGAGCCAGAGGGAAGTTTTAACCCTTGTCTGACCACAAGCTGCAACCCTTACCCGGTCACCACCACCACCAGGATCCCCTGTATAGACCCAAGGGGAAGGCATGCGGGAGTTCTGAGGTCACAGATTCCTGAAGGATTGAAGGGTGCCGGCCACAAGAGTAGGCATATAGTCTACAGTAAATCTAGAAGGAATGCTGGGTCGGGAAATCTGTAAAAGGCTTGGGGTGGGGGGTGGATAGTCAAGACACTCCATCTCTCAGCTCTGGACATTCTCTCTGGGTATTTCCCATGCCTGGGCTCTCTATCTGTCCGCTCTCACTACTGACCTTCTTGACTTCCTTTAAGTCCCAAAGAAAATCCCACCTTCTACAGGAAGCCTTCCCTAACCCCTCTTTATTCCAGCGGCTTCTCTTTAACTAGCTCCTATTTACATTGCATATAGCTCGTTCTCTATATAACTGTTTGCATGTTGTCTCCATTAGATAGTAAGCTCCTTGAAGGTGAGGATTTGTGCCTTTTCCTTCTTTTTGTATCCCCAGCACTTAGCATGCTTGGTACCTAGTAGGCACTTAAATGTTGCTTGCTTATTTGATTAATGGGGTAACTGAACAAATCAGGGTGCTGAGCCTCAGTTTCCCTGACTGTGAAATCCTTGCTTGCTTGTGGTGAGGACCCATGGGAGAGCATATGCAAAATATACTTCAACTCTTCTTTGGGGCAAAAAGAGAGTTTCCACCTGGTGAGGTGGAAAATGTGTTGGTCTTGGAATCTGGAAAGAGCTATTTTCACATCCCAACTTTGATATTCATCAGCTTGGTGTCCAAGTTACTTCACTGCTCTCTGAGTGACCTGAGTTTGTTTCTTTATCTCTAAAATGAGGGTGATAGTTTCACTCTCAAGGAGCTAGGTGGCACAGTGGATAGAGTACTTGGCCAAGAAGACCAGAGTTCAAATTTGACCTTAGACACTAACTGTGACCCTGGACAAGTCATATTGTTATGGGGGTGAGAGGTGCACCCCTTGGGTTCAGGAAGGATACCTTTCTGCAAGAATGCAAGATGCCAAAACTTAGCTTAAAAATAAAAAGAGAAATTTATTAATTTAGAAGGTAATGTTGAGAATGGCCCAGAGGATGGTATAGGTGGAATAGCAAGATGGGAAGCTGCTCCCAGAACCCATCAATTCTGGGGATTTTATACTCTTAAAATAAATGTATCATAGTGTGGACGTGATTCAAGAGTGGTAGCCACTCAGGCATTCCGTGGAGGAGTTTGTCATCTGACTGGGGTCTGCCTGGAGACATAGGGAGTGACCCTCATGAAAGATTCCTTAGTTTTAGGGGACAGGCAGATGTCTGAGATGTGGTCTGATAGAATCGAGATGTAGCCTGATAGAATTGAGGTGTATCCTGGAGGTGCATCTCTTTGTCCATCTTAAATCTTAAAAAGGATCAAAGGAGGGCAATCATCTCAAGAGTCCTTGGATGTTTTTAGGATAGGAGTCACGAGGATATAAGGGAGCAAAAGAGTTTTCCTGATAATGGCTTGCCTGAGCTTCAGTGGGTACAATGCCCATATCAATATAACCCTGCCTGACTCAGTTTCCTCTTCTGTAAAATGAGTTGGAGGAAGAAATGGTTAAACCATTTCAGTATCTTTGCCAAGAAAGCCCCAAATGAGGTCACAAAGAGTCAGGCACTACTGAACAACTACAGAACTCATTGTGCTTCATTTGACCCTGTTGAGCAAGATAAGCCTCAGTTTCTTCATCAAGTGGTGTTGCTAATGCCTTCAATACCTACTTCACAGGACTGTATGAGGAAAGGACTTTGTAAGCCTTCAAGTTTTATGGAAATGAGCTATTATTAAAGAAGTATGAGACATTACTGTTTGATATAAGGCTTCTGTGTCTAGAACTATGTCAGGGACCTCAGTGGTCATCTAATCCAACTCCTTCCTTCTACAGATGAGGAAACTGAGGTCTAGGGAAGACTTGGTTTTCAAGTCACACTTTTGGTAAGGATGAGAGATAATTGCAACTCAAGTCCTCTGACTCCAGGTTCAAGCCTCTTTCTACTCACATTGATGTTCTTATAAACATCCTGATTCTCTGGAGATGGGCAGGAGGTTAGGACTCTTAGGTTCTTTTCTTTATAGAAATATTAGAGGCTTACAGGAAGAGATGATTTCTAGTACTGAGAATTGGTAGGAACAATTCTATCTGTGGGTTATGATAGTTGATGGTGAGAGGAAAGCAGTGAACACAAGCAGAATAGCAATATCAGGGTAGAATTCAGATTCTTATAGCCTGGAACTTCTGCCTCTTCTTGGCCCAGACTGGCTGGTTATGTAAATCCAGCCTTCCTACATCTTACTGCCATTCAGGGGCAGTAAGGAACTTCTTTTCCTGACCTCAGCAATTGTGTGGTGTTACTAACCAGATGTTGAACAGCTGTCCTGCTCTCCACCCTGGAGTGGCAGGGAAAGTGATTTCTTGAAGGAAATCAGTTCATTGACAATAGAATCTCATGTGACTTCAAAGTCCTTTAAATCTAAGCTGGAAAATGAATAGTAAACAGCTTTTCCATCTTCCTGAATGCATAGAGGGAGTCAGCTTTGCAGTGGGACCTGAGCTGTTAAAAAAACAGTTGTAAGGGGGCAGCTGGGTAGCTCCATAGATTGAGAGCCAGGTCTCCAGATGTGAGGTCCTGGGTTCAAATGTAGCTTCAGACACTTCCTAGCTGGGTGACCCTGGGCAAGTCACTTGACCCTCATTACCTAGCCCTTACCACTCTTCTGCCTTGGAACCAATATACAGTATTGATTCTAAGATGGAACTTAAAGGTTAAAAAAAATGCCTTTTTTAAAAAAATGTTTCCTACTAGATCAATTTAAACTATTTCTGTCCTGTTTTCTGGTGCCTTGGCTCCTGCCAAATTACCTTGTATCCTTTTATTGACTTAAACATTTTTTTAAACCCTTACCTATACAATCTTAGTATCAATTCTAAGACAGAAGAGTGGCAAGAGCTATGCAATCAGGGTGAAATAACTTGCCCAGGGCCACAGGTATAGGAAGTATCTGAGGCCATATTTGAATCCAGAAACTCCTATCTCCAGGCCTGGCACTCTATCCACTGTGGTATGTAGTTGCCCCCTTTTATTGACTTTATATATTTTTTCTACATACTTACAAATACATGCTGTTCCCCTCCACCTTATCCCCATAGAATGTAAGCTCTTTGAGGGCAGGCAATATTTCATTTTTCTTTGTATCCACAGGACCTAGAAAATGCCTGGCACACAGAGGGTGTTTAATATGTGCTTGCTGGTAATCTGATTAACTGAAATGTTCGAGCATATGGATCCACTCCCCCATGTTGCCCCCAAACAGTAATGTCAGAATGAGACTGAAACATCCTTGTAAGACCTTTTATTTCTAGGTTAAACAGAAGAACTTTATAATAGGACTCTTTCTCCAGATTAGATTCTCAGGTATTGTCTTCTACTTGAAAAACCTTTGGGGATCTGGGGACTCTTCACTCTATTTCCCTGCTTAAGGGCAGGAATACTATGCAGGGGATTGGTGGGGGAAGAGAGGGAGGTGGCAGCATTCAGGGGGATGTTCCAACATCCTATCTCTCTGCTCACTCCTACCCCTTACAGCAGAATCTGTCTGTTGCTGTTCCTGCCTTTAAGCTTCCCATGACCCTTCCTGCTTCCATGCAATGATCTGTTCCAAGCCTGGAGGTCAAAGTTGGAGGAATAAGAACCTAACCAAATGAGCTAAAGCAGTGAGATCTCCCCTAGGTTGAGTAGAGGCAGAGAGGTCAACCTCTTGACCTCCTGAGCTCTGACATGGACTCCATTCCTTCTGTTGCTTCCCTGTGTGGGCTGCGGAGGGTGGTTAATAGAGTCCAACTGAGCTGCTGAGTCAGAATCACTGTAGCTGACAGAAATATCTGTGCTCCTGTCCACCCTCTGACCCAGGTCTTCCCTCCAAGGTACAGGCTATTTAGAAATGAATTCCATGTGCTATCACATAGTAAGAGGCCTCAGTGTAATGGAAAGGGCTGTTGGGAAAATTCCTTAGGAGACTGCAATTAATTCCAAGAACCAGGAATTAGGCACTAGAATAAGGCAATAGAAAGAGATTGAGGATGAGAAAAAGAGAGTAAGAGACTGAGACAAAGGCAGAGACACAGAAAGAGAGGGAGAGAAAGATACATACAGAGGGAGGGATGGAGGGAGAGAGGGAGAAACGGGGTGAGGAGAGAGAGAAACAGAGAGAGGAGTGAGAGGGAGAGACAGAGACAAGAGAGGGAGGGAGGGAGGGATGGATGGAGGGAGGGAAGGGAGAGAGAGAGAGCAGAAATGAAGAAGAGAGAGGGAAAGAGAAAGAGGGAGAGAGAAACAAAGGAGAGGAGAGAGGGAGAGACAGAGAGGGAGAGAGAGATGGTGGAGAGAAGGAGAGGAGAGAAAGACAAGAGAAATAGGGAGAGAGAAAGAGGGAGAGACAGAGACAGAGAAAAAGAGAGGGAAAGAGAAAGGGAGACAAGAGAGGCAGAGAGAGGGAAGGAGAGAGAGAAACAGAGGAGAGGGAGAGAGACAGAGAGGGAAGGAGAGAAAGGGAGAGAAAGAAACAGAGAGAAGAGAGAGGAAAAGAGAAAAAGAGGAGAGGAGAGAGAGAAACAGAGGAGAGAGAGGGAGAGACAGACAGGGAGAGAGAGAAAAAGAGGGAGAGAGAAAGAAAGAAGAGGAGAGGAGAGAGAGAATAGAGAGAAACCAAGGAGACACAGAGCCAGATAGAAAAAGAGAGAGACAGGCAGAGGAGAAAGAGAGACAGAGAAGACCCTGTAGACCTGCCTAACTGGTCAAGCAGTGGATTCAGGAGTTCTTTGGTTTCAAGTGCTACCACTGAGAAACCCCAAGTGCCTGTTTTGTTTCCCAATCTGTGAAGGGGAGGGGGTTGTGTGTGGGTGTGGGGGTATTGGCGATGGAAGAGACACTGATCCTAATCTGAGTGGGATCTAGAGAGAGCCAGGGGGTGAAGAGCTCAAAAGAGGCAAAGTTGGGGAACACACAGATCTTCCTAAATACTGGAATACTCAAGCTATCCTGTTTGTCCAGTGATCATCAGTAGCACCTGTTGGTCCTCACAATCCAAGGCAGGCAAGAACTACCAACTCATCACTGGGCTCTTGGGAGCTGGCTAGTATACATGGGAACCTGTAGACTGGCAAGGAAAGGGATTACCCAGCTAACCTGGAAGCATGAATGGATCACCGTAAGTGAGTGGGGCATCTGTATTCAGGCATTAACACAGTGAGCTGTCTGCAGAGATGGGCCATAAGACACATCAATGTGTGTGTGAGTGTGCATAAGTTTCTGCATGTAAATAATGTGAGCATAGGCACATATGCTTATGTATACATGAGCTGTTTGAGGGAGGAGAGAACTGGGAATATTATTCTTGGAGTGTGTACCCAGAAGGTTATTTCTATAAGTACACATCAGTATTGGTCTATGTGTGCACAGAAACGGACATACGTCACACACTGCATAGGCTAGAGTGTGTGCATCTAAGTGGAAGGATGCCCACATACTTGTTGCTATAGGTGTATAAATCTGTTCTTCTGAATCTGTGTGCCTAAATGACTGTGGCTGGGGAGATACTTGTTGGCATGAATGGTTGTGTAGACGTGGGCATGTACGTACAACGTGTGGCATGTTCACAGGTGGGTATGTGAGCACACAGGCTGGCACTGGTATGCGTGCTTGTGGACATGTTTGCATGACCACAGTTGGCCTGAGTACATGTGGAGCTGTACGTGGGCATAGGAGTGTGTATGCTCATGACTGTGTGTACCCTCAGGAGTGTAGGCAGGTGTATGTGTGGGTGGGCGCGTGCTCAGGGGCTTAGGTCAGATTCTCACTGCCAGCTGGCACAGCCCTCCGGCAGGCTGCGCAGAATGTCCTCCAGGTTCTGTTTGTCCGCGTGGATCTCCTTGAGATCACTATCCAAGTCTTGGATCTGGAGCTCCTGCTGCTCTGCCTCCTGTTGTAGCAGGCTCAGTTTCTCTTGCAGGGACCCCTGTCTGTCCAGGCGCTGCCTCAGTGGCTCCAGCTCCTGCTCTGACTCATTCAGAGCTGAGGCTAGAGCCTGGTGCGTGTCCAGCTTCCCTGAGGTGGGAGGAAGGGAGAAGAGGGAAGGACAAACACTGTTAGTTCTCCCAACCCAGAGACCCAGACAGCCCTGCTTATCACACCTGTGAGGCCAGCAGCTACAAGATGGTCAAAACCGTCCCCCTTCAAAGCCAGACAATCTTTCTTTCTTTTTAAAATTTCTTTAAATCCTTACCCTCCTTCTTAGAATTAATATTGTTTGTTAATTCCAAGATAGAAGAGCAGCAAGGGCTAAGCCATGGGGGTTAAGTGACTTGCCCAGGATCATACAATTAGGAAGTATCTGAGATCAAATTTGAACCCAGGATCTCCTGTCTCTAGGCCTGGCTCACCTACCTATCCCCCAGACACTCTTGCTTGGAGTCCATTTTCAAATTGCTGTACTTAGAGAACTTGTTCACCTCAGATATCACCTTTTTCCAGGAAACTTTTCCCTAATTCTACCCTCAGCTCAAAATATTCTCTTCCCTCTTCAATTTGCCCTTTGTTTGTATGTCTCTTCCCAGAGTCTCACATTCACCTTGCATGATATCTATGTACATACACTATCTCCTCTGGTCACTGCAAATTCCCTAAGGGTAGGGACCTTGCCATTTGTCCTCCATGCCTTCCTCCTTTCCAGCACGGGATCTTGAATATGGATGGAATAGAAGGCAATAGAATGCAATCCTGAAAAAGTAGATTCTTTGCTGGACAAGAAACAAGCTGGGATAGTGAAATAAGAGCTGGTCTTGGCGCTAAGGGAATCTAGGTTTTATCCTAGATTTGGATTCCTATGGACTGTGTGCCCCTTGGCAAGTCAGTTTACATCCTAAGGCTCTCTTCAGCCCTCTGAGACTAGCAGATACAGGTCTGCATTAATAGACAAAGTTTCTTGGTCCTTTTACTCCATTTACTCTCTTACATTTCCTTCCATACCACACTCTCTCTCTATAAAGTCTTCCCTGACCACCCCAGCACCCAGGGATCTTTTTAATTGTTTTTAGTCCTGTCTGACTCTTTGTGACCCTATTTGGGGTTTTCTTGGCAAAGACACCAGACTGGTTTGCCATTTCCTTCTCCAGCTCCATTTTATAGATAAGGAAACTGAGGCCAACAGCACCACCCATGGTCACATAACTAGTCAATGTTTAAGGCCAGATTTAAACTCAGGAAAATGAGTCTTTCTGGCTCTAGGCCCTGTACTCCTAGATAATCTAGTCCCAAACTACTCTCCTCCTTGCATTTGTCTCCAACTTCCTGGTCAGTTCTTTAAAATATTGATTTGCTTGGATGTATCCTTAGTGAAGCTATTCTCCAATTTCTTGAAGATGTTAATTAGCTTGAATGTGTTCATTGTAAAGTCATTGTAAAGTTATTCAACATTCTGTCTCCAACTGTGATAAAAATATTCTAATCCCTTCTGGGAGACTTGATTGCATCAGGATTCTCCTGTTAGTAAGGGATTTGTCTTGGGTCAACAATTTGAGGCAGTGCCCCCCATTTTCTCTGTAATCCCTTAGGAGGCATCTGTCTTGGGTTCATGGCTGGCTTGAGACAGTGCCCCTCCCCCCATCTCTCTCTCTCTCTCTCTCTCAATAAAGCATTATATTTTAAATGATTAATTTCCCCATCATATATATTTTTAATAAGTAAGGAGTGTGAACTTTGAAATTTCCATGGTCCCCTCATTTCCACTCCAGACACTACCCATAGGGTACTTTCTTGGCACATACACGACTTGGGAATATTTTTTTCATGAGTAGTCTTCTCCCCTCTTCCCTTTAAACAATAATCTCCGTGAGGGCAGGGATGAATCTCATCTCTGTATTCTCAGCAGCATTAAGCAGAGTGCCTTGGTAGCTACTTGGTAAAGATTTATTGGTGGTTATGAAGTCCTTCGGGGGAGACAGAGGAGAAGGTACCCTAATAGACACAGTTCTTACCCAATCTATTAAGCAGGACAGACAAGACCTTGATGTCCATCTCCAGGGAGCTCCGGGCTTCCTGTATGTTTCTTTCCACCTTGCTCAACCCAGGCCCAGTCCCTGCCTTCCAAAAGAGACAAATGGGATACATGAATCAATCAGGCAATAATATTTATTAACTACCTACTCTGTGCCAGACATTATGCTAAGGGCTGGGGCTACAAAAAGAAGCAAAAGAAAGTCCTTATCCCCTGGAAGCACACTGTCTAATTGGGGAGACAACAAGCAAGCACATTTGTACAACAAGCTATAAACAGGAAAAAAAAGAATGAACAAAAAGAAGCCACTAGATTAAGAGAGGTTGCCAAGGGCTTCCTGTAGAAGGGAGGCTTTTAGTTGGGACTTAAGGAAGTCAGAGAAGGGAGGAGGCAGACATTAGGAGAAAAGGCATTAGGGGAATGGGGGACAACCAGAGAAACTGGAACTGAAAGACAGAATGTGTCATTGGAGGAACAGCAAAGAGACTAGTGTGACTGGACTGAAAAGCATGGATGAGGAGAAGAGGGAATATAATGTGTGAGAAGACTAGAAAGATGTGTGTTTGGTAGGGACAGCAGAGGGGACAACTAGATTATGAAGGACTTTGAATGCCAGATGGAGGATTTTGTGTTTCATATTGGAGCTATTGGAGTTTTTTGAGTAGGGAAGTGCCATGGTTGAACTTGCACTTTAGGACAATCTGTTTGGTAGTCGAATGGAGGAAGGATTGGAATGGGGAAAGATGAGGTAAGCAGACCTAACAGGAAGTTATTGAAATAGTACAAGCATGAGGGGAGGAGGGCATGTACCAGAGCATGGCAATGCCAGAGGAGAGAAGAGGATTCATTCAAGAAATATTGCAAAGATGAAATCAGTGAGTCATGGCATCAGAGTGGCTACAAGAGGTGAGAAATAGGGAGGAGTAAAAAGCAACATCTACTTTGTGAGCCTGAAGGACTGGTAGGAGGCTAATGCCCTCAATAGTGATAGGAAAGGGGGCAGCCAGGTGGCTCAGTGGATTGAAAACCAGGCCTAGAGACCAGACCCACTGGGTTCAAATCTGGCCTCAGACACTTTTTAGCTGTTTGACCCTGGGCAAATCATTTAACTCCCAGTAGTCCTTACCACTCTTCTGCCTTAGAACCAATACACAGTATTGATTCTAAGATGGAAGGAAAGGGTCTAAAAAAATAGTGATAGGAAAGGTAGGAGGGAAGGAATTGTGGGAAAGTTAATGAATTCCGTTTGGCCATGTCAAGCTTAAGATATACATATATAACTGAGTACAGAGAGGTCTTTGAGGGTGGCCAACTTACCCAGTCAACTTTCTCCATCTCTTTCCTTCGTTCCCTGGACAACATCACCTGCCGGGAGATGTCTCGGAGAGTTCCTCGTGCTTGGTTGGTCAGTTTGCTGGCTTGTCGGTATTCCTGTTTACTTTCCCTCAGCAAGGTCTTGGAATTCTGGAGGAGGAGAACAGGACAGGAATAAGACTAACCAGAGGGGATGGATAGAGGGGGCTCAGAGGATAGAGGGCCAGGCCTGGAGATAGAAGGTCCTCTTGGTTCAAATCTGGTCTCAGACACTTCCCAGCTGTGTGATCCTGGACAAGTCACTTAACCCCCATTGCCCAGCCCTTACCATTCTCCTGCCTTGGAACCAATACTTATTGATTCCAAACCAAAAGTCATGGGTTTAAAAAACAAAAGAGTAACCTGAGTTAATTGCCACCATTTGATGGAAGGTAATGATTTATCAAAACAATGCCCAGGAACTCAAAGCACCACATGAACAAAATCTTATTCGATTATCCTGATGTCAGAATGATAACTGAGAGACAGTCTTATACAATGAGGAGAGAGCCAGTCTTGGAGTCAGGGAGACTTGGGTTCAAGCCTCATCTCTGACACATTTTGGTTCTGTAACTGGACTCAACCTCTGGGTGTGATCCCTTCCAACTCTAGGTCTATGAAGAGCATTCCTGATCCACACCTCTTCCTACTAGCCAATAAATAGTTTTTTGTCCAACCAATAACTTTTCCTGGGTGCCAAATAATATTTGTTATAGAATTGTTGGCACAACTAGGGGGAAGAAACACCTATCAGAATTAAGTCCCAACTCAAAGTATTCTGAACAAGTCTGATTCAGCTCAATTTCCTTCTACTGGCCAATAGATAGTGAGAAAAGAAGCAGTTCAAGGGAACATTTAGCTATTGTGACCTTTGTACTCTCTTTAGCCAACAACTCAGCTTCCTTGGCCTTCTTCTTAGCTGTGGCAGAGATGGAAGCAGCATTTCCCAGCATCTTCTCTGCTTGCTTAGTCTTCTTTTGGGTTTCACCAATGAGTCTATCTTGAATGACTCTTGCCTTTCTTCTTAGAGCTCCCTGGTCCTTTGGCTGAGGAAATGTTTTCTTCATTTCTACAAAACAACAGTGAGCCAAATAATACTCTTAGAACTTTTACCTTTAGATATTATTTGTTCATTCACTCAACAAACACCCCATTGGAGAGTAGAAGGAATCTTGGCCCTAGAGTTCGGAGATCTGGTTTCAAATTCAGCATTAGAAACGTATGGGAAAATGACTAAAAGAGCTATCTGCCTCAGTTTCCTTGTCTGTAAAATGAAGGTAATAAAAGTTGTCCTCCCTACTCCTCAGGGCTATTGTGAGGAAAATGCTTTGAAAATCTTATAGGACCACACAAATATGAACTACTATTATTTTTTTCATGAAAAATTATATTTAATTCATGTTGCTTTGAAAAAACAGAAATTAGGTGAGTGAAAAACCCAAGGGGACAAATACAACTAGGGAGTACCCAGTCTCCCCAAAGTTCTCAGCTTTCATAATAGTCTAGAGACAGGAGGGGGACAAGAGCTCTCCATCATCTACTGTATAACTTAGAGAAAAGGCTACAACTCAATTCTTGAAGATGTATGGCAGAAGGGATGGGATGAGGAACGTGGGCTATTGGCATGTCCATTGCCTGCATGGTATTAGGTGCTGAGAGAGATGTAAAATTTAAATAGGAAAAAGGCTTTGCCTTTAAGAAGCTTTAAGTCAGATAATACCTAATAATAAATGAAATAGGTGCCTCAGAAAGATGTAAAAAAAAAATTCTTTGTGAGATTCATGGGGGGAAAAAGGCTGTTACTAAGGCTCAGGGAAAGCTTCATGGAGTGGATGGTATTTGGGCATTGATAGTCAATTAGGTGGCATAGTGGATAGAGTGCTGGGTCTGGAGTCAAGAAAGACCATCTTCTTATGTTCAAATCTGGTCTCAGCACTTACTAGCTGTGTATCCTGGCCAAGTCACTTAACTCTGTTTGCCTCAGTTTCCTCATCTGTAAAATGAGCTGGAGAAGGAAATAGCAAACCACTAGTATCTTTACCAAGAAAACCCTAGTCTTTAGGAGTGGGACAAGATTGAACAACAACTAAGGTAACTACCAAAAATTTTTGAGCAGAGGAATGGCATGACTAAATAATAATTATATCTAGTAGCAAACTGTACAAATTTCAAAGTGTATAAAGTGCTTTAAATTTGATCTCCATTTTGCCTTTCTTTGTATCCCCAGCACTTAGTATAGGGCCTGGCACATAGTAGGTGCTCAATAAATGCTTGTTGATTTGATCCTCACAACCCCTTGAAATAGTTGCCATTGTTATTCACATTTTACAGATGAAGAAACTAAGGCTGATATAGGATAAATAACTTACTGAGGATCGATCACACAGCTACTATGTGACATTTCAAGTTTTCTTTTTCTAAATCAAATACAGTACTCTATCCATTGAACTGCCTACTTCGTAAATCTATGGATAAGATAGATTATTATCCCTTTATGGTAAAAATCAAACTTTTTTGATTATCAGTTACAGACATCAGGCACAGAGTCTGTGTTTGATTTTTCTTGAAAAGAGCTATTAATAAAATGAAAAAAAAAATCATTTCCCTTGGAAATGTGAGTTCAGCTAACCTTAGAACAAATAATAATGGGGCAACTGGGTAGCTCAGTAGATTGAGAGCCAGACCTGGAGACAGGAGGTCCTGGGTTCATATCTAGCCTCAGACACTTCCTAGCTGTGCCTGGGCAAGTCACATAATCTGCATTGCTTAACCTTTACTGCTTTTCTGCCTTAGGCTGAAGGTAAGGGTTTAAAAAAAACAAATTAAAAAAAAGAACAAATAATAACCATGAGCATTCATGTAGCACTTAAAGATTTGCAAAGCATTTTACAAATATTTTCTCATTTTATCTTCAAAATAAGTAGGTGATTTTATTAATCCTATTTTATTGATGAGGATACTGAGGCAGTCAGGGATTAAGTGATTTGTCCTGGGATATGCCTCTAGTAAGTATCTGAGGCTGGATTTGAACTCTATAAGTAAATATCAACTAGTAGTAGAGAAAAAGCATCTCAGAATCAAGCTGAGAATTCAGAAACACAAACTTGGAATGATGTTCACTAAGAACAAATCCCCCATACACATACATACACACACATAAGTACAGTTAGGTGGTTCATTGGAGAACCAGACCTGGAGGGCAAGAGGTCCTGGGTTCAAATTTGACCTTAGACATTTCTTAGCAATGTGACCCTGGGCAAATCACTTCACCTCCATTACTTAGCCTTTATAGTTCTTCTGCCTTGGAAGCAATATTTAGTATCTATTATAAGATAGGAGATAAGAGTTAAAAAAAAATAAGGAACAAACCTCACCTCTAGGAAAATGCATTTGGAAGCAATAACTGACATTTATATATAACACTTCCAGACTTAGAAAGAACTTTATTTAGTTTATCTTTTTTGATCTCCAAAGCTTTCTGAGATAAATACTAAAAGTGTTAGTATTTCCCCAGCCCTCCTTAATCTAGTTCCTTTATTCTAAGACCACCCCCAATTTATCTGGTAAATATATCTTTGTCAGAATTATTTGCCTGTGATCTCCCCCTTTAGGCTGTGAGCAGCTTGAGCGCTAGGACTGGTTTTTTGCCTATCTTTCTATCTCTAGGGGTTAGCACAGTTAACCGCATAAAGTAAATGTTTAATAAATGATTATTTTTAAGCACCTAATTAATCAATCAAATTAATTTAAATAAACACTTTTAATAACATATAATAAATTTAATTGGTTCAATTAATTTAAAAGTGTTTAATAAATGCTAATTGATTGACTAGATTACCTTGGGAAAATCACAGAAGTATTAAAGTAGTCAGAAAAACCAAGTCTTTAATCAGGAGAGAGATAGGTCCAATAATTGGCCACTACACAGAGCCCAGCATCAAGGATTACACAGGGTCTATACCCTGGGGACTCTGGGAACATATCCCTGGGAGAAGGCACCACACTAGATGCTTTCTCCAAAGAACAATAGAACTTGGGAAACATACTTTTTGGGGAAACAAGGGACATGGAAGTATGATTGATAGACATAACCATAGTTACAAGGAAATGAGAATCTCAGATTATACTGACAGGACACAAATGGGCTTGGGAAAGAAACCATAGCCACAGAGTCTGGGGCATCAGGGAGTGGCCTAATTACAATAGATACTAAAAGGATGGTCCCTACCCAGATGCTGGTCCTCTTGGGAACCTATTCCTTGATTCAATGAGGGAAACCTCCCAAGACCAAAAGGGAACTCAGCATTTGCTTAGATCTGCTATTTCCACCCACCTAGGGCCATCAAGTCCTTAAGGTCTATTATTCAATCTGAAATGGCTAAATCAGAAAAATCTCCCTTGGGGAGAATTCTCAATGGAACAGGGGCAAACTTGGGGTCTCTAGATTTCAATTTGACACTCCCCCCCTTGTGGGCAAAGGCTGAATGCCATTGACCACACAAAAGGACAAAAGGATGTAGTCTAATTGTGTTTGACCCTGGAAAAACATGGGGCATAAGTATAGACAAATGGCTGTTTGGGGGCACTCCCCAAATGTCAGGTGCATTGACAGGAGACCAGAAGGCAGGCACTCTGCCTCTAGCAAAGTTCTAACAAACAAAATATTACCCCCACTTCCCCAAAGTCTTTCAAATTGGTGGGTCCTGATGAAGACTTCAATGTCCTCTTTTTATCTAGAAGTCACTCTGGTCCTTGGAACAGCTTAATTGCTAAAAGAGCAAACAGGTGAAGTTTATAAAAATATTCTTCAATAGGAATTGATTTGACTTAGTATGTTTGGTCACTCTTACTTATAATCTTTTTAGTAAAAATATTTATACCCAATACAAATGTACATCATCTATATACTTGATTAGAAAAAGATTGTCTTATTCTACCAAGGTAATCTTATAGAAAAAGCAACACTAAAAATAGTTGTAAACTAAACTATAGAAATATAAAAGCAAAAATAAAATTCATATCATAGGTTTATAAAGGCTTGTGAATCTGAAAATGGCCTTTTTCTCTGGGAATAAAATAAAAATATGAGCTAACACTAAGTAAAATTCTAATTAAATATCCTATTACAAAAACTATGTCTGCATGATAATTTCAGCTTCAAAACAATTTTAGAAGTCTCAAATTTTAGAAGTCTCAAAATTAAAATACTTCTAACTTTCCATAATTTCAACAATCTCACACTCCTCTCGTTGAGGTTGAGATACAGGGGATTAAAAAAACCTGTTTTTATTCACTTTTACCTACTTATTTAACAACTATAACCATGCTTAAATGGCTTAGATATTTTATTCCCATTAATTATTGTTTTAATTTCTTTAACTCTTGTATACTTCCAGGAAACATTAGGAATAAAATACCATGAAATAATGTTGCAGCTGAATCACAGCCAAAGCAAAAAGCCAGTAGATAAAAATTACTGTGGAAATAATTTTCTTTCTGTGGCAATCTAGGGGTCCGTCCATCGGCCCCTCTGAGGATCCAAGGTCCCTCTGCCCAGATGTGACTTCACAGTTGGAATAAGGAGATGAGACACACCATGCATTCAACTCACATATGCAGACATCATACACAGTGCTCTGCCATAGTATTGTGGTTTGTTTATTATATAGGTTTTTTTGGTACATGCTTCTTTGACATACAATCAATCTTCTACTTATGTGACATTCTATGATTTAATTGGATATTATCAAATCACCTAAACAACACTCTTGTGATGTTTCTACAACAAAGAATTCTATGATCATTTACTAGGTTTCTACAACACTCTGTGATAGTGTAGACTCTCGGTGACCGAGAATGACAATTGTCTTTGTGCATTTTCATCTATTGATGTACCCTCATGGGGCTTTGAAGTCCAAAGACTGAGGCGCAAAGTTTGATTTTGTTTTCTTTGATTTTGACCGCTTAAAGGGATGACCCGCCAGCTGGGGTGTGCTGACCGGGTGTTTGTAGGGCAGGCAATGTTTGGGACACCTTTTCTAGTCCCCTCCCTTGATTAGGGTGAGCAGTGCTGTCCTAGAGAGGGCTGCTCAGTCGCCCAGGATGCTGCTGAACGTCCCTGCTGCCCTACAGGGCCGAGAGACCACTGGTCCGTGGGCCGCCTATGTGCAGGATCTTGACTACAACTGCCAGTGGTCACCTCCACCTGTTGCGTCGCCACTCCCCCATCGCTGCAGGTCTTGAAGAGGGTGTACAGGGTTAGGATAGATGAGTGTGCACAAAGACACTTGTGCATGAAGATTTAAGTGGAAAAGTCGATGCACAGAGACAGTCCCACTCTCTCGGCGTTGGAAGCCTGGGTCCAGTGGCATGAAAAGTCATTACATCTGGAGACTTCCTCAGCTGCATTGGATGGTCGTGTTGTCCTTTGTGCCCCAACATGCCCTAAGCACTCCACAGTGCTTTGCTGCATCGCCATCTCAGCCGTTGAACCTTCTTATTGGTTTCTTCCGTCTGTTCCGCCAAAGCAGTCTTCACATGCTGGGTGAGCAAAGTCCTGGTTCACTTTGGGTCGATGACCCGATGGCTACCCTCACAAGGTTTAGCCGGCCTGTCAAAGCTGTTGCCAGGGTGTGGCCGCTGCCACATGCTAGCAGCTACTGGGAGCCACAAGTGAGAGCTGGGTGTCAGGTGGGGGTCAGAGGCTGGAGAGCTGCCCTAGGAGGGCACAACAAGCCCTCCATACCAGAGATACTACCCCTCCCTGAGCACCCCATATGATTAATGTGAATAAAGTCATTTGTAGGTTAGTATCCCTTGACCTGCTGAGAGGATCATTGTGCTTTTGGTCAGCTTTCACTATCCATCATAATTGCTTGCGAGATGCAGAACAAAACATCTTTGTATCTAGGTGTGAGGACTTAAAGCAGACCACTTTTGGGGTTTTCCTCAATTTACAAGTTCTGTTTTTTTGTGTTACTTTGAAGTGCCTAGCAATGCTTCTTGGCTTCTGTTCCAACAAATTCACTGGAGTGTGGTAACAGTAGGAAAAGATTCATTATAGTACTCAAGCTTTTGGTTGGTGTTTATTGTAGGGCTTTGGAGTGTGTCTTGTGCTTGAGAAAGGAGGGGTCATGGGCAGTAATCTTTGGACTTTAATTCTGTAAATGCAATCTTTTTGGGGTAATAACCTAGGGGGCTTAAAGTAGGGTATATATTTATTGATCCTATAAGTATTTGCTCTCATATTATTTCTCCTGTGTTGGCGAGAGAATAATAATCATAACAAGTCTATTAGTGTGGAAAATTTGGGGAGAGAAATCACAGAGGGGGATCAGTGGGAGGCCCTCATTCTGGGGTCTGCTTTGTTGACCTTCCTTCCTTGGACCATGACCTTGTCAACTGGTTGGGGTATGATGGCCTCCGGAATGGCAATATCATGGAATCTCCTGGGTTAATTGAGTTCTAGTCTTACTAAATTAATTTTGTACACAATTTTCAATTTCCCAAGTATTTATTGGCAAAAAAGGCTAAACTTACTACTGAACTTAGGCCTAGTCTACAGGTGATTTTATATAATTTCTAGGCACAATTCCTAACCTTGAAGCCTCAAAATGTATAAAGTTTAATGATACTGAGAAGCAATTTGGTGTTTTATCTGAACCTTGTATATCAAAAATGTTGCTTAGTATTTACTATTTGCATGTATTGTTCCCCCCTTTTTGACACTGACATCTACTAGGATTTTCTTTGGACCTGAATTTTTCCTAATAATACCTCTGTCTAAAGCTTCAGGAAAAGGGCACTTCTTTATCTGCTTAACTATTTGAAATGGCTAAAATTTCTATCTATCTGCTTCTTCAGTTCGTATATTTCAGTATTTGCCTATCTAAGACTTCCTATATCATATGATTACAGAAAACTTGCCATAACAGGAGAAAAGAGGGAAGGTGTTAAAATGAGGGAGAAATACTACCCTAATTTGTAATGTTAATGCCATGTGCAAGTTGGCAATGATGCATAGCTATATGTAGAACCTGCCAGGTATAACAGAAATTTCTAGGGAAATCCTTCCCATGACCTGGGACTATACCTGCAATTTACACCAGTCATACTCAGGACTGATTGTACACTGACCAGTTTTTTAATGGCATTCCTTCCAATTACTTTCCTCTACAATTCAATTGTAAATGGAAATTCTCTCTAATTGTTAAGAATAACCTATCTCCTGTTCTTAATTATTTCCATAAAATTATCAGGCTCCATTCATTTTTCCTAAATTCTTTTAATATCACCTTGGGACATTTACATTCTGCAATTCTACATATTTACTGAACATATATGTTATGCCCCCTTAGAAAAGCACTCTGGAATCTCTTGCTGCAAAATTTCAGATTAACAGATATTACATTAAATTTTCCTACTCTAGTTAGATTAAAAACTAGCTCTTTCCTTTCTACCTCTCTAGTTAAAAAGGACCGAATTTCCACGGGAATTAAAATGACAAATTTTGAACCTGCTTCAGAAAAACTAAAAGGCAATGAAAACAATAAGAAATGGAATACCCATTCAGTTCAGTAGTCCTTGAAGGCTTGAAGTAGAAGCAATATCTATGTAGAGATCTCTTGGGGGATTTATTCAGATTCCTTGTCTTCAAAATTTTGTCTAGGTTTTGGCCACCTAAGAAGTGTCTGGGATAATTGTTAGGATTCCAGGGGTTCTGAATGAATTCTCTTTCAACAAGAAATCTAGCAAAAATATCATTAACAGATTTTGATAAATTCACCCACACTCCAGACTGGGTTGGTAAACGGTAGGGTGTCCCTAGAAAATTCTCTGGTAGAAAAATTCTTTTCTAATAGCAGTCTGTGCCAATGGTTATCTATCAGAGAAAAATAATACTAAAAAGTAGATGCTAATTTGGGCCAGTCTTCCAGACTTAAAAAGTAAGGGCAATCTACTGCAAAAAAGCATTCATCAGGTCTTACTAGTCTTTAAAAAAACCAAAAACTTATTCATGTAATGGTTGCACTCTGGAAATTTACCTAAAAATTCTAAAAATTAGGGTGCAGTTCAAGGCCTTTTTTTCTTCTCAAAAAGTAAGATCCATGAAGATTTCTCACCAAACACAAAATTTAGAATTATTAAGGAAAAACTTGGGATTACCTTTAAGTCAGAATATAGTATTTAAATCACAATAGCTATCCATCCCAACTTATTTTTTCTTTTTTCCTTCTTACTCTAGTTTCACTTGTGGCTACAAAAACTGCATTTCCCTCAGCTATTCCCTTAACCTCCTTTGATCTAAGGCTGAAGCCTCTTCTAAGAGGAATTTGCTTGTTCAATTTAAAATGCTCAGGGTTTTCTTACCATTAAACACCAAAAAGCCTTTTCCCAAATAGTTCTTGTCCATTTACAACAACACAATAACTAGTCAGGTCTGCAGTTTACCAAACTGAAATGAACTTTGTTTACTCCAGAACACACACGTTAATCAGAAAAACCTTGTTCTTTAGACATAACAAATAATAGTTTAACAAAAATGTGAAATTATAGCACTCAAATGAAGAAGTCAATACCTAGAATAAAATGCATCTCATTACTAACATTATTAAAAATTAGCTGCTGTTGATATGCAATATTTTTCAAGTTAGCCATGCCAAAACTGGAGAGAAAAGATTAGAATTTAAAATTATGAATCCTGGAAATTCTTTGCCTCCTGCTGAATATTCCCATATCCAGATCACCAGTTCCTGTATTTTTAGCTTTGGGAGGAATTAACTGTGTCACAACTTTAGACATTATTAGCTAAGTGTTAAATTGCAAGCATTTAAGATTATTAGAGAAGCCTCTACCTAAGAAATACATTACAGATACAATATAGACAAAACTCCACAGAAAATTGAGAAGAAATCCAGAATTAAAGTTCTCAAGCTTCTATAAGTAGATTTTCCACAAAGATTTACAACCATTTAAATCTTAAACTATGGCATTTTGTGACACGAAGAAACCTTCTCTATTTTAATTGATTCAAAGCTATTGCCCAGAATTTAAGATTAAGCCCTTGGATTTAATAACCTTGGCTACTGTAAAAAATAGACTCGAATACAGGACTACAATCCCCATGAGCCTTTGCTCGACTTCCCCAGAATGCCTTGTAATCTCACCTGGGCCGAGATCGAGAAGGTATTTAAGTTGATAAAAAGGCTTTGGAGGGTCTTTTTGGACTTCCGTTTTGGAGCAGACACAGCTCTTTCCATAATGTAGGTGAGGTCTAGGCCTCTGGCCTAGACACGTGTTTTTTCTTATCCTGTATTTTCTTTTAATCCTTAACTTTAATAAACCTCTAAAAAATATAATACTCCTTGCAGAGAGAAACTAATTTCTGCCTCAGATGCCTCAGTCTCCTCATCTTCCCATCTCCCCTAAATTTTAATCTTTACACTACAACACTCTAGCTCAGCTTCCCATTCAAAGTTTTCAGCCAACTATTCACACAGATACTTTCTCAGTGCTATTTCATCTCTCATCTGAACTACACCATCCCCGCTCTTGCCTCCAGTAGGGACACTACTTCACTCACATTTGCATATACAACACACACATACCAAACCAAAAACATAGCCAGGTATGGGCTGGACACCATAATCCCCCTGGTACCTTATCCATACTTTGTGGACATAACTTCTACCACAGTGGTCCGATTAGGGGAGCTGCCTGCATGCCCCATATAAATATGGTTGCCCATTTTACCTCCTGATTAAAAAGTGGTTTACATTCCCAAAACACAGGAGATGAAGTTCTTTGTTCAAGTGTACACTTACCCAGCCAACCTGCTAACTGAATTCCTGACTCAAACATCAACAGGTTCCGTGGGTACCACATGTCTGGAGTCTGTTAGCAGGTGGCTTAGGTGGACACAACTTTGGATCTTGCTGGGACCTCCATATGTTAACTTGTGAAAAACACAAAACTATTAAAGTAGTCAGAGAAACCAAGTCTTTAATCAGGAGAGGGATAGGTTCAATAACTGGCCACTACCCAGAGCCTAGCACCAAGGACAACACAGAGCCTATACCCTGGGGACTCTGGGAACATATCCCTGGGAGAAGACACCACACTAGATGCTTTCTCCAAAGAACAATAGAATTTGGGAAACTTATATACCTTTTGGGGAACTTAGGGACATGGAAGTATGATTGATAGACATAACCATAGTTACAAGGAAATGAGAATCTCAAACTATATTGACAGGCCACAAATAGGCTTGGGAAAGAAACCACAGCCAGAGGCTAGGGCATCAGGGAGTGGCCTAATTACAATAGATACTAAAAGGATGGTCCCTACCCAGATGCTGGTCCTCTTGGGAACCTATCTCTTGATTCAATGGGGGAAACCTCCCAAGACCAGCATTTGCTTAGTTCTGCTACTTCCACCCTACCTAGGGTCATTAAATCCTTAAGGTTTATTATTCAATCTGAATGACTAAACCAGAAACCTCCTTTGGGGAGAATTCTCAAAGGAACAGGGGCAACTTAGGGGTCTCCAAATTTCAAGTTGTCAATTGTTATAATCTTTACAGATGAATCAACTGAGTCTCAGAAATAACCTTTCTGCATTAATCTTTTTTTTTTTGAAAACTTTATTCAATTAGTTAATTTAGAATATTTTCCATGGTTATAAGAATCATGTTCTTTCCCTCCTCTCCCCCCAACCCTGTCCCATAACTGAGGAGTGTTCCACTAGGTTTTACCTGTGTTGTTGATCAAGATCTATTTCCATATTATTGATATTTCTGCATTACCTTTCTGTAACTTGCACACTTACGATCACATGGCCAGTAAGTGTCAGAGGTGGGATATGAACTCAAGTCTTTTGGACTCCAGCTTCAGAACTCAACCCACATACAGCATACTGTCCTTCTGTGAATTTTATAGCTCTATTTGGGGGGGTAGGTGTGATATGAAGAAATCTAACTATTCTCCATGTCCAGAATGCTTGTTCTCTCTCCTCTCTTCCATCTTCTTGGTTTCTCTAAATTCCTTCAAAACTTAGTACAAATCCTACCTTCTCATGGAGACCTTTCCTGATCTCCCCAATTGCTAGGGTCTTCCTCTTGATATTACCTTCCTTCTACTCTGTATATACATATCTTGCATACATCTAACTATTTTCTCATTGGTCTCCATGAGAATATCTGCTTCTTTGAGGACAAGGACAGTGTTTTTGTCTTTCTTTGTATCTCTAGACCCTGGCAAAGTGCTTGTAGTTAAGGGCTTAATAAATGCTCTTTTTGGTCTCAGATCAAAACAGGAAAACTGAGAAAGGCCTTGTTCTTTTATCTTCAGACCTTAAGGTTCTTCCACAGTAATTTTATCACAGATAGACAAGTCTGGACCCTCTTTATACACCCTCACTCACCCAGAGCAGCCTCAGAGCATCAAAAGGACTTCATATACATATGAAAAGCCTGGAATGTGGCTAGGTGGGGGGGAAACAATAACCATGCCCCCCTGGACTTCATTTTGTTCTCTGGTTTGCAATCTTTTCATTCCCCTCCCCCCCTTCATTTGCATAGGAGAAAGAGCAAAAGAGTCTTAGAAAAGAGAAAGTTAGCTTTCCCAGAATTTAGGGAACCCTTGGCAATCTTTTTTTTTTGTCCCAGGCTTTTCCATTTTCAGAATGTTTTTAAATGCATAACAAGTTACACAGAGTTAAAAGGAAGCCAATTATTTTGAAATACAGTCATCAAAATATTAAAAAAACACATAAAAAAACCTCATGGACTCCAGGTTAAAACTCTCTGCTAAATAGATGTGAATGAGAGTTTAATAGCAAGAAGAAATTAAGCATCAAGTTATATGGGCTTTTGTGCCTTCACTCCCATAATTTGTATTTACATTGTATATATTTGTATTTATACACTTTATACTTATGCTGCATATGGATGGTCTTGCCTCCCTTATTAGAATAGAAATTCCTGGAGGATAAGGATTGCTTCATTCTTTGTACTTGTACTCTTAAGAGTTTAGTCAGTGCTTGGCACAAAGAACTGGTTTAATAAATGCTTTTTGGATGATCAGTGGAGATAGTCAGATAGTATGTGGCCCTTCAAATCCAAGAAATAGAGTTCAAAAAGCAGATTTAAGATTGAGCATCCCTTGGGAGACCTTGGTATCTGGGGCAAGGAATAGCCTTCTGGAGTGAGAACAACCTTTCTGGCAAGCCAAAGATATGAGGAAACACCATTTTATGGGGAGAATCAGGGGATCATGAACTCATGAACTCAGAACTGGAAGCGGCAAAACCATTGGAAGTTTTTTCCTAGTCCATTGATTGGATTGTTAAACTTTTGTCTTTATAAAAGAACTATAGCAGGAAGAGCCAAGATGTAGCAGGAAGAAATACAATTGAGTTCTATTCCACAATATCTCCAGGAAAGTTTAGAAAACACTACAGACTGAGACTGACTGGATTCAGTAAAAAAAAAAAAATCCAGCAAATCATTTTTGTAGCTCAGGTCAGCAAGGGAAGACAGATATGGGTAGTTTGTATGCATTGAGGATAAAGGAATGGCCAAGGGGAGTAAGCTAGTAGGAGAGATGAGCACCAGGAAAAGAAGAGATCCAAGATTTAGCAGAGAGGCCTGAACTTGTGTAGGGTAGAGGGATAGATGCCAACTGGCAGATCTGTTACTCATTACCCATGTCTATTTTTTTTAAATCCTTACCTTCTGTCTTAGAATCAATACCATGTCTTGTTTCCAAGGCAGAAGAATGGTAAGAGCTAGGCAATGGGGGTTAAATGACTTGCTCAGGGTCACACAGCTAGGAAGTATCCAAGGCCAGATTTGAAAGTAGGACCTCCTGCCTCTAGGCCTGGCTCTCAATCCACTGAGTTACCCAGCTGTCCCCTCATTACCCATTTCTGAGCTATTCTTAAGATCCTGGAATAACATAATACTCAGTATCCCAAGAACATAACATCAGAACCCCGGAAGATACAAACTCAGCCCATAAATTTCATTCAGAAGTTTGCAGAGGTCAGTCTTAACATAAATCCCAAAGGTAGGAAGTAACCTGGAAGAATTAGGAAACAAAAAAAGAATCCTACACAAAAATCTATTTTGGCAACAGGGATACTCAAGACAAACTCAGAAGAGAATGACTCCAAAACAGCTACAAGCAAAGTTTTGTAGAAACACATAGCCTGAGCACAAATTTAACTTGAATTCTTCAAGAAGAAGAGTTAATAAAAGAAAGAGTTTAAAATGGCTTTATAAATGAAATGAGAATACTATAGGAAATGATTAGAAAAGAAAGTGTTATAGAAGAAAAAATTGGAAAGATAATTATGTTTGGCACAAGACATACAAAACCAAATGCAAGCAATAAACTCTCTAATAATCGGAATGGACTAAACAGAACCTAATGACTCCATGAGACAAGAAGAAATATTAAATCAAAGTTAAAAAAATGTAAAAGTATCACATAGTAAAAACAACAGACTTAGAAAACAGATTGAAGAGAGATAATTTTAAAAATCACTGGACTACCTAAACATCATGTCAGAAAGAAGAGCCTATGATCATATTTTAAGAAATTATGAAAGAAAACTCTTCAGATTTCTTAGAACCAGAGAGCAAAGTAGAAATAGACTCCACTGGTCATTTCCCAAAATGAAACCCACCCAAATGAAAACTCCCATGAACATTATAGTCAAAATGTAGAGCTGCCAGGTCAAAGAAAAAATACTGCAGGTAGCCATAAAGAAAGAATTCAGTTATTCAGGAGCAATAATCAGGATCACACATGATTTGGTAATCATCACTATAAAGAAGCAAAGAGCTTGTAATATTGTTAGTGTCAGTGAAAGATAAAGGCTTATAGCCAAGAATAACTTATCCAGAAAAAAGCAAGTATAATCCTACAGGGGGAAAATGGATATTAAATCAAACAGAGGGCTTTCAAATATTCCTATTAAAAAGGCCAGAGTTGAGTAGGAAATCTAAAGTCAAATGCAAAATACAAGAGAAATATTAAAAAAGTAAACATGATCTAATAATCATTAGAGACTAAATTTAGATAAGCTGTTTACATTCTAATATGAGGAAATGATACATATGTCCCTTCCAAACCCTATCATCATTAGGGGTCAAAGAAAGTTGATTAAACAAAGGTCCTCAAAGATCTTCTGTTGTGCTTTGATGATCTTAAAAAAAGAATGGAGTTGGAGGGAAAAGGCAGAGGTATGGATCTAGAGGTATGGATTATGAGAGTTGTTAAATTTTCAGTGTAAGCAGCTACACTTTGGAAGTAGGTAAATGTTACACATCAGGGTTTGATTTTTTGTTTTGTTCATTTCCAGAATTAAGAAAGTGATGCTGAAATGCCAATAATTTTGATTAATTCATGGTAATAATTCCTATTAAAAGTGTGTTGTGGTTTTCCTGATTTCCGGGTAAACATGGCGGCACTCTAGATGCAGGACTCTTACTCTCCTCAGCACCCACTGATATAGACTACCTCAAAAGACCAAAAAATCAAAATTTATAAGAATGAAGGGACTCTACAGTAAGGTGCAGCATTGAAGGTACATGGGATTTGGGCATTTCCACACTATAAGGGGGTGAAAAAGCTCCCACCAAAATGTGAGCTGATCTACCCTTCCCCACCCACCTACTGAGCCAGAGTCAGAGCCAGGGCGGCAGAATCAGTGAGTGAGTGTGGGCCACTTCTAGAGTGAGTGATGGGCACCTCTAGGTTCTTGGCAGCTGACTAAGACCACCAAAGACCTACCCCTGAGACCAGCTAGATCTGAAACCCCAGCAGGCTAAAGAGTGCAGACTGTGGGTGCTCGCAGGAAGATAGCACAGAAAAGGATAGCAAACAGAAGCTGCAGAGATTTGAAAGCTTGCCTCAAGCAAAATCCTTGCTCCTTAACTCCATACGTAGAAAGCCTGCCCATCTCACTCAGATTTCTTACTAAAAAGGGAAGGAAAAACCTCCACAGTGATGGCAAATAGTGCCCAGGAATAACAACCTCCCTCCACCAAGAAAACCAAGAAGAAGGGATTGAACCTGGAAAATTTTTACAGAGGAAAAACCCAGGCTACAGAGGAAATAGAAGAGGAAATTCAAATAAATGCATCAAAACCTTCCCCAAAAAGTGGAAATTGTCCACGAGCTCTTGAAGAATTTAAATTGGAGCTTATCAAAAAGATGGAAACCTTATGGCAAGAAAAGTGGGAAATAGTTCAAAGAGAAAATAACAGTTTAAAGGACAAGAACTCCCAATTGGAGAAATAGCTGGAAGCCATGAAAAGCAGGATAGACCAAACTGAAAAGGAAAACCAGTCTTTAGAATCCAGAATTAGGCAATTGGAAGACAATGATCTTGCAAAGCAGCAAGAATAATAAAGCAAAGTAAAAAGACTGACAAAATAGAAGAAAACAACACATCTCATTGAGAAGATGGCAGATCAGGAAAACTAGAGCAAGGAGAGACAATTTGAGAATCATGGTCTGCCTGAAAAGTCAGAAATAAACAGAAATCTCTATGTCATACTACAAGAAATCATCCAAGAAAACTGCCTTGATGTTCTTGAACAAGGGGGGAAAATAGGCATTGAAACAGTTTATAGAACACCTTCTACACTAAATCCTCAAAAGACAACTCCTAGGACTGTAATTGCCAAATTCAAGAACTTTCAAGCTAAGGAGAAAATTCTACAAAAAGCTAAAAAGAGACAATTTAGATGTCAAGGAGCACCAATCAGGATTATACAAGATCTGGCAGCTTCCACACTAAAGGATCACAAGGCTTAGAATATGATATTCAGAAAGGCAAGAGAATTGGGTCTTCAACTAAGGATCACATATCCATCAAAACTGACTATAAAACATATACAAAACTATAAAACAAAAACCAGGGGAAAGTATGGGCATTCAACAAAATAGAAAATTTCCAAGTATTTGTAAAGAAAAGACCAGAACTAAGTGGAAAGTTTGATATCCAAACACAAAGATCAAGAGAAACATGAAAAGGTAAATAAGAAAGAGAGGGGAAAGGGAAAAATGTTTTTTATTCAAACTTTCTTCTTTAAGGGCTACAATAAGATCAAATTATTTATATTAATATATGGGGGAAATGTTATTTGTAATGCTCAAAAATTATATTCACTATTATAGTAATTAGAAGAATCATTCACAGGAAGAGATTGGGGTAATAAGTGGTATAAGATGACATGCAAAAAAAGAAAAAGGGAGGGGGGGAATCAAAGATGACACCAAGAGATACTTGAAGAAATAAAATAAATAGGATAATCTTTATCACACAAAGATATGCATGGGAAGGGGAGGGGAATAATAGTCTTATAAGAAGGAGAGGAAGAGAGTGCTAATAGGTAATACTTAAACCTTACTCTCAGTGAAATCAATTCTGAGAGGGAAGAGCATCTAGATCCATTGGGGTCTTGAATTCTGTCTTATCCTACAGGGAAAGTGAGAAAGGAAAGCTAAGGGGGAGGAGGGGGTGTAAAAAATATTATTATTTAAATTACAAAGTTTAAATTCCTTTTAGAAGAATTTTAGGTAAAGAAAGATGATACCTCTCTGAATCCAGAAACTGAACTATTGGAGAAGACACCATGAAGAAGCCTCCAGACCACAAGCTGCACAAAAATGAACTTTGGGTGTGGTTGATTGAACATTTATTTGTGTGTATACTTTTATGCCAAAGGAGACTGCCCCCTAACTGATTTTTGTCAATGCGTCCAGCAGTTATTGGTTTTGTTCTTTTTTTTTCTCTTATCCTCAAATTATTGTAATCTTTAAATTGATTATGTTTTTATGATCCTTTGGAGAAGTCCTCCCCAGAGGATCAAACAGGGGATGTAAAAATAGACTCGAATCCAGGATTTCAATCCCCAGAAGCCCTTGCTGCACTTTCCCAGAATGCCCTCTAATCTCACTGAATTCTCACCTGGGCCAAGAGCGAGATGGGGTATTTAAACCTGGTTGTGAATAGGCTTGGCCTCTCTTTTGGACTTCCATTTTGGAGCAGATGCGTCTCTTTCACGATGAGAGGTTATCCTTGTCTAGGCCTCTCTGGCCTAGACATGTGCTTTCTTATTCTGTATTTTCTTTAATCCTTAACCTTTAATAAACCTCATAAAAATAATACTCCTTACAGAGAGAAACTAATTTCTATCTTGTCTAAGTCTCCCCCTAAATTTTAATCTTTACAGGGGGAGGGAGTACAAAAAGGGAGGGAAAGAGTGGGGAGAGGGAATTTAACAGACCCTAAAAAACAAGAAGGGAACAAAAAGGGAGGGGCCAGAAAGGGAAGCATATTAAGGGAGGGGATTACGGGGATTGATTAAAAGCAAACCACTGATTTAAAAGGATATAGCAAAAGAAGAAAGGACAAAACTAGGAGAGGACATAAAAATGCTGGGGAATACACAAGTGACAATCATAACTTTGAAGGTGAATGGGATGAACTTACCCATAAAATGAAAACAAATGGGAGAGTGGATTAGAATCCAAAATCCTACCATATGTTGTTTACAAGAAACACACCTGAGGTGGGTAGACACTCACAAGTCTAGAATTAAAGGTTGGAGCAAAACCTATTGGGCCTCAACTGATAGAAAGAAGGTAGGAGTTGCAATCATGATATCTGACAAAGCCAAAGTAAAAATAGATCTGATTAAAAAGGATAGGGAAGGTGAATGGATCCTCATAAAAGGGAGTATAGACAATGAGGAAATATCAATAATCAACATGTATGCACCAAATGGTATAGCATCCAAATTTCTAAAGGAGAAACTAGTGGGACTGAAGGAGGAAATAGATAGTAAAACTATACTACTGGGGGACCTAAACCTACCACTATCAAATTTAGATAAATCAAATCAAAAAAGAAATAAGAGGTAAGAGATGTGAATGAAATCCTAGAAAAATTAGAGTTAATAGATATATGGAGAAAAATATATAGGGACAAAAAAGAATACACCTTCTTTTCAGCACCACATGGCACATTCACAAAGATTGACCATGTACTAGGTCATAATAACATGGCAAACAAATGCAGAAAAACAGAAATAATAAATGTAACCTGTTCAGATCATAACACAATAAAAATAATAATTAGTAAGGGTATATGGAGAGCCAAATCAAAAGTTAATTGGAAATTAAATAATATGATTCTCCAAAATTGGTTAGTTAGAGAACAAATCATAGGAACAATTGAAATTTTCATTGAAGAAAATGACAATGATGAGATATCTTTTCAAAATATATGGGATGCAGCCAAAGCAGTACTCAGTGGGAAATTTATATCCTTGAGTTCATATATTAACAAATTAGGGAGGGCAGAGGTCAATGAATTGGACATGCAAATCAAAAAACTTGAAAGTGAACAAATTAAAAATCCCCAGAAGAAAACTAAATTAGAGATCCTAAAAATTAAGGGAGAAATTAATAAAATCAAAAGTGAAAGAACTATTGAATAAATAAGACTAGAAGCTGGTATTTTGATAAAACAAACAAAACAAAGTACTGGTCAATCTAATAAAAAAAAGTAAAGAATAAAACCAAATTAAAAGTATCATAGATGAAAAAGGAGACCTCACCTCCAATGAAGAGGAAATTAAGGCAATCATTAAAAACTCTTTTGCCCAATTATATGGCAATAAATATGCCAATCTAGGTGGTATGGATGAATATTTACAAAAATATAAATTGCCTAGATTAAGAGAAGAAGAAATAGAATTTTTAAATAATCCCATATCAGAAAAAGATATTGAACAAACCATCAAAGAACTCCCTAAGAAAAAATCCCCAGGGCCTAATGGATTCACAAGTGAATTCTATCAAACATTCAAAGAACAGTTAATCCCAATACTATACAAACTCTTTGACATAATAAGCAAAGAGGGAATTCCACCAAATTCCTTTTATGACACAAATATGGCACTGATTCCAAAGCCAGGCAGGTCTAAAATGGAGAAATAAAACTATAGACCAATTTCCTTAATGAACATAGATGCACAAATCTTAAATAGGATACTAGCAAAAAGACTCCAGCAAGTCATCATGAGGGTTATTCACTATGATCAGGTGGGATTTATATCAGGAATGCAAGGATGGTTCAATATTAGGAAAACCATCCACATAATTGACCCTATCAGCAAGCAAACCAAACAAAAAGTACATGATTATCTCAATAGACGCAGAAAAAGCCTTTGACAAAATACAACATTCATTCCCATTGAAAATACTAAAAAGTATAGGAATAGAAGGGTCTTTCCTAAAAATAATAAACAATATTTATCTAAAACTATCAGCCAACATCATCTGCAATGGGGATAAATACATTCCCAATAAGATCAGGAGTGAAACAAGGATTCCCATTATCACTGCTATTATTTAACATTGTACTAGAAACACTAGCAGTAGCAATTTAAGAAGAAAAAGAAATTGAAGGTATTAAAATAGGCAAGGAGGAGACCAAGCTATCATTCTTTGCAGATGATATGATGGTCTACTTAAAGAATCCTAGAGAATCAACTAAAAAGCTAGTGGAAGTAATCAACAACTTCTATATATCTGCAACACATCTCAGCAGCAAGAATTAGAAAGAGAAATTCCATTTAAAATCATCCTAAACAATATAAAATACTTAGGAATCTATCTGTGGAGACTAACAAAGTTACTTTGGAAGAACAAAAGATCAAGGATATCCAGGGAAATAATGAAAAAAAATGAAGGAAGGTGGCTTTGGACTACCAGATCTCAAACTATACTATAAAGCAGTGGTCATCTAAACAATATGGTACTGGCTAAGAGACAGAAAGGAGGATCAGTGGAATAGACTTGGGGTAAGTGACCTCAGCAAGACAGTCTATGATAAACCCAAAGATCCCAGCTTTTGGGCCCAAAATTCACTATTTGATAAAAAAAAAAAACTGCTGGGAAAATTGGAAGACAGTTGTGAGAGAGATTAGGTTTAGATCAACATCTCACACCCTACACCAAGATAAACTTAGAATGGGTGAATGACTTGAACATAAAGAAGGAAACTATAAGTAAATTAGGTAAACACTGAATAGTATACATGTCAGACCTTTGGGAAAGGAAAGATTTTAAGACCAAGAAAGACTTGGAAAAAAAAATCAGAAAGTGTAAAATAAATAATTTTGATTATATCAAATTAAAAAGTTATTGTTCAAACAAAACCAATGTAACCAAAATTAGAAGGGAAGTAACAAATTGGGAAACAATCTTCATAACAAAAACCTCTGACAAAGGTCTAATTACTCAAATTTACAAAGAGCTAAATCAATTGTACAAAAAATCAAGCCATTCTCCAATTGATAAATGTGCAAGAGACATGAATAGGTAATTTTCAGTTAAAGAAATCAAAATCATTAATAATCACATGAAAAAGTGTTTTAAATCTCTTGTAATCAGAGAGATGCAAATCAAAACAACTCTGAGGTATCACCTTACACCTAGCAGATTGGCTAACATGACAGCAGAGGAAAGCAGTGAATGCTGGAGGGGATGTGGCAAAGTTGGGACATTAATACATTGCTGGTGGAGTTGTGAATTGATCCAACCATTCTGGAGGGCAATTTGGAACTATGCCCAAAGGGCACTAAAAGACTGTCTGCCCTTTGATCCAGCCATAGCATTGCTGGGTTTGTACCCCAAAGGGATCATAAGGAAAAATACTTGTACAAGAATATTCATAGCTGCACTCTTTGTGGTGGCCAAAAATTGGAAAACGAGGGGATGCTCTTCAATTGGGGAATGACTGAACAAATTGTGGTATATGTTGGTGATGGAATACTATTGTGCTCAAAGAAATAATAAACTGGTGGAATTCCATGGGAACTGGAACAACTTCCAGGAATTTATGCAGAGTGAAAGGAGCAGAATCAGGAGAACATTGTACACAGAGACTAATACACTGTGGTACAATCGAATGTAATGAACTTCCCCATTAGTGGCAAAACATTGATCCTGAACAACTTGGAGGGATTCAAGAGAAAGAACACTATCCACATCCACAGGAAAAACTGGGAGTAGAAACACAGAAGAAAAACAACTGCTTGACTACATGGGTCAAGGGGGATATGATCAGGGACATAGACTCTAAATGAACATCCTAATGCAAACATCAACAATATGGAAATAGGTTCTGATCAAGGTCACATGTAATATCCAGTGGAATTGTGTGTCGGCTTCGGGAAGGGAAGGGGCAGGGGAAGGAGGAATAGAATATGATTTTATAACCAAGGAATAATTTTTGAAATTGACCAAATTTTAAAAAAAAAGTGTGTTGTGTATACTTTTTTTTTTAGTGAACCATTGTTCTTCATTTATTAGTCATTTCACAGAGAGGGAAAAGTGAAAAGAAAGGATGGGAAACATTTTCTCATATAATCAAGATGCTCAAGGAAGAAGGGGTAGGGAGTGGTGGGCAACACTTAAACCTCATTCTCATGTGAAATGGAAGAACATTCATGCATACAGAGTTTGGTAGGGAAATACATTTTGCTCAATAGGGAAAACAGGAGGGAAAAGGGAGAATGGAGAGGAGGCAATAAAAGGTAGAGTAAGAGAGAGATTCACTTTAAGCAAGATAATCCTTAAGTATCAGTATATGGTGGTACAGCTAGATGGCTCAGTAGATTGAGAGCCAGACTTAAAGACTGAAGGTGCTGGGTTCAAATTTGACCTCAGCTACTTCCTAGCTATGTGACCCTGGGCAACTCACTTAATCCCCATTGCCTATCCCTTACCACTCTTCTGCCTTGGAAACCACAAGACAGTATTGACTCTAAGATGTAAGCCAAGTATTTCTTTTTTTAAACCCTTACCTTCTGACTTGGAGTCAATTGACTCCAAGGCGGAAGAGTGGTAAGGGCTAGGCAATGGGGGTCAAGTGGCTTGCCCAGGGTCACACAGCTAGGAAGTGGCTGAAGCTAGATTTGAACCTAGGACCTCCCGTCTCTAGGCCTGGTTCTCAATCCACTGAGCTACCCAGCTGCCCCCAACCAAGTATTTTTTTAATAGTATAAATGTACAATTAATCAATAAACATTTGGGAAATGCCTATTATGTGCCAGGCATTGTACTAAGCACTAAAACTACAAAGAGAGGCAATAGACAGTCCCTACCCTCAAGGAACTTATATAAAAATATAGGAGTTCTTTTTGTGGTGGCAAAGACTTGGAAACTCAGGGTATATCCATCAAGTAGGTAATGACTGAATAAGGAATGATATATAAAAGTGATGGGATACTATTGTGTTGTAAGAAATGATGATAGTGATGGTAATAGAGAAACCTGGGAAGACTCATATAAGCTGATGCAGGGTGAAGTGAGCAGCACCAGGAGAACAATGTATCTAATGACAACAATATTGTAAAGACAACCAATTTTGAAAGACTTAGGAATTCTGACACCTGTAGCCCCCAGTAGTGAGAGTAGGCCCCAGTAAACCATCAGCTAGCTAAAGCCAGGCACGTGTGATCTCACCCAAAGCATCTGATAAGTTCTTGGCTGTCCCTGGTTCTTGTTCTATCCACTGAAGCCAAATATTTCCCTTAGAATCTAGACTAGATGGTTACACATTGAAATATTGAATTATTTTCTTATAGAAAATTCTGTCTAAGTTATGGTGAAGTAAACTGTCATTGTACTAAGATTGTAAATCATTGCTAACCATTGACTATGTAAAAAGTTTACCTAATCCTTTAGTCTATGTTATTCTCTATAAAATATAGCTATGATCAATAAACCTTACCTCTGATTGCTGTTAGCTTCATTGGCCCTCCTGATGGGTGTCATTTTTCTCCCCAAGCCTCATTCTCTTTACCCCTCCGGACCCCGAATGTTTGTCAGTCACATGTCACTGACCAACACAATGACTAACCACATTCTAGAAGACTCATGATGTAACACACTGCCCACCTTCCAATAAAGGGGTGAAGAATTCAGAGTACAGTTTGAGAAGGTTTGGGTTTTTTTTTTTTTTCTGGACATGGCCAATGTGGGAATTTGTTTTGCTTGACTATACATATTTGTGCCGGGCTTTTCTTTTCTTTCTTTCTTAATGTTGGAGAGGGCATTGAAGAGGAAATGGGAGGAAGAGGATGATTTTTTAAATAAAAAAAAACAGAAAAAGAATTGTAGCAGAAGTCCTAGTCTTTAAGCTAAAGGAGTAATGGCAGAACCACTTTCCCTATCACAAAGAGATATCAAGAATCTTTGCCCTGGGGAATATGGAAATAGATATTGCTTGAAAGCACTGGCAAAACTTGTAACACATTTATTGCCTGGGGAGAGAGGAGGCAGAAGCCAAGGAGAAAATCTGAATTGCAAAATATCAGAAAACAATTATAAAAAAAATGTTTCTACATGTAATTAAAAAAAAAAAAGAAAGTCAAAAAAGAACCTTATGCCCAGGGAATCTTGTTTGACAGCAACCGTGGAACTTTTGGAATAGCTCTGAATAATATCCATGTGTGACCAACAGGAAGCAATGCCTAACAGATTGGTTGGTCAAAGACAATAGGTTGAGTAGAGATGACAGGTTGGGGTGACTATAGATCTAGTAGAGATGAAGGGTTGGGGAATGCTATGTGTTTTGTAGAGATGCCCCTGCTAGGCAAGACCAGCAGGGAGCAAAACTGGAGGAAGCAATATAGGAAGAAGGCGAGATTTTGGCAGTGTCACAGACCCCTCTACAAGGTTGTCCTGGCCACATTTGTTCCTCATGTATGTCACTCATCGTGTGCTTCCTGTATCCCAGCCTGTGTGTCCCTGTCCACTTCTTCTGTGTATCTATTCTTCCCCCTGATGATTATGTTTACTTATTGAAGAGAATGTCCTAAGTTTATAGAGAAAATGTTTTATTGCGACTCCCCTTGCTATGTTATTTTCATTAAAGGCCTTTACTTTGAGTTGGGTCCTCTGGCTGACTAGTAAAGGTATGGTTTCGGGCTGCTATGGATCTACAGAATTCTGTGACCCCCAAAGTAGCCCTGGCCAGAAGTTTCTCTGTGCACTTAGGGTAGGGGGTGGTGCTTTAGCATGCTAAATCTTAATACATGTCCACAAAGAAGGGGAGATTCTACCTGGAGGTGAGGTTTTCTCGGGAAACCAAGGAAGGAGAAGTAGAACCAGTTAAGTGGTTCCAATAGGTACAGGTTGCTTGGCTTCTTATTCTAGCTCTATTGTGGCCCTGTGCTCATGTATCAATCCCTTTCCTGTTTACAGCTCATTTTTCTCATCTGTGGACCTGGAATTCTACTTTTAATGTGCCCAAAGCCAAAGGGAGCAGCTTGGATAAAGACCAGAGTGGATAAGAACTTAGATGAAAGAACTAGGTGTCCCCTAGTGAAGGAGCTCCTATCTCAGGCCATAGCCGTACCTTCCAGATTGGCCAGCAAAGTCTTGGAATCACTGATGGTTGTTCTGGCTTTAGCAATAGATGAGGTAGCCAGGGTGAGGGCAGTCTTAGCCCCCTCTCGCAGCTGTGGAGAGAAAAGGGAAGGGGTAAGAACGTTTCACGGAACCACATCTCAGAGAATCGTTGTCTAATATAAGAACACAGGCAGGGAGAGAACCAAGAGGAACTTCAGAGCCTCTCCTGGAAAGAGGCCAAATGTGTCATGGAAAAACTCAAAGGCTCTGTAAAAGACAGGAAAACATAATGGCCAATCTCAGTTCCAGAGGATTCTTTTTCCTCTCTTTGGAGATAGGGAGATGGTAGCCTGTGGGTGAGGAATGAGGGAGGCATATCTTGTGTGTGTGTGTGCATGCATGTGCATGCATGTGCATATGTGCATGCATGTACGTGTGTGTGCATTTGTGAATGTGAGTTTGTTCCTCTTCCCTTAATTTTTTTTTTATTACAAAGGAAGACTCTATAGAAGGTGTAGGGATATTGTAAAATGACAACAATGTGAAAACAATCTATTGGTTAAAAACATTATCAGTGTGGGCAGCTGGGTGGCTCAGTGTATTGAGAGCCAGGCCTAGAGACAGGAGGTCCTAGGTTCAAATCTGGCCTCAGACACTTCCTAGCTGGGTGACCCTGGGCAACCCCCATTGCCTAACCCTTACCACTCTTCTGCCTTGGAACCAATACGTAGTATTGATTCTGAGATGGAAGGTAAGGGTTAAAAAAAAATTGCCCCCTCCCCAAAGAAGGAGTCATGGAATCAGGCAACCTTGATTCTAGTACTTGTTCTAACACTAATTCCCTATGTGATCCTGGGCAAGTCATTTCCCCACAGTGAGCCCAAGTTTCTTCCACTGTAAAATAAGAGGGTTGAATCAGAGGCTCTCTAAGGTCCTCTCTACTGTGACATTTTGTATTCTTTCAATTTTAAATTAAAAACATTTTTTAACTTTAACTTTTTAATGATTCTGTAAAATTAATGACTCTCAGGGCAGCTAGGTAGTACAGTGGATAGAGTGCTGGACACAGAGTTGGAAGGACCCAGGTCTTTGGGCAAGTCACTTAACTTAGATAGCCTAGCTCTTGCCACACTTCTATCTTAGAATTGATACTAAGACAGAAGGTAAGGGTTTATTAAAAAACAAACAAACCCCCAAAACTTCCTGGAAGAGCTGAGAAAGAATACCACGCCGTTCCAGCTCCTTTCCCCTGAGTGATGTGAGGTCCTTCTGTCTTCCAGGGCCAGGGAAAATGGGGTGGAAAGGAACTCACTTGCTCAAAGGGCTGGATCTTCTGAAGCTCTTCCTGGGAAGTGGCCAAGAGATCCTGGGCTGCTTCGGTGAACATACTCTCTTGAGCAGTCAGTGTCTTCTCCACATCCTGTAGTTTCCTGTCCAGGTCCCTGGTAAGGTGTGTGGGAGGCTGAAGGAAGATGCAGAGACAAGAACACAGATCCTTGGCAACGATCTCCAAGGAAGGGGAAGAGTAAGAATAAGGAAAACCAAGGAAGGAGAAGTAGAACCAGTTAAGTGGTTCCACTAGGTACAGGTTGCTTGGCTTCTTATTCTAGCTCTATTGTGGCCCTATGCTCATGTATCAGTCCCTTTGAAGAAGAGTTCCTTTGACTGGTGACTTGGGGAGCTGAGGGGAGAATCCTTTAAGGCTGAGAATTAACTTTTTGACTCCTGATCTAGCATTTAATCCAGAGCCTCCCTCCAAATTCCAAGAAAAATTCAGGTGGAGTTGTGACAAACTTTGGCCACCTTCTGCTTTTAGGTAGGTCCTTGCGTAATTCCTCTTTAAAAGGAGACAATATCTGACCCCCACCCAGTAGAGCCAAGAAGAAAACCTGCTCAGACCAAAATTTCCGGAGTGGAGAGCTTCACCAGGTGCTGAGCCCCCTCCGAGCTAATCCGCTCCACAGATGCCAGCACACTCTTGGCTTCAGTGGTTGCCTGGGCTGTGGATGTTCTGAGCTCCTCCTGGGCCTTCTGCATTTCCTGGTACCTAATGGGAGAGTGGAGCCAAGCCAAACCATGGATCTGCAGTGCCTCTCCCTAGATCTCCATCTTCTAAGGTCCTTTCTAGAGCTAATGTTTGCGGATTCTTTGGTCACTTCTCTGGAGGGTATAGTCTGGAGTAATGCCTCCCTCCATTGGATGCTTTCCTTCCTTATCTCCCTGTTTTGGCTTCTCCCCTTGGTGCTACTATCTTCCATGTGAGATTACCTCCAATTTACCCTGTATAAATCTTGTTTACACACAGATGTTTACATTCTGTCTACTCTTTTAGACTGGGAGCTCCTTGAGGGCAGGGATGGTGTTTTTGTATTTCATTCTGTTTCTGTCTCTTTGCATAGTGCCTGGCACTTAGGAAGTTCTTTTTTTCTTTTTTTTTTCCTTTAAAACCCTAATCTTCCATCTTAGAATCAATATTGTGTATTGGTTGCAAGGCAGAAAAGCTGTAAGGGCAAGGCATTGGGGGTTAAGCGATTTACCCAGGATCACACAGCTAGGAAACATCTGAATTCAGATTTGAACCCAGGACCTCTTGACTTCAGACTTGGCTCTCAATTCACTGAGCCACCCAGCTTCCCCCACTTGGTAAGTTTTTAATAAATGCTTTGTTGACTGATTGTTTTCAGGTCAAGTGGACCTGTCTGGGACACTAATTGGCTGAATCACCTAGGCAAACTACTTAAGATCATAAGGATCACAGGTTTTAGAACTGGAAGGGATATTGGAGATCATCCAGTTTAGCCCCTTCATTTTGCATATGAGGAAACATGTCACCTTCATGGGCCTTAGTTTCTACATCTGCAAAAAGAGAGGGACTAGGGGCAGCTAGGTGGCTTACTGGCTAGAGAGTCAGGCCTAGTGTTGGGAGGTCCTGGGTTTAAATTTAGCTTCAGATACTGCCTAGCTGGGTGATCCTGGGCAAGTCACTTAACCCTCATTGTCTACTCCTTACTGATCTTCTGACTTGGAACAAATATTTAGTATCAATTCTAAGATAGAAGATAAGGGTTTTTTAAAAAAAGAGAGGCATGGACACACCATTCCTAAGAGGCCTTCATTAAGCACTTACTATTTGTGCTTGTTAAAAATGAAAAAGTTTAGATAAGATACAGGCCCTGCCCTCATGGAGCTTGTGACCTAGCAGGGAGCTATAACACTACCTCTGAAGAGCATTACATAAACTTTCTTGAATGATATAAATGTATTAGTGTTATGGTGGAAAAAAAAAAGAAAGTGAGTTTCAACCAGACAAATGATTTATTACGAATGCATGCAGGTGCAAAACAATCTGGGTCCAAAGCTCTTAGTAACTAAGGGCCCTGAAGTTTTGTTTTTCCATAGTTCATATACAATTCAGAGGGAGTGAAAAACAGTATTAGAGGGATTGAGACATCTAGTTTCTCATTGGTGGAGAGTATTGGGGGACACTGAGGTGAGAGGGAAATGGGTTGTCTTATGACATTCCCTAGGCTATCTTTGGGAGAGTAATCTTGTGATTTCTCCAAAATCAGGTGACTTACAAGTAGCTGAAACTTAGCTTCTCAAAGTGATGGATAAAGGCAAATGGAGTAATTCATATTTTTTAATGTAACATTAGAGTTGTGCAAAACAAAATGCCATGGGAGGGCCAGGGTGGAGAATGGATATTGACAGAGGAGATCAGCAAGGGCTTCATGGAGTAGATGACATTTTAGTTGGGCTGCTTGAGAGATACAGAGCTAGATGAGTTCTAAAATGAATTTCAGGTCTGAAATTCCATGATCTACAAGCTACCACATGCTGGTGAATAGGAACAAAGTTATTGTGCTCCATTCCCTGTCCAGCCATTCATTGGCTTAGCCCTTTGTCTATTTGTGCCCATGATGCCTAACCATGCTCTTGGCTCTTTATGGTCATTACCATCCCACGCTGGGTCTTGTTTTTTCCAAGTTCATAGAGGAGATCAAGATATTTGAGAATATTATGAAAGACCAAGGATGTTTGACCCAGCCATAGCACTGCTGGGTCTGTACCCCAAAGAGATAATGGACACAAAGACTTGTACAAAAATATTCATAGCTGCGCTCTTTGTGGTGGCCAAAAACTGGAAAACGAGGGGATGCCCATCAATTGGGGAATGGCTGAACAAACTGTGGTATATGTTGGTGATGGAGTACTATTGTGCTAAAAGGAATAATAAAGTGGAGAAGTTCCATGGAGACTGGAACAACCTCCAGGAAGTGATGCAGAGTGAGAGGAGCAGAACCAGGAGAACATTGTACACAGAGACTAATACACTGTGGTATAATCGAACGTAATGGACTTCTCCATTAGTGGCGGTGTAATGTCCCTGAACAACTTGCAGGGATCCAGGAGAAAAAAACACCATTCATAAGGAAAGGATAAACTATTATGGGAGTGGAAACGCCGAGAAAAAGCAACTGCCTGAATACAGAGGTTGAGGGGACATGACAGAGGATAGACTCTAAATGAACACTCTAATGCAAATACTATCAACAAAGCAATGGGTTCAAATCAAGAAAACATCTAATGCCCAGTGGACTTACGCGTCGGCTATGGGGGGTGGGGGGGGGAGGAAAAGAAAATGATCTATGTCTTTAACGAATAATGCTTGGAAATGATCAAATAAAATATATTAAAAAAAAAAAGACCAAGGATGTCTTTGCAACAAGATACCATCCTGGCTACTGGTTTGGAAAATAGTCTGGGGGTATATTAAGTCTTTAGCCAATGATTTCTACTCTTCCTCTCTTCCCACTGAATCCAAAGACACTTTGGAGAAGACTTACCTGTCCTCCAGCTCGTGCCATATCTCCTGTGCTTCTTTGCCCTCCACGAGACTCCATAGAAGAGTATAACTGGTATTGGAAGCAAGCAGAGCCCTCCGTGCTGCTGCCTCTATCTTGGTGGCTATGTCTGTATGACTATGAGAAGAAAACACTCTAGCCAGTCCACATCAGCAAGATCAACCCCAAAATCTTTGTGTTCCTCTGGTCTTTGCAACTAAACTGTAAGCTCTGTGAAGGTTGGGACCGTGCTGGATATTTCTTTGAAACCACCACCAGAGCCCAACATAGGATCTCATACATGGCAATCTTAAGGAAGGAAGTCAGTTCCTTTCCCTGGGACTCAGTTTCCTTATCTGTAAAATGATGGGATTGAAGTAGAGGGTCTCTAAGGTCTCTCCTGGTTCTAAAATCCTTATGAGCTCTTAGATTTAGAGCTGAAAAAAGACAATTAGCCACTATCTAGTCCAACATCCTCACACAGGGAGGTTATATGATGTGTTCATGGTCACACAGGTAATAATGACAGAGCCTGGATTTGAACTCAGGTCTAGAAAGTCCTCAGACTCCCAGAGCCAATGTTCTTTCCAATAGACCATTACAAATAAGAAATTCTTTAACACATAAGTGATTTTGATGGAGAAAAACATTAGATAAGAGATAATATTCTCAAACCTAAATTTAGGTCCCAAATAAATGATGACTATCTAATGGCCCATAAGAGCTGTTTCCTGAATCGTGGGAGGGGGTATCGAGGCTGACTTAGAGGTGTCACCAGCATATTAAGAAGCCCAGGGCCCCATGTGGCAGGTAGAAAGCCTTCATGCCTGTGGGTATATGTGTGTATTTATGCAGTGCAAACTTTATGTAGACTGGGGAGAATTAAAATCTATGTTAAACATGGGCAGATCCTTCTAAGGGTTCATTTTGGAGCCATCAGTATCTCTTGTACTTTGCTGACCTGCCCGTCTCCTCCTACCAAATGGTACTTAAAAGCCCTTAGGTTCTTATATCCACCTGCTCAGCCTACAATCTTCCACACTATTGCCTCCAAAGGCTTAGGTCCATGACTTGACACCAATACCTTTCTCTTTGCATCAGTGTCAGGCTTATTATTATTCATTATAACCAGATTTCACCAGGATACGCATGTGGTTTCTGCTTCACAACACCAGTTTCTTGCCCCTAATATACTTGCAATATGATTCACTCCTGCAGTCTACACTCCTCCTTGGGGGATAATCTGTCAGGAAGCTCTGAGAGTATATGCAGTGTATCAAGAAGGGCAAAGGAAGGAACCAACCACACTACTGTGTTTTACCTCTTGACCAGGGTCTGAGACTCAGTAGCTAGATGACTCCAATTGGTGAGCTGGTTGGGCACTTCCTGAGGGATTACCTTTTAATTAAAAAAAGGGGGGGGGGAGGAATAGATTACACACCCTTAAAGACTTTACTTTTGTTCAAGTCACTCTAAATTCTAGAAGTGCTAAGTGTTAAATGAATTATACAATGTCAGAATTGGAAAGGGCCTTAGAACACAGAATATCAGAGATAGAAGGGTGCTTAGAACATAGAATGTCAGAGCTCTAAGGGTGCCTAGAACCCAGATTGCCAGAACTGGGAAGGACCTTAGAACACAGAATATCAAAGCTGGAAAGTACGTTAGAGGACTGAATGTCAGATTTGGAAAGGACCTTAGAATCCAGAATGTCAGAGCTGGAAGGGTGCTCAGGACCCAGAATGTCAGAACTGGAAAGAACCTTAGGACAGAGCATGCCAGAGCTGGATGGAGCTTTAGGATATAGAATGTTGGAGCTGGGAGGCTCTTAGGAATCACCTAATCGAGTTTCCCTTCTGTTACAGATGGGAAACCTGAGCTTCAAAGAGAAGTGACTTGTCCACAGAAGCCTGGCTGAGCCTAGAGCCATCTTTTCTACTCCTCTATTGCTGCTCTTTACCACAGGAGGACTTGACAGTCTCAGTTTCCCATAAGTACCATTGTGGTGAGGACTCCAGATGCCTGCTGAATCTCCAGCTCTGTTGATTGCAGCAGAGTCTCAATGTCGACCAGTTGGATGCAGGACTTCTCCAAACTACTCCTGGTGCAATTGACATTCTTGCTTGCTGCCTTCAATTGATGCCGGGCAGCCCTCATGGAACTCCCCAACTCTTCCATTTGCTCCAGAAAAGCTTCCCTAGTGTCTGTGTGGCGATAACCAAAGGATTAAAGAAGGCTTATTAGATGGAAATGAAACGTCCTGTAACTTGTGTCCCCTTAGCACTCTTCTCAGGAAACAAAGCATAACCTATCCTCTCCGCTCCATCAGAACTCCCCACTTATTCACTGGGTATAACCTAAATGGAGGCAGTCAGTGGTTCAATACATAGAGGCTTGGGGTCAGGAAGATGGGAGTTTAAATCCAGCCTTAGACACTTACTAGCTGTATGTCCCTGGGCAAGCCACTTAACCTCTGCTTACTTTAATCCACTGGAGAAGGAAGATGGCAAACCCCTCCAGGGTCTTTGCCAAGAAAACCTCATGGACCGTACTGATGTGCCATGGTCCAAGGGCCATGAAGAATCTGACACAACTAAATAACAACAATAAATGAATAACAATTAAGTGCTTTTTTTTTTTTTATCACAGCCTTCATATCCTCAAAGGCTCCCTCCAAAAGCATCTACTTGCCACCTGGAAGTTTCCTCATGCCTCTATATCCTGTTCACATTTGCATATTCTGTCTTCATGAAGTTCCAAGGACTTTGTATATATTTGTATTTATTCACATTATATTTATGCTGTATATGGTGTTTTTTTTTAACCCTTACCTTCTGTCTTAGAATCAATACTATGTATTAGTTTCAAGACAGAAGAGTGGTAAGGTCTAGGCAATGGGAGTCAAGTGACTTGCCCAGGGCCACACAGCTAGGAAGTGTCTGAGGTCATATGTGAACCCAGGACCTCCTGACTCTAGGTTTAGCTCTCAATCTACTGAGATACCCAGCTTTATGTTTTTATATGTATTTGTTGTCTCCTCCAACAGAACATAAGCTCCTTGCAAACAGAATATTTAATTTTTTTGTCCTTTTACTCCCAGTACTCAACACAGTGCCTGGCACACAGTAGGTGCATAATAAGGGCTTCACCACTGATTGGCTTGGAAGTAAACAGTAAATGTTTTGGTGAAAGCTTAGCTGCTCATCAGTAGCCAGCTGAGGCCCAATACTTCTGACCTCTAGAGGGCATTGAGGGAGGAGATGGTGACTCCTCCCAATCTGGGATTGCTCTCCAAGGTGATCTGTAGTTTAGGGTTTTAGAGAGCTGGGGGAGTTAAGTGACTTCCCAAGGCTACATAGCTGATAATGTGGTAGTGGCAAAACTTGAACCCAGGGCTTCCTGCCTCTAAGGTTGACTCTGTCCATCATACTATGCTGCCTCAGTGTCATCATCATCATTATTGTGTTGATGATTAGTTCCTAATGAACTCTCAGTACTATGAAAAGGACAGTCACCTTTGTTGCCATCTCCTCTTCCTCTTCCCTCTCTCCTCCTCTCTCTCCCTCCTTCCTCTATCCCCATCCCTCCACCTCTCTCTCTCCCCTTACCTTCTGTCCTAGAATCAATACTGAGTATGGATTCTGAGCTGGAAGGGTGGGATTGAGGTTAAGTGACTTGCCCAGGGTCACACAGCTGGGAAGCATCTAAGACTACATTTGGACCCACGGTCTCTTATCTCCAGGCCTGGTGCTCAATCTACTGAGCCACCCAGCTGTCCCAGGGCTTTCTCTTCAAAGGAATAATCTAGCTCTGGCCTTGTAGACTCCCTGAGGATTCCTTGTCCTTCTTTTTGTGACTGAGTTTTTTTTTAAGCCTTTATCTTGTCTTAGAATTGATACTAAGTATGGTTCCAAGGCAGAAGAGTGGTCAGTACTAAGCAACTGGGGTTAAGTGGTTTATCTAGGGTCACACAACTAGGAAGTATCTGAGGCCAGATTTGGACCCAGGACCTCCCATCTCCAGGCTCCACTAGCTGCCTCCATGACTCAGTTCTCTAATTGCACCCAGAAACAGATACTGACCCTGGTAGGTGTCTCCTCTCGGTGATTCTCCCTGCAAGGCATAGTCCCTCCAGGGGTTGTCACAGTCAGATTTCTGCAGCCATCGCTCCATCACCTTTAGCTTAGACTTGAGTTTGGTGGCCTGGAGGCAACATGGAAACCACATTCTGGTAAAGGATAAAACTTAGAAACTGGTTCCTGGTTTGCCTTGGTTCATATTCCCTTCCCTGAAATGCCCCCTGCCCTTATCCTTTTGTTAAGTCATTTTTCAGTCATATTTAACTCCCCATGATCCCATTTGGGCATTTCTTGGCAAAGATAATAGTTTACCATTTCCTTCTCCAACTCATTTTGCAGATGAGGAACCTGAAGTCAACAGGGTAAAGTGACTTGCCCAGGGTCACACAGTTAGTGTCTGGAGCTTGATTTGAACTCATGAAGATGAGTCTTCCTGACTCCCAGCCCTTCACTCCATCTATTGCACCATCTTCCTGCCCTTCTCTTTACATTCCAGCTACTCTGGATATGTCTCAGACGTGTCTATTTACAGAATGGCTCCCTCATTAGAATGTAAGCTCTTTGAGGGCCAGGAGTGTGCTGTTGCCTTTTTCTGTATTGCTAGCAATTCACATAGCACTTGCACAGGGTAAGGGCTTGATAAATGCTCTGACTGGCCAGTTCCTCATTCTTCCAAGCCCTGCTCGAGTTCCTCAGCCCACTCTGACCTGCAGAGCTCACTCTTTCCTCTGCATATAGGGATTGCCCTCTGATAGTGAATGCCAAATGGCTCATGGATGCCCTAGGACACATTTTCTATTGGCTTGTGCCTTCATATACCTTATGGCGCTAACTTTTTTTTTCTTAACCCTCACCTTCCATCTTGGAGTCAATACTGTGTATATTGGTTCCAAGGCAGAAGAGTGGTAAGGGCTAGGCAATGGGGGTCAAGTGACTTGCCCAGGGTCACACAGCTGGGAAGTGTCTGAGGCCAGATTTGAACCCAGGACCTCCCGTCTCTAGGCCTGACTCTCCATCCACTGAGCCACCCAGCTGCCCCCTATGGCGCTAACTTTTGTAAGTGGATCTTACCTCCCTGACTCAACAAAAAGCTCCTTGAGGTCAGAGAACAAGCCTTTGGCTTTCTTCATATCTCCCCTAGTGCCTTGCATATAGGAGGTACTTAAATATCTATTAACTGACCAATTAATAAGGAAGCTAATGACTCAAATCAAGGCTAGAGAAATGGGCTCTGGACAGAGAGGAAAACCTAAGAAAACACAGAGAAGTCTCCGTTGAGGGCTTTTCATTAGGCAAATTAAGGCAAATTCATAAGGCAAATTAAGATGGAAAATTTTTCAATATGGCCAAAGGTTTAAGATTTCCCAAATGTGGGTGGTCCCTTCATTGACACAGATTGCAATTCTTCTGATCCTTACTCAATACAGTCTTACTGACCAAACTTGTAGTGAGGAGTCCTTCTGAACGTTAACTAGACAGGTTCTTGGAAGATAGCTGCAGTCTGCCACCAAACTTCCAGGGCCCAGTGGATAGAGCACTAGCCTGGAGCTGAGTTCAAATCCAGTCTCAGTCATGTACAAGCTTTGTGATGCTGCTGTTTACCTCAATTTCTTCATAAAATGAGGATATAATGGGCTCTTTCCCCCTACAGTGGTTGTGAGTGGTAAATGTATTAATAATTGTAAAAAGCACTTCGTGCAGAGCCTGGTACAGTAGGCACTATAGAAATATTACCTATTATGATTATTCTAGCTTGGAAGGGCTTGCTAGAGCTTGAGCAGTAGTGGTACAACTGACAATGTCTTCAGAACCCGGGGCCACCTCCATCACATTAAGATGCATCAGACATGGATATTTGTGGGAGGAATTTGACAAATTTTGCTTTTAAAATGATTTATCCAGGGCCAGCTAAGTGGCTCAGTGTTTTGAGAGGTAGGCCTAAAGACAAGAGGTCCTGGGTTCAAATTTAGCCTCAAGACATTTCTTGGTTGTGTGACCCTGGGCAAGTCACTTAACCCCTTTTGCCTAGTCGAATATATAATATTAATTCTAAGACAGAACGTAAGGTTTAAAAAAAAATGATTTGCCCCACTTGGCATTTATATCATCGAAGCTCTCCAATATTATTCCTTTCTCATTGTCTTCCACTAGAGAACTCACATGTTCTTATCCTGGAGTACAATGGGCCAAACTGATATTCTAAAAGTATAGGGTTATTTATGTTACTTCCAGGAGTCTAGAGGATTCAGAGATATGATTACCCCTAAGACAAAACCCAAACTCCTTCATTTCGCATCTAACTCCCTTTGTAATCTGGCTCAAATCGATTTTTCTAGCCTGTTTTCACATTCTACCTCCTTCACAATCCTTCTGGCCAAACTACTCTGCTTGAGACAGACTACATATAATATATTCATTAAACATTTATTAAGCACCTACTATATGCTAGGAACTTTGCTTAATCCTGGGGATACAAAGAGAAAAAAAGAAAGACAGTCCTGCTTTCTGGGAGCTTATAACCTATTTATAATCAGCCACATCCCACCCCTTGCCTCTGTATCTGTGCACAGGTCTGGAATGCTCTACCTCCTTACCACCACCATGTTTTATGTTTTGCTTATGTTTGCTTATGTTTTGTTTTGTTGTTTGGGCACAGGTTGTTTTTTTTTTCTTCCAGTAGAACGTAAACTCCTTGAGATCAGAAACCATTTTTGCTGTTAGTACAGTGATTGGCTCACTGAAAGTAGATAATAAATACTTGTTGAATTGAACTGCATTCAACTGAAAAATATGAGCTAATTTTCATGTCGTTGGGACTTAAAAAAATGAAGATCATATTTTAAATAATTGGGTGAAACCCTAAAAGAAGAAGGGTAAAATGAGGCAGGGTGAGATGGAATGGGATTGGGGTAAAGGGAAATGGAAACTAGGGTGGTAGGAAATTGTTGGGAGAGGAAAAGGATGATGAATCAATCTTGGATGGGGCAGGGGGAGAGGAGTGGGGAAATAGGGAGTCCAGGGAGAGACTTACCTCTTTCTTCACTAGTGAGAAACAAACTGGGCACTCCTGGCACTGAGAGCCCTGAGCTGTGAGGAAAAAGTTCTCCTTGCAGTGATCACACTTGTAGCCCACAAAGCCTGGCTTACATATACAGGTGCTGTTCTCGTGGCACTGGGTGGTGACAGAACCCAAAGGGGAACAGTTACAGGCTAGAGACAAAGGACAAAGAATTTGTTAGGAAGTGCCCCGTCAACAACATTTTTGGTGTAAAGGTTGAAGTAGAAGGAGCACTAAATTTAAGTCTGGGTTAGAATGTGGATCGGGTTATTAACTCACTTTTGGCAAGTCATTTAATTTTGGTAAGACTTCAGTTTCTTCATAATTTAAAATGAAGGCAGTGGATTAAATTATGTGTAAGGTCTCATCTAATGCTATGTTCTATTATGGAAGTTCCTGAGGCAATGCTAGGAGAGGCTTCTCAGTCAGAGCAGAACTTTAAAAACCTCCTTGGGATGAAAAGGACTTGAAGCTCCTGGAATTTTAGGGCTTAGTCCTTCCTCCCTCCCTCCCTTCCTTCTTTCCCTCCTTCTTTTCTAAGGTCATCCATCTATTTAATGGCAGAAATTCCCGACAACTATTTTCATGGCCAGTCACAGACCTGCACCACCTCTTGTGCTTACCTGCTAATTCAAGCAGCCATTCTAGAAGGAAAATCTGGCTCAATGTAGGAATATTTTGCCTAAGGATCTTAACACCTCACCTTTCAAAGCAGATCTGCCTCTCCTCTGCCTTAGTGGAGGAGCTTTGAAAACTGCCTGTCCAAATTCTCCAATTTTGGGATGTTTCCTTACCTCGACAGCCCTTGGCAGAGAAGCCGAAGAAATTGGGTTGGCAGCGGGTGCATGCCACTCCACCAACCCCAGGAAGGCAAGGGCACTGCCCAGTTTCAGGGTGGCATTGGTTCTCCTGGGAACCAACAGGATGGCACTTGCAGCTGAGATAAAGGAGAATATAAAACATCAGATCTGGGCCCTGTACCGTTCTTATTTTTTTTAAACCTTTACTTTCTATCTTAGGAACCACTCTAAGACTGAAAGGCAAAGGTTAGACAAATGGGTTTAAATGACTTGGCCAGAATCATACAGCTAGGAAGTGTCTGAAGCCAGATTTGAACCCAGGTCCTCCCAACTCTAGGCTTGATCCTCTATCCACTAAAATATCTAGTTGCCCTTCTATACCCATCTTATTTAGCCTGGCATGCAGAGGGCATAGAAGTTAAACCTGAGCTTTTCACAGGTGCTCAGATTGAGAAGGAATGTAATCAAGGTATCTAAAGTCGGGAGCAGGATTAGGCAATTAAAAAAACAGTCTTAGATATATTCTTTTGTGAATTAATATGATATGGAGGCAGATTTGCTGGACAAATTTTGGAACACTAAGATTGAGGGACTGCCTTTGAAATTAGAACTTGACCCCCTTCCCTTCTTTGCAGTGGTGGGGGACAAAGGGTGTAAAATACTGCATATACTGTCATACATGGTTAATGTGCTAGTTGCTTTTCTCCCTCTTCCCTTGTCATTTTTTATTACAAGAGATGCTAGCTGAGTAAAGTAGAGGAAGGAAGGAGTATATTTATATTTAGAAATGAAGATGATGTTAAACCAAAAGAGAGTAATAAAAACAAGATTAGAAGAATAAACTAGAATATAGCAAATCTGGGACAGATGGAAGTCCTCTTTTTCACAGTGCATAATAACATTACAAATTGTACTACCCAACCTTTGCCCCCACAATACCCCCCTTTCTAGGCTTATATACAAAGTTCAAAGAAAAAGACACGAACAGAAATATTTATAGTAGCTCTTTCTGTGATGGCAAAGAACTGGGAGATAAGAAGATGCCAATGAGTTGGGGAATGGGTGAACAAATTGTGGGGTATATGAATGGAAGGGAATATTGAGAAATGAAGAAATGAAGAAAGGGATGGATGCAGAGAAACCTGGCATGAACTGATCAGAGTGAGCAGAACCAAGACTATTCATATGATAATATCACATAGGAAAACAAGTATGAAAGACTTGAGAGCCATTATATGTGATTGATGCAATGACCAGCCAGGATTTTAGAGGACTGATGAAGAAGATTCTATTCATCTGTTGACAAAGCGGGGATGGACTCAAGGTACAGAATAAGGTATAAATATCTGAATTAAGCCAATTCAAAGGATTAAGAATTCGGAGAATTTGGTATGCTTGATCATGCATATTTATTGCATAGGTTTTCTTTCTTCTGCCCCATGTAGGGTGGGGATAGGGGGGAGGAAAGGGGAGACTAGGAATAAGTGAAGGGGAGAGAATGGCAGAGACAGAGGGAGGGAGAGAATAAAAATCACTGAGCATCTTAAAAAAAAAAAATGAACAGAGGAGAACAGCAAGAAGCCCAGAAGGAATCATAGACTAACAGGATACTTTTGAAAACTACATGTTGAATTTATTATTTAATTTAAGAAGCAGAGCAAGCTCTACAGGATAGAGATTTACAGCTTCAAGTATAATCCTTTTTTTCTATTCTATTATGTCAGAGGTTCTTCTTTTGTGTGTGCATCATGGACTCATCTGGCAAGCCTATGGAGCCCTTCTCAGAATATATATTTTCATAAATTCATAATGGAAGAAAATGTTAATGATAATTAAAATCAGCTAGTAATTAGTGAAAATAAAGAAGCATTTTTTCCCCATCCAAGTTGACAGACCCCCTTGACATCTGCCCGAAGTTCCCAGGATAAGAACTCCTCACTGTTTATGTGGAAATGTTCATTTTACTTAGTATTTATTAATTTGAGAATAAAAATAAATAATAAAAAAACCACCTCATTAGCCAAGCCAGGTGTTGCTAAAGAAGCTGAGACAAACACAACTGAAGTGGGCTTGGACACATTTCTGAATGAAAGAGCCACACGTTGGCTACTTTCAAAAACTGGGACAGACCCAACCACAAAACCTGCCATCAGTGAGACCAGCCCAGCCAACCCACACACTGAGTCCTTGGGGCCTCTGTCGGCCAGCCAGACCGGAGTTCTGACTCAGTGTGGCAATTCCTATGTGTCTATTCAGAAAGTGACACCTGCCTGCCTGCCAGTTGGCAGGGTGCAGCTGGGACAGACTCATTCACAACTGCAGCTCCCTTCTCTGGATGACTAAGCCCTCCCAGGCAGGATGTCCTGTTGCTTCCCTCTATCCAAGCCCAACTAAGACTACCAGGGAATGTATGACAGACTTTTTTTTTTTCTGAAACCCTTACATTCTGTCTTAGAAGCAATACTAATTATTGATTCCAAGGCAGAAGAGCAGGAAGGGCTAGGCAATGGGGATCAAGTGACTTGCCCAGGGTCACACAGCTAGGAAGTGTCTGAGGTCATATTTAAACTCAGGACTTACCATCTCCAGGCCTGATGCTACCTAGCTGCCCCCTGACTCAGACTTTTGAAGTAGCTTGGCCTGGCCCTACCCACCTCTGGCAGCCCCTTTCTGGCTGGAGGTCGTAGAAACCAGGGCTGCAGTGACTGCAGTCCCGTCCAGTCACGTGGGGGAGGCAGGAACACTGGCCTGTCTGGGGGTCACAGGCCCCCTGATCTCTGGCTGAGCCTTTTGGGTCACAGCTGCAGGCTGAGGTGGGGGTAGGAGAGAGAAAGGAGGAAAACATGAAACATTTGGGTCAATGAACCAAACCATGACTTTCTCCTTGGTTTTTCCTCCCAGGACGTCCCCTCTGGCAGCAGAGCATCTTGCAATGGAATGTACAGTGAAAATGTCCTGGTGGGGAAGAGGACCCCCATCCTTTGCCCTCACCCCCTCCCTCTTTCCCCCCTGGATCTCCCAGGGCCCTCCATACTCACGAGTGCATTTGTCCGCAGGGTGTGGGGCCAGGGCACTCCCGTAGAAACCCTCCTGGCACTGCTCGCAGTGGGCACCAGTCGTATTGTGCAGACAGCGTAGACAGTGGCCTGTTGTGGGGTCACAGTTGCCCACAGCATTGGGGTCCACATTCTCATTACACTGGCATCGCTGGCAGGGCTGGGGGGGACCAGATGTCCCCAAGGGGTCCCCAAAAAAGCCATCATCACACATCTCACAAAGGCGTCCTGAATAAGGATGGGGGGTGGGGGAAAATATCAGAAAGGGGTTTAGAGAGGATGAGACATGGGAAAATTCCCTAACAGTACAGGGAGGTGGGAAGAACCAGAAAACCTGGATTATTATTCTGGTCCGAGCATTGAGATGACATGTAGAGAGATATCTAACCATTTTTGTTGACTACTTATTAGTGTATCTGGAGTATTTTGTCTTGTGCTCATCTATGGGGTAAGTCGACTTTCTCCACTTTCCTTCTTTGCTTTACAGAGGAGGTGGCTGAGGTCAGGAAATGATTTGCCCAAGGTCACAAAGCCAGTAAGTGTTTCATCTAAAATCCAGGTCCCCTGCTCTTCAGTCTAATTACCTTTTCTACTTTTTTCTCTCTATTTCACTTATAGATCCCCACCCCCAATAGAGTTGAAGGGATTGTTTTTTTTCAGAATTGGTGGACCCACAGGGCAACATCATTAACTTTACTTAGCTCAATGGGGAGGGGGGTGGGGAGACTAATGAAGTTTAATGGAGAAAGGGTGTTTTTTGTTATTTAAAAAAAATCTACATTTCTTCTTCTGCAAAATCATTCCTCCTCCATTTTTCCTCATTTCTGTAGATGGCACCACCATTTTTTCTTTTTTTTAATTGAAAAATTTTATTTACTTGATTTAGAATATTTTTCCATGGTTACATGATTCATGTTCTTCCCTCCCTGCCCACCACAGCCAACAAGAAATTCCACTGGGTTTTACATATGTCTTTGATAAAGACTTATTTACATATTATTAATATTTGCATTAGTGTGATTGTTTAGAGTCTACATCCCTACCCATGTGATTGAGCAAATGTTTGTTTCTACTCCCACAGTTCTTTCTCTGGATGTGAATAACATTCCTTCTCATATGCCCCTCAGAACTGTCCTGGATTATTGCATTGCTGTTAGTAGAGAAGTCTGTTACTTTCAATTGTGCCACAGTGTATCAGTCTCTGTGTATAATGTTTTCCTGGTTCTCCTTTCACTCTGCATCACTTCCTGGAGGTTGTTCCAGTCCCCATGGAATTCCTCTAGTTTATTATTCCTTTGAGCACAATAGTATTCCGTCACCAACAGATACTACAATTTGTTCAGCCATTCCCCAATTGAAGGGCATCTCCTCATTTTCCAACTTTTTGCCACCACAAAGAGCGCAGCTATGAATATTCTCGTACAAGTCTTTTCCCTCATTTTCTCTTTGGGGTATAAACCCAGCAGTGCGCATCACCATTTTTCTAAGAACAGTAGGCATTCTTAACTCTTTCCTCGGCATCACCATCATACTCAGTTTAGTCACTGAATCTTGTTGATTCTGTCTCTGCAGTATTTCCTGCATCTGACCTCTTTTTTTCACTTCCCCTTATGGTATCCAAGGTCAGGCTCTCATTATCTCTTCTCTGGGACTATTGAATAACCTCCAACTTGGCATTCCTCCTTCCAGATTTCCCCCTTGTCCTCCCACATCCACCCTCCAAACAAATACTTAGCTAATAATTCTAAAACACAGATCAGATCATGTCTACATTCTTCTTATATTTTAATATTTTCCATAGTTCCCTATTACCTTTAGAATAAAATACAAAATTCTCAGGCTGAGGATTATTGCAATAATATCCAAATTCTTTCCTGTGTCCAGTCTCCCCCCTCTCTAATCCACCCTCCACATAGTGACCAAATGAATATCTCTTAAACAGAGATCTGATCCTGTCAACATCTATTAAAATCTCCAGTGGCTCTAGGATAAAATACAAAATCTGATCCTCTTGACCTTTCCAGGATTATTTCATATTATTCCAGTTCTTTACTCTGTTCCATCCACACCAATCTATTACATCTAGCTAAAATTTCACCTCTTACAAAAAGCTTTTCCCAACCTGTTTTAATTCTAAAGCCTTCCTTCTTTTTTTTTTTAAACCCTTACCTTCCATCTTGGAGTCAATACTGTGTATTGGCTCCAAGGCAGAAGAGTGGTAAGGGTTAGGCAATGGGGGTCAAGTGACTTGCCCAGGGTCACACAGCTAGGAAGTGGCTGAGGCCAGATTTGAACCCAGGACCTCCCATCTCTAGGCCTGGCTCTCAATCCACTGAGCTACCCAGCTGCCCTCTCCCCTTCCTTCTTTTAATTATTTTCCACTTCCGTTATTTCCCAGTAGAATGTAAACTCTGAGAAGGACTCTTTTTAAAAAATTGTCTGTTTATTCCCAATACCTAGGCCAGGGCCTTACACACAGCAGGTATTCAATAAATATTTATTAGGTTGAATTGAATTTACTTTAATGAAAATTACTCGGGTGTCATAGAACCATCTTTCTTGGCAAAGATACTGGAGTGGTTTGCCATGTCCTTCTCTAACTCATTTACAGCAGAAGAACAGCAGAAGGAGGCTTATAGGGTTAAGTGACTTGCCCAGGGGCATGTAGCTAGGAAGTATCTGAGGCTGGATTTGTATTCAGGTCCTCCTGATCACTCTATGCATTTTAACCACCTAGATGCCCCAGAAGAGACTTTACATGGTCTATTATTATATTAAACATTATATTATTATATTAGATATGATATGTCTCTTATATTACTCATTATGTGATTTAATCAGTTTACAGAAGAAATCTAGGCTTCTGAAATGGCATTTTGAAAAGCCACAGTAAAGCCCAAAAGAAGATTGGAACCAAAGACAAGGTCTAATTCTGATCTGAAAACAAAATAGGTTGCCATCTGTGGTTTTAGATACATACACACTTCAGGAAAGGCATAAGTCTTTTTCTTTGTCTACTAATTTGCTTTGCACAGAACTGGGCACGTGGGAGCCAGAGCTGATTCTGGAGGCAATGGAGAAGAGGAGGCATGGCATCTTGGCTCCCGCTTGAACCGATTCTCCCAGGATCCACTTTATCGCTCCCAGAGCGGTTCAGTACTGTACCCTCTAGCCTCCGGTCTAGAGGGCCTTCTTTCCCAGGCTCACATTCTAGGAACTCTCCTCCGGGCTCATCTTCTCTATTTATACCACAACAAACAGCGTCTGCTATGTGCCAGGCACCCTGCTTAATACTTTACAATAATTATCTCATTTGACTCACAAGAACCCCTGGAGGAAGGTGCTTCTTCCCTGACTCAGCTCAGACACCACCTTCGGACAGGTTGTGCTCCATGCCTAGAGATGTTCTTCCTCACATCCACCTCATTCCTTTCAGGGTTGGGCTCCAGCAGCCTGAGGTGCTTCTGCTTCCCCTAGACGTTAGTGCCCATCCCCACGTTAACGTGTATTTGTTCTGAACCTGCCCTGTGTTTACTTAGGTTTGAACACCGCGTATCCCTCGAGTGGCACGGAAGGAACCTCCTCGAGCAGGGGAGGAGCCCCTAGCGCCCACACGGGACGTAAGGTCAATGCTCATTAAATAGTTGTTGAGGTACCCTTGCCCACGGGGGTGCAAATTGGGAAGCTGGAAAAAATAGGGAGAGATGAAGACTTTCCGGGGCAGCTCAGAGCTGTAGGAAAAAGGGCCAGCTCCCCATTTCCCCAGGCGCCCCGGAGAGCCCTCCCTCTTTGCAGGACACTAGACTTTTCCGCACAACATGTCTTTTCTTTACTCTAGAAAATACCCTCTTCTGAGTCAGTTTGGGGCCATATTGGACCATACTGTCCATGGAGTTTTCTTGGTAAAAATACTGCAGTGGTGTGCCATTTCCTTCTCCAGAGTTTAAGCGGCTCGCCGTGGCTCACACAGTTAGGAAGTGTCAGAAGCCAAATTTGAACTTAGGTCTTCCTGACTCTGTGCCCAGCACTCTATCTACTGAGCCACCTAGCTGCCTCGTCGGTTTATTTATCTGTAAAATGGGGATCAAATGAATTAATATTTATAAAATTGCACTTTGCAAACCTTAAAGCTCAGTATAATGTTATTAATATCCTCAGTCACTTTGGGTTCAAATTCTCACTCAATATTATCTAACATTTTAAAATTAATTAATGTAAGGTTTTCCGAGGACTTTTACACATGATTTCATTTGAATCTTACAACAATCTTGTGAAGCAGGTGCTTAAAAGTGTTTTATAAATAATAGCCATTATTATTATTATCCACAATCCCTCATTGTCACTCACTCATATATCAGATCCATTACCAAACCTTGTCATTTCTCTCTCTACTGTCCCCCTTGTATTCACAATCACCTCCCTCATGCAGCCTCTCATCACCTCCCACCTGGGTTCCTGCAAGGTAAAATGACTTGCCCAGGTCCACACAATTAGTTTAGTATCTGAAATTGAATTTGAATTAAAGTCTTCTTGACTCCAGGTCTCACATTCTCTCTATGTTCTCTCTTAGATACCTCTAATTAATCAAAGGATTTTTTTTTTTAACTCTTACCTTCTGTCTTGGAATCAATACTGTGTATTGATCAATACTGTGTATTGATTCCAAGGCAGAAGAGCAGGAAGGGCTAGGCAATGGGGGTCAAGTAACTTGCCCTGGGTCACACAGCTGGGAAGTGTCTGAGGCTAGATTTGAACCCAGGACCTCCGGTCTCTGGGTCTAACTCTCAATCCACTGAGCCACCCAGGTGCCACCCAGGTGCTCCCCCCCCCCAAAGGATTTTTAAGGGAAAGGTTAGGTAGCATTGTGGATAGAACATCCAATCTGATCTCTGACATCTCCTAGCTGTGTGACCCTGGGCAAGTCATTTAATCCCAAATGCCTATCTCTTACCACTCTTCTGCCTTGTAATCCATATTTAGTATGGATTCTAAGAAAGAAGTTTAGAGTTAAAAAAAGAGTATAAGCTCTTTGAGGGTAAAGACTATTTTGTTTGCTTTTTATTTGCATGCCAAATACAGTAAACACTTAAATTATTTATTTATCTACCTACCTACCTTTCTTCTTGTCTATCTCTATCTCTATCATTTCTTTACATACATTATCATCTCTATCTATACCTATCTACCTCTCTCTTTTTATTGATCATTCTATTATCTATCTAGAATAGCTTTCTGTTTATCTCTCCATTCTCTATCTCTCCATCTACCTCCATCTCTTCTCTTTCCATCTATTATATATTTATCTCTCTCTCTCTATCTCTCCCCCCTCTCTCTTTCCCCCTGTTTCTCTGTCCCGTCTCTCTTTCCCTATCCTCCTTCTCACTCTCCCTCTTTCTCTCTCTCTCCCTGTCTCTCCCTTTTCCCCTTTCCCCCTTCCCCCTCTCTCTCCTTCCTCTCTCTCTCTCTGTTTCTCTCTCTACCCCTCTCCCCCTCCCCCTCTCTCCCTGTCTCTCCCTCTCTCTCTCTCTCTCTCTCTCTCTCTCTTTTTCTTTCTTTCTCTCTCTGTTTTTCTCTCCATCTACCTACCTATATCCCTTGACCTCTCTGCTTATTATCTATTTATCTACCCGCCTTCCTATCTGTCATTTCTTTATTAAACTATCCACTGAGTCTCTCTCATCTGTCTATCAATGGGGGACAGGCGGGAATCCAGCCACCTGCTACTAGTTTGCTCCCAGCCACACTCCTGGGGTGGCATTCCTCACCTCCCCCAGTGACATGGCATCCTAGGAATTTGTCCGTTGTCCCTTTGCGGCCCAGTTGTCCCACCCTTTCCTCCCTAAACCTCAGCGGACCTCCTGTTCCTCTCATGACATCAGAGCCAATAGGCAGGAGTCCTGCCCCCGCCTAGTCTCTCACCTCTTTGGCCCTTAGGGCAGTGGGTACACACCACCTCTCCGCTCTCTGGGATGGTCGTACATGCTGATTGGCCAGGACAGGGACAGGGCTTGCAGTCATCCGGCTGACCCAAAAAGGGGTTGCCGTAGAAACCAGGTGTGCAGCGCTCACAGGAGGGGCCCTCGGTTTGGTGCAGGCACTGGCAGATCCCTGAAGGGGATAATCATGATCAGCTCACGTCCTGGGCTCCTGGGCTTTAAGGAGTCCAGAGCACGTTAGACATGAGGGCTTCCTTACCTCCCTTGGAAGAAAAGGAGATGGGACACATTCTCAGTCAAGAGAAAGAGAGACCCAGAGAGAGGTAGGAAGTGACTAAAAGACTCGCAGCCTTCTGGGGCAGATGATAGATGGGTGATCTAAATCTCACTAAAGGGTTATCTTGCAAATATATGCCTTCAATTCTTTTTTAAAAACTTTTACCTTTTGAGGTCAAATTTGAACCCAGGACCTCCTGTCTCTGGGTCTGGCTCTCCATCCACTGAACCACCCAGCTGCCCCACACTTCAGTGCTTTATCACATTTTTTTTCTCTCTTTTCTCAAGGAGTTACAGCCAGATCCCACACTTTCACAATTTGAGCATCAAGGGGGAAATAAAAATGGGAACACGGTTTGCCCCAAGGTAGAATAAAACTCAGGAATCTCACTCCCCTACCTTCCTGCTGAAAGAGAGGCAACAAATGCTAAGTTGGGGAACACGTAGAGGCTATCATAAACAGCAAAGAACCAGCTCTTTCCCAAATCCTCAGTTTCCCATGAAAGCAGGGAGGGGAGGGGGATTGCTTAGCTTTCTTCTCCAGGAATTAGTAGCAAGATTTAAACCGGTGCCATGAACAAACTCTGGGGAGGGAGGGAAACATTGCACCTGACAAAATGCAGCTTGTCCCGGGGCCCGAGGGAGAGAGTCAAGATGGGCCTGGACAAGAAGCGGGAACGAGGATTTCCACAGCTAGGATGGTTCCTAGGGATGCCCAGAGCTCTCAGACATCTCGCAGCTGGGGTTTGGGATTGACAGGAATGTGGAGAGAGTGCCCAGGGGATGAGCGAGGCACGTGGGAGAGCAAGAGCCAGGGCCAAAGGATGCAACATTAATGTTCCACATTTCATTAGCGTGTCCAACATCTCAAAGCACTTTTAAAATGCATCATCTCATCCAACCCTCATAGGAAACAAATTCAAGCAAGGCTGGGCTTCTGTTTGTGGGGGATTCTGCAGGGAGAAGGGAAGATTCACGCTTCATCCATTTCCACCTCTGAAGTAGGCAGGGGAAATTGTTGTTATTGTTGTTCAGTCATTTCAGTTGTGTTTTACTCTGTGACCCCTTTGGGGCTTTTCTCGGCAAAGACACTTGAAGGGTTTGCCATGCCTTTTTCTAGCTCATTTTACAGATGAAGAACATGGGGCAAAACAGGGTTAAGTGATCTGCCCAGGGTCACACAGCTCGTAAATGTCTGAGGCCGGAAGAATAGGAGTCTTTTGGATTCCAAGCCCAGTGCTCTATTTCGATGCATGTCAGAGAAGATTATTATATCCATTTTGCAGATGAAGAAGCTGGGCCTCACTTACTTCATCTGTAAAATGGGGAACATAATAGCTAGTCTTTCTATGGTGCTTTAAGGCTTATACAACAGTTGAGGTGTGCCATCTCACTGGATCCTTACAGTGACCCTGGAAGGTAAATATTCTTACTATCCTCATTTTACATGAAGATGCTGAGGCTGAGAGAGGCCACAGAGCTAAAAAGTAGGGGAGGCAGAATTTGAACTCAGATCTTCTTGGTTCCAAATCCAAACCCGTGACTGCTAAAAACTTGCCCTCTCTCACAAGTTGTGTTGAGGATCAAAGAAGATGGCACCTGTGAAAGTGCTTGAAAAACCCTAAAACCCAATTCCACAAGTATGAGTTGACAATCGGGGCCCCTGTTGTGGTTCCAGAAGGCAATGCTCCAGGCAGCCCCTTTGTCCGGTCTCTGGTTTCTCAGATAACTTCCAGGCTTTTCCTCAGGCCCAGCTGGACCAGTGTGTGTGTGATATGGGTAAGGGGTGAAGTGGGAAGAAGGGAACTTGGACATGTAGCCTGAGAAGCTGGACCTTCAATGTTGAGCTCTGTTACTCATGCTATGGGGCTTCCTTTGGTCTGTGGAGTAGTGGGGGAATTAATTTTTTTATTTTTTTTTCAATTTGAATTAATTTATTTAGTCAATTTAGAGCATTATTCCTTGGTTACAATAATCACAATATTTCCCTCCCCCCCTTCCCGCAGCTGACATACAATTTCATTGGGTATTAGGGAATTCGTTTTTTAAATACTGTATTATTTTTATACCAGGGCCTGGATTATAAAGGCCCCAAATTAATTCTAGCACTTGAGGGAGAATCCCTGAGCCAGGCCTCAGACCTGGCTCCTTTCAGTCTATAGATTTTTGCATTGTCTTTGTCCTGAGGAATGTGCTCCTTTCATAGACTCTAAAGTTCTCCAAGGATACTTTTCCGGTGTATGTGACCCATCCACCTGAGGATGGGAGAGAGGAGAGGGGTGGATAAGTTGATGGACCACCTCCTAATTAGCTGATTACCAATTAGAGATCTTGAGATGTCCAAGGAAGGAGCTGAATAATGAGCTCCCCCAAATGCATATAGGCACTAGGTTCTGGAGTTCCCATTTGTGTTATTTGACCACAATCAGGATGTCTTGGCTGGCCAAATAATAAATTATTTTAAAATTAAGAAAATTTGGGGGCAGCTGGGTGGCTCAGTGGATGGAGAGCCAGGCCTAGAGATAGGAGGTCCTGGGTTCAAATGTGGCCTCAGACACTTCCCAGCTGTGTGACCCTGGGCAAGTCACTTGACCCCCATTGCCCAGCCCTTACCACTCTTCTGCTTTAGAACCAATACATAGTATTTATTCTAAGACAGAAAGTAAGGGTTTAAAGAAAAAATAAAATTAAGAAAATTTAATGTCTTAAGAAAATGTTAATCCCTACAGATGGGAGTGGGGAAGGACAGCAAGGCTCAGCATAGCCTATATATGCAGGCCCTGAATGCTTGGTATTTCCTAGGAACCCAAGATTTCCTGTGGCTATATCTCACAGGGACAAAGCCACTGAAGGCGATGCCAGCTCTTATCTCACTCCCTCTGTAAATGTAGTTGGTGCTGAAAGGCATGTTTGCAGGATTTTTCCATTTGGATCTATGAAGCACTTGTAGGCTGTCTGGCCATTCAGGTTAGAATCCTTGCCGGTGTGATGTCCAGGGTCTCTGACTTTGGGGTGACTTGGGTCCCCGAGGAAGGGAAGACGGAGGAGAGAGGGATCTACGCTGAGCAGGTACCCGTTAGCTAACCAGCCCAAGCTCACATGAAGGTAGAAGGTAGCCTTCAAGGGCTATGGAGAGATTCTGACCTGTTTCGGGGTCGCAGGTGCCGTGCTGGTTACAGGTGCAGGGGACACAACTGGCATAGGGCCCGCCCAAGGGCGTCTCCCTCTTGTACCCTGGAGAGCAGGATTCACAGAACTGTCCTAGGTAGCCCCTGGGACATGTACACTCTTCCACCCAAGGGGCCTCGGGGGCCAGACCGGGGCCTGCGGAAGTGAGCTGGACTTTAGTCAGGATCACTTGACCTGTAGAGGGGGAGAAAACAGAGACGGAAGATGAGTTAAGACAGATCCTTCTTTTTGGACTCTGACACTGCCACGGCAGAACAGTCCATGCTCAAAGAAGCACAAGTTCCTAGCAGGGCCAGAAAGAACTTCAGATATCATCTAGTTCAGGGGTGCCAAACTCGAATGGAATCAGGGGACGCTGAACTGGAGGCAAGGCAAGGATCCCCACAGGGTGTACGTTGAGAAAACCACATTTTAATACTATGATTTGTTGTATTTTTATTTATTCTGTTAAAAAAATTTCCCAATTACATTTTAATCTAGTTTGGGCAGTTCTAGTGTCATAGGCTGCTTATTTGATACCTCTGATCTAGTCCATCTCCCTTCATTTTGCAAATGAGGAAATTGAGGTTAATAGAGATAAAGTGACTTGTCCAAGGTCACACAGGTAAACAGCAGATTCCGGATTTGAACTCAAGTCCTCTGACTCCAAATATAGTGCTCATTCCACTGAATCAAGCTGCCTTCTTCCTAAGAACATCTTATTCTTAGGGAACAGATCTCTGAGAGATTCTTTACCAAAAGGGAATAGGAAACATGGAGAGACTCACTCCCAGCAGTCCTCTATCCCTGCCACAAAACTAGCTGCCTCCATGTCCCTCTTTTGAAGCAGACATTTTATGGTGAAGCCTTCCTGGTAGCTTTTAGTCTCGAATCCTTCTCTCTTTGTAGAAGCAGTTAATTCTAGAGGGGATTTTGCAAGATTTTTCCATTTCTATCTCTCTGCAACAGAAGAGGACTTTATTTCCTCCAGGAGCTTGCCCTTTGTGTCCTGGTTATCTTGCTGGTTTCAATCTGAAGCCTAATAGAGAGGGCTGATTTCTGCTCTCTTCTGCAGCTAGCAGAATGCTCTTACTCAGTGAATGTTTTTGAGGTCGAGAACCATCTTTAATACAAAGTTCAGTCCCCGGGGGTGGGCTGGATGGCAGAGGAAGTTGCTCACAGCAAATAGAAATGTCATGAGCAGGACAGAGAGCACCTGCCCAAGAGACAGTCAAAGTGGTGGACTGGAGACATTCCAACCATGACTCTGAAGGCAGCATTGATTCCAAAGATAGGGACTAGACTTGTAATCACACTAGAATTAGGAAACCCCTGGGGGAGAAACTCCTCCTAGCAACCAATGCAGGTCATCATCTTCTCTGCAATCTAGAATTTGAGTTTCCTAGAGCACTCAGAAGTTAGATGGTTAGTGTTCAGAGGCAAACCTAGAACCCTAAAGACAAGAGGCTATTGTGGTTTCAAGGCTCCTCCATGCTGCTGCTTCTTTCCTTCCTTTCTGCTTTCCCCCTCTCCCCTTTCTCCATTTCTTCCCTTCGTCTTGTTCCCCCTTTATTCTTCCTCTCTCATCTCAGACACCTGTGAGACCCTAATTTTTGGTTAATAAGACAGGGATAAGAAACAAAAACATACTATTAAGACATTGTATTGTATAATGAGAACATTAAGGAGATCAGAGAAGGTTTCATGGTGAAGGTTGTAATTGACTTGTTTAAAGTGTTTGCAGGAATTCATTTTTATTTTATTATTTTTTATTTTTGCCAATTACATGCAACAACCAATCTCCACACAAGTTTTCCCAAGTTATATTATTGAACTTATTTCTCTCTCTCTTGTCCCTTTCTTCTCCTGGTGCTGGCAGGTGTTTTGATCTGAGTTATACCTGTATTATTTTGTTTGCAGGAATTCAAAAGGCAAGGTGTGGCAGGGAAGACCTCCTACCATTCTCACTCTTAGGATCTTAAGCCTCAGCTCAAACATCACCTTCCGCAGAGAGACTTTTCTCAGTCCTTCCATATCTGCCGAAGCCCTCCTCTGTAAGACTACCTTCCATCAATTCTGTTGGCATCTTGTATATATCTAGTTATTTACATGTTGACTCTTCCATTGGAATGTCAAGTCTTTGAGGACAGGGTTTTTTTTTTTGCCTTTCTTTGTATTCCTTACTATTAATAAATTAAAAAGCACTCCTTGATGGATGGGTGGATGGATGGATGAAGAAAGAGCAGTACTGCATAGAACTTGCTTAGGGGACAAAGGATGGGTCACCTTGGTTGGAGCAAGAGGCTTTATGGTTGACAAAGTTAGGAAAGAGAGAATGGGGAAACATTCGTCTATAAAGTAAGTGCTTCTCAATTAAAATGAAGGAAGACCAAGAAGAGGCAACAAATTGTAATCTTGAGCATAAAGACTCTGAGGCAGCAGGAATGCTGCAGTGTATAGATACTGAAAAGAATAGAGGGACTGGCTAGGAGGGTAAAGCCCAATGTAGAACTGAGAAGGGGAAAAAGAGCTTGCTGTGTTGACAAGAAATTGATATATGATTTAGTTCGGTGGTGGGAAAATATGTAAATACCTCTGGTAATTTCTTTTTAAGCCCTGTGGAATTTCCTTGTTTGGAAAACTTAAAAATCAGATTTATCTGTCTAGGGTGATTATGGACACAACAGAATGTGCCAGAGGAATTCTTAAAGATCTTTCTAGCACTGGATGCCAAAGTTAATCCATAAATCTGTTTGAGAGTGTTTCTTTAGCTACAGAGAAGTTCCTTAGGTATCATTTAGCTTCTCTTCCTTAAACCCTATATTTTCCCTCTTGACTCTCACCTGTAGGGCGGCTGCTGCTGCTGCTTCTGGGACCCACAACCTGGATCTGGAGTGCGGTCAGGTTGGCCAAGAGCCTCTGGAAGTGAAAGGCTGGGAGCAGGCGTTCTGTATCCTCCGAGGTCTCCTGTAAGCTGTCAGGGTGAATGAAACAAAACAAGGGGGGGGAATGGCAACCTGTCTCATTTCATGGGTTCTGGAATGCTTGGGGCCTTTGCTCCTAGCTGGGTGGGCCAGAGCAGAGAGCAAGCTGGGCTGCTTACTTATATTCCCACTGAGACAAGAGATTTCTTCAGGAAAAGGTGGGAAGACCCAAAGCTTTTTGACAGATAAAGGGATATGGCCCTGGGAACTGACTGCTATTCAGATTAGAACAAAATGAACTAGATTACATCAGGTAACAGATTTGGAAGAGACTAACTTTGAACCCCTTTACTTTACAGATAAGGAAACTAAGTCACAAGTGAACAAATGACTCAGAGATGGCATTCAAATCTAGGTCTCTTGATTTTCCCTTCAGTGCTCCAATCTTGAGCATAGGGCTTGACATGAGGAAGACTTGAGTTTAAATCCTTCTTTGAGCAGGATTATTTTATTTGTTAGCTGTGTGGTTCTGGGCAAAGAACTTAACTTTTCTCAGCCTCAGCTTCCTCATCTGTCAAATGGGGATAAAAATAGCATCTCTCTCTCTCTCTCTCTCTCTCTCTCTCTCTCTCTCTCTCTCTGACTTGATCAGAGCCTGGTACCTAGTTAGTCCTTAATAAATGCTTACTGATTGATTGATTATGTAGTAATTGGTCGTCAATCTCTCCTCAAAGACTCCAAGGATGGGAAGCCCATAAGCTCTAGAAGCATTCTAGTCATTCCAATTTTAGACACTTCCAATTGTTAGGAAGATTTTCCTGGAATGGAACCTAAATATTCCTCTGTGATTATGTACCATGGTTCTTGGTTCTGCCTCCTGGGGCCAGGTAGTGGATACTTCATTCATCACCCCAGTTACCTGAACATGAACAGGTACTCTTCAGGCTGCCCAGGCTGTTGGGTGCCTGTTGGACTGGAGGGTTTCAGAGTCAGGGCTAGTCCTGCTCCTTCCAATTTCAGCCAGATAGAGGGGAGAGAGCCCCCAGGTGGTACTTGGAAGGTCAGAGAGAGGGGCTGCCCATAGCTGAAGCGCTGATCTCCAAGGAATTTCTCTAAGGAAGAGGGAAAAGAAAAGGGAATGAATGGATGGATGACATAACAATCTGTTGTTTCTGCTTTGGGGCATTTGGGAAGCTGGAGATATGAAGGATAAAGAGATACTGTTTGAGATTCATAGCTCAGTAGGAATGCTTGGGAAGGGGATGATCAAATGAAAAAGTCTTGACAGCAAAGCATGGGGCCATCTTTACTGGCTGCCTATGGAATACCTGGTGCAATGAACTCCCACAGCTCCTCTCCCTTTGGCTCCAAGAAGATTCCACTCTGACTCCACTGTGCAGGCTCCTCTCTGCCTTGCGGACCTCTGATTTTCCAATCCTCTGCTCCTTTACACCAAAACCACAAACAAATTCAAAGAAAGAAGGTCATGGAGGTTAGGGGAGAGGAGATGTTATACAGGAAGCACAGATAATATTAGAGGTTTCTAAAGGGCTCAGTGACAAGCCTATTAGGGGTGGGTTGAGGAGACCTGAGCTCAAATTCTACTCAGACACTTAGCTGTGTGACCATAGGGTCACTTGATTTCTCTGTGCCTTAGTTTCCTAATCTATAAAATGAGAAGGTTGGGCTTGGTGACCTCTAAAGTCTTTTTCAGCTCTAAATCTATGATCCTATCATATAATGGAAAGATCACAAGATTTAGAATTGGGTCTGAACTCCAACTCTGTATTTTTCTGTCCATGTGACATTGAACAAGACACTTTTCTCTTCTCCAAGCTCTGGTTTCCTCATCTGTAGAGTGATGGCATTGTACTAGATAATTTTGCTTTCTAGCTATAAATTTTATGGCAAATTAAATACATGTTAAACTCCTACTATAGGCAGGCCACTCATCCTAGGACCCACCAGGGGGCACGGATTGCTGTTTGTCTCCATGCATCCACACCCCTTCTTTAGTCCCAGGAATAGCACAGACACAGTTTCTGCATGGAGAGATGGCTCTGGCTTCCCATGCCTAAATATATATCCAAGCAGACCTACAGCAGTCAATTGGAACACATTGAATCAATAGAACACAATGACTTTATTTCTAACAATGAAGACAACTCCCTAAAACCCTGGAGGGAAGAGGAGAAGAATGAGCTTGAATGTTTCAGATACCTCTTTGGACTTGTGTGAGTGTGTGTGTGTGTGTGTGTGTGTGTGTGTGTGTGTGTGAATATACATATATGCACACTGGACTTGTCTTTTTCCATGCACAAATCATTCATTCATTCACTCATTCTCAGTAAATGCCTACTATGGAACTAATTGAACAAGTGTTGGAATCACGGTAATAATAGTTTTCAATAAATATAGCTTTGGACAATTTAATAATAATAGATATTATTTATATAAATGCTCTAAGATTTGCAAAAATGCTTTACATTCTCATTATATCCTCGCAAAAACTCTGGGAGAGAAATGTAATGACTATTCCCATTTTATAGATGAAGAAACTGAGGCAGATTGAGGGTTCGGGTCCCTTCATGGTCGCCATAAACTGTTAGATTTAAAATGGGTGATGGCCTTAAACTGTAACAGTTAAAAGAGTGATGTTGTAAACTGTAGTGAGTTAAAATGGTGGAAGACATAAATTATGATAGATATAAGAGAGGGTGAGTAAATTTGACCGCAGAAAATATGTTTCACTACAGTGTCTTGGTTTTTAAATCAAATATAAGGTGGTCGCCAGGGAAATATTCCCAATTATTCAAATACCCAAGTCAACTAGGTTTTATAGAGATTTTAATTAATACAAATGTGGAATTAAAGAAAAGAGAGAAAGAGAAAAAAAGGAAATAAGTATGAAGGGCCTTAAACCAACATGGCCTAGACCTGAGTCTTAAGAGAGAGAGATCAGTCAGTCAGTCCTTTAACACTCACCACAAGGTCTGTCTAAGCAAGGATTCTAGTGACACCAGGCCAGCTCCATCTCAGCTGACTTCACCAGAGAGAGTTCCAGCCAGAGACTGTTCCAAAGGGCCTCTCTCCAGAGCCTCCAGAGGGACAGAGTCCCCTCAGAGGAGCTCCAGCGAGACCTCCTTAGAGATTGTCCTCCAAGAGCTTCCCTTCTCCAGAGCTTCTCTCAAGAGATTCTTCCCAAGTGATCCTCATCAGAGATCCTCCAAAAGGATTGTTTTCTCAAGAGATTCTGCCTTTTCTTATATAGGGGTTTTTCTCCTATGTCACCTCCCCTAAGTCCTTACATCTACCAATCACTGTAGATGTTTTCCAAAGGACTGCCCATCTGAATTCCTGCTAAGTCAACTAATCTCCTCAGTAAGTCTGAACCAGTGAAAACACAGCTGAGTCAACTAATCTCATTAAGAGAAAACTTGCCCGACCCTTTTAGGTACCTAGCATCTCATTGTATCAATTCTAAAAAACAGGCATGGCTCAAAGAACTCCTTGCCTTATTATAAGCATGGGTCCAAGTACTTTCATTGTTTAGCAAGTTTTCTCCCCCAAAGCAGTCCCAAGTACGGGTGGAGTAGAGGTCCTCCCATAGCAAGGATTTTTTTCCCCTAAAGCAGTCTTAAGTACGGTTGGAGTAGAGGTCCTCCCATTTCTGATCCTGGCGAATTCTCACATCAAAATGGGGAATGTTTCCCAGTAGGGAATTTGTTCCAATGGAGGATTCCTCAATGTGGAAATTTTTAACATTCACAAGTCTGAGAAATTTCAAGATTTACAATTTGGTTAGGGTCACACAACTGGAAGGAGTATTTGAACTCAGGCATTACTGCCTACAGCAGTTTACAAAAAGCTTTCATTACAAAGGGGGCAATTAGGTTGCTTAATGGATAGAGAGTCAGACCTGCAAACAGGAGGTCCTGGGTTCAGATATGACCTCAGACACTTCCTAGCTATGTGATCCTGATCAAGTCACCTAATCTTTATTGTCTAGCTCTTAGCACTCTTCTGCCTTGGAACCAAGACTCAGTATTGATTCTAAGATGGAAAGTAAGGCTTTAAAAACAAAACTAAAGCCGTACAAAGTAGGTATTTTAAGTATTATTATCTCTAATTTACCAATGAGGAAACAGGACTCAGAGCAATAAAATGACTTGCCCATGGTCAAAATGTGTCCAGGAAGCTCTGGAATTGGAAATGGAGTCCAGGTCTCCTGACTTCAGGTCCAGCTGCCTTTCCACTATATTGTTCTGTCTCAAAGAGACTTAAATTTTCAAGCTGGAAACAAAATCTATGCATCCATGAGAAGCCTAGGTTTAAGGCAGGCTGGTGAATTTTGGATCAATGTTTCTAACCTGTAGGCAACAGACTGCTGGGAACCCAAGGACTTGGGGCAAATTCATAAGAAAATTTTGTAAGAAAAAAGAATTCTTTGTCTCTTACAAAAATAAGACTAGAACTAGACCACGCCTTCTCATTTTTAGTCCAAAGCTTCTTCCGTTTCACTAATCAATCAATCAATCCATAAGAGCCTACTATGTGCCCGGCACTGCGATAGCCACTGGGACTTTGAAGACAAAAATGAACCAATCCTTGACCTGAGGGAGCTTATACTCTATTTGGGAAAAGAAGTGCATATATAACATACATATAAAACATTTTCTGAGCCCATCCTGTGTTTTCATTAGGTTTGAAAGAGTGTTAAGCACAAGGAAACTCTCTACTAATTGAGATCAACATCTCACTTCTTCAACTTCTAGTCTCTGGGAATTGACTCGGGACAAAGAAATTGGGGACAGCTAAGCGGATAGAGCTTTAGGTCTAGAGTCAGGAAGACTTGAGTTCAAACCTGGACTCAAGGTACTTATGAGCCGTGTGAACTTGGGCAAGTCACTTAACCTCATTTACCTCAATTTCCTCATCAGTCAAATGAGATGGAGAAAGAAATGGCAAACCACTCCAGTATCTTTGCCAGGAAAACCCCAAGGGGGACACGAAGAGTTGGACATGAGTGAAACGACTGAATACCTACAAAATTGGGGAGTAGGGACAGTGAAGGCTGCCTCTTTTAGAAGGTGGCATTGGAGTGGAATTTTGAAGGGAGCTAGGGAATTCTAAGACGTCAGACATAGGACATTGCTACTCAGAATGCCCAGCAGAGGGTAGCATCTCTCCACATTTAGGAGCCAACTTCAGAGGGGCTCTGAGTCTTTCCAGGACTGAATGTTCTCCTTCCCTGAAGGTAGTGCCAGCCCAAGACTTTTTTCTCAAGGAAAATCTATTTCACAGAACACAAAGGTCAAGAGGGAGGGAACAGCTGGGGCGTTTGGATTCAGACGAAGGTCCCAGCTACATCCTTCAGAGCTGATGTCGAGAGTAGGCTATGGTCCTGAAGGTGAGCCTGGACCAAGGGTCATGAAGGTGTATGTAGGCTTAGGTGAGAATGGGGTGGTAAGAAGGAAGACAGCAAATAAGCTAAGGGGTGGCTCATGGCTCTTTAGAATGGACAGTGGAGTGTGTGGAGAGGAAAAGAGAGAAACCTTCAAAGGATGACTCAATGCTGGTTATCTCATGGAGTGAATCTCTCTCTCTCTCTTTTTTTTTTAAACCCTTACCTTCCGTCTTGGAGTCAATACTGTGTATTGGCTCCAAGGCAGAAGAGTGGTAAGGGCTAGGCAATGGGGGTCAAGTGACTTGCCCAGGGTCACACAGCTGGGAAGTGTCTGAGGCCAGATTTGAACCTAGGACCTCTCATCTCTAGGCCTGGCTCTCCATCCACTGAGCCACCCAGCTGCCCCCTGAATCTCTCTTTTTTGAGGAAGCTCAGTGACCTGCAAGGAATCTTGCAACTACCGCTTGAAAGCTATAACAATCTTATGATGACAATCAAAAACTGATCTCCTCTCAGAAAGCTTCCCCTAGCTCTATCCCACAGAGGCCACCTAGTTCAATCCCAGCATTTTCTAAATGAAGAAACTGAGATCAAAGGCAGTTAAATAACTTGCCTGAAAGTTATACAGGGGAATAAGCAAAAGAGACAGAATTTGAACCAGGTACCCTGACTCCAAATAAAGGACCCTTTCCATTGTATAGGGCTAATTTTTCTTCATTTTCCCAAGTTAGAGGACTTGGATTCAAGTCTTGTCTCTGATGCTTACTCCTTGTGTAACTTTGAATAAGTCACCTCTCCTTTACCTGGCCCCTCTTTCTTCATTTGAAAATAGAGGGACTTGGACAAGATGCCCTCTTATACCCTTCTAGCTGTAGGTCTGTGATCCAATGATCTTTTTTTACCTTGGAAGTCTTTACAACAAACATCAATATGCATCCATCCAGCATCCAGAAGTAGGGAGATGGGTATGTTAACTTTCTAGTGTAAAAATGGAGATTTGAACTTAGGACTTCAATCCCCAGAAGTCCTTACTCTACTTTCCAGGATACTTTGTAATCGCACTGAATTCTCACCTGGGAGAGATCACAAATTATTATTTAAAGGAGTTCTCCTCCTACTGAGGGCCTCTTTTCCTACTTCCACCTTGGAGCAGATGGTCCCATCATATAGGTGAGGTCAAATGGGCCTCTTGGCCCATGTGCTTTCCTTACTTGTATTTTCTTTATATTTTCATCTTTAATAAAACTGTATAAAATATAATGCTCCTTGCAGAGAGAAACTAATTTCTACCTGCCTCAGTTTCCCCAAAATTTTAATCTTTACACTAGGGAATAGATTGGGAATTATTGCCCTCAGTCAGTAGGGAAAGCACCCTGATCTTGGTGTCGGGCTTGAGTTTGGGCAAGTTATTTAGACTTAATTTTCTCTTCTGTAAACTGGGAATGATCATGTTCACGTAACACACCTCACAAAACTATACTAAGGACAGGGCTATGTAAACTTTCGTGATTTTTGTGTATAAGACTAGCATTGTCATTGTTATCTTTATTAGAGGTGAATAAATCTGAATATAAACATACAACAATATAAACAAACATGTAAATATAAATAATCAACATAAACATAAAATCTGAATGTAAACATATGACTATATTTACCTCCCAAATCAAGCCTGTGCCTTCCCCATCCCAGGACTAGAAGAGCCTGGAGGGACATGGAAGACTGGGGGAAATGTCATGAATGGAAGGGAATCCCTTACCCTGGTGGAAGTCAGAGATGATATAGTGTATGCCATAATGGAGGGAAGCTGCACACACCATGGAGTGGCCATAACAGAAACAGCTGGTGCAACCAGAAGGATTTTGAGGCTTCAGGTTAAATGTCCCAGGTTGGCATCTAGAACATAGGCAGAACAGGACAAGCATGCAATGATTAATCAAATGAGGAAGGGAAGGGAAATATTAATTTTCTAGGGAATAGATTGGGAGTTACTACTCCCAGTCAGCTAGGGAAAATGCTCTGAACTTGGAGTTAGGTTCAAGTATGGGTAAATTAGACTCAGTTTTCTCATCTGTAAAATGGGACCTGCAAATACACAAACATTTGACTTGGTCCTTCTTGCCTCATCTCTTCTAATAATCTCTCTAGCATTCCTCTGCACCACTGCTCAATCATTCAGCATTCGCAAAACGCTATTTGTACACAGTAACAATAATAATGTATGATAATCAACTCTGAATGACTTAACTATCATCAACAAGGTAAGGATCCGGGACAACTCCAAGGGACTCATGATGAAAAAGGAAATCCATCACCATAGAAGGAACAGATGGAGTCCGAACACAGATTGAAACACCATTCTCCATTTTACTTCCTCCATGAATTTTTCTCTAGTGTAAGCTAGAGAAAAATTTCTCTTGTTTCACAACATGATGAACACGGAAATATATATATCATCTAATGATATGTGTATGACCTATTGCAAATTACCTGCCTTCTCAGGGAAGGGCTTAGGGTAGGAAGAAGAGAACATGGATTGCAAAATGTTAGAAAATGAATATTAAAAATTATATTGGCATGTAAAAACAAAAACCAAACCCCAAACAAGCAAATAAACAAAAACCACTTACTGCATGCCAGGCACCGAGCTAAGGGGGTGGTGTGAGGACAAAAACACAAGTGTTTTTTCAAGAAGCTCATATGCTAATGGAAAAACCAACATGGATGCACATAAGTCTATACATAAAGTGTGCAAAGTGTTTATGGGAGGAAGAACATTGGGAATAAGTCACAATTGGGGTCAGGATAGGCTTCATGAGAAGGTGGTCCTTGAGCTGAGACTTGAAGGAAACTAGGGATGCTGGGATATAGGGATGAGGAGAAGCATATTCCAAGCAGTGGAGGAGAGACGATGCAAAATATGGAGTGGAAATTGAGGGGCCATATGTATAGAGCAACTAGTAGGCAAGTATAGCTAGATAGAAGAGGAGGAGGAGGAAAGTAATGTGTAAGCAGTCCAGAAAGATAGGAGGGGGAAGGGGCAGGCTGTGAAGAGTTTCAATGCTCACCGAAGCAAGAGGATCTTGGGCTAGGACAGATAAGAAGGGTTGACACTGGGAATTAGAGATGGGCTTCTGTTGGTTGTGGCTCCCTCACCTGTCACATAAGTAGCCTTCCACCTTGGACTTGCAAGGGCACCGTCCGTTGCGGGAGTCACAAGTTCCTAAGCTGCCCGCCACATTGCAGGTACAAGGTCTGCCAAGAAAATGGAAAGACAGCAAATCTGTGACCACATGCAAAGAAGCCTTTTTCTCGGGCCTGTGTGAGCAGCAGGAGGCAGACTGTTGTTTCAGGAATCTAGGTCTCAGTTCCCAAATGCCCTCTCCTTTTTATTTCCTCCACCCATTTTTTCCTCCATAGAAGCATCCTTGGCTAGTTGGCCACTCAGCTGCAGGTAGAGACACAACCTGGGGCCAGTAAATGGATCTGAATGGGTTGGTTAAGGGCAGAAATTTGGTTAATTTTTTTGGGGGGGGGTCCATTAATGAGTCATTTTGAAGATTTTTATAAACTGCTGCTGAGTGAAATGAGCAGACACAGAAACAATATGATAATAGCAATACTGTAAAAACTTTGAAAGCCTTAAGCATTCTGATCAATGCAATGACCATCCATGATTTCAGATGATAGAGGATGAGACATGCTCTCCACGATGGGGGAGGGGTATAGATAGAAAGGACAGAATGAGACTTTTTCCCTTTATGGACATGGTCAATTAGGGAATTTATTTTGTTTTGCTCAACTATTCTAAGAGTTTTGTTTTTCTATTTATGTTTAGTGGAGTGGGAGAGAAAATAGATTTCTTCCTTTAATTTTCAAACCCTTCCTTCCATCTTAGAATCAATACTGTATATTGGTTCTAGGGCAGAAGAACAATAAAGGCTAGGCAATGGGGGTTAAGTGACTTGTCCAAGGTCACACAGCTGGGAAGTGTCTGAAGTCAGAGTCAAACCCAGGATCTCTCATCTCTAGGTCTGGTTCTCAATCCCCTGAACCACCTTGCTGCCCCCAGAAAGTAGATTTCTGCTCATTGAAAAGAGAATTTTATTTGAAAAACAACATTGGAGTCAAAGGACATGGGTTCAAGTAGGACATCTAATGTTTATTTTTTTGGAAAAACTTTATTTATTTATTTATATTTTATTTGATCATTTCCAAGCATTATTCATTAAAGACATAGATCATTTTCTTTTCCTCCCCCCCATCCCCCATAGCCGACGCGTAAATCCACTGGGCATTACATGTTTTCTTGATTTGAACCCATTGCTATGTTGATAATATTTGCATTAGAGGACATCTAATGTTTATTAACTGTGACTTTAGACTACTCATTTCCCGAGACTTGGTTTCTTCATCGGTAAAATGAGGGGATTGGGCTAGATGGATTCTGATATCCCTTCTACCTCTAAATCTGTGATTTTTGTAGAGCTTGTTGTCCATATAAACATAGAGTCCTATATACATATACACATATTTGTGTATGCTGTTCTTAAACTCCCCATAAAAATAATGTTAAAATTAAAAAAAAAACCATAAAAAACCCTCCCCAATTCTTTCTTCTGTCACTATCAGTTCTAGGACAGAAGAGTGGCAAGGGCTAGGCAAACAGGGTTTGACTTGCCCAGGGTCACGCAGCTAGGAAGTATCAGAGACCAGATTTAAAACCAAATCCTCCCAACTCAAGGACTGGCACTCTTTCTGCTATGCTTCTTAGCCACCACTGTGCTTTTTCCACTTTTCCTACAATGCCCGACCCCCTTCCCCATCCTTGCCTATTGAATTGTCTCCTTTAAAGCTCAGTTGAAATGTTATCTCCCTGCTCTCCTACAAAGCCTCTTCCCTATTCTTCATCCCTTAACTTTAAAATATTTTGTTTCAATTCTCTACCATTCGTATCCTATAACATTGTCTATTATAGTCACTTGTATTTGTCAATTAAGCCATCAACAAATATATATCTATCATATATATATTAAGCATCTACTATGTATCAGGCACTTTTAGAGGTCCTTTCTAGAGATAAAAGTACAAGGACAAACAATTCTTATCCTCGAGGAGTTTACGACAAGGCTGTGAACTCTGCAAATGTAGGGACCAGGTTTTACCACTATATCGCTTTGCCTCTCTAGCCCTGGCAGCTCCCTAATATGATCAACCGCAAATGAGATGCGGATTCTGTCAAAGAGGGCAGCTTCCACACTGGTAAGTGTAATCCTGGGTTCCAGGTACTGATGTTATCTATCTTTTTTTTTTAAAACCCTCACCTTCCTCCTTAGAACCAATACTGTATTGGTTCCAAAGCAGAAGAGCAGAAAGGGTTAGGCAACTGGGGTCAAGTGACTTGCCCAGGGTAGGAAGTATCTGAGACCAGATTCAAACCCAGGACCTCCCATCTCTGGTCTGACTCTCAATCTACTGAGCCACCCAGCTCCCCCATGAATTCCACCTAACAAACTAACCATAGACTGCTCACATCAAAGCACATACAAGATCTCAGAATAAGCACGTTTATTCACATCCATGCAATATGCTTTTCAGCCATACGTCTCCCCTCTGGTGTTTATTTACATATGTGTATATGCATTAATGTATATGTTGTTATCTATTTATACCCCTCCCACACATAATAAAGAGGTGAAGGTGTACGAACATATGTGTGCATACCTATACATGCCAATTACACAAGTACCCACCCCTCTGACCCTCCTTACCTGCATCCACCTTCATTAAGAGAATGGAACCCAGGCAGACAGCGGTCACACTTCCAGCCAGTCACACTGGGTTTGCACTCACAGGTGCCTGAGTTGTCACACTGTAGGCTCAGAGATCCTGAGGGCAGAATGACAGAGCTACGTGAAGCTGGGGGCAGGAGGGGTAATAAGGAATGAAAGAGAATAGAGAAGAGTCTTTGTAGGAGAGCAGGCGGCACAGGAGGCAGTGTGGAATAGTGGGAAAAGTGTGGGTTTTGGAGCTAGGAGTCAGGTTCAATTCCCATTTCTGCCACTTACTGAGTAGTCATATTCTTTCTTGGCTTGTCCTCTTGCCCATACCCATTTCTCTCCACATACCTGCTGGATGGCAGTCACAGGGCTGGCATGGCTGCTTCTGGTCCCAGCGGTAGAAGTTCTCCTGGCAATGCTCACAGTGGGGTCCAGCGGTGTGATCGCGGCAGTTCTGGCAGTGCCCTCCATGCCCAGTGCTCCGGTACAACTCCCAGTCATAGAAACATTCTTCAGAGAGGCCACTGCAATTGCAGGCTACGGGAAATCAACAATATTAAATACATATTTAAAACATTACATAGAGTATTAGCATTAAGATATAATGTAATATAACATTATTAGATATTAGAATATACTTAATATAATACATTATTTAGTGTATTTATATAGTATATTTTACATTATATTATGGTTCTAAACAATATAAAATATAGAAATATAGAAACAATATAATAATAATATAATAGATCTGTTAACTTGGAAATAACCAGAACTACTAAAGTAGTCAGAAAATCGACTCTTTAATCAGGAATAGGAATAGGGTTCAAGGCATTACACAGAGTCAAATGTTAAACACCATACAAAAGCAAATGCCCTGGGACTCTGGGAAGCACATCCCTGGGAGAAGATACCATACTAGTTGACAACTCCTCCCTGGGAGAAAACATACTAGATGCTCTCTCCAAAGAGGAGAGGAATCTGGGAGTCCTTATATCATCTTCTGGGTAACTAGGTATCACAAACAGGTTTGTAATCCTCTTTGCAGCCAGCAACTAGGGCATTAAGAAGCATCAGCTGTGACAAATCAAAGGCAAAAGGTCAAACTAAGAAACTGGGCTTCACGAGAGGAAAACTTTCATCCAATAGAGAAGCCTTCAAAACAAAAAGGTGCTTAACATTCAAACCAAAATAGGGGTACTTGGCACTGGGGTTTCTCAAAGGTAAAGGTAATATCCCCAAATCCACCTTGACAGACCCTTACAAAGCCCTTTAAAGTGTGGAGTGAGGGGGCAGCTGGGTAGCTCAGTGGACTGAGAATCTGGCCTAGAGACCTGGGCTCAAATCTGGCCTCAGACACTTCCCAGCTGTGTGACTTTGGGCAAGTCACTTGACCCCCATTGCCTAGCCCTTACCACTCTTCTGCCTTGGAGCCAATACACAGTATTGACTCCAAGACTGAAGGTAAGGGTTTAAAAAGAAAGTGTGGAGTGCTTTATGCTCATTTTCTCTTTCAAGTCTTTCAACAACCTCGTAAGGCAAGTATTATGAGTTTTACTACTCCCATTTCACAGATATGGAACCTGAGGCTTGGAGAATTTATTTTTAAAAATTTCTTTCTAAAAAAATTCATTGCTATATTTTGTTTTTGCATGGCCTTTAATTCACAAATATTTCTAAAGAGTTTGAATGACTTGCCTGTTGTCACAGAGCTAGTAAATATTGAAGGTGGGACTTGAACCCAGGTCTTCCTCTCATTAAGTGGGGCACTCTCTATTATGGCATGCTGCCTCTTGAGAAGAGTGTTTAGAAATTTGAAAGGGGCTAGGGCTGTTTTAAAGCTTGGAAGGAAGCCTGGGCCATTTGTAGGGAGGACCTGGAATCATCTACTCACATGATATGGTAGAAGGATGAACTGGACATCAATAAACCTGGACTCTACCCACCTGTTCTGCCCTACATGACCTTGGATAAGTAAGTTGGCCTCTCCAGTACTACTTCCTCATCTATTAATTGTAGCAATAGGACAAGATGATCTCTGAGGTCCTTGCAGTGTTAAAATATTTGTTTCTCTGATGATATGCTCTCCTTAATGCCTTATAGGATCTCTCTCAGACTTCTGGTTTCCTGCAAGTCATTTATCTGTGCCCATTTCATAGATGGGAGTACCAAAGTACAGAGAAGTGGCTTTTGTTGTTGTTGTTATTGAGTCATTTCAGTTATATCTTTCTCTGTGATCCCATTTGGCATTTTCTTGGCAAAGATTCTAGAGTGGTTTCCTATTTCTTTCTCCAACTCATTTTACAAATGAGGAAACTGAGCCAAACAGGGTTAAGTATCTTCCCTAGGGCCAAGTAGCAGCTAGCAAGTATTTGAGCCTAGATTTGAACACAGGTCTTCTCGACTCTGGGTCCCTCACTCTGTCCATTGCACCACCTAGCTGCCCCCAACAAGTGGCCAAATCAGATTATTAGTAATTTTTTGAAGGTAGAGGTATGATCTCATTCATCTTTGTATCTCTGAGGACAAAACTATTTACTGAATGAATGGTCTGGTCCTGGTGACAGTCAGAAGGCTTCACTGCATGGCCTTAGTCAAGTCAGAACTCCTTTGGCCTCAGTTTTCTCACCTGTAGGTGAGGGGAGAGGACTTTAGATTGATCTCTGGGCCACTCATTTTAACTATAACATCCGATGGTTCTATGAGTGAAGTTTTTGCAGAGATGCCACAGAATGATCCCAGGCACCTCTGGATGATGATTCTACCCTACTTTCTTTACTTACAAAATTCCCTTACTTTGCAATATGCAATTCTGCTTAGACCCAGGTAACTGGCAAACTAACTGCTCTTTCTCTGAAGCCATTTTACCTTTTGACTTCTAGTCAGAGGCCAAGAAACAGAGGTTACCTTGCACATTGGGGGGTTGTTTTGGGGATATATTGCATGTACGTAAGACAAAGTAAGATGGAGCAGACAGAGAAGGCATCCAACCAAGAGGCTCTAAGAAAATCTGAGGAGAGAATACTATCAACTGAGGGGCAGGGAAGACTTCCTGGAGGAGGTGGCATTTGACTTGACTCTTAAAGGAAGGGGAGGATTTTTTCAGTCTATCCAGAACAAGGAGCCCATTCCAGGAAGAGCAGACACAGTCTGAACAAATACCCAGGGCCAGGAGATGGTACACAGAGCTCTGGGATGGTCCAGTTTGTCTGCATATGAAAATATGTGAAGTGGGGTATGATTTCATGTACTAAAAATGGATGAAATCAGTTTAAAGAGGTAGGTTGGAGCCAGATTGTGGCTGTACTTGAGACTTCAAGCCATTCTGTCTTTCTGGTTGGGGCAGGGGAGGAAACCAGGGACCAGAGGACGATGGTGGTTGGGCTTCAAAATTCTGATCGTGCTCCAGGTTTGCCTCCTCCCTTTCTCACTTCTTTGCTAATAATAATAATAACTCACATTTATATGGAGGTGTAAGGTTTGCCGAGCGATTTACATACATTATCCTTTTTGATCCTCATAACAACCCTTTGAAATAGACGCTATTATTATGACCATTTTTACAGATCACTTAACTGAGACTCTAGAAGTTAAGTGACCTGCCCGGAGGCACACAGGAATAAATGTCTGAGGCTGGATCTGACCTTTGCACTAGTCATGGACAATATTTCTCCCTTTCACTCTTCTCTGGAACCTGCTTCTGACTCTCTAGACTTCTTTCTCCACAATGCACCGGGGTCTTCTCATCCTGGACCAGGTTGCAGGAGCCAGTCATCATCGGCCCTTTCTTTCCTCTCTAGGCTCCTCTTCTGACTTTTCAGATATCTTTCTCCCCCATCCCCCCGGTGTGGGTACCTTCTTTCGCTTCCTCCCCCCTTTCAGCTTCTTTTGATCTGTTGTCTTCTGGAATTAGACTATGAGCCCTTTGGGGCAGGGACTCTGTTGCATTCATTGTGCTAAGCTCATCGTAGTGCCTGACACGAAGTACTTAATAAATTATTAGTTGATGATTTGATTTCAATGGCTTTCAATCATCAGTCATCAATGTGATTACTGCCTCCTATGCTAGAGATCCCATCCCATCCATACCTCAGCCTGGTTAACTCTTTTTTTATTTTTAAACTCTTACCTTCTGTCTTGGAATCAATACTAATTATTGGTTCCAAGGCAGAAGAGCACTAAGGGCTAGGGATTGGGCATTAATTGATTCGCCCAGGGTCACACAGCTAGACTAGAACCCCAAACCTCCATCTCTAGGCCTGACTCTCAATCCAATGAGCTACCCAGCTGCCTGCCCTTCATCCTGTTTCACTATTGTCCATCCTTTCCTATGAATCTTTCCAGGAGGATGTGTCGGTCCATCCAAAATGCCAAAGGAAAGCCTTCCTCTCGAGGTCTTACCCCTGGATGAAGAATAGCGCTACAATCACTCACTGTCATCGTGAGCTCTCCGTATATGACATAACCCATCTCCTTTTCTCATGACACACCTTCTGTATTTTCTCTGTTATGGTACTTCCTGAGATGAAGTCATCTTTGGATAACAATCTACAGCCTATTTCCATCGACCAGGTATATCCTGAGTCACCTGAGATTTTAGTTCTTTGCAGATTGTGGTGTTCCATGATGGGGATGTCATGATGAATGGATTAAATTCAACAAATATTCTTTAATTATCCACAAAAGGTACCCTGCTTGGCAATGGGATTTTTAACATTATACTAGCTTCTGATACTTCCTATATGACCTTAGATAAGTCACTTCAGCTCATTTTCTCCACCCAGAAAATGAAGTAGTTGGACTAGATGTTCTTTGAAGTTCCTTCCAGCTCTAAATCTATGATCCTTAGAGAACAGTCCTGACCTTTAGGGAGTTTATATCTTACTGGATTGAGAAAGGGTAGAGTTGAAAGCCAGACTGAAGAGTTTCTAATATTCTAGAAGTGATGTAATTCAGTCACCTCTGACTCTTCATGACCCCATTTGGGTTTGTTTGTTTGTTTGATTTTGACAAAGATGCTTGAGTAGTTTTCCATTTCTTTCTCTAGCTTATTTTACAGATGAAGAAACTAAGGTAAATAGGGATAAGTGACTTGTCCAAGATCACATAGCCAGATTTGATCACAAAGATGAATCTTCCTGACTCCAGGCCCAGTGCTCTATCTACTGCACTACCTAACTGCCTCAAAGGCACTAGGGAACCACTAAAGGCCTGAGCAGAAAATGGGCAGTCAGGCTTGTTGCATTAGGAAGATGATTTTGGCAGCTCTGGGAAAATGTTACTGTTAAAATTTTCTGGAAACTGTATCTTAATTTGTAATTATTGATTAAATAATAAAATATGGGTCAGAGAAAGAAAAAGCACCAGCTGCAAGTGGCCACCTGTTCCCTTCAGAAGCTTCCTCCCCCAAATTCCATGTGAACTAGAACGACCTCCAGGAAGTGATGCAGAGTGAAAGGAGCAGAACCAGGAGAACATTGTACACAGAAAGTGAAACATTGTGGAATGATCATATGTAATAAACTTTGCTACTAGCAGCAATGCAATGATCCAGGACAATTCTGAGGGACTTATGAGAAAGAACACTATCCACATTAGAGAAAGAACTGTGGAAGCAGAAACAGAATAAAAACAACTGCTTGATCACATGGGTCAAGGGGATATGATTGGAGATGTAGACTCTAAATGATCACCTGAGTACAAATATCAATAATATGGAAGTAGGTCTTGATCAAGGATACATGTAAAACCCAGTGGAATTGCATGTCGGCTATGGGAGGAGGAAAGGGAAGGGAAAGAACATGAATCATGGAACCATGGAAACATATTCTAAATTAATTAAATAAAATTTTCCAAAAAGGAAAAAAATAAAAGAAGCCTCCTCCCCCAGCTGGCTGTGCCAGCTTCTTAGCCAGACCTCAGGTGTGCTGGGGCACCCTCCTGAGCAGCTCCAAGTCTGACAGGGTGTGTGTGTGCTGGGGCTCCCTTAGCCAGTTCTCCCCCACTGCTGCTTTCCTAGCCACTTCTCACCCCTCTGGCCCCTGCTCAGCCTCACTAAGGGCAGCTCTCCTAGTCACCTCCTTTTTCTGTGATTTGTGGCAAAAGATGCCTCCTTCCTCTCCTGATGCCAAACTTATATTTTCCATGATGTCACTTTTCCTGAGTCCCTCTGACTTGAAGGACTTGACCTCAGTCTGCACCAGAGGCCAATCTTCTGGATGCCAGGAGTCACCTGGAACAAGGGACAAGCATCTTTTGGTTGCCAGGGAGACATGAGGCTTCTGGTTTCTTCCCAGAGTACACACAAGCCCCGTTATAACAGAGAAGCTCCAGATCTTATTCTTAATTCAATCAAAGGGTGGAGTTAAATTGTAACCCCAAAAGAAAAGGGGTTCAGACTTGTGTTACATTCTCACAGAAGGGAGACTTGAGACACAAGCAAATAGAGACAAGGAGTCCAGTTAGGAGGCTAATAAGGAGACTGAATGAGAGGTGACGAAGGCCCAAGATGAGAGGGGCAACATTGGGAATGGAGAGAAAAGGATGGAAATTAGATGCTGGGCACATAGAATGGGTTCCTGTGCACCTGGCAACTGCTTAGTGACCCAGTGGGAGTACAAGATTCAGAGCAGAAGGTGGGAGAACTCCCTAAAAGAGGCTCCACAGTTGAGCACATTAGGGCAAGGCTCGCTCGCTGGGAAACTCAATGTTCTGCCATCTTTCTCCCAGTCCCGGAGTCCATTGCTGGCCAAGCCCAAAGAGACAGCCTGGCTGGGGAGTCCTATCAACTGAGGAGTTTTCCTGCTTGGCCTCCACAGCCCCACAACAGCTGGCAACAAGCAGGAGAGACTTAAACGCAAACTGATGGTTGTCAGGCTACAGGGAAAGGGCAGAGCAGAAAAGGAGGAGGTGGAGGGTGATGGCACGCGATGCTTGGGGCAGGCAGGGGATGAAATCACTGCTGATTGGTGAGTTCTTTTCCCTGGCTGGCCCCCGTCTCTCTGGCAGAATGAGCCACCCTTGCCTTCTTTGTGTTTCTGAGGTTACATAGGGAAAACCGCAGCACAGCCCCAGACTCAGAAATGAGGGGGTGAGGGGCACACATCAAAGCTCTGCCACAGGCCTGTTGGGAAAGATCTGATGGGGAGGTTTAATCCTTCTGCCCAGGGAAGTATGGGTTTGATTACCAATTGGGACTTGAATGGTTAAATCAAAATAAGGAATTACAAAACCTCTCCATAACTTATGTTTTGCCTTCTTCCCCACAATGATGTCAATCTCGGACATGTTTTTCAGACTCTCAGACTTGGAAGGGACCTCCGAGGCCAGCTAGAACAAACTAGGACTTGACCAAGTATCCCTTCCATGGCACGGCAGCCTGACAAATGGTTATCCAGCCTCTGACTGCTGGAAATTTTAAGTGGAAGAGGAGGCCATTACCTGCAAGGCAGCCTGTTCTATGTCAGGGCAACTCTAACTCTTAGGAAGTTTTTCCTTATACTAAGTGAAATCTATCTCCTGGCGACTTCTTCCCATTGCTCTAAATTTTCCCCTTTGAGGCCAAGCAGAACAAGTCTAGTTCTTTTTCTGCTTTTCAAATGACTGAAAACAGCAATTGTCTCTCTTCAAAGTTTCCTATTCAGCAGGCGAACTAGCCCCAATCCTTTCATTCGATCCTCATTGGGCACCGTTTTCAAATCTTTCAATGTCTTAGTAACTCATCCTGCACCTCCACCCCATACTCACCAGTTTGTTCATGGATTTTTTTATCTTTAAACATAATTTGAGTTGATTATCTTTTCTTTTTACCCCATCCCTAGAGAACTCTCCCTTATAACAATGAATAACCAAGGGAATTCAAAACAATTCAACAAAACTGAACAAGACATCAAAGAAGGCTACCTTTTATATGAAGAGTTCCATAGCCATAGTTCCCGCCTTTGCAAAGGAGGGAGAAAGGGGTCTGCTGATATATCTTCTTTGGGGGCGAGATTGTCGGTATAATTCTTCTGCAATCAGTTTTGATTGTTTTGCTGTTTATTTCATTTGAATTGTAGTCTTTGTGAAAATTGTTTTTGTGGTTCTGTTTATTGTGCTTTGTATTCATTCATATCTATCTATCTTTCTTTATTTCTGTTTGTCTATTTTTTTCATTCTCTCTGTATTCATTCCTTTTTGTAGTACAGTAATATTCCATTACATTCAGGTACCACAATTTGTTAAGCCATTGCCCAAATGAAAGGTGTCAATGCTCTTTCTTAAAAATATGTATATGTACGTAATTTATTTTTAAAAACCCTTACCTTCCATCTTAAAATCAATATTGTATATTGGTTCCAAGGCAGAAGAGTGGTCAGGGGTAGGCAATGGGGGTTAAGTGACTTGCTCAGGGTCACACAGCTAGGAAGTGTCTGAGACCAGATGTGAACCCCAGACTTACCAACTCTATGCCTGGCTCTCTATTCACTGAGCCATTTACCTGCCCCAAAATGTTTTTTCCTAAAATGCCTTTTAGGGACACCTAAGTAGCACAGTGGATAGAGTCAGATCTAGAGTCAGAAAGATTTGGATTCACCTCTGGCCTCAGACATTTCCTAGCTGTGTGACCCTGGGCAAGTCACTTAACCCCTATTGCCTAGCCTTTACTGCTCTTTTGCTTTGGAACCAATACATGGTATTGATTCTAAGATGGAAGGTAAGGGTCTAAAAAAAAAGAATATATGTGGGGAAGAGAGGGAGTATGCAGTATAAGAAGTCTCCAAAATGAGCAAGGCCTAGGTTATGAAGAGCTTTGAATGTCAAACATAGGATTTTGTTTATTTTAAGCCACCTAGCTGTCCCTCAAACATAGGATTTTGTAGGATTGTTGACTGTGGAAAGAACAATTGTGGTGGAGTGATGAGATTGAAAGTACGAGTAGAAGGGGTTAAAAAGAGAGTAAGCGGAGAGAAAAGTGGAGGTATCTGTTGAAGATGGCCTTTTTGAGGAATTTAGTCATAAAGGGCACAAGGGATTTAGGACAACAATCCTATATGGATGGCTCAAATAAGAATTGGGTTTTTTTTTGTTAATTTGTTTGTTTTTTTGAGAATGTGGAAGATATGAGCATGCTTCCAGGAAGTAGTACACAGGGAGAGATTGAAGATAAGAGTGGACATGTCAGAAGGGGCAATCTGCTGGAGAAGATGCGAAGGAATGGGACTGATTTTGCAGGTATCGGGGTTTTCCTTGCTAAAGAATAAGGTGACCACTTCACATAGGATGGGGCAGAAAGAGGAGACAGTGGCTAAAGCACCTGAGTGATGCGAGATGAGGAGGGGAGAAGAGGGAGCTCACAGTGAATGACCTCAGGTGGGACTTGGGGTAGGGCATACACAACTTTTTAAAGAACACAGCCAAAAGAATTATAGAATATTAGAGTGGAAAGAGATGTCAAGGGGGAAGTCTCCAGAGATGGAAAATGGTCTTTCACTGGTCAATGTGGTATAGCAGAAAGAACCATTGGATTTTGAGTCAGAGAAACTTAAGTTTGAACTCTGCCTCTACTATTAATTACCCTTAGGACCGAAGGCAAGTTGTTGGATTTCTCTGGACCTCAGTTTCCCAATCAATAAAACAAGGGGGTTGAATTCAGTGACTTTTGAGATCCCTCCCAGATCTGAATTTATAATCCTCCAGTCTTTTGATTTCTAAGGTTTCTTCTAGCATGGAATCCTATGATATTAGGGCCCACCCAAGAACCAGATGCCAGGGAAGATATTCCATCATGTTTCTCCCAAATGGAGCTCCATCGAGAACTCTGGTAGCATGCTAATTTCCCCAACCCTTCCTCCTTGCCATCTCCCAACAAGCACAACAGCAGAAACAGAGACTTGTCAGCTCACCATCTTGCTCCCCCAACCTACTTCCTCCACCCAACCCAAGGCCAATTCCTCCCTAAGATACCTACGCAGACATTCATTGGCAGCCTCCGCCGTGCCCCGAGCCCAGGGCCGGTCTTGGTAGAAGGGTAAGCACTTCTCGCAGTCAGGGCCCGTGGTGTTGTGCTGGCAGCTGCAGACCAGCTGGCCCCCTTCATTGAGGACACATTCACTGGAATGCCCGTTACATTTACACCTGGGAGGGAACAACAAGGAGATGAGATGGGCTAGAAGCCTCCTAAAACCGAATTAGAGGCAGCATCATATAGTAGACAGAATAGTCAAGATGACCTGAATTTGAATTCTGCCTCAGATATTGACTTTCTGTGTGACTGGACAAAACATTGATCCTTTCTTCATTTGTCAAGTCAAAAGTATGGACTTGATGGTCTGTAAGGCCCCTTGATGGTCTGTAAGGCCCCTTCTAGCTCTAAATCTATGATGTTACGAGTCACAGGAAATCTGACAAATGAAGGGCTAAAACCACCACGGATCACAAGGTCATAGATCTAGGGCTGAATGGAGCCTTTGAGACTGTCTAGGGCAATTCTCTCATTTTACAGGTAAGGAAACTGAGGCCCATGAACATGAAGTGACTTGCCTAAGGTCACATAGATAGTGTCAGAGCTATGATTCAAACTGAGATCTTCTGTCTTCAAAGCTGGGACTGTGCTTATGGTTATAAACTTCTTTGTGCCAGAGATAATAGCCTGAATTCTATTCTTAGAGTTCAGACTACTACTAAATTCCTCCCAAACGCTCAAAGTTGGCAGCTACTGTAGTAGTGAAGTATTCTTCTTTCTGGATGGAAATAGGAACTTAGGGCATAACTAAGCAAGGCCAAAGACAGAAGCTATAACAGATACTGCCCTCCCTACTGCTTTTTATGTCAAGAGATCACTGTCTCCTTCTTGAATTAGTTCCACCCACTCTTGCTACCTGGGCAGAAAGGTGCTACAGTGGATAGAGTGACCTGCTTAGTGTCAGGAAGACTTGAGTTCCAATCTGACCTCAGACACTTACTAGCTGTGTGACTCTAGGCAAGTCATTTCACCCTGTTTGCCTCAGTTTTTTCAAAATAAGCTAAAGAATGAGATGGAAAACTATTCAAGTACTTTGGCCAAAAAAAATCCCAAATGGGGTCACGGGGAGTCAGACATAACTGAAGAGATTCAACAACACTCCTACTACCATCACACTTTCTCTGGGGGCCTGGATAGCCTCTTTTCTAGTTCCATTACATCCCTAAATCTCCACCTGTCTCTTTCTCTACAGAGCTCATTGCATTCTTTGTCCTCACTTTGTGCTCAATAAATATTGATCTCCAATTGAATGTTGGGCCATTTTATTGCAATGGAATTGGGGTGGGGCTGGGATTGGAGGCTGGGTAGCCATTATTCTATGGTTTATTTCTCTAAATTTTGAGAGGGGCATATATTGTGGGGTGGAGGGGCAATGAATGAACACAGGACATAATCTCTCAGTAGTCTGCTTTGATCTACATATTTGGGTTGGGTAGCAGGCTGGTCATGGGTGGGGAAGAGGATTAAATTCCCTACAGGATGCCACAGGACGCCTCCTAGTGGAACCACCTGTCCAGAGCCTATGAGCATCCCTCTCTGAAGCCAGCCACTGGTCTGAGGGTGGTCTGGTCTGATGTAAATTGAATCCAGATGTTCCCTGCCTCAACCCCGCCCCCCCCCCCAAAGCAAAGTGGGGGAGGGAGAGCAATTGGAGACCTCTGGTCTCCCTTCCCTCCCAGGCTGCTCTCCCTCTCCCTGAAGGCTTCAAAGAAGAGCCTGAGTCGGGTGTGATGCTGCAGACAGAGAAATGCAGCTGGTGCCACTCACCTCACTCTGGAATACCTTCTCACCCTGTCCGCATTCTCAGGGAAGTACCTGCACTAGATCATTATGCCCTCTCTTGTATTGCTCTCTAGTGGATTGAAGTGGGCTCCTCTTGGGTCTCCAACTGGAGTGTAAACTCCTCCAGGGCAGGAAAAATATCTTTTCCTTTTTTTGTCCTACTTTTTTGTTCTTTTGCTGCTATAGCACAGTATTAGTTCTGTGGAGTTTGTAAATTGCCTTGCTTGGCTTTATAGTCTTGGCTAAGGCAACATGGAAGAGAGAGGAATGGCTGGTACCATCTTCCATCGCCTAAAACCCAACCTTCCTCTTTCACTGTTCCCTTTACCCAGCCACATTTTTTCTGCAACTACACTGTCGTTAGCTCATGTACCAGTTGTTCAGGAGTTAAAAGAATTGTCCTTCCCTCCAAATGATCATCACTTGTATCTCTTTCTAGATACTGAGATCCACTGAGTCAGGATTATCATAAAATCACAAATGGCTAGAGCTGGAAAGGCCCTTAGAATATGGAATGTTAGAATTGAAAGGGACACCCCTCATTTTACAGATGATGAAACTGAGGCTCAGAGAGGAGAACAATTACTTGTCCAAAGTCACACAGTGATTTTGTGGCAAAACCAGGACTAGAATCTAGTTCTCCAGAACCCCATCCGTTATTGTTTCCAGCATTTCATATTATCCATATCCTCTAGGATCATTCTGTATCATGCAAGGAAGTTTTTTTTTTTTCCATTCATTTTCAGCTATGTGGGGGCAGGGGTGAGAATTGTTCTTTTAGCAGCTTCCAAGCCCAGGCTGGGGAGAGTACAAATCTAGGCAAAGTGGAAACAGATTGAGTTTCACAAGAGCCCACTGGAAAGAAAGCTGGGGCTACTAATTGGCAGGATCTGCCTCTTGCCAGTGGCTGGTCTGGCTGAGGCCTGGAATAACCCAGGCTGGAACCCAGAAGTGATTTAAGGCAAGTTACCCAATAGGGACTCTGATGGTGTCCAACTGCAGTCTTGGGGATGGGATGGATAATGGTCGTTTTCTAGACCTCTTTATCATTCCATGCCATCTCTATTTAACTCGGGTACATGGAGTACAGTGTCAGAAAACCTGGATTCTAGTCTTGCTTCTGCCATTAATCTGCTATGTGACATTGGCCATGTTGCTTTCCTCCTCTGAAACTCAATTTTTTTGTCTGTTCTGGTTGTGGGGGCAGGGGTGGCAATGGTAGAGGGTTAAGGGGGAAGGACTAGGTAATACCTTCCTTCCTCTCTTCGGTGTTCTATATTTTGTGTTTTCATGTTCCTTCCAGCTCTGATAACCTATATTTTAAGGCCCTGTTTAGCTCAGATATTTTCTATTCTTAGCTGCCTTCCAGATCTGCCATTGTACCATTCAGCCTGGACATTCTATATTCTCAGCTTCCTTCCAGCTTTCAGTCTATAATTTAAGACCCTTTCTAGCTTGAATGGTCTATGACCTCAGGTTCTCTCCAGCTCTGACATTCTCTATTAGAAGGCTTTCACCAGCTCAGACATTCTCTGCTTGAGTCTCTTCCTGTTCTAACATCTGCTTCTATTCTTCTCCTGCCCACTCGTGATGGCATTTGGAGTTAAATATGGGAGTGGGGAGGAGAGCCTAGAGGAACGTCTAAGTTCCAGAGCTGTTGTTTTCCCTTCTTCTCTGTTCTCAAGGGAGGATTGTACAGAAAGGAGGAATGATTTGATGGAAAGAGGATCGATCGCCTAATCCTACTGGGCTGCCTGAGTTAGTTGGGGCAGACCTGCCGGTCCAGAGGGCTGTAGTAAGCCCTCCTCACTGTCTGCCTTTCTGCTCTGTCTAGAAATTGGTCCTAATAGAATGGTCTAAAATCATTGTTTAATTTTCTTTAATGAGACTCTTTGCTCCCTGTTCTCTCTACCAGCTGCTCCCTCCTACCAGTCGCCTTCCTTTCTGTCCCTCAACTGCCTTGACTTCCTCCCCCAGGCAATCAATAGCAGGCAGTGGTGTTTAGTGGGGGGATGAGAGGATCTCACTTGGAGAAGTGCTGAGCAAGCAGAAAGGGAAGAGGGAGGAGATGAAGGGAGTGGGCCAAAGGGACTTGCTGGGAAGATCAAATCAATGAAATCAGAACAGACAGTTCCCCTTCATTATTTTTCCCAGACTGTTAAGTGGTAGTCTTTCATTGACTATCTAAGAATATCAGTGCTGGTAGGGACCTTAGATATCATCCTCTCCAACCTCCTTCTTTTACAAAAGAGGAAACTGAGTCATAGGGGAAGTGACTTGGATAAGGTCATATAATAAGACTTGGAAGAACTGTGACTAGTGACTTGGATTTCTTTCTGTTGGTCCAAATGTTTGCTGATAGTAATAATGAGAAAACTGACTTGGTTTCTGTCTTCCTTTTGCCAGATTATCAGAATTGAGCGTGCTTTGTGGGCATAGTTTTTAGGTACTGGGGGTGGGTATGGGGAACTGGATGAGTGCACAAGGCAACAGCATGATCCATAAAGTCCCTTCCAGTGTTATGATTCTAAGTAATAACAATAATAACTCATTTTTATGTAGCACTTTAAGATTTATATAATTCTTTTCTCATAGTAGCCTGGTGACAAAACTAGTGAAAATATTATTATCCCTATTTTTTAGATGAACAAACTGAAGCTCAGAAATGACAAGCAATTTACTCATAATAAATAGAAACCCTTTAAAAAAACCCTTACCTTTTGTCTTTCAATCTCACAGCTAGGAAGTGTCTGAAGTCAAACTTGAACCCAGGACCTCTCATCTCTAGGCCTAACTCTCTATCTACTGAGCCACCCAGCTGCCCCAGAAACCATTTTTAATAGAGCTTCTATTTAGAGATCATTTACCATCAGAGGGACTATAGCAGTGATGGTGAACCTTTTAGAGGAGTGGGTGATGTGAGAAATGTCCTCAGGTACTCATGGAGAGGGGGAGGGGAGCAGCCCAGCCCAGCCCCGCATCCCTCTGGCTTCCTAGTGGTGAACTCTGTACTGGGGCAATGGTGTGCATGCCCACAGAGAGGACTCTGAGTGCCCCCATCTGGCATGTGTGCCATAGGTTCGCCACCACAGGACTATGGGATAGTGGATATCCCTCTGAAATCAGAGCTGACCATAATATATATGTGTGTGTGTGTGTATATATATATATATATATATAAAACTCTAAGATAAATGAGTTGCTGAGATGCATGGAGAGAAGTTTCCACACTAGGAATTTCTTCACCTGGTGAAATCCCACATCTGGACCAAAAGCCTCTATTTAATTACCATTGAGAAAGGCATGGAATTTAGTTCTCAATCTTGGAATCTTGACTCAGTTCAGTCTAGTTTAACTTTCAAAAGCTACTGAGGGGTCCAGTTGTTCCTTCCATTCAGCCTGAGACTTCCCCCTCACTAGGGATGTCATTGATCAGGCCTCGTGGAATCTACCAGCCACTTACCTGCCCCCGACAGAGAAGTCAGTGATGGCGTAATAGTAGGACTGCAATACTTTAGGATCCTTAAAGATGTCATCCCCAAAGGTGTTGAGCCGGTTCAGAGAAATAAGCAGCTCTGTGCTGGTTACCCATTCCTGTGGAAGGAGAAGAGAGTCAGGCACATCCATGACTGTTCAGGCATCAGTCTCTTTCCCCTGGACTTTTGGCATTACTTAGGTACTAGCTAACTTCAGCTGAGGACATAGAATCACAGAGTCCTGTGATCTGAGAAGTCTTTTACTTTGTCTCCCTGTTTTTCAACAGTAGACTATCCATGAAGTTTCATTTTTTCCCACTTGTTTCCCTGAGGCTCCTTAACCTGAGATTCATTTTAAGGTCATTGACTTAGAGTTGGAATGGAGACTATCTAGTCCAACTTCTTAATTTTTTTTTAACCCTTACCTTCTGTCTTAGACTTGACACTAAGTATTGCCTCCAAAGTAGAATATCAGTAAGGGCTAGGCAATTAGGGTTAAGTGACTTGCCCAGGATCACATAGTTGGGAAGTGTCTGAGGTCAGATTTGAATCCAGGACCTCCCATTTCCAGGCCTGGGTTTCTCTCCACTGAGCCACCTACATGACCCCAACCTCTTCATTTTATTGGTGAGTAAACTGAGGTCTCATCGAGGTTGACTTACCCAAGGTCACAAAGAAGTGGCAGAACCAAAATTTGAACTTAGGTTCTTTAAATTCAAGTCTAATCAATCAACCCATTATCAAGTATTTATTAAGTGCCTACTATGTGTCAAGCAGTGCTTGAGGCATCTAGAGATATAAAGACAAAACTAAAAGAGTCTCTTCCCTCTATTGCTTCCTATCACTTTTAGGTTTACCCTTAGAAATTCCTCATCCCTGCCAAAACTATTGATCATCTTGCTATGACCTTTGGTTCTGTAACTCCTCAGTATTCTCCCTACCTCACTCATGTTCTGATTTCCCTTCCTTTACTACATTGTCTTAAACCAATTAATTTAGCAAATGCCTTCTCCTCCACCTTATGATCCCTCCCCTTCTAGAAACTCTGATTTGAATCAAACTGAACTCCTGGGCAGGTCCCACAGTCCTCCTTTGAACCAATGTCCATTTAGCCAGACATTGCTTGAGGTAACCGAGGAATCCTTCTGACTGGTTCTACTACAAATTCAGGCTATCTGACTTCAACTGAGACCTTGTGGCTGCATGGCAAGCCTTTCACTAAGTTGATCCATTTTTACTAAGTACTGATTGACTCCCCATGTCAACCACTGGGGCTCTTTTAAAACCTTTCTTTTCCACCATTGCTCAGATGTAGCTCTTTCCCCACTCACCCAGAGCAGATTACTTTGACCCTGACTTCACTGAGAAGTCAAAGGAGGTGGGCAACTAGGTGGTTTAGTGAATGCAGACCTAGGCCTGGAGATGGGAGGTCCTGGGTTCAAATGTGGCCTCAGACTCTTCCTAGCTGGATGACCCTGGGTAAGTCACTTAACCCCCATTACCTAGCCCTTACCTCTCTTCTGCCTTGGAACTGATATTTAGTATTGATTCTTAGAAGGTCAGAGTTAAAAAAAAAAGAAGACAACAGATCATACGATGTGAACTTCTTTTGTTCTCCAAACATTCAATTTAATAAATATTTATTAAGTAATTACCATGTATGAACAAAGCACTGTGATGGGCACTGAAGATATAGAGATGAAAAATGAGACAGCCTCTGGCCTCAAGAAGCTAATAGAGGTGGGGCATGGCAAATAGAGATAAGACATAAGCTCTTTGAGGACAGGAATTCTTTCTTCCTTTCGTTTGTTTTTGTTTTTGCTTTCTATACCACTACCTGATACATAATTAATACTTAATGAGTCTTGTTGGCTGATTAATAATTCTAATACCTGCTGTACAAATGAGTACGGTCAGAAATGCTAATTGGGGCTGGGATGATTTCACAGTGCCCAACTTTCTGGAAAAAGTGTTTTATCTGGAAAAATTTGTTTATGATTTCTGAAGTTATGACCCAACTCAGTTCCTGGCTAGTGAAATGGGTCCCCCTGGACAAATCTCTCCGTCTTTTACAAAGAGGAAACACGATTCCTTTTAGTTTACATTGGCAGTGTTATCTTTTAACACCAAGGGTAATATCATTCCAAAACATTTGCTCCAACCTCCTGTTTAACAGCTGGCCAGATGCTGTAGTCACAGAATGTAGAGCTGGAAGGAACTTTAGAGAAATTATCTTCTTCAATCTTCTCAAAACGTATAGATGAGGGGGGCAGCTAGGTGGTTCAGTGGAGAGAGAACTGGGTCTAAAGATAGGAGGACTTGGGTTCATCCACTTCCTAGCTGTATGACCTGAACTCCCATTGTCTCACTCTTATGACTCTTCTGCCTTGCCTTAGAACCAATACATAGATTCTAAGACAAAAGGTAGGGGTATATATGTATGTTAGACACACACACACACACACATATTTATATATGAGGAAAGTGAGGCTCCAATGATTTGCCCAAGTTCACACAGTTAGCTATGTGAACAGAGCTGGTAACTGGGTCTCTTGATTCTTGGTCCAGTTCTTTCTTCATTTCTTCATTTTATCCCTAAAGTGGCATCTAGTTCCAGATCCTGGTGATATGTGATTTACTCACTGGGTTATGGAATTCAATCTTATGCTATAGAGAAGTAGAAGGGGAATAAAAGAAGGTAAATTGGGGGGGGGGGTAATTGGAAAGAGTGGGAAGTAGGGGGGTGATAAAAAGCAAAGCACTGGTGAGGAGAAACAGAGTGAAAGGGAAAATAGAAGGATCAAAAGGGGAAAATAAGATGGAGGGCAATACACATTATATTCACATTTATATTCACATAACTATGAATGTGAATGGGACTCACCCCTAAAAAGAAGTGAATAGCAGAGTGGATTAAAAAACAGAATCCTACTATATATTGTTTACAAGAAACCCATATGAGGCAGGTAGATACAGAGAGAGTAAAGATAAAAGGCTGGAGCAGAATTTATTATGCATCATCTAAAGTAAAAAAAGCAGGAGTAGCAATCATGATCTTAGTCAAAGCTAAAGCAAAAATTGATCTGATTAAAAGAGATAAGGAAGGAAATTACATCTTGCTAAAAGGTACTATAAACAATGAAGTAATATCAGTACTAATCATATATACACCAAATGGTATAGCATCCAGATTTTTAAAGGAGAAACTAAAGGATCTTACAGAGAAAATAGATGGTAAAACTTTACTAGTGGGTTACCTCAACCTTCCTCGATCAGAACTAGATAAATTGAACCAAAAAATAAGAAAGAAGCAAGGGCAGTGAACGAAATTTTAAAAAATGAAAGTTAATAGATATCTGGATAAAATTGAATAGGAATAAAAAGGAATATACCTTCTTTTCAGCAGTACATGACACATATACAAAGATTGACCATGCACTAGAGTATAAGAACATCACAAACAAATGCAGAAAAGCAGACATAATAAATGAAACCTTTTTAGATCATGATGTGATAAAAATTATAATTAGTAAGGTTTCATGAAGAGGCAAGTTAAAAATGAATTGGAAACTAAATAATCTAAGTCTTCAAAATTGGTGGTTCAAAGAACAAATCATAGAAACAATTACTGATTTAACTGAAGAGAATGACAATGAGGAGACAACATATCAAAATCTATGGGATACAGCCAAAGTAGTACTCAGGGGAAAATTTATATCCCTGAGTGTTTATATCAACAAAATAGAGAAAAAGGAGATCAATGAATTGGGCATGCAACTAAAAAAACTAGAAAAAGAACAAATTAAAAATTCCCAGATAAAGACTAAATTGGAAATCCTAAAAATCAAAGGAGAAATTAATAAAATTGAAAGTAAAACAACTATTGAACTAATAAAAAAGACAAAGTTGGTTCTTTAAAAAAAATAAAATAAAGTATTGACTAACATAATTACGAAAAAAGAAAGGAGAATCAAATTATCAGTATCAAAAATGAAAGGGGAGATTTCACCTCTAATGAGGAAATTAAGGCAATTATTAGGAGATATTTTTGCCCAATTATATGACAATCTAGGTGAAATGCATGAATATTTACAAAAATATAAATTGCCTAGGCTAACAAAAGGGGAAATAGAATATTTAAATAATCCTATCTCAGAAAAAGAAATTGAACAAGCCATCAATGAACTCCCTCGGAAAAAATCCCCAGGGCCAGATGGATTCCCAAGTGAATTCTATTAAACATTTAAAAAACAACTAATCCCAATACTATATAAATTATTTGACAAAATATGCAAAGAAGGAATTTTACTTGATGATTTGTGATTTATTTGCTGGAGCTCAGACAAAAAAGTCTACACTGAGATCCTTGGTTTACCAGCATAGGCTCTTTCCTCTGAGCCAGGCTGGGCTTTTCTTACCTGCAGGATGGGGCTCTCATCAAAGCTATAGGCACTGGGCCGACCTTCTAGGGTGGAGAAGGCTACATTGCCTCCACTCAGTGGGGAGATGTCGCTGAACTCATCAGTGCAGAAGGCCACCCTCTCGTCCTCCCCTGGCCTCAGATACTGGCCCTCATGCTTGCCATATGTCTTCTCACAGGAGGCGCTGTAGTACTGGTATGGCACCCAGGGACCTCCAGACTGGCTGCGTTTGTAGATGGCAAAGCTCTCAGGACGACTGGTGTGGAACTTTAGCCTCACGTAGGTAATTTCATAAGCTTTTCCTGCAGTCAAGAAGAAATCAAGACTTCCGGGTAAGCATGGTTGCAGAGTAGATGCAGCTTGCTTCCTCTCCTCAGACCCAATGACACAGACAACCTCAAAAGACCCTCCCAAAATAAAAAATGACCATCCTCATGAGAACGGATAGACCCCACAACAAGGCAAAGCTCTGAAGGTAGGTGGGATTCCGGCACCTCCACAAAACAAGGGAACGAAAAGCTGACCCACCCACCCCTCCCCCACCAAACAGCCAGAGCCAGAGCTAAAGTCAGCACCAGCCAAAATCAACAAGTGAGGGAGGAGCACCCCAGGACTGAACAATGGGCATCCCCAGGTCCGGGGACCTGAATAAGATAAAGTCCTTCTCCTGAGAGTACCAACACCCGAAAACCCAGGAGGCAGGCTAGGGGAGCACAGATCTCTGGCTCCCAGAACTAGAGCACTGCAATCACCGAGTGCACGAAGGGATCCCCTGATGTGAGCAAGGGGCACCTACAGGTCTTGGGAGTTAGCTAAGACCACCAAAGAATTTCACCTGAGAGCACTAACTCCCAAAAAGCTGGCAGGAAGGGGAGGGCATTCCCTGGGCCTCCCCAGGAAGACAGCACAGCTGCAGAGAACCTAGAATTAGCCTGAGACTAAAGCCTTGACCATTAGACCCTTATACTGAGGGCAAGTACTACTCATTCAGATTTATGACAGGAAAGGGGAAGAAGGAGAAAAAAAACCACAGAGATTGCAAACTGTACCCAAGAACCCCAACACCCCAACACCAAGAAAAGCAAGAAGAAGGGGGTGACCTTGGATACATTTTATGAAGGGAAAAACACAAAAAAACAGAGGAAATAGCAGAAGAGGAAGAGCAAACAAATGCTCCAAAACCTTCCAAAAGAAATGGAAATTGTCCACAAGCTCTTGAAGAATTTAAATTGGAAGTTATCAAAAAGATGGAAGCCTGGCAGGAAAAATGGGAAATAATGCAAAAGGTACTCAGCAATCACAAGCATGAAAAAATACAACTACAGAAATAGCTTGAGGCCTCAAATATCAGAATAGAACAAACTGAAAAGGAAAATCAGGCTTTAAAGGTCAGAATCAGGCAACTGGAAGACAATGACCTTGCAAAAGAGCAAGAATTAATAAAGCAAAGCCAAAAGACTAAGAAATTAGAAGATAACATAAAATATCTCACTGACAAGGTGACAGACCTGGAAAATAGAGGAAGGAGAGACAATCTGTGAACAATTGGCCTACCAGAAAAGCCAGAAATAAATAGTAATCTCGACAACATAATATAAGATATCATCAAAGAAAACTGACCAGAGATTCTAGAACAAAGGGACAATACAGGCATTGAAAGAGTTCACAGAACACCCTCTACACTAAATCCCCAAAAGACAACTCCCAGGAATGTAATTGACAAATTCCAAAGCTTTCAAGCAAAAGAAAAAATATTACAAGAAGCCAGAAAAAGAAAATTTAGATATAAAGGAATGCCAATCAGGGTCACACAAGACCTTGCAATTTCCACTCTGAACCTCTGAAAGGCATGAAACATGATTTTCAGAAAGGCAAGAGAGCTGTGTCTTCCACCAAGAATCAGCTATCCATCAAAACGGACTATATACTTCCAGGGGAAAGTATGGGCATTCAACAAAATAGAAGATTTCCAAGTTTTTGTAAATAAAATACCAGAGCTCTGTAGAAAGTTCGACATCCAAACACAAAGAACAAGGAAAACTTGAAAAACATAAATATGAAGGAAAGGGAAAAGGAGAAAAATGTTATCTTTTTCTTTTATTCAAACTCTCTTCTATAAGGACTACATTTATATCAAATTATATATATTATGTGGGGAAAATGTAATGTGTAACTCTCAAAAAGTGTATGCATCATTAGAGTAGTTAGAAGATTCACACATACGGAATGATTGGGGCATTAAGACAATATGGAGGAAAGGGGGGTGAAAGAAAGAAAAAGGGAGGGGCTGAATCTTTGAGGGTACTAAGATATACTTCAAGAAATAGAGAAAAAAAACTAAATAGAATAATCTTTCTCACACAAAGATACACATGGGAAGGGGAGGGGAAGGAATTTCCTATAGGGAGGAGAGGAAGAAAGTGCTAACTGGTATTACTTAAACCTTACTCTCAGTGAAATCAACTCTGAGAGCTTAGAACATCTAGATCCATTGGGATCTTGAACTTTATCTTATCCAACAGGGTAAGAGAGAAGGGGAAATTAAGGAGGGGAGGGGGGAGGAAGTATAAAAGGGAGGGAAGGAGAGGGGGGAAGGGAAGGGAACAAAAAGGGAGGGGCTAGAAAGGGAAGCATATTAAGGGAGGGGACTAGGGGGACTAATCTAAAGTAAATCACTGGTTTAAAAGGTCATAGCTAAAGAAGAAAGGTCAGAATTAGGGGAGGATATCAAAATGCCAGGGAATCCACAAGTGACCATCATAACTTTGAACGTGAATGGGATGAACTCACCCATAAAATGTAGACGAATAGCAGAATGGATTAGAATCCAAAACCCTACCATATGTTGGATTCAAGAAACACATATGAGGTGGGTTGATACTCACAAGGCTAGAATTAAAGGATGGAGTAAGACTTTCTAGGCCTCAACTGATAGAAAGAAGGCAGGAGCTGTAATCATGATATCTGACAAAGCCAAAGCAAAAATAGACCAGATCAAAAGGGATATGGAAGGTAAATATATTCTGTTAAAAAGGAGTATAGACAATGAGGAATTATCACTAATCAACACGTATGCACCAAATGGTATAGCACCCAAATTTCTAATGGAAAAACTAGAAGAATTGAAGGAGGAAATAGACAGTAAAACCATATTAGTGGGAGACTTGAACCAACCACTATCAAATTTAGATAAATCAAACCAAAAAATAAATAAGAAAGAGGTAAAAGATGTGAATGAAATCTTAGAAAAGTTAGAGTTAATAGACATATGGAGAAAAATAAATAGGGACAAAAAGGAATACACCTTCTTCTCAGCACCACATGGCACATTCACAAAGATAGATCATACACTAGGTCACAGAAACGTGGTATACAAATGCAGAAAAGCAGAAATAATAAATGAAACCTTTTCAGATCATAAGGCAATAAAAATAACAATCAGTAAGGGTACATGGAGACCCAAATAAAAAATTAATTGGAAATTAAATAATATGATACTCCAAAATCAGTTAGTTAGAGAAGAAATCATAGAAACAATTAATAATTTCATTGAGGAAAATGACAATGGTGAGACATCCTTCAAACCTTATAGGATGCAGCCAAAGCAGTACTCAGAGGAAAATTTATATCTTTGAGTGCATATATTAACAAATTAGGGAAGGCAGAGATCAATGAATTGGAAATGCAAATAATAAAAACTTGAAAGCGAACAAATTAAGCCCCCCCAGAAGAAAACCAAACTAGAGATCCTAAAAATTAAGGGTAAAATTAATAAAATCAAAAGTGATAGAACTATTGAGCTAATAAACAAGACTAGAAGCTGGTACTTTGAAAAAACAGACAAAATAGACAAAGTACTGGTCAATCTAATTAAAAAAAAAGGAAAGAAGAAAGGCAAATTAATAGCATCAAAGACGAAAAGGGGGAACTCACCTCCAATGAAGAGGAAATTAAGGTAATCATTAAAAACTACTTTGCCCAATTATATGGCAATAAATATACCAATCTAGGTGATATGGATGAATATTTATAAAAATATAAATTGCCTAGACTAACAGAAGAAGAAATAGAATTCTTAAATAATTCCATATCAGAAAATGAAATCCAACAGGCCATCAAAGAACTCCCTAAGAAAAAATCCCCAGGACCTGATGGATTCACAAGAGAATTCTATCAAACTTTCACAGAACAGCTAATCCCAATACTATACAAACTATTTGACATAATAAGCAAAGAGGGAGTTCTACAAAACTCCTTTTATGACACAAACATGGTACTGATTCCAAAGCCAGGCAGGTCAAAAACAGAGAAAGAAAACTATAGACCAATCTCCCTAATGAATATAGATGCAAAAATCTTAAATAGGATACTAGCAAAAAGACTCCAGCAAGTGATCCGGAGGATGATTCACTATGATCAAGTAGGATTTATACCAGGAATGTAGGGCTGGATCAATATTAGGAAAACCATCCACATAATTGACCATATCAACAAACAAACAGACAAAAATCACATGATCATCTCAATAGATGCAGAAAAAGCCTTTGATAAAATACAACACCCATTCCTATTAAAAACACTAGGAATAGAAGGGTCATTCCTAAAAATAATAAACAGTATATATCTAAAACCATCAACTAACATCATCTGCAATGGGAATAAACTAGATTCATTCCCAATAAGATCAGGAGTGAAACAAGGATTCCCATTATCACCTCTATTATTTAACATTGTACTAGAAACACTAGCAGTAGCAATGAGAGAAGAAAAAGAAATTGAAGGCATCAAAATAGGCAAGGAGGAGACCAAGCTATTGCTCTTTGCGGATGATATGATGGTATACTTAAGGAATCCCAGAGAATCAACCAAAAAGCTAGTCAAAATAATCAACAACTTTAGCAAAGTTGCAGGTTACAAAATAAACCCACAAAAGTTATCAGCATTTCTATATATTTCCAACACAGCTCAGAGGCAAGAATTAGAAAGAGAAATCCCATTCAAAATCACCTTAGACAAATAAAATACTTAGGAATCTATCTCCCAAGACAAATACAGGAACTATATGAGCACAATTACAAAACACTCTCCATGCAAATAAAACTAGACTTCAGCAATTGGAAAAACATTAACTGTTCATGGGTAGGACAAGCCAATATAATAAAAATGACCATCCTACCCAAGCTTATTTATCTATTTAGTGCTATACCCATTGAACTTCCAAAAATTTTTTTTACTGAATTAGAAAAAACCATAGCAAAGTTCATTTGGAAGAATAAAGGGTCAAGGATATCCAGGAAAATAATGAAAAAAAAATACAAAGGAAGGTAGCCTTGCAGTCCCAGATCTCAAACTCTATTATAAAGCAGTGGTTATCAAAACAATTTGGTACTGGCTAAGAAACAGAAAGGAGGATCAGTGGAATAGACTTGGGGTAAGTGACCCCAGTAAGACAGTATATGACAAACCCAAAGAGCCTAGCTTCTAGGACAAAAACCCACTATTTGACAAAAACTGCTGGGAAAACTGGAAGGCAGTGTGGGAGAGATTAGGTTTGGATCAACACCTCACACCCTACACCAAGAAAAACTCAGAATGGGTGAATGACTTGAACATAAAGAAGGAAACTATAAGTAAATTAGGTGATCACAGAATAATATACATGTCAGACCTGTGGGAAGGGAAAGACTTTAAAACCAAGGAAGACATAGAAAGAGTCACAGAATGTAAAATAAACAATTTTGATTACATCAAATTAAAAAGTTTTTGTACAAACAAAACCAATGTAACCAAAATTAGGAGGGAAGCAACAAATTGGGAAAAAATCTTCATAACAAAAAACTCTGACAAAAGTCTAATTACTCAAATTTATAAAGAGCTAAATCAATTGTACAAAAAATCAAGCCATTCTCCAATTGATAAATGGGCAAGGGACATGAACAGGCAGTTTTCAGCCAAAGAAATCAATACTATTAATAAGCACATGAAAAAGTGCTCTAAATCTCTTATAATCAGAGAGATGCAGATCAAAACAACTCTGAGGTATCACCTCACACCTAGCAGATTGGCTAATATGACAGCAAAGGAAAGTAATGAATGCTGGAGGGGATGTGGCAAAATTGGGATATTAATTCATTGCTGGTGCGGTTGTGAATTGATCCAGCCATTCTGGAGGGCAATTTGGAACTATGCCCAAAGGACAATAAGAGAATGTCTGCCCTATGATCCAGTCATAGCACTGCTGGGCTTGTACCCCAAAGAGATAATAAGGAAAAAGACTTGTACAAGAATATTCATAGCTGCACTCTTTGTGGTGGCCAAAAATTGGAAAATGAGGGGATGGCCCTCGATTGGGGAATAGCTGAACAAATTGTGGTATATGTTGGTGATGGAATACTATTGTGCTAAAAGGAATAATAAAGTGAAGGAATTCCATGGAGACTGGAACAACCTCCAGGAAGTGATGCCAAGCGAAAGGAACAGAACCAGGAAAACATTGTACACAGAGACTGACACACTGTGGTACAAGAGAACGTAATGGACTTCTCCATTAGTGTCAATACAAAGTCCCTGAACATTCTGCAGGTATCCAGGAGGAAAAAAAAACACTATCCACAAGCAAAGGACAAACGGTGGGAGTAAAAGCACCGAAGAGAAGCAACTGCTTGACTACAGGGGTGGGACAGGAAATGAGGAGAGACTCTAAATGAACACCCTAATACAAATACCAACAACATGGAAATGGGATTGAAGCAAGGACACATGTGATACCCAGTGGAATCGTGCGCTGGCTAGGGAAGGGGTGGGGGCAGTGGGGGAGGACAAGAAAAGGATCTCTGTTTCCAAGGAATATTGTTTGAAAATAACCAAATAAAACAATGTTTAAATTGGAAAAAAAAGAAGAAGAAGAAGAAGAAATCAAGCCTTCTCACTCACTCAGAAGAATCCTGGCCTTCTAGTCCAAAATTCCCAACTTACAAGAGGCTGTCCTCTATAATGGTATTGTTTTGTGAACCAGCTCCTTCTTCAATACCTCTAGGGAAGGAGACATATGGCCATTCCACTGTTGGATATCAGTGTTAGAAAGTCCTTATAGTGAGCTAAAAGTTGCCTCCCCAGAGCTGTAACTAGCATGGGAAGAGCAGGGCTTTGTTCCAGGATGCTGACATCTTGGGTAGTGGAAGTTCCCTTCCTTCCCAGGAATTGTGCTTCCTCTCCAGGAAGGCATACCTCTTTCCTGTGGGGACAGATCAGCAAACCCTTGCCTCACCTTTCTGTCTTCTGTTAACCTGGATTCTAGTGCAGCACAACTGCCCTCGGGTCTGCACAATTGTGCCCATAGCCAAATTGTCCTCTGTACCGCCACTACCCTCCTTGACAGTTTTTGCTACAGGTGAAATAATTCCTTCTTAAAAAACTCTGGGCTTCATACTTAAAAAAAAAAAAAACAACCCAACAAACTTTTTTCTTTTCTTTCTTTTTGGTCTCTTTTTATTCTCTTTTGCAACATGGCTAATATGGAAATATGTTTTAACTGACTTTAACACACTTAATCAATATATTATTTGCCTTCTTGAGGGGGAGAGAGGAGAGGGAGCAAGGAGAGAGCCTGAAACTCAAATTCTTTTTAATGAATACTAAACATTTTTTACATGTAACTAGGAAATATTTAATGAAATTATATACATATATGAATTTGTATGTATGAATGAAACATATGTATGTGTATATGTATATATATATATATATATATGTCCTAGATTTCCCTATAATTCCTACCCACTGATCCTAGAGATGGTGTCTGCAGCCAGAGAACAAATCTATTCCCTCTTCCTTGTACAGAATTTTTTACATTAAAAAATTTCTTTTAAAAAAGAATTCTCCCAAGGAGTTGGAAATATCTCTGATGAAAAGTACAAAATGTACTTTTTAACATACAAAAAAGATTCATCTTAAAAAACCAAACCACTTTGAGTCCATTTTCTGGTTGGACAGTTCACAGATAAGAATGGGGTTCAGTGCTTTGACATAGCATAGTAAAGTGCTAATTGCTTAAGCTAGGTGGTGCAGTGGATAGAGTGTCAGGCCTGGAATCAGGAAGACTGGAGTCCAAATGCAGCCTTAGACATGTACCATCTATGTGACCTTGGGCAAGTCACTTAACCCTGTTTGTCTCAGTTTCTGCATCTTTAAAATGAGCTGGAGAAGGAAATGGCAAACCATTCTAGTATCTTTGCCCAGAAAACCCCAAATAGAATCACAAAGAATTGAACTCAACTGAAAAATGACTGAATAACAACAACAACAAGGGTGAATTAGTCTATCCCTGTTAATAGGGACTTTGGTCTTCAGGACACAGAATATACCTCCAATATCATATCATAAAATCATAAAAAAAGACAAAACCCAAACACTGAATCATAGGATTTAGTCTTGGAAGGGACCTTAGAGATAATTTACTTAGAGACAAGTTCCACATTTTACATGTGAAGAAACTGAGACCCTCTAAAAGGGAAGTGCCTTTCCCAAAGTTATATGAGTAGTAGAACATTCAGAGGGGCAATTGGGTGGTACAGTGGATAGTGTATTGGACTTGGAGTCAGGAAGATTCTGAATATAAGCATGTTGCATTTGGAATCAGGAAGACTCAAATTCACATCCTATCTTATGCACTTAATAGCTATATGATCATGGGAAAAATATTTTAAATCTCAGGCTCAGTTTCTTCATCTATAAAATGGGGATGAAACAGAACCTACCTCACGGGGTTGTTGTGAGAAACAAATGAGATGATCTTTGGAAAATGTTTTATAAACCTTAAATAATTAATAGTCATTATTGAACAGGGATTTGAAGTCAGATGTTCTGCTCCAGAAGCCAAGACTTTGCCCACCATTCCATGATGTTTCCCTTCTTTATGTGGTATGGAAAACTCTCTACCTTTGTTTTAAAAAAAAAAAAAAGGTTGCTGTGTTCTGTCTAAAATCCCAAGACTCTGAGCTAAAATTCTGGTATAGTTGTTTACTATGTTCATAGCAGCGCTGGCTGTAAAAATGCCAGTAGACTTTAATGAATCAGAGAACAATGCAAGAGGGAGGAGATCTGGCTTAAGCCATGGGCAGTCAACTCCAGGACTCAGAACTTTAATTCCACATTTGCTAATTTCACATTGGCTATGGACCTGCTGGGCGACCTTGAACAGCTTCCTCACTGCCTCTCCCGCCCTCCCTCCCGCCCCCACAGCAGGATTCGCAATCCTTGGAGGGGTGCAGGGGCAGTTGGAGGGGGGCCGGGTGGGGATAATTAGTGCAAAGCCCCAACCCTGGAGGACAGCAGCGGCTGGCTGCCAGATTCCGAAGCCCAAGGTGTCAGTCCCGACCCTGGGATGGAGGTGACTGTGCTGCGGGCGAAGGACGCCTCCCTCAGTTGCCAAAAATCCTAGCGTCCACCCCAACCTACCACCTCAGCATGTTTTTCCTATTGTGGTTGGAAAGTTGTGTGTTTATTTGTTTGGCCTGTTGTAACCCTCAGACAGGTTTTCGGGATGGAGAAGCAGCCCAGAGGCCTGAGGCAAGGTGGAGAAGGGATCCTGACTGCAGGGAGACGGGGATACCCTGAGGGTCAGCGCCTCTCAAGTGTGATGGCCCAACTGAGTTGGGTCAAACAGGGCATTGGCCCAGAGACAAGACTGACGGGTGGCCGTAGGGGCCTGAGCACTGGCAGTGAGTTACTCCTCTGTCTGCGAAGGCAGGCTATGCCAGAGTGATGGGGAGAACTTAATTTGTTCTGCGTATGATTCTGGTACAAGTTCTGTCTTCCAGATGAAGCTTCTAGGAACACCTAACAAGAAGGAAGTCTCAGTCTGCATTCAGGTGGCAGAGAAGCAAGCTGGCATTCCCCATCAGGCTCCAGCCCACCACACATCAGCTACAGTTCACCTCCACAAACATTTGTTAAGCATGCGTCTACCGTGTGCATGGCCAATGTTCTCAGCACAAGGGAAAATGTAAAGCTCAGACAAGATGGAGTTCCTGTACTATCCACATCCAGAGGAAGAACTGTGGGAGTAGAAACACAGAAGAAAAACAACTGCTTGGTCAAATGGGTCAATGGGAATATGATTGGGGATGTAGATTCTAAGCAATCACCCTAATGCAAATATTAATAATATGGAAATAGATCTTGATCAATGACACATGTAAAACCCAGTGGAATTGCCTGTTGGCTACGAGAGGGGAGTGGGGAAGGGGAGGGAAAGAACATGAATCATGTAACCATGGAAAAATATTGTAAATCAATTAAATAAATACATTTTTTAAAAAATGGAGTTCCTGCCCTTACGGAGCTCACAGTTCAGGTGTGGACTACACATGGACATCTGTATTTTCTCCTCAGCCTCCTTGTTTCCTGGATTTGAGACTATGCCTTAGATGATCAACACTTAACCGTTTCAACCCTCTGTTCCCTCCTCACCTTGGCTCCAATTGGCCCATGTTCCTTAAGATGTAGTAAGTTTTTTCATTTATTCACTGATCACTTATTCATATGAATAAATATAGGACACGAAGCATAAAGGATGTATCTAAATGTATAGACCAACCAGTTTTCCAATCAATTAAAATTTGTATTGTTATCTTGCATTTTGGCTTTCTTTGTATACCTGGTATGGGAATACTGGAGGTGATGCCAGTCTGTCAACAAGCATTTATTAAAAGGTTACTATATATCAGGTATGTAATAACTCCTTAATTAAGTTTACTGACTGAGGCTTTACCTCTACCATCATATACTCTACCCAGAGAATCATCTCTTTTTTATTTTTAAAATCTTTCCCTCCATCTTAGAATCAATATTTTGTATTAGTTCCAAGGCAAAAGAGTGGTAAGGGCTAGGCAAGGGGTGGGGGGAGTTAAGTGACTTGCCCAGGGTCACACAGCCAGGAAATGTCTGAGGCCAAATTTGAACCCAGGACCTCTCATCTCTAGGACTGGCTCTAAATCCACTGCCACTTAGCTGCCCCCAGAACCATTCCTTTTACCAAAGAATAAAAAATAGGCCAAAAAAGCTCAGTTTAATAAAATGAATCCAGCCCATCATCCAACATTGCTATTATATGTAGTATCCTTCACCTAAGTCCTCCTCTACTTTGCAAAGGGAGGGAAGTCCATTTGCATAAATCTCTTTTTTTTGGAGGGGGGTCAAAATTGGCCATTACAATTATACAACATTCCATTCCAGTTTTTTGTTATTATTCTTTCAAATTATGTTGTTGTACTCATTGTACGTATAGTTTTCTTAATTCTGTTTATTTCAGTTTGCTTCAGTTGATGTCTTCCCATCAGTCTCTATTCTCCAAATACTTGATTTCTTAAACTGTTACATTCATGTACCATAACTTGTTCAGTTGATCCCTAATCAATGCACATCTACTTTGTTTCCAGTTCTTTGCTGCTCTAAAAAGTGCTGCTAAAAATATTTTGGTGCATATGTGACTCTTCTTGTTATCGTTGACTTTGGCACAGATACTTAGCAGGAGAGTCTCTGGGTCAAATAGCATGAATATTTCAATAACTTTCTTAGTGTAATTCTCTGAGAACTCTAATATAGGTAGCCAGGTGGTACAGTGAATAGATGGACTTGAAAGTGATGGACTTGAAGTCAAGAGGAGCTGAGTTTGGGGCAATTAGATGGCTCAGTGGATGGAGAGCCAGGTCTAGAGATGGAAGGCCCTGGATTCAAATGTGAACTCAGATACTTCTTACCTGTGTGACCCTGGGCAAGTCACTTAACCCCCATTGCCTGACCCTAACCATTCTTCTGCCTTAGAACAGATACTTAGTATTGATTCTAAGACACTAGGCGAAAAGAAGGAAGAGGAAGAGAAAGAGTAGGAGGAGAAGTTGACAACTACTAGCTATCACTCTTGGCAAATCACTTTATAGTCTCTTATTTTCCTCAGTTTCCTCATCTGTAACACAGAGATGATAATGATAGCATCAACCTCCCAGTGTTATTGTGAGGACAAAACGAGATAATATTTGTAAAGCTCTGTGCAAGCCTTAAAGAGCTAATATATAAATGCTGGTCATTATTATTACTATAGTTATAATTATCATTGTTATTATTCCAAATTGCTTGTCAGAATGGTTCCACCAATTTACAACTCCACCAATGTGTCCACCAATCTTTCCATAGCCCCTCCCACATTGACTTTTTCCATCTTTTATCATCTTTGCCAATTCACTATGTGTGAGGTGAAACCTCAGTTTTATGGTGATTTATATTTCTCATTCTTAGAGATTTGGAGTGATCTTTCATATAGTTGTTAATAGTTTCTGATTCTTCTGAGAATTATTTGCTCACATATTCCTTGACTATGCATATCCCCAAGCATCTCAATGAAATTACAGGATGTGGACTTCTGGCCTGTAGTATACAGAGGATCCCTCCAGAGGGGTATGGCCTGGAGTCTTGCTGACAGGAGACAGAAAGATCTTCTGATTGGTCCTTCGGGACTTATGCCACTTCCAAGATGATTGACATCTGAGAGTCAGTAGACTGAATTTTTGTCAGAGGCATTGTGTTATATTTAAAATAGTTGTCTGCCATAAACTGTGGCAGTTAAAAGAGTTGAGGTTGTAAACTGTAGTGAGTAAAAATAGTTGAAGATATAAATTGTAGTAGATATAAGAGTGGGTGAGTAAATTGTGACCGCAGAAAATGTTTTCACTACAGTGTCTTGTTTTAAAATCAAATATAAGGTGGTCGCCAGGGAAATATTCCCAATTATGAATATATACCCAAGTCAACTGGGTTTTATAGAGAATTTTAATTAATAATACAATGAGGAATTAAAGAAAGAGAGAGAGAGAGAAAAAGGAAATAAATGAGAAAAGGATAGACCGGCCCAGGGTAGCCCTGGCCAACCCAGGCCTAAGTCCTAAAAGAAAAAATCAGTCAGTCAGTTATCACTCACCATAAGATCTGTCCAAGCAAGGATTCTAGTGACAGTCTCCCCAGAGGGAGTTTCGGCTAGAGTCAGCCTCCCTTGAGAGACCTCCTTAGAGATTATCCTCTCAAGAGCCTCTATATCTCAAGAGCTTTTTCAACAGTCTGTTCTTTTTCTTATAATAGAGGGTTTTCTCCTATGTTACCTCCCCTAAGTTCTTCCATCTACCAATCACAGTAGATGTTTTCCAAAGGACAGCCCATTCTGAATTCACATTTTGTTATCACCTTAATTCACATCTTGCTCTCACCTTTTCTGGGTAGACTAAAACTTCTGAGTAATTCACACCAGGAAAGCTCTGAGTAAGTTTTCACCTCTTTGCTCCTTGTAAATTCACAAGTTGCTTGACCTTTATAGGTACTTAGCTTAAGAACTTTCCCCCTTATTATAAGTATGGGTTTAAGTACTTTTCATTGTTCTGCAAGGAGCTTTCTTCCCTAAAGCAGTCTCAAGTACAGGTGGAGTAGAGTTCTTCCCATTTCTGATCCAAGTAGAGTTTTCACATTTAAATGGGGAATGTTCCCAGTAGGGAATTGTTCCAATGGAGAATTCCCCAATGGGGAAATTTTTAACATTCACAAGTCTGAGAAATTTCAAGATTCACAACTGTCCCCCTTTATAATGTGAACTGGGGGTCTCCCTTGGCTTTTTTCAGTATTCTCCTCTTGCCTTTTCTTTTTTCTTTTTTAATTTTTAAAAAGCTTAATTTTTTCCATGGTTCCATGACTCATGTTTTCTCCCTTCCCTCATCCCTTCTCCCTCCCAGAGATGCCAAGCAATTCCACTGGCTATACATATATATATATATATGTATATATATATGTATGTATATATATATATATAATCACTCAATACCTATTTCCATATTATTCATTTTTGAAACAGAGCGATCTCTTCAAACCAAAGCTCCAAATCATATACCCATATAAACAAGTGATAAATCATATGTTTCCTTCTGCATTTCTACTCCCACAGCTCTTTCTCTAGATGCAGATAGCATTCTTTCTCTTACGTCCCTCAGAGTTGTCCTGGATCATTGCATTGCTTTTGGTAGCAAAGTCAATCACATTTGATTGTCCTGCAATGTTATAGTCTCTGGGTATAATGCTCTCCTGGTTCTGCTCATTTCATTGCTACCTTCACTCTTGGTGTTTCCTTTTCTGAGTAGATCAGAGACTAGAGCTCCTGAGAATGGACTTTCTCTGACTCAGGATAAGCCTAAGCTAGGTAATTGATAGAATTGCTGCAAGAACATATGGCCTAGGTCCACATGCTTTTGAGGTCTTATAGAAGAAATCCTGAGAGTTGACTTTCTCCGACTTGAGTCTTATCCTCAGTTTGACAGCCCCAGGTTTAACAGTTCCCCAGAGAAGGAGGAGTGGCATCCTAGAGGGAGAAGTTTTCATCTATGGTGTGCTTCTTGAAGAAGGAGCAGGATCACTAAGGCAGCCCTGGATCTGGAGGGTTGCCTGCTTTGTCATGGGGCACCAGCACACTTGGATCTTGCCTCTTCTCCCTACCATTGACTTGAGTTGTTTGAACAAGGCAGATCCAATGGGCTCATTTGAGTCTCCAAAGTGAGTATTCCTTCCAAGGGGAGGCTAGTGGGCTAATTAGTGCTTTTACATTTGCATATTTTGTGGTAGGCTTCTGTGAGTCTTTGGCAAGTACAGTAATACATTTTTTGGTGAAAATGAAATAATGATTGTCTCTTACTCAATCAGCAATGAGTTCTTTAAATGCCTAAGCTGAGGTTGGGGACATTGTTACTTTATTTACATTGCTATTTTCTTGAAAATGCCCTGTTATTAAGTAACTAAAAAAAAAAACCAAAACACATGTTGTTATATATTCATAAACTATGATTTGGAGAGTATTTTTTAGCCCCAAATACTTAGAATCTGGGGTAGCTAACTGGGTACCAGAATGAAGAACAACCATGGGCACCAAATTGTTATCCCAAAGGTAGGCCTTTGATTCAAAAAGATTTTGGGGATCACAAAAAGAAGTTTCCAAAGGTAACCCAGCCCTCTCTCCTCTTGTTCAATTTTGGGTCCAAATCATTGTCCATCTGCAGTGTCTATATAAGATACATCTACTGTTGCATGAGCTTAATAGGCTCTTCATCCAACTATGTGCTATGGTCTGTACAGTGCGCATTCTGCATTTTTTCATGGGTGGATAGTTCAAACTCTGTAGAAAAGTTCTGCATCCCATTCAAGAAGTTCTGCAGGAGGTTGATCAAATGAAATATTTGTTAAGTACTTAGCACAGTGCCTGGCACATAGTAGGTTTTTAAAAAAACAACCTCTTACCTTCCATTTTAGACTCAATAGTGTGTATTGGTTCCAAGGCAGAAGAGCAGTAAGGGCTAGGCAATGGGGTCAAGTGACTTGCCCAGGGTCACACAGCTAGGAAGTGCCTGAGGCCAAATTGGAACCTAGGACTTCCCATCTGCTGGCCTGGCTCTTGATTCATGGAGCCACCTAGTTGCCCCCATAGAAGGCTCTTAATAAATACTTGTTTTCTTCTCCATGCCTCTGAAGTGTTCCAAGACTTAATGCAGTCAACATAATGTCATCTGGAAGCAGAAGCATATGAAGGTTTTCACTATCTATAGAGAATCTCTCTTCAGTTTGGACTTTTTGCTGGATTTCTTCCTTAATGATGACAAGCAGCCTGGGCAAGCATATGCCTACTTGTTTTATGCTTCACTTTCTATTAATAGTAGCTGATAGCTAGCATTTATGGAATTTTTAAGAATGTAAAACATTTTACATTTGTTATCTCATTTGATTCCACAGCAACACTGTGAAATAGGTCCTGTTATTAGCCTTTTTTTTAATCGAAGGTTGTTTTTTTTATAGATAAGGAGATTAAAGCTGAGAGAGGTGAATGATGTGTCCAGGGTCTCCAAGCTTATAAATGACTGAGGCAGGATTTGAATTCAGTGCTTCCTGCCTCCAAATCCCATATATTATACTACCTAGTTTCCTCTACTTAATGATCAAAGGCTTGCTTTTCCTTCAGTGATGCTTTGTTTTTTTCCCCCCAATTACGTGTAAAAATAATTTTTAGAATTTGTTTTCTAACATTTTGATCAAAGAGTTGCTGAACAATGTCATTTGTTTTATTTTATAGTTTTAACAGACTCATGGGAGATACCTTGATGGAGGAGAGAATTTTGCTGTACTAGATTAAATGCTTTTGCAGGGTGTAGTCAGTAGACAAAAAGCACAGTGGAATCTTTTCTACATGTAATTCAATTGCATGATAATAAGGAAGTCTATTAGAGAATATCACTTGTAAAAACCTTCCTGTTCCCTTCTAATATCCTTATCAATGATGTTCTTAATGAGCACGTAGATTATTCTCATAAACATTTTATATAGAAGGGAAATTAGGCATCATCATCATTATAATATTACTAATAAATGATATCTACTAGTCCTCTCAAGTTTGCAGAGTGATTTTTATATGTTATTTAATTTGAAAAGAGTGAAGGACTTGGAGATCACGCACAGCCCCTAGCACAAGGCCTTCCAAATAATAAATAGATGATTAACAAATGCTTGCTGATTGACTGACACCAAATAAGGATTGGTTGAAGACTGCCAATGATGTTTAGTCTAGAAAAATGAAGATTTTTTTGGGGAGGGAACATGATAGTTATATTCAAGTGTCAGAGGCTATCACCTACCCAGGAGAGGGATTAGGTTTCTTCTGCTTAGTTCCAGAGGGCAGAAATAGGACAGATGACTGCAAGTTGCGAAAGCTATCTAATCAACTGGCATTTATTATGTGTCAGGCACTACGTTAAGTGTTGGAGATACAAAGAAAGGCAAAACAAAGTCAGATTCAGACTTTTCCAGAGAGAGAGAAATAAAAGAAGAATCAGTTATTCCAAAGTGGAAGGTACATCCTTGGGGAGTTCCCTGGAGGGCTTTCAGCTGAAGGATAGCTGTTAATTTGTAAGACAGAATCTTGTTCAGGTATGGTTTGAATTAGATGGACCCAGGTCTGAGGTCCTTTTCAAATCTAATATTGGGTAACCTTTTCAGTCAGTCAATAAGTTAGTCAATAAACATTGATTAAGTACTAATATTTGCTAGGCACTGTACTGAGCCCTGCTGATGAAAAGAAAGGCAAAAGATAGTCCTTATTCTCAAGAAGCTTACAGTCTAATGGGGAGACCATATGCAAATCACTATTTACAAACCAGATATTTACAGGATAAATTGAAAATATCATCAGAGGGGATGATCTCCCTCACTCTCATTGAAGGTCTCCTGGATAAGTCTGCCCTGGTTTAATATGCTCTCTGAATGTGCACTCACTTAGCCATAGTTGTCGAGCCCCCGCTGAGGTATTTATCTTTACTAATCAGCCAGAGGACATCACCGGTTCAAAACTAAGACATTTAATAGCATACCATAGCAAAAAAAGGAACTAAAATGAAGGAAAATTAGAAAGGATTTCTTGAAGAAGATGGGATTTTTAACTGGGTCTTGAGGGAAGCCAGAAGGTGGGGATGAGATCAGAGACATGTATGATCAGGAAAAAGGATATTGACCAACATGTAATCAAGCTGAAGCATATGTAAGTGGAAATAGCTCGATGTGCTGCTAACAGTGCATTAGTAATCTTTTGTGAAGGATTTATGGAAAGATATGGAAAAGTTGAAAAGGATGAGAATGTGTGGATAGAGTGCAGATCTATGCCAGTGGTTGGAGTGACCATACTGATGAGATTCCAGACTTACTGAAGTCCAGATGAGGATATAAATGAGAGGACTTGCCAAGGTCACATATGCATTGAAACTCAAAATCTTATCTCTTGCCTTCAAATTTAGGGCTGTTATGACTATAGCATGAAGTTCTCTGGTAGCCTTGATAATCATTGGCAAACATCAGGCAGGATTGAGGATTAAGAGGGAGAAAACAAAAGGGAGCAGAAGGGGAGAGAAAGTAGAAAAAGATAGAGATGATGGGTAGTGGGAAAAGGGCCAGTACTGAAGTCCTTGAGTGCCCCAGGTGACCTGCTCCATCCAGTCACAGTCCCCAGGCATCAGCCATCGTATCCCCTATGGCAGAATGGTCCCAGTAGGAGGAGAATCCGGTTCTGGGCCTGGGTGTGTGTAGCTAAGCTCAGTCTTCCCTCCTCCCTGTACTTCCACTTCTTCCCCTCACCCACCTTCCCAGAGAGTCTGGGCCTAAGGCGACTGCTCCCCAGATGTCTCTAATTACAGGGCTTTGTTTTGTTTGCCTTTTCCCAAAATAAGCCTCTCCCACTTTGAACTCATTATTTGCTTGGACAGAGCAGGAAGTGGGGCTGGCTTTGTTTTTTATTAACGGCCCCAAGTGTCATTCTAGATGAGTTTCATTTCCCAGCTGGTTCAAGAAGATGGCCTTTGGCCCATCTGATTCTCTTATTAGGACTTGTTTGGCTGGATTGGGACACAGGTGATGTGCTGGACCATGCTGGGAATTCCATGATCTTAACAGGCTGGCTGCTTAATATCTGCCTTGTGCCAGCTCTCTGGTCAGGTGATAATGGCCCACGCTCTAAAAAGGAGATGGCCAAGTTGTCAGTCATCTCTTCTCTTCTTGAAATTTCTACAGCCACTACTACCTGTGCTGCCCATTTGGTATTTCATACCCACTGTAGTTATTGAGAACCTGCTGGGTTCTGCACATGAATGCTGGATACTGAACCTACAAAGAGGAACAAGATATGGTCCTTGCCCTCAAGGCACTCATCATCCAATAGAGAAGATAAGAATAGTACTTGTGTCTAGGCAGAGTCCAAAGCTGTGACAGATATGGCAAAGTCCTTTTATTAATGAAGGCTATAACCTTCTCTGAAACTTAGAAGCTTAAAGCAGGGGCATCACAAACCCCTTTAGTAGTCCAATGATTGTGAAACTAGGATGCCCATTATCACCAATATTATTTAACATAGTATTAGAAAAGCTAGTAATAGCAATAAGAGAAAAATAAATTGTAGAAATCAAAATGGGCAAAGAAATCATAAAGCTATCTCTGCTGACTACATGATGGTATATGTGGAAAATCATAGCAATTCAACTAAAAAGTTAGTTGAAACTATCAATAAGTTTAGCAAGGTAGCGGAATATAAAGTAAACCCCCATAAATTGTCGGCATTATTATATATTATAAACAAAGTCCTGCAAGAAGAGACAGAAAGAGATACTCTAAAATGACCCTGGATAGAATAAAATACCTGGGAGTATACCTGCCAAAACAAACCTAGAAACTACATGAATGTAAATATAAAATCCTTTATTACACAAAGTCAGATCCAAATAATTAGAGAAATATTAGTTGTTCATGGATGACCAGAGCCAATCCTACTTAAACTAATCTACTTAGGGTTATCTCAATTAAATTACCAAAAATTATTTTAATTAAGCTAGAAAAAATAATAACAAAATTCATATGGAAGAACAAAAGATCAAGAATACCAAAATAATTAATGAAAAAAATGTGAAGAAAGGAACACTAGCAATATCAGATTTTAAATTGTATTATAAAGCAGTATTCATCAAAATTATCTGGTACTGGCTAAGAAATAGAAAAGTAGATCAGAAGAACAGGATAGATATACAACAAACAGTAGTAAAAGATTATAGTAACCCAATATTTGACAAAAAAGCATAGATCCAGGCTTGGGAATAAGAAATCACTATTTGGCAGAAATTGTTGGGACAACTGGAAAGTAGCAGAGACTACTTAGAGATCTGCAATCTATTCACACATTCTCAGCCTTTTCACCTTTTCCATATCTTTCTGTAAATACCTAGATAGGAATAGATCAATATCTTACCCCATTCATTAAGATAAGATCAAAATGGATACATGATCTAGGCATAAAAGGAGATATCATAAGTAAATTAGAAGAATGGGGTAGGGGACAGCTGGATGGCTCAGTGGACTGAGAACCAGATCTAGAGACGGAAGGTCCTAGTTTCAAATGTGACCTCAGGTACTTCCTAGCTGTGTGACCCTGGGCAAGTCACTTACCCTCCAATGCCTAGCCCTTGCTGCTCTTCCACCTTAGAACCAATATATAGTATTGATTCTGAGACAGAAGGTAAGGATTAAAAAAAAAAAAAGAACAAGGAACAAATTATCCTATCAATCAGATTTATGGGTAGGAGAGGAATTTATGAGTCATCAAGAGATGGAGAACATTGTGAAATTTAAAATGGATAATTTTGAGTAAATTTAATTGAAAAGTTTTTGTACAAATAAAACTCCTTTTCAGAATAATGTGTTTAAATCATTGAAGAGAAAACTGAATTTCAATTAGAAAGTAGTAAAAATAAATATCTAATTTTTTTCCCATCCTAGCTCACAGACCCCCTAAAGACTATCCACAGACTGGTCCATATAACTCAGGTTGATTCTCTTCGTTATAGACTTTCCTGGCACAAAGAGGTTAGGTGACTTGTGCAGACTTGTGGAGCCCATATCTGTCAGAGGGGAACCATATTTTCCTGGCTCTGAGGTCAGCATTTGGTTGGATCATAAAACCTCTCTAAATAACTCTGGTGCAGATTACAACATGGTTAATTCACAGGAAAAGCCCAAACCCAGTATGATTATTATTTTTTTATCAAGCTCTTGAGGGTATGGAACACGACTGATTCATCTCTCTACATCCACCAAGCACAGGGCTCTCTTAGTAGCTGTGAGTCAGAGGATTTGACGTGGAATCTGCTGCTTGTATCGTGTCAACTTAGACCAGTTACTCATCTCTGCCTTAGTTTCCACCAAGTTATCAATGAGCCTATATTCATCGCATTACGTTATTTTTTGTTGAATCCAACTCTTTATGACCCATTTGGGGACTTGAAGACAAAGATACTGGAGTGGTTTGCTATTTCCTTTTCCAACTCATTTTACTGGGGAAACCGAAGCAAAGAGAATTAAGTGGCTTGCCCAAGGTCACACATTTGGGGCTGAATTTGAACTCAGGACGTCCTGACACCAGGCTCAGTATTCTATCTGCTGCTTCACCAGTTGCCTCAGCAGCTGCTTAGCACTTAACTCTTAGCACAGTTCTTAAATGCTTGTGAACTGACTGTTTCCTCAATGGCATCAAAAGTTCCCTGAGAACAGGGGCTTTGCCTCTACATTTTCTTTCCTTCCTTCCTTCCTTCCTTCCTTCCTTCCTTCCTTCCTTCCTTCCTTCCTTCCTTCCTTCCTTCCTTCCTTCCTTCCTTCCTTCCTTCCTTCCTTCCTTCCTTCCTTCCTTCCTTCCTCCCTCCCTCCCTCCCTCCCTCCCTCCCTCCCTCCCTCCCTCTCTCCCTTCCTTCCTTCCTCCCTCCCTCCCTCCCTCCCTCCCTCCCTCCCTCTCTCCCTTCCTTCCTTCCTCCCTCCCTCCCTCCCTCCCTCCCTCTCTCCCTTCCTTCCTTCCTCCCTCCCTCCCTCCCTCCCTCCCTCCCTCCCTCCCTCCCTCCCTCTCTCCCTTCCTTCCTTCCTTCCTCCCTCCCTCCCTCCCTCCCTCCCTCCCTTCCTTCCTTCCTTCCTTCCTTCCTTCCTTCCTTCCTTCCTTCCTTCCTTCCTTCCTTCCTTCCTTCCTTCCTTCCTTCCTTCCTTCCTTCCTTCCTTCCTTCCTTCCTTCCTTCCTTCCTTCCTTCCTTCCTTCCTTCCTTCCTTCCTTCCTTCCTTCCTTCCTTCCTTCCTTCCTTCCTTCCTTCCTTCCTTCCTTCCTTCCTTCCTTCCTTCCTTCCTTCCTTCCTCCCTGCCACCCTGCCTTCCCTCACCTTCCATCTTAGAATCAATACCGTCTACCGGTTCTAAGGCAGAAGAGCAGTAAGGGCTAGGCAATGGGGATAAAGTGACTTGCCCAGGGTCACACCCAGGACTTCTCATCTCCAAGCCTGGATCTCGATCCACTGAGCTACCCAGTTGTCCCCATTTTATTTTATTTCAAGAAACACTCAGTTAACACCTGTTGTAGGCAGTGTCTTGTACTAGGTATAGGAGGAGACTCAAAAGTATCCATAAAATAAAGGCCCTGTGTTCATGGAACTTACAGTCTAGTAAGGAGAGAAAATAAACATGAATAATTAAAGCAGCTGGGTGGCTCAGTGAATAGAGCTGTGGATCTGGAGTTAGGGTGGCCTGATTTCAAATCCAGCCTCATACACTTAACTAGTTGTGTGACCCTAAATAAGTCATTTCACTTCTGCCTTTCACCTTCTGGAGAAAGAAATGGCAAACCACTCCAGAATTTTTGCCAAGACAACCCCATGATGGGGTCACAAAAAATGGGACACAACCAAATAACAAAATGAGACATACCGCCTTACAAGTGAATATCATTCGAGTGATTCTAACGAGCCACTCTCCATGCCAGTGTCCTTACTTTGTTAGGATGCCTGTTTGATCGCCCTCCATATTGGAGCAATCCGATGTGTGATCTGAGTGTAAATGAGGCCTAGGCTTTATTGACTGAGTCAATCTAAAGTGTAAGCTAGGTGTTAGCAGAGGAAACGGATCAGGATTGGATGAATCCCACATGTCCTGCGGGGCTTGGATAAAAGCAGCAAAATCCTGATGGAGCAGCTTGAGCCAAAGCCCTGAGAGAGACACAGTCTGTTGTAAAGGCACAGACGAGAGGCACAAGTAACGTGCAGAGGGTAATAATAAACCCCATGGAATAATAATAATAATAAGGAAATAGATGTATATAATTACTAAGGCCAAGCCTGGAGCGTCAGAAGGCTGTGAGCTCTCTTCATTATTGCCTGAGGTCACACAAGTAAGGAGGAGCAGAGGCCAGATTCTCATGTAGGTTTGTTGACTGCAAATGCCAGGCTCTTTCTCCTCTATCCTGCTGTCTGAAGCGATTTGGCATTGGGCTGGGAGCTCTCCTTCCCCTCTGGGCTTTTCAAAGCCCTTCATTGGGTCCCTGGGCTTGGCTGAGGCTCTTCCCAGGTCTCCCCTTTTCTTTCCGGGGATGTTCCTTGTGGTTTTCCTACAGGATCATGGCCCTCTACTCCGCAGGCCCCTAGGCCAGCTGAGTCTCTGCACAGCAGGCCTAGGAGGAAGAGTGAAAAGGCTTGTCCTGGGAGATTCCCAAAGCCCCTTGGAACCCCTTGTCCTGTCTGGGGAGGAAGGGAAGAGCAGGAGCAGCCAACCCAGGAAGGGCCTCTGCTAAGGCCGGTACAAAGGAGGAATCAGGGGACAACCGGCTGGGCTATTTCCGCCCAGTGGGCGGGAGCCACTGGGGGTGTCATGTCAACAAACAACCCCTGATCCGACCCAATAGACCTGCCCAGGACCCAGCATTCCAGCCCAAATTTGGAGGGAGAGGAGAGGAGGGAGCTTGTCCCCTGGCCCCCCACCAAGTTTCCAAAGCAAATAAAGCTAGACTGGAGACAAAAGTTGGGGGGTGGAGGGGAAGAGGCAGGGCTGGGGGAGGTCTCCACCAGGCATCTGGGCTGGTGCTGTTCTCAAAGGCAGCCCAGCTCCCAATGTCCGAGACTCCACTTCAGCTCCATATATAGTCATCCCCTTGGGTAGGGGGCATCGTAGTGTCAGCCCTTCACTGCTTGTCACAGGGTAGCCCAGGCCTTCTCCTGGGGTGGTGAGGGGTGAGTCTGGTTCCTGGAGCAAAGGAATAATTGTCTATTGTTTTTCTGCTGTCTAACGGACATACTCTGCCATGCCTCATTTCACTCCATGGCCCTCCCAGAAGAAAAAACCCTCTGCCTAGGAGAAACCTTTCTGAAGGACCATGGGACAGCGGAAAGGTGGAGGATTCTGGGTCACTCCAGCCCTGTCGCCATATTGCTTGGCCCACCTCAAGCGAGTCATTTCACTTTTCTTGGCCTCAGGTGCCTTATCTGTAAAGTGAGAGGGTTGGACTATACAGACCCCAAGAGCGCTTCCAAGACGAGACCAAAGAGCTTAAATGATGTGATTCCAGGACACTATTAGGTCAGATTTAGCCAGGACAGCAAGTTGAGTTTGGACCATAATCCTGAAACCACTAGGGCCAACAGATGGAGCATGGGACTATTTGGTAGAGACCATCTGACCTCTCCCAGGAATGGCTTATTAATTGGGAGTCCTTTTGGAAACTAGGGCATATGGACCTGCAGGCTGGGAAGAGAGGGGAAGCAGACTGCCCACTCTCTCAACCAGAGAAACTCAGCCATGAAACAGATCTTCCAAGACCTGGGTTGATGCTATCACTGGCTCACTCTAGAATAAGAGCAAGGGACCGTCAGGTTTCCAGGGATTCCTGAAACAGGGTTGTAGGGTCAAGGCAAAAAGGCTAATCCTAAAGCAAGTTATTTGGAGAACTCAAAAATTGTAGAGATAACTAAGTACATCTCTAAGTACATTTTACAGAGGAGGAAAAAGAGGCCTGGGAGGGGAAATGACCTACCCAGGATTCCACAGGTAGGGGGTAGCACAGGTAAGATTTAAATCCAGATTCTCTGACTCCAAATCCAATCGTCTTTTAATTCTTCCATGTGTGAGAGGGAAAGTGTGTGTGTATATATGTGTGCAGGGTGATGGCAACATGAGACCAGATGCTAATGAACAGCAGTATGATCATCTCTTTGGGGGAAATAAGGTTGAAAGAAACACTTTCATGCAAATTTGATGCTCAGTAATAGTAACAATTACTAGTATCACTTAATTTGCATAGCTTATACTTTTTAATGAGTTTCCACATATGATCCCATATGATCCTCTGGGTCAAGACAGTGGGTAAGCCATCCTAGAAGGCATCTAGAATGGAATGACCAAGGATGGTGAAGGACCTCCATCTTGGAGGGTATCCATAATGGGGTGACCAGTGTAATATTTATTGAGGAAGAGATGGGAGAATTGGAAAAACGGGGATAAATGGGGAATGCGTTTTGGGAATACCCAACTGCCACTCCCAGTTGCCCCTTTCCCCACCAACTCTCAGTCTTGTTTCCTTTCCACACCAGGATGGTGAAAGTCTTCATCCTGAAGAACATTTAGAATGGGGTGACCAAGACAGTGAAGGCTTTCCATCCTATGGGGTACATAGAATGGAATGACCAAGGATGGTGAAGGACCTCCATCCTGGAAGACATCAAGGAAGAGGTGACCAGGATAGTGAAGGCTCTATCCTGAAGGGGACCTAGAATGGAATGACCAGGATGGTAAAGGACTTCCATCTTGGAGGGCATCCAGAATGGGGTGATCAGAGTGGTGAAGGCTTTCTATCTTGGAGGGCATCTAGAATGGAATGACCAGGATAATGAAGGACCTTGAAATCTCATCTTAGGATGATCAGATGAAAACATTGGGGAAGAAGTGAGACTTACTAGTGAAGACGAAAGCTGTGTTTATGGGATTCTCTTGTGGAAGAGGGATTGTGCTTGTGCTACTCAATGCTAGAGAGCAGAACTAGGAGAAACTTGTCAAAGTTTCAAAGTGGATCTACTTGAGGAAAATATTTCTAATCATCCACAAGATATTTGTCAAGCATTTATTGCATGTCAAGCAATGTGGGCCCTGCTCTTAAGAAGCTTATAGTCTAATGGGGGAGACAACATATGAACATATATAGCCAAATACATGTACATGCAGAATAAGTGTATGGTGACCTTAAAAGGGAAGGCACTGGCAGATGGGGAGCGGGGAAAGACCTTTCTGTAGAAGGTAGAATTTGAGTTGAGTCTTGAAGGAAACCAGGAATTCTAGGAGGTGGAAACGAAGAAGAAAGGCACCCCAGTCTTGGGGAACTGTCAGTACAAAAAACATGGAGATAGGAGATAGAGTGATATGTGAGGAACAACAAACAGTCCAATATGGCTGGATCACTGAGTGCATGGAAAGGAGTCATGTTTGGGGGCACCAGAAATATAGGAAAGGGTCATATGGTGAAGACCCTCAAGCACCAAACAGAATAGTTTGATCTTAGCAGTAATAGAAAGAGACCCAGGAATTTATTGAGTCATGGAAGGTGACCTGGTCTGGAGTGAAGAGAGACTTGAATCAGGGGCACCAATAAATGAATTATCCAAAAGTGGAATGGACTGATTCAGGAAGTAGATTCCATCTAATTATAAGTTTTCAAGCAAAATCTGGAGGATCATTTATCATGGTTGGTGTTGAGGGGATTTATATTCAGATATGGGTTGGACCAAATAGGCCCTGAGATTCTCTTCAAGTCGGAAATTTTCTGTGATTTTGTGATTCTATTTTGAGCTTCTATTATTGTTCCCATTTTAGAGGAAACTGAGGCCCTGAGAAGTTAAAAGATTTACCTAATGTATTAACTACTAGATCTCAGATCTCTTTTCTCTAAAATGAAATATCCAGGATATAACCCTCTAGGAACCCCATGATGTTCCACACTATTTTTTCTCGATGGTACCCCCATTCCCCCAGGCTGCTTCTTCCCCTTCCCCCTTCACATGCAATCAATTTCCTTATCCTGTCATTATAGCTCTGCAATATTCCTCTTTCTTCCTTTCTATTCCCATGGCCACTATAAATTCAGGCTTTCATTACCTCTCACCAGAACTATTACAATAGCTTCCTAACTCATCTTCCTGTTTCTGGCCTTTCTCTCTACAATTCATCCTATATTGGCTGCCAGATTAGCACTCCTAAAACATAAGTTTGATCAGATTACTCTGTGTATGTGTCTGTGTGTGTGTCTGTGTTTCTTTCTCTGTCTCTCTCTTTCTGCCTCTGTCTCTGTTTCTCTGTCTTTGTCTCTCTCTCTGTCTCTGTCTCTCTCTTTGTATCTCTTTCTCTTTCTCTGTCTGTCTGTCTGTCTGTCTGTATGTCTGTCTGTCTGTCTGTCTGTCTCTCTCTCTCTCTCACACACACACACACCACCTCACTCTATAGCATGGAGGCTCCCCATGTCCTAGCTAGTAAAGTTCAAATTCTTCAGTGTGGCATTCAATACCTTTCACAATCTGGTCCTGGACTTTCTAGTTTTATCTCCTATGGAAGCAAGTAGAATAGAGCGTTGTCTGGGGTGTCAGAAGGCTCGGGTTCAAATGTATGATCTGTCACTCACTCATTACAGATGTGACTTCAGACATGTTATTGATTCTCTCTGGGGCTTCTGTTTTCTTACCTCTAAAGTGAGGAGGCTGAACTGAACCTGAGATCCCTTCTAGCTCTGACTCTGAATCCACTTCCCTATATAAACAGGACCTTAAGCTAATGGCCAAATGAATATACTTCCCATTGCCTGCAAATGCCATGTGCTTTCCCACCTTTGTGTCTTTGCTCCAACTGTTTCCCCCACTAACCTTTGAATACGCTTTTATCACACTCCTCTGAACCAATGAATTAAAAAAAATATTTTTCAACCCTTACCTTCTGTCTTAGAATTGATACTAAATATCAGTTCCAAGGCAGAAGAGAGGTAAGGGCCAGGCAATTGAAGTTAAATGACTTGCCCAGCTAGGAAGTGTCTGAGGTCAAACTTGAACCCAGGACCTCCCATCTCCATGCCAGTGCTCTATCTGCTGAACCACCTAACTATTCCTTGAACCAATAACTATTTAAACATTCCTCAAGGTTTGGCTGAAATGTGATCCCCTTCATGAAGCTTTCCCTCCTGGTCTCTAACGGGAATGATCTCTTCTCCAGGTCCTGTAATACTTCATTCACATTTCTCTTATGTCATTAATCATATACCCCCAATATGATGATTATTTGGGCATTTATCTTACCATTCCTACTAGCATGTGTGCTCCTTGCAGGCATGCACCATGTCTCATCCAATTTTATGTCTTTGTCAATAGCTAGTACTTGGTAGACACTCAATAATATTTATTGAATGAATGAATGAATGAATGAACAAACGAATGAACGAACGAATGAATGAATGAATGAATGAATGAATGAATGAACCTGCTCCATCTATCCCTCTTCTACCAAGCAAAGGACCCTGGCTTCTCTCACCCTTCACTGGAAGTGCTGGGAGCTGGCCAGACACTACTGCCTTTCATCCCAGACAGCAAGGCTGGGCCTAACAGCTTGGGGATTTGGAACAGATGTCCACGAGCTTGCAGGGGGCTGGGAAAGCAGCGACCTCCATCCCATTCTGCCTGTCCTGCCTCCTTTCACTTCTTTCCTTCACCCCACTCTCCCTGGGGCCCCTGATCGGTGCTGACCTCTTATCCTTGTCCTCTCAGAACCCCATACTTCCTCGTACATCCCCAGGGCAGAAAGCCAGGCAAGAGGATAAAGTCCCATCTCCCTGCCATGGACCGTCTACTCTGAAGACAAGCCAAGAGCTCGCTTGCTTGCTTGCTTGCTCGCTCTGCTAGTTCTGTTGTTCAGCTCAGGTCTTGGCCTTGAACCTTGCACATGGAGCCCCATCCTTAGGAGGGAGACCAAAGAGTGGGTGGCGGTTCTGACAACAGCATGATGACAAATGGTCCTGCATTCTCCCCAAATATTACACAATCTCACCTCTTCCTAGCTTAAGCTGAAATCTATTGGCATCTACTCAAGGTCAACATGGGCCTACATTCTATTTCTCCTTAATATCAGGGCCTGGGGCTGGCTCCATTTTGTGGTGTTTTGAAATATGAAATGCAAAATTTGCTTTGTAATCCCGCTTTAGTGAAGTTTTAGTGATTCTTATTTAAACCCTTACCTTTCGTCTTGGAGTCAATACTATGTATTGGCTCCAAGGCAGAAGAGTGGTAAGGGCCAGGCAATGGGGGTCAAGTGACTTGCCCAGGGTCACATAGCTGGGAAGTGTCTGAGGCCAGATTTGAACCCAAGACCTCCATCTCTAGACCTGGCTCTCAATCCACTGAGCCTCTCAGCTTCCCCCTAGTTTTAGGGATCTTTAACTACCTTACAATGAATGTGTTCATTTCATACTCCTTGCTGATTGGAAAACAAACATTTTAGACTTTTATAATGGGGTAAAATATCCCACAATATAATGGAATATGCCATGGCCAGATGTTGGATGTGGCAGAATAAATAGCATGGCGAGAGGGGACCTGGCTAAATGGGAGAGGTAGCAGAGTCCAGGAATTTGGATGCCGTTGCTTTTGCTCCATTCCTCATTCATAAAGAGTCCCTAGGGTTTCGTAGACACATGTAACCCATTTAATCAACCAGCATCTCTGACGTGAAAACAGTGTCTTCCCCCGCTTCCCTCCCAATCCTTATCCCCATTCCCTGTCCCAGATTCCATATTCCTTCCCCATGAGTTCTGGGTCCAGGCCAGATTCTCCAGCTTCCCACCTCCGCAGGTCCAGGACCTTTATCTCTCCTGCTTCCGGGCAGCTTTGGCCCTGTAGAGACTCAGGTCCCATCAGGGGAGTCCTTGTTAGCCCTCTTTGGGATAACTGCCAGATCTGGAACTATAGTTCAGTAGTAGATAGTAGATAGTAGATCAGGTTGTTCTTGGCCCAAATAAATAATGACAGATTTCTGATGTTTTTCGAGGATGTCGTGGGGTGGGTAGCACCCAGATGGGTTATTATTTTAATTACTTGGTTCCCAGAACACCAAATCTTTTCCTTAGCATAGAAGTTTATAACTGTTTTTCATTAGAGTTGGTTTATTATTTTATCCTATTTCATTTTATATGTTTAAATTTTTTTTAAAAAACGGGGTTAAGTAACTTGCTTAGACTCGTATAGCTAGAAAGCATCTGAGATCGGATTTGAACCCAGGACCTCCTGACTCCAAGCCTGGCACTCTTGACTGTGCCACCTAGCCACTCCCTAAAAACATTCTGAGAAACGGTACACTAGACTGCCAACGAGGATCCATGATACAAAAAAATATTGAAAATCCCTGCCTAGCATCCCCCACCTCTACCCACACAAACACACACACGTATGTCTATAAATGTATGTATATATCCCATCCTAGATATTCCATTCACCCATCACAAATTCTGAGCATAGGCAGTTCAGGGGTGAGCAAAGATAGTCACTCAGTACAGGGAAAACTTCATTCCATCTAGACCTTTGCTTTGCAAAGGACTCCCATTCCCTCTCTGGAGCAGAAGACTCCCCTTTATGGTCCAGTGCCTTCTGCCCTATGTGGCGGGCACAGAGGGAAACATCATTGTTCTTTGTGCCCACCAGCCAAATGCCCAACGTTGACTTCCATGGGAGGGATGGAAGAAGAGGGAGGGGGAGCCAGAAAGGGGAAACTCCCCCATTTTCAAGGTAACAGAAGCCTTCCCTCCAAGTTCTGCCCCAGTCCACTATCCCCTCCTGCCTCCCCCCACCGTGCCCAGACAATTGTGTTGTCTGAAAAGCTTCTATTATCGCTTTCTCTGGACCTGGGGTCTAGTAGTGCTCAGGATCTGATAGGGAAGCAGCGAGAAGGAAACTCCAGGCACTGGAGGGAGTATGTGGTTGTACTTACCCAGCTGTAGGGTGATGTTGACCGAGTTGGGGTACTGGACCCCAAAGGCCATGGACTGGCTCTGCCACCAAGTGCTCTCTTCCTGGCTGTGGAAGTCGGTCAGGTAGGAGGCGTTGTGGTGGTGGTCGGGGTCCCTGGCATCACAGCGGTGGCACAGCTTGGTGTCTCCAGGGGCCCCCATCTGGAGGCAGTAGTCTTCGGGTGGGCTGCCACATGTGTTGGTCACCTGGACCTGGCGGCCAAACGCTGCATTCTCGAACACAGGCAGACAACGCTGTGGGTGTCCTTGGCCATCATAGCATGCATCCATGCCCCCGTGGGCCAGCCTGAGCCCCAGGCAGAGCAAGAGGCCCAGAGAGAGGCTGAGAAACTCTTCCATGGTGAAGACTCAGAATGTCTTCTCCTTGTGCTGTCTTTACTCACTGGGGACTGGGCTCCAGGTCCCTCCTCCAGGCAAGACAGACTATGGAAGGACGGGCACTTTTCTCTCTCACAAGAGGGGCCTTTTCCCTCGCGCTCAGTTCCACCTTGTGGACGTGGCTGGGAATGCCCAGAGACCTGGTCTTAGCCCAGAGACTGGATAGAATTTTCCCTTTGCTTTCTGATCTTGAAACAAGGTGGATGTTGCTCCCTAGCCTTTCCAGGGCTGGAATTCAAATCCGCACTCTGCTCTCTGCTTGCTGTACAATGCTGGACACATTGCCTCCCCCGCTTTAGCCTCAGTTTCCTCTTACGTACGATTGTCTTGTTAATTCCTGAGATGAAAAAGACAGTGAAACTAAAATAATAATAGTAAAATGAATGATACATAATAAGCCCTTCCTATTCACAGGGGAACATGGATTAGAGACTTCCAATAGACAAATCTAAGAGTCTCTGAATGAATCAACGAGTAGTTATTCATTTAGCATCTACAGTGTGTCAGGTCCTGTGCTTGCTTTGGGGGATACAAATCTAAGGAATGAAACAGTTTCTACATATAAGGAGCTTAGTTTTGAATGAGGGAGACAAGAAGTACATGTGTAAATATATAGCATAAAAATAAAGTGAATGAACGTATAGATACATAGGCATATGAGCAAGGTAGTTAAATCTGTCATTTGTCTTTTTTTTTTTTAAATTAAAACCCTTATCTTCCTTCTTAGAATCAATACTGTGCATTGGTTCCAAGGCAGAAGACTGGTAAGGGCTAGGCAATGGGGGTGAAGTGACTTGACCAGGGCCCACAGCTGGGACGTGTCTGAGGTCAGATTTGAACCCAGGACCTCCCATCTCCAGTCCTGGCTCTCAATCCACTGAGCCACCCAGCTGCCCCCTTGTCTTTTATTTTTGAAGAGGACATGTGGCAACATAGTCATCCATGAATTGGATTTAAGTGAGGCAGAGTTGCACAAAGTCATCAACCTCATTCTCTTCCATAGTCATTGAAGTCCAGTGGCAGGACAAAAGTCAAGATGACTAACAATGGCCTGGGATGCAAAGGATGATCTTGGCTTCTTCAGTGTCTGACCAAGCGAGCTCGAAGCATTCCACAGGACCTGCTTCAGCCACTTTCATGGTCACTGGAATAAATTGTTCTCATGCATCTGTTCCACCCAGGGGTAGACACTCCCCAAACTCACTTACTAATGGGTTCGAGACCTATCGGCTCCCCTCAGCCTGGTTTAGCCTATCTGTCAAAGGTTTCACTGTGGCGTGGCCATTGCTGTGCATGCGGTAGTCTAGCTTCTTGGAGCCCCAAGTGAAAGTGGAGGGTTCGTGGACACTAGTCCTCTTCGGACTTCTTCAAGGTTGCTTGGACGGGAGGGCATTGGCAGTTGGAGGGAACAGGAAAATCTTTATGCAAAGGGTAGTGCTTGAGGGGAATCTTAAAGGGTTAGAGGGATTCACTAGGGAGGGCATCCCAAGTGCAGTGCAGAAGCAAGGAGACGGGATGGAGTGTCATGAGTGATGAACAGAGAGAAAGCCAGTTTGGCTGGATCGTAGGAATAATATCTAATGAGGCTGGAAAGATAGGATGAGGCCAGGTTACACGGGGCTTTAAAGACTAACTGGAAGAGTTTGCCTTTTATCTTAGAGGCAATAGAAAGCCTACAGCAGAGCTGATTGAGGAGGGGAATTATCCCTCTCAACCCAACTCAGAACTTGGACTTCTCTCAACTTCCCCATTACTGTTGTTTGTTTTTTAAAGCCTAACCTTCAGTTAGGGTTTAAATATTCAACATTGGTTCTAAAGCAGAAGAGTGGAAAGGGCTAGGTAACTGGGATTAAGTGACTTGCCTAGGGTTAAACAGCTAGGAAGTGTTCGTGGTCAGATTTGAACCCAGGACTTCTCCCCTCCAGGTCTGATGCTCTATCCACTGTGCTACCTGTCTTTCTATTACTTTTGATATCTCCATCGTTTTCCCAGTTACACAACCAATTCAAACAAAACTTTGTCATCTTTAATTCCTTCTCTCTCATATTCAACTAGTTGTCCAACCTGATGAATTCTTCTTGTAATTCAGTCATGTTTGACTCTTTGTGACTCCATGGACCACTCTGTGAATTGATCCAACCATTTTGGAATTACACCCAGAGAGTTGTAAAACTGTGTATACCTTTAGACCCAGCAATACCATTGCTGGGTCTATTTCTCAAAGAGATCAGAGAAAAGGGAAAAGAATCCATGTGTTCCAAACTATTTAATAGCAGCTCTAGGAAATTGAGGGGATGCTCATCTATTAGGAAATGGCTAAAGAAATTGTGGTATATGCTTGTGATGGAATATTACTGCGCCATAAGAAGCAATGAGCAGCCTAATTAAACAAACTTGGAAAAATGAACAGTGAAATGAGCAGAACCAAGAGAACAACATGCATAACTATAGAATTAATACTGGGAGAATAAATTGTGAGTGTTACTTCCAAAGAGCGAACTGAAAGGTGAAACATAAAGGGCTTAATTTATACAAACATGGTGGTCTCCCAGGCGATACCATTTATGATTTGGGGAGAGTGGGGAGCTGCTGGGACACTTGTACATGGGACTTATTTTATAAATGGGAAGAAAAGGGAGCTAAATATATAATGTATTTGTGATTTCATTTATGTACAATCTTTTTCTTTGCATACAGAAATGCTTGTTTTAAGTGGTTTTATAACATTTGGAAATAAAAAAAAACAAAATAAAAAACCTCATAGACATTATAGCCCATGGGGTGAGGAAGAGTTGGACATGACTAACAACAATGAAGCAATTAATGTAAATAAATGCTTCTTCCTTCTTCCTACCCCCTTCCCCATACTCTATATCAAGTTTATTTGTGTCCTTGGGATATCTTTGGTAGATCATCGGCTTCTACAGGGAAAGAACTGAGAGGTTTTTCATTTCTGTATCCCCAGTCCTTAACACAGGGTTTTCACAGAACTTTCTTGAATTAATAAATGTTAAATACAATTATTCAACTACCTCATACTTTCTTTCATGAACACTTCCTTTTTCACCGATTTTTCCTAATCCTCTGATTTCACTGGGGAGAAAAATCTCAATTTGATGCTAGTGTAATGCTCTTTTCATTTAGTCCAAATGAATAAATATCTACTGAGAAATTCAACAGTACAATTTAACAGGCATTATTAGGTAGTGCAGCAGATAGAATGCTGGGCCTGGAGTCAGTAATACCTGAATTCTAATCTGATCTCAGACTCTTCCTACCTGTATGACCTTGGGCAAATCACTTAATCACATTTGCCTCCGTTTCCTCATCTGTAATAGACTGGAGAAGAAAATGGAAAACCAGTATCTGTACCAAAAAACCCCAAATGGAATCATGAAGAGTCAGACACAACTGAAAAATGATTGAACAATAACAAAACATTTACTATGTTCTACGTTCTAGGGGGAGATACAAAGATGAGAAATTAGTCTCTGTCTTCAAGAAGTTTGCAATCTAATAGGAATGGAGACTAACCTGTGATTTCATTGGTAAGGAGAATTCAGAGGTGAGAAAATGCTTTATACTCGAGATTAACAACTTTCTTTGAATTTTCAATCTTAGAGAATATCTAACTCAAATTAGAAAGGAGTCACTGACTGCACATAGGGGTTCCTGCTGTCCACACACTGATTTAGAAAACCACTTATTAATATTATTTATATTTTATTGTTTTTTCATTAATTGTGGTAAGCATTTGGATCAATATGTTTGACACTTCTGATCTAGAGAACAAAGAAATTGGCTTAACAGGGAGCTAGTATTTACAAGAGTAGAACTTGAACTCAGGTCTTCTTGCTTTGTGGTAATCCTCAACTCATTATGCCATGCCTCTGTTACAATTTAATATGCATCTTGGGATCAGCCAATGAAAGCCTAACCCTTATGAGAATAATCAGCACACACTGACTGCTACAGTCTTCCATGAAGACTTTGGAGCATAAATATGTGTTCTATGACTTGTTTCCTTTGCATTTGCTGTATTTCAGGGCAGGTTTTTTTGTTTTGCTGTTGAGTCAGAACTAGGTGTGCCTTCAAAAACCCCAGTGACTCAATCTCAATCTCTTTTCCTCTCTCTCTATTCAATTAAGGAGTAAGAACTATTCTAAGGCAACAGCTGGCAAAACCACCAGTCCCTTACTCTTCTTTTTTTTTTTTAAAAACATTATTTTATTTGGTCTTTTTCATACATTATTCACTGGAAACAAAGATCGTTTTCTTTTCCTCCCCTCCCCTTCCCCCCCCCCCCCTTTCCCTCTCCCATAGCCTACGCATGATTCCACTGGTTATCACATGTGTTCTTGACTCGAACCCATTTCCCTGTTGTTGGAATTTGCATTATAGTGTTCATTTAGAGTCTCTCCTCAGTCTTATCTCCTCCAACCCTGTAGTCAAGCAGTTGCTTTTCATCGGTGTTTTTACTCCCACAGTTTATCCTCTGCTTGTGGGTAGTATTTTTTTTTAGATCCCTGCAGATTGTTCAGGGAAATTGCATTGTCACTAATGGAGAAGTCCATCACCTTCGATTGTACCACAATGTATCAGTCTCTGTCTACAATGTTTTCCTGGTTCTGCTCCTTTCGCTCTGCATCACTTCCTGGAGGTTGTTCCAGTCTCCATGGAATTTCTCCACTTTATTATTCCTTTTAGCACAATAATATTCCATCACCAACATATACCACAATTTGTTCAGCCATTCCCCAATTGAAGGGCATCCCCTCATTTTCCAATTTTTGGCCACCACAAAGAGCGCAGCTATGAATATTCTTGTACAAGTCTTTTTGTCCATTATCTCTTTGGGGTACAAGCCCAGCAGTGCTAGGGCTGGATCAAAGGGCAGACAGTCTTTTATCGCCCTTTGGACATAGTTCCAAATTGCCCTCCAGAATGGTTGGATCAATTCACAACTCCACCAGCAATGAATTAATGTCCCCACTTTGCCACATCCCCTCCAGCATTCATTACTTTGCATAGCTGTCATGTTAGCCAATCTGCTAGGTGTGAGGTGATACCTCAGAGTTGTTTTGATTTGCATCTCTCTGATTATAAGAGATGTAGAGCACTTTTTCATGTGCTTATTAATAGTTTTGATTTCTTTGGCTGAGAATTGCCTGTTCATGTCCCTTGCCCATTTGTCAATTGGAGAATGGCTTGATTTTTTGTACAGTTCTTTATAAATTTGAGTGATTAAACCTTTGTCAGAGGTTTTTATGAAGATTGTTTCCCAATTTGTTGCTACCCTTCTGATTTTGGTTACATTGGTTTTGTTTGTACAAAAACTTTTTAATTTGATGTAATCCAGATTATTTATTTTGCATTTTGTAACTCTTTCTAATTCTTGCTTGGTTTTGAAGTCTTTCCCTTCCCAAAGGTCTGACATGTATACTATTCTGTGTTCGCCTAATTTTCTTATAGTTTCCTTCTTTATGTTCAAGTCATTCATCCATTTTGAATTTATCTTGGTGTAGGGTGTGAGGTGTTGATCTAAGCCTAATCTTTCCCACACTGTCCTTCAATTTTCCCAGCAGTTTTTATGAAATAGTGGATTTTTGTCCCAAAAGCTGGGATCTTTGGGTTTGTCATATACTGTCTTGCTGAGGTTGCTTGCCCCCAGTCTATTCCACTGATCCTCCTTTCTGTCTCTTAGCCAGTACCAAATTGTTTTGATGACCGCTGCTTTGTAATATAGTCTGAGATCTGGGACTGCAAGACCCCCTTCCTTTGTATTTTTTTTTCATTATTTCCCTGGATATCCTTGATCTTTTGTTCTTCCAAATGAACTTTGTTATGGTTTTTTCTAAATCAGTAAAAAAAAATTTTTGGAAGTTCCATGGGTATGGCACTAAATAGATAGATGAGTTTGGGTAGGATGGTCATTTTTATTATATTGGCTCGTCCTACCCATGAGCAGTTAATGTTCTTCCAATTGTTCAAGTCTAGTTTTAGTTGTGTGGAAAGTGTTTTGTAGTTGTGTTCATATAGATCCTGTGTTTGTCTCGGGAGATAGATTCCTAAGTATTTTATTTTGTCTTGGGTAATTTTGAATGGGATTTCTCTTTCTAGTTCTTGCTGCTGAGCTGTGTTGGAATTATATAGAAATGCTGATGACTTATGTGGGTTTATTTTGTATCCTGCAACTTTGCTAAAGTTGTTGATTATTTTGATTAGCTTTTTGGTTGAATCTCTAGGATTCTTTAAGTAGACCATCATGTCATCTGCAAAGAACGATAATTTGGTCTCCAGTCCCTTACTCTTCTTATCTGAGATGAAAAATCATGAACACATAGCCCTGTTGTTTCCTTTCTCTATAATGTTTATTCTCTATAATGTTAATGTCTTTGCTTTAGGTGAAGGAATATTAGAGATACAATGGATTAGATTGTACCTCTGTGATGTAAACCTCAAATTTCCTTAGACTTATAAATGTTGGAAATTTCACCATTGGGATATTTCATACTTGGAAAATTTCTTACTGATAGTCTATTGGAATGGGAACTCCATTGGCATGGGAGGTTCCTTCTCTTCCCTTCTTAAGATTACTTTAGGACAGAAACCCTTTGCTGAACAATGGAAAGGACTTTGACCTATGCTTGAGCATAGAACAGGAATTTCTTTGAGTCTTGATTGATTTTAGAATTGATACAATGGAGATACTCCACCCTATTCAGTCCTAATAGGATTGAGTAAGGGCTGCAGCCTAGATCAAAATTTAATTATTCCAATCTCTACCATACTCAAGTTAACAGGATTTAGAAAGGGCTGGAACAAAGGAGTAAAGATTTAATCATTTGAAAAATATGACCTTCAACAGACATGTGCAAAAGCCAGAAACCTCTGGGCGGTCCTGGGTTAAGCGAGAGCCTCCATTGACAGGGAAATTGATGAAGAGTGATTGGTAGATGTGAGGACTGAGGGGAGGCAACTTGGATGGTGTCCTTAAAGATAGGAGGGTCTGGAGACTCGGGAGGGAGGATTGAGTTTTGGTCGGTGTGGTTCCTGGGCTCTGAGGAAGCTTGCTCTGAAGGAAGCTGAAGGTGGGGGCCTCTGAGACTGTTTCTCCATTTTGGACACGTGAGTGAAAGGGACTGATCTCTTTTCTTTGCCCCAGCTATCTAAGGGCTTGGGCCTTTTGGCCCAGCCTAAACAGAAGGGGTATTTAAGCCCTATTCCCTTCTCTCCCCTTTCTCTCTCTATATATATCTCTAATTCCTTTCTTGCTCCTATTGTAATTAAACTCCAAAAAAGGCTGACGGCTGACTTGAGTTTTTCATTTAGGAATTACATAGCTGATTCCTTGGCGACCTTAAATTAATATATATCAGTCTTTTAAAGTGATTCCCTTGTAACAGTGAATTTAGAAAGTTTAGGGAGGGTACTAGGGGTTCAGGCTAAAGTTTATAGGCAGCCATGTTGGGTGAGAACTGAAGCCCTGAGTGACTTGCTTGCCCTGGCCCAGCAGTGGATAGACACTGAGATGCTGTGATTTCTGGAAGCAAGAGAATGATTGTATCTTTCCACTATGTCTCATTTGAAGTGAACTTGGTGAGGCAAATACTTTGAAGTAATCACTTTAAGTTTGAGCCCACTGTCCCCAGGGACCAAGGTAGTAAAGGGAGAATGTGTTTCTGCTTTATATAGATATATTTGTTTTTCTGTTCTTGCTGTATCTTCTTAGTAAATATCCCTTTTGTAAAAGTTAAATGATATTGTTTAAATGACAATAGGGTGCTAGTCACTAGATCAATTAATTCTTTAAGTGAGATACTAAGTATAACTGGCAATTGATATTGGAGAGGACACACTGGAATAGTGCCAGTTAATACAAATAGAAATTCTCTTCCCCTCAGGAGTACCCCTAGGATTCTGAAAAGAAGATGTAATGATCCCTCTAGGAACCCAACACATCCATGTGAGTGGGATATGGAATAAGTACCCTTTGAGTACAGTGTGAAGATTGGATTTGGCTCTCTCCTGATTGGAACAATGAAGGTACTTAGCTCTTCCTTGATTGTGAAGATTAAATTGTAATCCCCTGTCTATTTTTAGATTTTAATCCCCAACATGTAAAGCACAGTACTTAAAGTTGAGTATGGAGATCTACCCATTTGGGATTTTAACCACAAAGAGGTGTGAACACCCATTTCATACATTGAGTGGGAGGTCTGTGACCCATGTGTGAAAGAGTGGGCAGTCCTGGAGTAGAACATCAGCTGTGATTGGTAGTTGTAAAAATTTAGGGGAAGTGACACAAGAGAAAAAGGTCTTTTAAAGTAGAAATAGGGACTCTTGAAGGGAGTCACTTGGAGTGAAGAAAGACTTGGAGTGAAGAGGGACACTTGGGGGGTTGAATGAGACATACTTGGAGTGGAGCCTACTAGAGTGGAGGCTGATAAAAGAATCTGATTGAACTGAAAACATGGTGAGCGTAAAGGCTGACTTCCTTCCTTGCCCTTTCTGGAGTGTGAGCCTCTGGGAAAGGAAGGCCCATCGTCTTGAGACTCCTTTCCCCTGGCTGGGGCCTTAGAATTTCTACCTGACTCAGAGGAAGCTGGAGCATATTCTCTCTCTCTCTCTCTCTCTCTCTCTCTCTCTCTCTCTCTCTCTCTCTCTCTCACTCTCTCTCTCTGCCTCTGCCTCTGCCTCTGTCTATGTCTCTGTCCCTGTCTCTTTCTCCCTTAATATCTTCCCTCTATTGTAAAATAAACTACCATAAATTCCATTTTACCTTAGTAATTCATTTTGGGATTTAGAAATTAAATCTCTGGAGACCAATTAAATATTTAGTCCAACCATAAAAATTAACAATAGTGAGGCTAAAAAATATTTATATTTCTGAGTATCTTTGCTAGATCTACTTTACTCTTTGAAGATGACTCTTAAAAGGCATGGGCTAATGGTGGTGGTGGGTGAGGTGGAATGGGGTTGTTTTTTAGATAGGTGGAAAAATCAGGACAATTTGTTCTGGTATTTTCAAAAGTACTTTACTTTTCAAAGTACTTTTATTTCTATTTCTTCCTATTACCCCTAGCAAATAAGACTCTAGTTGCTTTTCCTTCTCTTAGTCAATTCCAATGAGAGTAAGATTTAAGTATTACCTATCACCACCCTCATCTTCCCTTCCATTGTAATAGTTTCCTCCCACTTCCCGTGACTCTTTATGTGATATAATTTATCCCATTTTACTTCTCTCTTCCCATTTCTCTTAGTACAATCCTCTTTTTCATCCCTAGATTTTTTTTTGGTGTATCATCCTAAACATCTTACTACCACATTCTCTATTTATATATAATCCTTCTAACTACTATGATAATGATAAAAATTTTTTTAAGAGTTATAGATATCTTTGCATATACAAATATAAACAATTCAACCTTATTGAAGTTCTTAAATATTTTTCTCTTATTTACCTTTTTATTCTTCCCTTGAATTTTGTATTTGGACATCAAATTTTCTGTTTAAGTCTATTATTTTCTTCATTAATACTTGGAATTCTTCTATTTTATTAAATTATCATACTTCCCCCTGAAAGAATATAGTCAGTTATGATGGGTAGGTGATTCTTGGTTGTAAACCCAGTTCCTTTGCCTTGTGGAACATCATATTCCAAGCCTTCCAGTCCTTCAGTGTAGAAGCTGCCAGATCCTGTGTAATGCTGACTAGGGCTCCATGATAACTAAATTGTTTCTTTCTGGCTGCTTGAAGTATTTTCTTTTTGGCCTAGGAACTCTTGAACTTGGTTATAACATTCTGGGGAATTATCATTTGGGGATTTATTGCAGAAGGTGATCTGTGGATTCATTCAATTTCTGTTTTACCCTCTTGTTCAAGAATATCAGAGCAGTTGTTTTCTTTGACAATTTCTTTTTCTTTTCTTTCTTTAAAAAAAAAATAAAACCCTTACCTTCCATCTTGGAATCAATACTATGTATTGGTTCCAAGGCAGAAGAGGGGTAAGGGCTAGGCAATGGGGGTCAGTGACTTGCCCAGGGTCACATACCTGGGAAGTGTCTGAGGCCAGATTTGAACCTAGGACCTCCTGTCTCTAGGCCTGGCTCTCAATCCACTGAGCTACCCAACTGCCCCCTGACAATTTCTTATAATATGGTGTTGAGGCTTTTATTTTCCTTTTATCATGACTTTCAGGTAGCCTGATAATTCTTATATTGTTTCTCCTGGATCTCTTTTCCAGGTCAATTGTTTTTTCAATGAGATATTTCATATTTTCTTCCATTTTTCTTCTCTTGATTTTGTTTTATTATTTCTTGATATCTCATGAAGTCATTAGCTTCTATTTGCCCAATTCTAATTTTTAAAGTCTGAATTTCTTCCATGACCTTTTGATCCTCCTTTTCCATTTGGTTCACTCTATTTTTCATGGCATTCTTTTTTTGTTGTTGTTGGATTTTTTGCCTTTTTCCAGTTCACCAATTTTTCTTTTTAAGCTGTTATTTTCTTTTTATATTACTTTCATTTCCTTTTCCCCCTTTTCTTCCACTTGTCTTATTTGATTTTTAAATTCCTTTTTGAGTTCTTCTAGCACTCTCCCATTTTTTTTGAAGTGTTGCATGTGGTTGCTGTCCCCTATTGACTCTATGCCTTGCTCTTTGTTGCCATAGAAATTTTCTATAGTTAGATGTTTCTTTCAGCTTTTGTTCATTTTCCCAGCCTTTCCCTCCCTGTGGGCTGGGAGTTTTGAAAGCTGCTGATTCTGTCTCCTGTTCTGATGGATTACAGGGCTCAGTACTCTGAGCTATTTTACCCTGGGGCTAAGGGCTTCACCACAGCACAGGCTTGAAAGGACCAAGCACTATGGACTTCCAGGTCTTGCTGAGGCTGGTGCTAGGGCCTGGGTATTCAAGGGGTGGGTTTTGCATGTGGGGTGCTCTCTTGTTGGTATAGGCAGGGTCCAGATATCCTGAAGTTGGCCTATGCCCAGGCTCAGAAACTGGCACATTGGGGGGGGGGGGTCAGCCAGCACTCTTCTGTGTGCAATTTTGTTTTTGGTTCCTCCTTATCCTATGAAAATTCACTCTCTCTGCCTACCTTTGAAGTTGTGTTCAGTGGGAAAGCCCCCTGCCTCCTTCCTGCTGTTGGTTTTTGACTCCTGTTAGTTTAAGGCACTTTTAAAAGATTGATTTGGAAGGACTGCCAGAGCAGTTTTTGCTTTTACTGCTACTAAGCTGCCATCTTGTCTGTGGCCCCCAAGCAAAACTCTAAATGAAAGCTTTGTCTACCTGGGTGTTGGATCCTAAGGGCAAAAGTTGCAAATGGGACTTCTGCATGCAATGAATTAAACTTCTTAGTCCCTCAAAACAATTCCTATATGTGACATAGATGACCCCCTTGCCCCACACTAAAGCTGTTAGAGCTTTAAAATATCATTTTCATTTTGTTATTTCCCTGCTCAAGAGCTTGGGGTGACTTCTTAGTTGAACCAAATGGCATTCAGCTCTTCCACTAAGTCCTTTGAAGCCCTCCATAACCTAACCCAAGCAAATCTAACTTTTTCCCCATTATGTACTCTGTTTGAGTCAGGATGGTCTTGAGTCAGTGTCCCATGAGCATTCCAGATTCATTCTCACTATTGTACCATCATTTGTGTTGTGGTCCATACCAGTAATAGTGAAGAGTAAAAGGACCAGTGAGAGAGTGTTGAACCAAAGTTCAACCTTAACATAACATGGGGATAATAGTGCCTGTAGTGCCTATCTATACTGGTCTACTTGCAGTTCTTTGGAGAGATCACTTTAACTCAAGTCTCTATGCCTTCACCCAGGCTTCCTCCCCTGTCTAGAATGTTCTCTATCTTCACTTTCATAGTTTCTCCAAGACTCAGCTCAAATTTTACCTTCTGTAGGAGGCCTCTCTCAGTCACTCAAGCTGCTAATGCCTTTCTCCTTCAGATTATAGTCATCTATATCTATATAAATCATGTGTACCTACATGTCCCCTGGTGAAATGGGCAGATGAGAATTATTTGTTCCAACTGCCATGAATGTGACTGAAGCAAGCTCTGTGGAACACTTGGAGTTTGGTCAGACGTTGAAGGTTCCATCTCGGGCCATTGCCAGTCATCCTGATTTTGGTCTTGCCTCTGGACTTTGATAATTCTGGAATCAAGACATCACCATATGATGTCATCAGCTCTCTTCAAAATGAAAGGCAAACAATAATAATACCTAGTTATTTCCATGATGTCTCCTCCATTTATATTGTGAGCTCCTTGAGAGAATGGATGATTTCTTCCCCTTTTTAAAAATCCCTGGTGTTTAGCATAGTGCATAGCCCATAGTAAATGTTTGTTGACTGATTGACCACAAATATGTGGTCAAATATGATAAAATATGGAAATAATTGAATAGGAGGAAAAGGGTGAGCTGGATTGCAGCACTTCTGGTGATCCTAAGCTACTCCCGGATGTACATGAAACCCTATGTTGGTTTTTTTAAAGTTTATTTATTTATTTATTTAATTAATTTAGAATATTTTCCCATGGTTACATGATTCATGTTCTTTTCCTCCCCTCATCCCATCCCACTCCCATAGCCAGCGAGCAATTCCACTGGGTTTTACGTGTATCATTGATCAAGACCTATTTCCATATTACTAATATTTGCACTAGGGTGATCCTTTACAGTCTATATCCCCAATCACATCCCCATCAAACCATGTGATCAGGCAGTTGTTTTTCTTCTGTAAAACCCTATCTTTTTCATAGTAATATCCTTCCAGTGGTTCAGCGTGACTATGAATCACATAGCTCCAGAGGCTTGAAAGAATCAGAATTTTGTTGTACCCTCTGGACCAGAAACCTGCCTGTGGGTCCTGGGACTCACACAACCCAGATTGGTGAGGGTCTCCCACAGCCCATTTTATCAAGCTAGCTTCACTTTCCACCTCGGCCATCTTCTTGCCTGCCACTGCTGTGTCTATTGACCTCCCCCTTTTCCCCTCCAGCTCTGGGACCATAACAAATCAATATTGCTATTGCTACTGGAAAAGGTATGTCCATGTCCTCCCTTATGGCTCCATTCACCATCCCTGTAACTTTCCAAATCAAAACACCTCTCCCTGATCACCACTCCATTATAGCATAATTTCTCCCATTGGAACACAATAGTCTTGAGGTTGGAGGATAGTCTTAACTTTTGTATATCTATCCACATTACTTAGCACAGTGATTGGCACAGAGTAAGTGCTAATTATATGCTTTTTAATTTATTCACTCATTGGATGACTCAAAGAACAACAGAGAATTGAATAGTAGGCATAAGTAGACTATAGCATATTAATACCAATGGATTGAATACAAGAAATATGATTGGAAAAGGAGATGGGCTGGCCTGATATAAAAAGCAAGGGAAAATAAATGGGCAGCCCAAATGCCCATGGAATATTAAAAGATCCTGTAAAAGGTCTCCAGGGCATTGGATGTCCTCTAAAAGGGATTTATGGAAGGACATAGGCTGGACTCACACAGGGTGAGAAGGCATGAATATGTTGCAATTTGCAGAGCCTTCATTGATTGGATAGATCCATTGCATGGATCCTTTGAAGAACTGAAATTTAACATTTGAATGGGTCCATGCTGGTATTTTAATACCAGCTCTAAGGCTCCTCTCTCTCACCATTCCTAGAATTTCTAATCAGCTACCTGCTGGGTGAGTAGAGAGTTTCCATATCCCTCCCTGTCTTGACTTCCTTTGCAAATCTTAAGGCCCCTGGCCACCAGGCCATCAACACTAATACCTAGATTAGACACTGGGCATAGTGATTGGATGCTCTGTGGTCTCCCCACTCCACCACACTGTGTCTACTCTGCCTTTTTTTCCCTCCTCCTCACTCCTCCAAATGAGTCTTAATGCCTACCTTCCAGGTCTAGGCAGCAGTAGGTCTGGGAGAGGGTGCAGTCAGTATGGCACTCACAATGGATAGTCTAGGAAAGGGAATGCTTTGAAAGTCAGTCTCTTGTTGATGAAATTAGAGATTCCCTGGTTCTGAGGAAGAATGGCTCCAAGTCAGGCTCAGGAAGGCTCCCTAGAGAGGGAAAGGAATAGAGAGGCAACCCTGGTAGGGATAGAAGGAAACAATAATTGGGGAGGCAGAAAGGAGGAATGGAGAAAGATATCACAGCAAAGCTTTGGGAAGGAGGCAGTCTTTTCAGAAGTTGCTTCCTCCTTATACATGCCCCTTTTCTAATTCTGGCCAACGGGATAAATGTAAACTCCCTAAAATCAAGTCTTGCTGATTAAAAAAATCTCTTAGCACTGAGCTTTCATCAGTCTTCAGACCTCAGTTTCCTCATCTGTAAAATGAGGGGGGTTGGATATACCCTCTATCTCTATGGTCCCAAGATCCCATATACTTGTAAAATTGGTAAATGACAAGAATGAATACCAGGTGAGCTGAAGAGTGGGGTGCAGCTAGGTGTGAGGATGAGGATCTATGCTGACAAGGAAGTCTTGGAAGCCTGGAATTTTGGAGGTAGACCTGTTGCTCCTTCTTCCTGGTCTTGGTAGTTCACTGAGGCTCCTAATCTCCCAGGAGAGCAAATCAAGTACCAGAGTAGGAGCCACATTTCATCCAGGACACTGAGGAGATCAGAGATGAGCATGTGCACAAATGCCTTAATGTGTGGGCAATATATATATGCATGCATGCCCTTGTATATGGTAGGTGTGTGCGCATAGTAAGAGCTAACATTTGTCTCATGTTTTCAGGGGTACAAAGGGCTCACATGTGAAGGAGATGATGCAAGAGTTATTATCTCCTTAGATACAGTGGATATATACTAAAGGAAACTTTTTTTGGTCCTTTAATTTAATTTAATTTTTTTTCCTGACCAAGTCTCCCTATCTTACTCAGGTTGGAAGGACAACTGCCACTCATGGCCTGATCCCACTACTTAACAATAGAGTATTCTTCCCCTTTCCCCTTGTCATGTTTTACTTTTTGAAGTTTCAGTTACTCATGGTCAACTTAAAATTCCAGGGGATGGAGAGAAGCAAGAAGAGGGATACAGCTGGATGAGGTTGGGACCTGGCACACAGTCCAAGGACACACAGAGGTTGGGACCCAAGACAGACATATGGCTGAGCCAGCCAGAAAACCCACATGAGAAATATGCTTGATTAATTCCCCTGTTGTCAACATCCAAAAATGTGGCTTGTCCTAATCTTCAATCTATATCTCTCTGTCAGGATGTGAGTAGTAGAGTCTATCATGGGTCCTCTGGAATTATGGTGGGCCATTTTTACACTGATTAGGTACACTGATTTAAGTCATTTAAAGTTGTCTTTACAATGTTGTCGTTAGTATATAAATTGCCTGGTTCTCTTCACTTCTCTCTGTATCAATTTATGTAAGTCTTCTCAAGTTTCTCTGAAATCACTGCTTCCATAATTTCTTTCAACATATAATCTAACATATTCATATGCTATTATTTATTCAGCTATTTCCCAATTAATGGGCACCTCAATCCCAATTTCTATCCTTTGAAACCACAAAAAGATACCCTAAATTTTTTGTACATTTGAGTTTGTTTCCTCCTTTTTGATCTCTTTGGGGATATAAGCCCAAGAGTGGTCTAGTTAGGTCAAAGGGTATATATGCTTGAGTAAACAAAGGCAATATGCTCTTTGAGAGTAAGGATGGCTTCGTTTGGGGAGTACCTCATTCCAAATTGCTTTATAAAATGGCTGTACCAGCTCAAACTCCACTAATTCTGAATGACTTCTTGCTGAGAGCGTCTGAGCAGCTCTGAAAAGGACCTGAACAGCTTTCTTTTCCCCCACCTGGTTGTCTTAGCCAGGGGAGGGCCCAAGGACACATGCCCTGCTTATTATCGAGAAGCCTGGATGCAAAGCGAGCTAGGCAGAAGCAGAGAAACAAAGTACACATTGACAATAACAGTGTAAGTAAATGAGAACAGCCATCACTACAAGGAAACAAACCCCTTTGAGTGTTGCTAAATTATAATGATCAAGCTTGACTTAGAGAAGAAAGAAGACACTTCTCCCTCTATTTGTTGAGCTGGACAACCACATCAGGCTTTTGGGATGTGTTGGTTGCTTTAATCTGTTGATTTCATTTCATTAAACCTTTCTTCTTCTTTGTTATAAGGGATGGCTCTCAGGGAAGGAGAGAAGAGAGGGACACGGTGGAAAATAAAAAGATTTCAATGAAATTTTATTTTAAAATTAAATAAAAACTTGGACTGACCTCTTCTCTCCTTTCCTTAACTCCACACACTGAAAAGGCAAGAAATACAAAACCTATTAAAATTATGATGTCATACAAAACAAATTTTCACATTAAGCAACATCCCTATTTTACAAAGGAAGAAACTGAGGTTAAGGAAGGTGAGTTGACTTAATGTCTAATGTCAAGTATGTATATTATGCAATTTATGTTGGGGAGAGAAGTCCAATTTAGCTGAAGGCAATATGCTCTTTGAGAGTAAGGATGGCTTCATTTTTATGCTTGAATCTCCATAGCTAGCAAGGGTTTATTAAGTGATTACTGATTGATTCATAGATCTGTATACAGCCTCTATGTCATGAATGTGTGGCATCATTGCATAAATTTAAATGAGGGCTCTGTGTGAATTCTAAGGAATTTTAAAATGCGAAAGCAGTTTGATCAGTTTCTTTTTCCCGTTTTAATGCCTACATTTGGCAACAAAGGTCTTTCCAAATGAGTCATGATGTGGTAATTCAGTGTGTGCAATTGGAAATGGAAAAAGGAAGAACCCACACACAAGACTTACATGTGCAAGGGAGATTTATGAGAGGAAGTTCTTTATAGCCAGCTGGAGGCAAGGGATGGAGTGGGGTGCTGTGATGTGGCCCTCTAAATCTCTGCCTAGATTCGAGTGATGGGGTGGCAGCTCCCAAGGGTGGCTTTACAGCTTCCCATCTCTGATGGGAGCCAGGAATGTTCCCTCATTTTGGGGTGTGTGGTGGGGGGAGTTTTAGGATGATGACTGGTAGGGATATTTTGGGATATTTGAACACAGTAACTGGTTGAGAGGGATGAGAATATGGTATTGGAATGTTTCCTATTTTAGATATAAAGGCACTTATCTATGATCCCATTTGCTATAGGACTTTTTTGACTTAGGTGGACTCTCATCTATGAAGTTATGATTGGAGGAGTTGGTTCATCAATAAACACTTATTAAGGGGGCAGCAGGGTGGCTCAGTGGATGGAGATCCAGGCCTAGAGATGGGAGGTCCTGGGTTCAAATCTGACTTCAGACACTTCCTTGCTATGTGACCTTGGGCAAGTCACTTAACCCCCATGGCCTAGTCCTTACCACTCTTCTAGATTCTAAGATGGAAGGTAAGAGTTAAAAAACAACAACAACAATAACATTTATTAAGCAACCACTATGTGCTAAATGCTAGGGGTACTACATTCAGTGGGTTCACAGTCTAAAAAGGGAGACAATATGCAGAGACATACACATACACACATATATAATGTTACAAGGGAATCACTTTAAAAGACTGATATATATTAATTTAAGGTCGCCAAGGAATCAGCTATGTAATTCCTAAATGAAAAACTCAAGTCAGCCGTCAGCCTTTTTTGGAGTTTAATTACAATAGGAGCAAGAAAGGAATTAGAGATATATATAGAGAGAGAAAGGGGAGAGAAGGGAATAGGGCTTAAAATACCCCTTCTGTTTAGTCCTTAGATAGCTGGGGCAAAGAAAAGAGATCAGTCCCTATTACTCACGTGTCCAAAATGGAGAAACAGTCTCAGAGGCCCCCACCTTCAGCTTCCTTCAGAGCAAGCTTCCTCAGAGCCCAGGAACCACACCGACCACAAAACTCAACCCCCCTCCAGTCTCCAGACCCTCCTATCTTTAAGGACACCATCCAAGTTGCCTCCCCTCAGTCCTCACATCTACCAATCACTCTTCATCAATTTCCCTTTCAATGGAGGCTCTCGCTTAACCCAGGACCGCCCAGAGGTTTCTGGCTTTTGCACATGTCTGTTGAAGGTCATATTTTCAAATAATTAAATCTTTGCTCCTTTGCTACAGCCCTTTCTAAATCCTGTTAACTTGAGTATGGTAGAGATTGGAATAATTAAATTTTGATCTAGGCTGCAGCCCTTACTCAATCCTATTAGGACTGAATAGGGTGGAGTATCTCCATTGTATCAATTCTAAAATCAATCAAGACTCAAAGAAATTCCTGTTCTATGCTTAAGCATAGGTCAAAGTCCTTTCCATTGTTCAGCAAAGGGTTTCTGTCCTAAAGTAATCTTAAGAAGGGAAGAGAAAGAACCTCCCATGCCAATGGGGTTCCCATTCCAATAGACTATCAGTAAGAAATTTTCCAAGTATGAAATATCCCAATGGTGAAATTTTCAACAATTATAAGTCTAAGGAAATTTGAGGTTTACAATAATCAAGTTATATACAAGATAAATTGGAAATAGTAAACAGAGGGAAAGCACTAGAATTAAGGAGAGTCAGGAAAAGCTTCTTGCAGAAGGGGGATCTGGGATAAGGCTGTAAATACCTTGGCATCATTCCTTTCTTCTGGAGATTTCTCCATGTGTAATAATTAAATTATATTTCTAATAATAAAAATATTATATTTATGAGGTTTATTAAGGATTATTAAAAATCAAGGAATAAAGAAGATACAAAATAAAAACCACATACCCATGGCTGATTAGCTCATTTAAAATCCCCATGCTACATCTTTGCAAAGGAAGAGAACAGCCTGGGAGGTGTTACTGCCAGTTAAATACCTATTGTGATCTCAACGTGGAGACTCAGGAGAGATTATAGGGAATTCTGGGAAATACCAAGGACTTCTGGGGAATGAAGTCTAGGGTTCAAAAATCTCCATTTTTACACATGCCAGACAATGTGCTAGGTACTAGAGCTACAAATAGAAAAATGAGATAGTCCCTTCCATCAAGGAACTTAGATTTTTTTCTCTTTCCAAAGCACAGTGGTCACTTGCAGACTTTATCCTAAAGTTGATTGGAATGAAAGCTTTCACCTAATCTGTCTTTCTAACCACTCCTCAGCAGCCTTGGTGGCCCTCAGCTCCGAAAGGCTCACCCCAATGCTGCCAGACTCAGAGTGAACACTAAGCCCTCCTGCAGCTCAGAATTCCCAAACTCAAGCAGCCCACCTGCCTCCCCCTCTCCTAAGAGCAGGGATTACAGATACTTCCCAGGACCCCTGGCCAGAAGCTCATATTCTAAAAGGGGAGGACAATACCTCTAGGAAGGTGGTGGCCAGGGAAAGGAAGTTCAAAGTATTATGAATGAACCATTTTGGACCATTTTGGACCATTTTGGACCATTTTGCCTTTCTTGGTAGCAATGACTTGATTTCCATTTCCAGAGCAAAAGCAAGTGGTGGGGACATGCTGACAGGGCAAAGTTAGCAAAATGCTCCTATTGAATAGGCCACAGTATCCTGGAGGATGGCTGGATAGAGTGTGCAGCACGGTTTGTGGCCAGTCAGACATACACGCCTAGATGAGTCTTCACATATCTGCCGAGCAGGATTTGGGGTGGGGGTCAGAAAAATTGAGTTCTTACTCAAATGTCCTGTCTTTGACTCAGTGTCCAAAGTCATCACGGATGGCCTTCAAGGCAAAATGCTTTGGGTAGCAGCAAATACTTCCTGACACTTAGCATGCTTAATTAGCACGATCAATTCCCTTAAATAGAGTGCTCAGCTGCGTAGCGGCAGTTTCTGCCATTGTCTCAAAATCAAGATGTCTTCTAGGAAATGGAGCTCAAGTTCCCAAGGATCTGCCCCCTCTTTTTGGCTCTCCTGAAGTCCTCCATCATGAATCTGCTCCAAGGACAACTGAGTGATCCGGAAAAGGGATTGGCTCAAAGTGACCAAATTCACAGATGCCAATGGCTCATGTCCTAGTAGAAGCCCCAGACTACTCTGCTTCTGTCTGACTGTGTCCTAGCTCATTAGATAATCACAGATAGTCATCACTCCTTCCCTTCCTAGATGACGCCACAGTCTCAGGGGCGCGTGCATCTCCGTCTGTATTCCTCTTCTTTCAGGCTGAATTCTTAGTGGGTTAATAGTTCTATTCATCTTTGTAAGGCAGTGTCCAACCTGACAGTGGTCAAAATATTAGTCAATGGATTGCTCTTGTTCCATTGTTCCATTCAAATTCTTTAAACTTCTCAGTGGCAGCTGCCTTCGAAGCCAGGAACTAGTTTAAAAATTAAAAACAACAACAACAACAACAACAACAAATAATAATAATATTGAGTATTGGTTCCAAGGCAGAAGAGTGGTAGGGACTAAGCAATGGGGGTTAAGTGACTCACCTAGGATCATACAGCTAGGAAGTATCTGAGGCCAGATTCAAACCCAGGACCTTTCACCTTTAGGCCTGATTTTCAACCCAATGAGGCACATAGCTGCCCCCCAAGAACTAGTTTTTGTATGGGATGCCAAGAGTCCTGTTGCTTGTAAGTCAATCAGTGTCTGTTCTAGGATTCTTCCTAGGTCTTCCAGCCTAATGTTGATGTTCAGGGTTTGAGTGGGTCTATATTGCTCAATACTGGTACATGGCTGAGGCTATTGACTAGGTCCTTAAAAATTTGCTTATATTTCTCGTAACAGTCATCTCCAGGTAGGATTGAAGAAAACAGAATTTTCTTGTCCTTCTGCTTTTGGATCTTCCTAGTTCCTATCTATGTGTTTTATCACAGCATTATTTTTTTTTACATATTTGAAATAACAGCCACAAAAACTCTAGAAAATTAATTCTGAGAGGTTCTTTGGTCAGCTAATAAGTATTTCATTTTCTCTGGGTCAATATGCACTCCTTGTTGAGATATTACTCATATACTTAATTTCCCCACCCTGGAATTGGTTCTTGTTAACTGATAGATTCAAAATTGCTTCTTTCAGCTCATCCAAAACTTTCATTCATCTTTCCTTATATTTTTCTGATGTCATTTCAAAGGCAATGAGATCATTCAAGTTAACCAATATTTCAGTGTAATTCTTGGCTCTAACTACCTTCTCCATAACTGCTGAAAAGTAGCAGGGGCCCCTGAATTGCCCTGGAGCATATGCTCATTCTGGTTAGAATCAGGTGTTCATTTGAGAAGCAGCATGGTATAGTAGAAAACATTTCAGCTTGGGAATCAGAAAACTCCAGTTCCTCTCTTCTTTCTTCCTTCCTTCCTTTCTTTTTTTTCTTCCTTTCTTTCTTTCTTCCCTTCTTTCTTCCCTTCTTTCTTTCTTTCTTTCTTTCTTTCTTTCTTTCTTTCTTTCTTTCTTTCTTTCTTTCTTTCTTTCTTTCTTTCTTTCTTTCTTTCTTTCTTTCTTTCTTTCTTTCTTTCTCTCTCTTTCTATCTCTCTTTGTTTCTCTCTCTTTCTCGTTTTCTCTCTCTCTTTGTTTCTCTCTTTGTTTCTTCCTTCCTTCCTTCCTTCCTTCCTTCCTTCCTTCCTTCCTTCCTTCCTTCCTTCCTTCCTTCCTTCCTTCCTTCCGTAAAAGTGGACTTGAATCCAGGACTTTAATCCCCAGAATTCCTTGCTCCACTTCCCCAGAATGCTTTGTAATATCACTGAATTCTCACCTGGGCCAAGATTGAGAAGGGGTATTTAACCTGATTGGAAAGGCTTTTGTGGGCCCTTTCCTGTTTCCCCTTGCAAGCAGACGCGGCTCTTTTGATAATGTAGGTGAGGTTGTGTCTAGGCCTCTCTGGGCCTAGACACATGTTTTCTTATTCTGTAATTTCTTTAATCCTTAATCTTCAATAAACTTCATAAAAATGATACTCCTTGCAGAGAGAACTAATTTCTACCTGCCTCAGTTCCCCTAAATTTTAACTGTTACCCTTCCTTCCTTCCTTCCTTCCTTCCTTCCTTCCTTCCTTCCTTCCTTCCTTCCTTCCTTCCTTCCTTCCTTCCTTCCTTCCTTCCTTCCTTCCTTCCTTCCTTCCTTCCTTCCTTCCTTCCTTCCTTCCTTCCTTTCTTTCTTTCTTTCTTTCTTTCTTTCTTTCTTTCTTTCTTTCTTTCTTTCTTTCTTTCTTTCTTTCTTTCTTTCTTTCTTTCTTTCTTTCTTTCTTTCTTTCTTTCTTTCTTTCTTTCTTTCTCTCTCTCTCTCTCTCTCTTTCTCTCTTTCTTTCTTTTCTTTCTCTCTTTCTTTTTTCACTTATTGACAAGTATTTATTAAGCACTGGGGTGTATGGAGTAAGCAGAAAGTACTAGCACCTCTGGTATGAGGGTCCAAGCCCTTTTCAGGGCTGTTCATCCACCTTTGGTGTCTACTTTATCACCTAACTCTCACCATGGCTCCAAGAAGCTGTAGCATGTACAATGACTACATCCTGTTAAGCTATCTTGGCAAATGGGTCAAACCAGGTTGGGGGTGGCTGACAGGCCTTAGATCTCTTAGTGAGTTGGAGGAATGTCTATCCCAAGTGTATGAAGATTTCCCCTGGCAGAATGGTTGGAAGAAAACAACTTGTTCCAAAGACCATGAAGGTGGAAGAAACAGGCACTGCCTATAACTTGATCAGACTTCAAAGACACTTAAGGTCATCCATTGCATCTTGGCCCATCACTAGTTTTCCTGACTTTTGTCTTACCACTGGATTTGGATTCCAGAGTTATTTGAATGACTGGAAAAAAGAGTAAAACTGATGACTTCATACAAGTCTGCCTCACATAAATCCAATTTACAAGTAAGTCAACAACATCACTCTCTGTGATATCATTGGCCCTCTTTGAAAATGAAGAATTAGGGGTAGCTAAGTGGGTTTAGAACCAGGCCTAGAGATGGGAGGTCCTGTGTTCAAGTCTGATTTCAGATACTTCCTAGTTGGGTGACTCTGGGCAAGTCACTTAATTCCCATTGCTTAGCCCTTCCTGATCTTTTGCCTTGAAACCATACATGATTTGGGGGGGAAAATGATGAACAACAACATTTAAGAATCTAGCATGTCCCAGCCATCTTGGAAAGTGCTGGGAATACAAGTACAAAGGATGTAACAATCTTTTACACTCTAATGGGACAGACAAGAACATATTTAATTGTGCGTGCAATTAATATAAAGTAAATACAAATATATGCAAAGTAGTTAAATACAATGTAGTTTGGGCAAGAAGGCACTAAAAGTGCAAAGGGATAATTTTTGAGCTGCATCTTAAAAAAGGAATTAGATTCTTCTCTTTGCAGTACGAGTGAGGCATATAAACGACTGGATTTGGAGATGACACCACTGACCAACAATTCTTCCAGATGTCTCCTGAGATCTTTCATGAGGTATAGGATCATCTGCCAAAAGGATGGGAAGTGGTGAGGTAGATTTTGTGGGTTGCTTCTGTGAAGATTAAATTTAACTCTTCCCTGACTATAAAAACGAAAATACTTAACTCTTCCCTGATTGTGAAGATTTAAGTTGTAACCCAGGCCTATTTTTAGATTTTAATCCTCAAAAGTGTAAACACCCTACTTAAAAGTTAAGTATGAAGATCTGCCCATTTTAGATCTAATCACCAAAGATGTAAACACCCCATTTAACACATTAAATAGGAGATCTGTGACGGATGTGTGTGATAGTGGGTGACGAATCAAAATCAACTATCTCCTGCACAGTCCTAAAACAAAGCATCATCTGTGATTGGTAGATGTAAAATTAGGGGAAGACACAGGAAGTGAAGCAAAAGAAGCATCTTGAAAAGGAGCTATTACTTCCTGTGTGAGGGGAGGTCTTCATATTTTGGAAGTGGAGACTGGAGGAAGTCTTCTTGTTTTCGAGTTGAGGCTGGTGAAGAGGGTGCTGACTGGATGTGAGACCCTGTTTTTCGTGGTGAGGCTATTCTAAATCTCTTCCTTTGAACTAACAAAACACATGGTGAGTGTAAAGCTGTCTCTTAACTGCTGGATTTTCTGAAAAACAAAACAAAACAAAAAAACAATCTTCAGGAGAGACCTACTCTTGGATACTTCTTGGGTCCTCAGTTTCACCAAGGCCAGCTGAAACTAACTCTCCCTTCTGGGGAGGCGGGGCGGCTGGAGATAAATTACTTAGTGTTTAGGCTAGATATCTTACCCTATCCTCTCTCTGATTTTTCTTATTTCGCTCTTCCTATATTTTATAAATCAATTTGTAAATAAATCTCTTTGGAATTAATACAATTTCCTGGTGACCACACTCTTAAATAATCAAGTCCAATCCTTTTAAAAAACCAAACAAACCACTTTTAATCCTTAACTTCCTTAGAAGACAGTTCATACCAGCTCCCAAGATCCAAATGTTAAATTTTTAGTGTGAGCATCTATTACCTCAGAAATGGCAAATGCTCTATATCAAAGCTTGATTTATTGTTTTGTTAATCACCTAGACTTAAGAAAATGATGGAGAAAATGCTAATAATGTAAATTATACTTAAAAGTGTATCATGAGCATATTTTTTTTAGAGCCAGTTGTTACAACATTTATCAGCACACCATGGAGCATATCCCAGATCTCATAAGAACACTCATGTTCTCATGCTGAGTTTCTACTTCAGTCAACTCTTCCATTCTTCAGGAAATGAGAGAAACCAAAATCAGTTTTTGGGATCATTGATAGAGTTGGTAAAACTAGTTCTCTTGTGAAATTTTCTTTGCTACCATTTCCTTCTATATATGAAGAAAATAGGTGGAAAAATGAATAGAGTGTGAAATTTGGAGTCAAGAAGATCTGAGTTCAAATCTTGCCTTAGAAACTTATTAGTTGAACAAACCTAGGCAAGTTGCTTAAACCATCCCAGTCTCTTTTTCCTCCTTTGGGAAATAAAAATAATAGGGCCTACTTCCCATTTGTAGTGAGAATCAAATGAGATGACATATGCACATTGCTTTGCAAATGTTAAAGTTCTAAGTAAACATTAGCTATTATTATAGTCTTCTGCTATCTCTGCACAGGATGAATAGATAATCAAAGTACTGAGATGTTAAGATGTTCAGATGGAATGCTGCTAGTACCTTGAATACGCTGGTGTTGTCCCTACTGATCCTGACACATGAGAGATTTTTCCTGGTTCTAGACATATCAGAACCAAGGTATCCATCTTGTTGATACCGATAACATCTTTAGTGAACTAAAGGCTGACTCTAAGGTGTCCAGGTATGGAGTCCTTGCCACTGTTTCTGGCTAGAGTCTGAGCTCTTTCATAGGATGTCAAGATCTTTTTCTCAAAGGTATCTCCTAGAAGGACGAGAACACAAGGGCCACTTGTGAACCATCCAGCAGAGGACTCCCCACATCCTTGGTTTTTATAGTCACTTTGGGGTGAGGTCTTGTGGGTCCAGGGGGGTATGGCTCTAAAAATGACTGGCGATAAGGTCAGACAATGTGTTCTCTCTCCCTGGCCCCAACCTCATTTCCTATTGCTGAACGTTGGACTGGGGCATGAACTCCCTCCCTCCCTGTTCTTACAGAATATCACATCTCCATTCACTTAGTCTACTTTAATTGATCTGTTGTTATTATTTAGTTATTCATTGTGTCCAGCTCTTTGTAATCCTATGGACCATAGTGTGCCAATGCTGTCCAGGGGGTTTCTTTTTTAAGTTTCAATATTTTTTATTGGGGGTGGGGAGAATAACAGTATTTGGGGGGAAATTTTTCCATCAGAAGCCGTGTATTTGAGAGTTAAAATGCCCCAAGAAATTCTGTACAAGTTAATAGGAGACTCTCAGATTCCTTTTTAAAGCCCTTATTAGTGTAGTCTGAGAACAGAGATGAGTTAAACTGGAAAGGAACCCAATGGAAACAGAACATCCTATATTTCTGGCTCATGCCCAATTCTCCTTTTGGGAGGCATGGAGCAATGTCATAAGATATTTCTGCCACATAAGTTAGATCTTTTAAAAATATGTATTTAAAATTTTCCCCCAATTACATGTAAAATATATTTTTAACATTTGGTTTTTAAAAACAGTTTTTGAGTTCCAAATTCTCTCCCTAACTCCCAACCTCCTTCCCTCAATTCCTCCCACCCCACCCCTTTCCCTGAGACCGTAAGCAATCTGATGTAGATTTTACATGTACAATTATATAAAACATTTTTCCATGTTAGTCATTTTATGGAAAAGATCTTCACAAAAAGGAGAGTAAGAAAGAAAGTGAAATTATAGTATGTTTTGGTCAGCATTCAGACTATCAGTTCTTGCTCTGGAGATGGATGGCATTTTTCATCATGAGTCTCTGGGATTATCTTGGATCAGGGTATTGCTGAGAATAACTAGGTCATTCACAGTTGTTCAGCAAAAAATAATATTGTTACTGTGTACAATTATTTGAATCCAGAACTTCTTGTCTCTAGGCCTGGCTCTCAATGTACTGAGCCCCCTAGTTGCTCCCTCTACTTTCAAGGCAGCTGGGTGACTCAGTGGATAGAGTGTGGGCCTTAGAATCCAGAAGATCTAAATTCAAATCCAGCCTCAGATACTTCCTTGCTGTGTGATCCTGGGCAAGTCAACTAACCTCTGATTACCTGACAAAAAGATCCATAGAGCCACTGGAGATGAGAATGGCAAACCACCCCAGTATCCTTGACAAGAATATTCCATGGACAGCTAGATAGAGTTGTCAACATGGAATCTAGAAACCCCAAAATTTATAGTCTAGAAAGATTTAATGATCCCCAGTTTACTTAGCTTAAAGGTTTGACCTTGTCACATGAGAGTTCCTCAGGAGGGAAAGTCCTACTTCACTGGTCTCAGATTAACAATAGACTTTAAGGTACTTTGGGTGGGAATAGCTAATCCCATCAGATGATAAGTATCTCTTATGTCCCAATGGTTTCTCCCCCTGGGCCAAAGTCCTTTACCGAGATGGCCCACCCCTTGGCTGGGTCTTTCCCTTTTGTGTCCATTGTAAAGCATCAGCCCCTCACTGTTATCCCTGTCTGGAACTCCTCATTTTCCTTTATTACCATTGTAAAATCAATCAACTCTCCCTCCCATCCTCAGTCCCCAAGTTTCACCTAGAAAAGTATTTAAGCTCCCCAATTTTACAGGCTCCTTGGAATTATCCAATCTAGCACAGTTGTCATTCCCAGGGGTCAGTGTCCAGAGCGGCCAGAGTTAATCCATGAACTCTGCATTGGCGTATGGCACGCAGCTTTATGTAGAGACCTGCTATCACACTGAACCCTTTTTCCTTAATTAAAGAGTGATTTTCTGACTATTTAATAGTTCTGTGGTTTTTTTTTCCAATCAACAGAGTCCATGGGGACGTGACTGAATAACTAAACAACAACAAAGATTGACTCTCAAAGGATACATTGCCATTTATCTCCTTTTTATTCATCAGTTCCTTGACAGTGCAGAAAGACTGGTTCTAAAGGCAATCTAAATTTCAGCTGGTTGAAGAGGGGCACAAGGGCACTTCCTGAGAAGCACCTTAATTTGCTTCTCATTCAGGTGCAGCTAAAAAATGTCTTGCACTCCAGGGTCAGTCCTATGAAGTTGTCTCTTGATTCATTCTCTCTGATTTAGAGGTTTTGATGATATGCAGTACCTTCTCATCCCCTGTCAAAGCCCAGTAGTCAATTTCCAAAACTCTTTGAATATTTTACTTCATTAAGAATTTTAGAATAGAGTATTTGTTCTGGAAATTTCCTAAAAAGAGAGAGGGGAAAGAGAAACATTATGTAACATCTACTATGTACTCTTATTTCCCAAACTTGGATTTTTACTTTTGTCAAACACAAGATTACTATCATCTTTTACAAGGGTTTGTTGTATATCTGTTCTGTTCCACTGACCTACTTTTCTGTTTCTTAACCACTATCAGAGAGTTTTGGTAATCATTGCTTTATAATATAGGTTAAAATTTAGTCTGCTACAAATGATCAAAGGATATGAACAAGCAATTTTCAAAAGAAGAAATCAAAGCTATCAATAATCATATGAAAAAATGTTCTAAATTCCTCTTGATTAGGGAAATGCAATTTAAAACAGTGCTGAGGTACCACCTTACATCTATCAGATTGGCCATATGACAATAAAGGGAAGTAATAAATGTTGGAGGGGATGTGGTAGAATTGGGACACTAATGCATTGCTGGTGGAGTTGTGAATTGGTCCAACCATTCTGGAGGGCAATTTGGAACTATGCCCAAAGGGCGATAAAACTGTGCATACCCTTTGATTGGGCAATACCACTACTGGGTCTATATCCCAAGAGATAATAAAAAAGGGGAAAGGACCTATTTGTACCAAAATATTTTTAGCAACTCTTTTTGGAGTGGCAAAGAACAGGAAATTGAGATGTCCATCAAATGGGGAATGGCCGAACAAATTGTGGTACATGTTGGTGATGGAACACTATTTTGCTATTAGAAATTATGAACATTTCAGATTTCAGAAAAAGCTAGAAAGATTTGCAGAACTGATGCAGAGCAAAATAAGCAGAACCAGGAGAACATGGTTCACAGTAACAGCAATATTGGACGATGCTCAGCTGTGAAAACTTGTCTTCTCTCAGCCATGCAATGATCTGGGAAGATCCTGAAAGACAGGAATGCTCTCCGCCTCCTGAGAAAAAACTGTTGGAGTCATCTTTCACATCAGTGTATTTAGGATTTTATTTGGGGGGGTTTGGCTATGTATGACTTTGTTCTTACAACAATGACCAATATGGAAATGTGCTTTTCATGACATTAAAAACAAAATTTAAAAAAATCTGGTCTTCTAGACCTCCTTCCTTTGCACTTTTCCCCTTTAATTCCTTTGGTATTCTTGACCTTTTGTTTTCCAAAGGAATCTTGTTATTATTTTTCTAGTTCAATAAGAGATGGAAGAGAGAGAGAGAGAGTTACCTGGAATATTTCAATGTAACAAGTAAATTAATTAATTAAAAAATTTATGTTGTAAATGCTTAACAAATGCTCATTGCCTCACTGACTATAAGATTGGAGCCAAAGGAAGTGGGCAGATCAATTCCCACCCTCCTATTTCTACCCACTTGACTTTGGGAAAGATCTAGAATATTAGACAGAGCTGGAGTTCAGCCTCCTCATTCTACAGATGAAGAAACTGAGGTTATGACTTGCCCAAGGTCACATAGAGTATCAAAGGTAGAATTTGAACAGAGAGCCAGAGACTACAAATCTGACAGTCTTCACACCACACTGACCCCTCTCTGGACTTTTGTTTCTTTGTCTGAGGAATGAAGCTTTCCAGGACTCTCTTGGAGAAGACCTCTTAAGTACTTCCTAAATTTTCACTTTTCTTTATCTTGAAATATTTGGAAAACCTGAGCTCTAGGACATGTAATCCCAGCTGTGGCCACAGGGTGGCAGCAAGAGAGGACCATAATCCTTGACAGAGGAGAAAGTAAGGGGAACAACCACTCTCTTCTCCGGTATAGCTGAGGACCATCTAACTGTTTGCATCTGCCAAAGACTGGAATCCCTTCTGCTTTGTCTCTATACTCTTTCACTTGGTTACTTCATCAACTCTCATGAGTTCATGAAAGACAGTGTGGCATAGTGGACAAAGGAGCTGGTTTTTTAAAAAATTTGGAAATTTTTATTTGCATGATTTAGAATATTTTCCATAGTCACATGATTCATGTTATTTCCCTCCCCTCATCCCTCCCCTCTCCTGTAGCCAATAAGCAATTCCACTGGGTATTACATGTGCCACTGATCAGAACCCATTTCCATGTTGGTGTTTGCACTAGGGTGATCCTTTAGAGTCTATATCCCCAGTCATATCTCCATTGACCCATGTGACCAAGCAGTTGTTTTTCTTCTGTGTTTCTGCTCCCACAGTTCTTCCTCTGAATGTGGATAGTGTTCTTTCTTGTAAATCCCTCAGAGTTGTTAAGGATCACTTCATTGCCACTAATGGAGAAGTCCATTACGTTCGATGGTGCCACAGTGTATCAGTCTCTGTGTACAATGTTCTCTTGGTTCTGCTCCTCTTACTCTGCATCACTTCCTGGAGGTTGTTCCAGTCCCCATGGGATTCCTCCACTTCATTATTCCTTTGAGCACAATAGTATTCCATCACCAACAGATACCACAATTTGTTCAGCCATTCCCAAATTGAGGGACATCCCTTTGTTTTCCATTTTTTTGCCACCACAAAAAGTGAGGCTATAAATATTTTTGTACAAGTCTTTAAAAAACCTGTTCTTAGAGCTAAGAGCACTGAGTTCAAGTCCAACCTCTGACATACTAGCTGTGTGACTCTGGGGAAAATCACTTAACCTCTCAGTCCTCTAAACAACCTTCTGAAATCATAAATTGCAGAGAAGGCACTGACCTGCCCTGGTAGAAGAAATTTTCTAATACCAATAAAATCACAGATCTTGTTTCTATTCTCTGACCCCATGCAGATCTATATATTCAGCTCTAGCCTCTCTCTTGAGCTCCAGTTCTGAATCATCAACTGCCTATTGGACATTTTGATGTGTATGTCTCATAGGTGTCCAAAACTCATTCTATTTCCCTCCAAACTGTTTTTTCTTTTGTACTTCTCTTGAGGGCACCATAATCCTTCAAGTTCCCCAGGTTAGAAAAACCTTTACTCCTCCCTCTTAATTTTAGTCATTTTTTTAAGTCATGCCAAACTCTTGGTGACTCCATTTGGGGTTTTCTTGGCAGAGATACTGTAGTGATTTGCCATTTTCTTCTCCAGCTCATTTCGCAGATGAGGAAACTGAGGCAAACAGGATGAGGTAACTTGCCATGGGTCATAGGCTATTAAGTGTCTGAGGCTGGATTTAGATTCAGGAAAATGAATCTGCCTGACTCCAAATTTGGCATTCTATCCACTGTGCTACCTCTGTGCTCAAGCTCTTCACTCTTACTCTCCATATGTCCAATCAGATTTCAAATCTTATCATTTCTGTCTCTGAAACATCTCTTTTATAATGTCCCTTCCTTTCCATCCTTACAACCCTCAGCCTGGCTCAATCCCCTTTTACCTGAATTATTGCAATGACCTCCTATTTGGTCTCTGTCATTAATCTCTCTCCATTCCAATCTATAATCCACAGGGCGAAAATGATTTTCCAAAAGCATAGATAGGTCTGATCTTGTCATCCCACTTCATTCCCTCCTCTCTCACTCCCTTCTCCACAGCCTCCAGACCAACCAACCAGCATCCCTATCTGAGACCAGGCCTGGGAAGGTCCTTGTCCTTCTGATTAGTGACTGCTAAACCATCTCTGGATTATTTATGTCCATTTGCTCTCCTGAGCCCTCTCACTCTTATAATTCTATCATTTTCTTGACTAAAATCTCATTCTTCAGCCACTGCTCCCCTAAGTGTATTGTTACCTCCATTACAACGTAAGCTTCTTGAGGGCAGGAACTATTATTATTTGTATCCCTGGTGCTTGGCACACAGTAAACTTTTAAAATTCATTCAGTAAAAAATAAAAGATCAGGTTAGAGTTTTTATTACATGTAATATCTGTTTTTCTTATTTTCCACTATTTTTGTGTTAATTTTGATCTTTGCTCCAATAAATTGTTAAATCAATTATAAAAAAAAAATTCATTCAGTAAATTCCAGTGGCTCCCTATTACCTCTAGGATCAAATGGGATTTCCTCTGTTTGGCATTTGTAATACATCATCTGGACATTTTCTTTTTCCAATCTTCTTACACTTTAACTCTTTCATGTATTTGGCAATCTAGCCATCCTGGCCAGTCCCTGGGTGTGTGCCCCATCTGCCATCTGCCATACCTAGAATGTGATCCCTCCTCACCTCTGCCTCTGACTAGAGGTCTAGTCTCCTTTAAGACTCAATTCAAGGGGCAGCTAAGTGGTTCAGTGGACTGAGAGTCAGGCCTAGAGACGGGAGGTACTGGGTTCAAATGTGGTTTTAGATACTTCCTAGCTGTGTGACCTTGGGCAAGTCACTTAACCCCCATTCCCAGCCCTTACTTTTCTTCTACATTAGAATAGATACTTATTATTGATTCTAAGACAGAAGGTAAGGGTTAAGAATTTTTAAAATAAAGGAAATCTTAAGGCCTTCATTTTTACAGAGGAGGAAACAGAGACCCCGAGAATTTGAGTGACTTGGCTAAGGTCAACCAGATATCAATGAGTGGAACCAGGATTCAGTTTGGGATGGGGGAACAGTGATGGATTTGGAGTCAGAGGACCTGGGTTTGAGTCTAAGCCTTGGTTTCCTCATCTATAAAATGAGAGGGTTGGGGGAGATGACCTCTCAGGTCCCATCCAACTCTAAATCCGGGAGCCTGGGATTCATCCCAAGTCCAGGGCTCTTTCATGTCTGCCTCAGACCACCAGATGGCCCTCTTTGCCACCTCCTGGTCCCATGAAGAGTCTCAGGGGGCAGCCCTTTTTGCCATTGTCTCACTCATTGGGTCTGATAAAGGCATGGAACCTTACATTTGAGGACTGGAGGGAAACGGTTCAGGAAGCGTCCCCATATTTCTTATGGAGTTGCAGAGATCATTAGTTTTCAGGGTCCCTCAAAAGGCAGGAACTCCTCAGGGAATATACATTTATTTTTCTACAATACATATGAATACACTCATTTCCATAATATTTGAAGGTTTACAAAACATCTTTTTTAGCCTTGTAAAACGGGTGGTGCTGGTATTCTGACACCCTAATTTTACAGACAGACAGATTTAGGCTCTGAGAGTGAAATGGATTGTCTGCAATAGCCAGGCTAATCAATCTGGTCTGAAAGCTACTAAGCATCTGAACTAGAATTCACACCCAGGACTTCAGGACTATAAGTCAGCGTCCATCACCCAGCGTCCTGACTTTTGTTTTGCCAGTAGAATTGGATGACCCTGGAAGAGACAGTGGGGCTGAGAACTTTGTACAACTCTGCTTTATTTACATATAATTCACAGCCAAGTTAAGACTTTACCCACGAAGCCACTGTCATCTTCAAAATCAAAGAATGAACACCACCATCCAGAGTTGTTGACCATATTAACTTCTGTCCTGCTGACCAGATAAATTTCCCTAATTCAAAATCCAACAAGAGAGAGATTATATTTACCTAGATTAAAGCTAAATGCCAATATATCCTTGTTTTAGGGCAAAGCAAACCATTTTTTGCTACTTGTTTAACCTCTTACAAATGCTTGATTTTATCTTCCAACCAAACTTGAACTAGCATTGAATTTAGGTGTTAGGTCTGTCAGGATTCAAACTCAGATCCCAGTCACTCCAGATCTATTTCTCTTGGCATTATAGTGTTTCTGCTCTAAAGTAACTTACCAATTCATGGAAGAAACAAACCAGATGTGGGAAGGACATGTGAATGTCTAGGTGAATGTGTAATAAAAGAGGAAAGAAGTATGGGATGTTCCATAAGTCAGTATAATTTTAAGCCCTGCCAACTTCGGAAGTACAAATGCTACAATACCAGAACATGTGAAAAGTAAATTATTAAAAAATTAAAAAATATTGATATGTTTCTTGTTCAGATTCAACATAACTGCCATCTTATGCTATATACACTCTAGTAGATTTTCAAACTGTAAAAATTTAATCAGCTGCTGCTTGGCAATTGAAAGGAGGCATTTATAATCCTGATCTTAAGATCATCCATAGAACAAGGTTTGGGTATATAAGTGACAGTTTTGATGTGAAACTTCCCCCTCTTCCTCACTCCCCACCCCCAAGAAAAAGCCTAATGCAGATGAATCAGGTGACTTGGTCCGCTGAGCAAGAGGACCTCCCTACTGATCCACCGGTCTGGGAAAGTGTCATCCTGAAATTGTCAAATGCACAATGCACAATGACAGGGTGCCCCATCTTATTAAAATTAAAAATGTATTATGGGATCATAAGAGTCAGACATGACTGAATGACTAAACAGCAAATTATTCAAAATTCAAAAAACTAAATAAGCATAAAAGAAATTTAAACAAATTAATTTTCAAATGATTTTCTATAAGTTTTGTACTGCTTATACTTCTGAAATACTTAAAGCTTAAAATGACATTAAGACTTTTGGGATGCCTTCTTTTTTTTGAGGTTTGTTACTATTTTTTTATTTTAATGAATTAATTATTATGAATATTTTTCCATGGTTACATGATTTATATTCTTCTCTCCCCTCCTCTCACCCCCCTCCCATAACCAACAAGCAATTCCACTGGGTATTACATGTCATTTACTAAGGCCTATTTCCATATTATTAATATTTGCACTAGGGTGAACGTTTAGAGTCTACATCCTCAATCATATCCCCATCCCATGTGATCAAGCAGTTGTTTTTCTTCTGTGTTTCTACTCCCACAGTTCTTCCTCTGCATGTGGATAGTGTTCTTTCTCATAAGTCCCTCTGAATTGTCCTCGATCATTGCATTGCTGCTAGTAGAGAAGTCCATTACATTCTATTGTGCCACCGTGTATCAGTCTCTGTGTACAATGTTCTCCTGGTTCTGCTCCTTTTGCTCTGCATCAATTCCTTGAGGTTGTTCCAGTCGCCATGGAATTCCTCCAGTTCATTATTCCTTTGAGTACAATAGTATTCCATCACCAACATATACCACAATTTGTTTAGCCATTCCCCAATTAAAGGACATTTTGCCACCACAAAAATGAGGCTATAAATACTTTTATACGTCTTTTCCCTTATTATCTCTTTGGGGTACAAACCCAGCAGTGCTATGGCTGGATCAAAGGGCAGACATTCCTTTAAAGCCCTTTGTATATAATTCCAAATTTCCATCCAGAATGGTTGGATCAATTCACAACTCCACCAGCAATGCATTAGTGTGGGATGTCTTCTAAAAGACCAAAAGCCATAGATGGAGTAGTCAAATGATATAAGCAAACTTCCTAAAGAAAATATTATAAATTATCAGAAACTAAATGAAAGATTTTTTTAAATCACCATTAAAAGAAATACAAATTAAAACAACATATTTCATCTGGCATCCAGCAAATTGCAAAGATGACAAAAGATGGGAATAGTTGATGTTTGAAAGGCTATGGGAAGACAAGCACACTAATACCTTGTCAGTGGAGCTGGGAATGGATTCAACTATTCCAGAAAACAACTTGGAACTTGGGCAGAAAAGTCACTAAAGTGGTCCTACCCTTTCACTTTCATATACTACAAGGAAGGCAATGATAGGAAGGTCTCATTATATTCACCAAATTATTCATAGCATCACTTTATGGGTAGTAAAAGCCTAAAAACAAAGTTGGTGCTATTCATTAGGGAGTGACTGACAAATTCTGATAGATGAATGCAATGGAATAGTACTGCACCATCAGAAATGACAAATAGGAGGAATTTAGAAAACTAGAAATCTTAAACTCTAAACTGATGAACTGATACAGAGTGAGGTGAGAACCAGGAAAATACTACATAAAATGGCTTTAATAATGAATATGAAAAGTACACCAAAATGAAGGTACTTGGAATAGCCAATCTTGGTATGGGGAAGAAACTAGGAAATGCAAGTCTACTTTTTTTTGGAAAGGTGGGAAGATAGTGGTCGCAGAAAGGCAGACAGTCTCTGTATAGGTTGATTTTAAGTGTTTTACTTTGTTTTGAGGGAAAGCTCACTGGGTAGGTGTATCTGGAAATGAAAAAGATGTAAAAACAAAAGACATCTTAATAAAACTTGCAAAAATTGGGATTAAGGTGAGAGGAAAAAGGAAATATTGAAAAATTCAAGGGAAAGACAGAGACAGAAGCAGAGGAAGAGAGGGGGAGAGACAGAGAGAAAGAGGGAAGAAAGATTAAGAGAGAGTGAGATAGAGATAAAGACAGAGAGAAAGGGGGAGAGACAAAGAGAGGGGGAGAGAAACAAAGAGAGAGGAAGAGAGGAAGGGAGGTATCAGAAAGTGGAAAAGAAAAAAGGAAAAGAGAAAGGAAGGAAGGAAGAAAGGAAGAAAGAGAAAGATAAAGAAAAGAAAAAAAAGAAAGAGGAAGGAAGGAAGAGGAAAGGAGTGAGGGGAGAGAGACAGAAGGAGGTGAATCAGTCTGAGAAAAAAAGAGGAAGAGAGGAAAGGAGAGAGACAAAGAAACAGAATGACAGTGAGAAAGAGACACACAGAGAGAAAGGGAGGGAAAGGGACAGATGGTGAGAGGAAGGGAGGAAAGGAAGGTTCACAGAAACTAGAAGAGAGAGGAAGGGAGGGAGATGTAGAGACAGAGAAAGAGAGAGTGGGAGAGGGAGGAAGAGATGGGGAGAGAGAGAGAGAGAGAGAGAGAGAGAGAGAGAGAGAGAGAGAGAGAGAGAGAGAGAGAGAGAGAGAGAGAGAGAGAGAGAGAGAGAGAGAGATTAGAGGGAGAGAAAGAAAAGAGGCAGCTGCCAGAGACTGTGGTCCTCTTCTGCTCCACATTGTACTTTATCCTTTCTTAGAACAGACCTTATCCCCCAGAGTCATTTCCCTTAACAATCTCCAAGCCTTCAGGCAGAGGAGGGTGCAGTTGATGTCTGGACCAGAGGTCAATGGAGGCTGGCCAAAACCTTAGAGGGCTCTAAGAACAAAGAGGGGCTGATCTTCTAAAAGTAGAACTATGCAGGTCTTCTCCAGCCAGGAGGCTGCTCCATTGGAGCTGTGGCCTGCCTCTAGTGCTCTCCCCCAAAGGTCTCTCTGCCTGGAGGAAAAAGACTGCCTGCAATGGGCACAGCCCCCGGGCCGTTCTCTCCCCCAGGCTGTGTCATCCCCCACTCCTCCTTTTAGAACCCCGGGAAGAGTGAGTGCAAGTCCCCCAGATGGCGGTTGTGCAGTGGATGCCCTGACTGCTTATCCTCCCCTAACTCACAGCTGAATGCAGGCAGAAGCATGTTTCTGGCTCTCCCCCAGCCCAGGGCCCTTTTGGTGGGGAAGCAGCCTGACCTGGAGCTGAGGTGGGGGAGGGGTCACTGCGGGGCTCAGCTAAGGCTCTTCCTTCTGCCTCTGCTGGGCTGAGTTTCAATTCTAAAGCCCCAAGAAAAGGCCTCTTTAACCTTAATGCTGTGTGAGGTGGGGTGGGGGTGGAAGATGGGAGGGGACACCCATGTCTGGCATCCCAGGCCTGTTTGATATTAAAAGCTTCTTACAATTCCTTTTTTCTTGAGTCCCCAACAGGGGCAGGCATAGAGCATGGGCACAGTGTTCCAGAACCTCCAGCCCACATTTTATACATGCCTGTGGTCCCCACTCAAGGAGTGTTTCCCCTGGGAACCTCAGGATTTGTCTGGTTTGGCCTCCATCCAGTCCTCCCCTGAGAATATCAGCAGAAAGCTGTTGTCTAGGTAAGATAAAAGGGCCTCCAGCTCCCATGTAAGCACTTGAGCGAAGGCTATATTTTAGATGGGATAGCCTTGATTTTAGCCAGCAGAAAGAATGCAGAGCACATTAAAAACAAGAACAAGAAGAACCCATGAGTGTGCATCACATCCCTCCTTCCCTCAGGGGCTGTGGAGTCACCTTGCATTAGAATGCCCAGAAGGAGAGAGATACTTGGGGCTGGCAGAGAAAGGTGACCCCTTTCCTTTCGCAATAACTAACCGGAGGCCAAGGGGCAGGTTTGCTCCTCCACATAATAGCTATTTCCCCTCCATTTCTCCAGTTTATGAACGCTTAGTTAACTGCTCTTTTTTTCTCCAAGAGATGCTACCTAGAAACTGCCCCTTAAATCTGGAGGTTGCTATCCAGGTTCTCCCTTTAATCTCCAGCTGGTTCCTGGAACCTGCTGCCACTATTTTTCCACTCTTTTAGATGTCAGAGGATGAAGATCAAGGGGGAGTTTATTTCATGGGAGATGGGATATAGGAGCTGGGCTCTGCAAGTGGGCATCTCCTTGAGTCTTCAGGTGCTGTGAGGTTCATAGATCTTTGTAGTAAATGTTTGGGAGAACATTAGGGGGCACCAAGAGGATTAATATCCTCTGTTGGAGGGGGCGGCTAGGTGGCTCAAGGATTGAGAACCAGGTTTTCCTGGAGACTCTGGGGTTCAAATCTGGCCTCATATATTTCCTCATTGTGTGTCCCCAGGCAATTCACAACCCCTGTTGCCTAGCCCTCACTGCTTTTCTGCCTTAGGACCAATACATGGTATTGAGTCTAAGATGGATGATAAGAGTTTAGGGGGAAAGTATCTATCTATCTATCTATCTATCTATCTATCTATCTATCTATCTATCTATCTATCTATCCATCCGTCTGTCAGTCTGTCTATATAAACATCTACCTATCTATCCATCCATCTATCTATCTATCCATCCATCCATCCATCTATCTATCTGGCTGTCCATCCATCTGTCAGTCTGTCTATCTAAACATCTACCTATCCATCCATCCATCCATCCATCCATCCATCCATCCATCCATCTATCTGCCTATCTGTGTCCCTCTCTCTCCTTATCTGTCTGTCTATATCTATTCATACCTCTTTTGTTGTACCAGTAGCAGGATGGAAGAGACAGGAGTTGTTCTATAGCCCTTTATTGCATAAATTGCTGTTCGGTCTCTTGGATCTCTCTCAGTTTTAATGGTAGCTACTCTTATTGTTCATCCTTATACAGGAGGAGGAATAATGGTACCACAGCTGAAGTCTTGCCTCAAATCTGAATTGGATTTAAGCGAGGCAGAGTTGCACAAAGTCATGGGCCTCACTCTTTCTTCCAGAGTCATTGGCAAGGCAAAAGTCAGAGCAACAGTTCAGGATGCAGTGAGTGATCATGGCATCTTTAATGTATGACCAAGCTCTCAGCACTCCACAATGCCTGCTTCAGCCACCTTCATGACTATTAGAATAAATGTTCTTGTTGGCCCATTCGGCTGGGAGAAGTCTTAGAGGGTTGTTGTTTTTTTTTTTTAACAAAGATACTGGAGTGCTTTTCCATTTTCTTCTCCAGCTCATTTTACAGATATGAGATTGAGATAAACAGGAGTAAGTGACTTGCCCAGGGCCACTCAGCTAATAAGTGTCTAAGGCCAGATTTGAATTCATGGAGATGAGTCTTCCTGATTGCAAGTCCGGTGCTCTAACCTCTGCATTACCTAGTTGTCCTAATCTACATATGAAAATATGACTGGTTACAATTTTCAGATGAAGAAATCAAAACTATGTATAGTCTTATGAAAAAATGTTCTAAATTACTCCTGATTAGATAAAGACAAATTAAAACAACTTTGAGCTACCACCCCACACCTATCAGACTGGTCAATATGACAGTAAAGGAAAGTGATACATGTTGGAGGGGGTGTGGAAAAACTGTGATATTAATGCACTTCTGGTAAAGTTTCAAACTGATTCAATTATTCTGGAGAGCAATTTGGAGCTATGTCTAAAGATCTCAAAAACTGTGCATCCCCTTTGATCCAGCAATACCACTGCTAGGTCTGTACACTGAAGAGATTAAAAAAAAAGGAAATGGACTTATTTGTACAAAAACATTTATCACATCTCTTTTTGTGGTAGCAAAGAAATGCAAAATGGGGGGGGGGTCCATCAGTTAGGGAATGGCTGAACAAGTTGTGCTATATGATTGTGATGGAATACTGTTGTGCTATAAGAAATGATGAATGGGATGATTTTAGAAAACCTGGAAAGACTTAGGTGAACTAATGCAAAGTGAAGTGAGCAGAATTAGAGAAACATTGTGCACAGTGACAGAGATACTTTTGGAAGATCAGCTATGAATGACGTAGTTATTCTCAGCAACATAGTGATCTAAGACGATCTCAGACTCATGATGAAAAATGCCATCCACTTCCAGAGAAAGAACTGATGGAGTCTGAATGCAGACGAAAACACACTATATTTCACTTTCTTCTTTTTTTTTAATCTCCCACAAAATGACTAATATGGAAAAATGTTTTACATGATTATACATGCATAAGTTTGCTTATCATCTCAGGGAGGTGGAAGGGATAAAAAAAATAGTGAGGAAGAGAGAATGGAAGGAAGGAAGAGAATTTGGAAATTTAAAAAATAAATACTGTTTTGAAGTGTAAATGGGAAAACAAGAAAATAATATTAAAAAAAGAAAATATGCCTGCTTAGCAGGGCAGGGCATGCTCAATTCTGTGGTGTTGGGACATCCACCCCATATGTCTAGGACTCCACATGGATGCACTTTTTTATTTCTTCATGAAGCCATAGCAATATGGCCAAAGGCCATCAGGAAGCTATTTTCAAGAGTGGCTCCTCTTGAATCTTAGCCTTCTGGACCAGACAACTCCTGGGCACTGCTTTGTCACCCATCTGGAGAAAAAATACTATCCTAATCCCCTTGTCAGAGAGAGGAGAAACCATGGTGACAGTGTCCCTATCACAGAGGAAGAGGACATAATTGTAGTTAATATTTATAGAGCACTTTTAAGGTTTATGAAATATTTTGCATATGTAATCTCATTTGATTTACTCAACAACCCTGGGTGGTAGGTGCTTTTATTACCCCCACTTTTAAATATAAGTAAACTGAGGCTGAGAGGGGTTAAAGGACTTGCTCAGGGTCCCACAGCTCATGAGTAACTGAGGCAATATTTAAACTTGGATCTTCTTGACCCCAGCTCCAGTGTTCTGTTTCAAGACTAGAAAGACCAGAAAGTCGGACCTGACAGGTCTTTGTCCTAAGCTTCCCTAGTTGAGAGTTGTGTTCTCTAGAAAGTTCCAGCTGAATGCATTGGCAGAACTGGGACAAGGGAATTGTAGGGCAAGGAAAGAGCAATAGAGGCAGCGTTTGTCCAGATCAGGAAGGGAGAAAGGGTTTCTTGTGTCCTCATAGACCCTGCTACAGGGAATGCCGACGTTGCCAGACCCAAAGCCCCCATGGCCAATGATCCTTCTCAGAATTCAGGGAGAGGTGGGTGAAGAGGAAGAGACAATTAAGGAGTTACTTGATAGCCTGCTCAGATACTGGGTGAACCAAGCAGGCAGCCATAGCTTGGGGCTTGAGTGACATTAGACCTAGTCTGAAGCAATTCTTGGGGAGGGGGAAATGAAGCTGAAAAACAACTACATTTTTATGACCTAGCTCTAAAGAGCAAGGCTGGGGATGGTGCTGTCCTGCTCTCCCTGGCTTTGACCAGCTGCTCAGGGTAGTGTTGATTATTTTAGGAGGCAGCAAAAGGAAGCCAGACATGTTAAGTTTAGTCTAACTAGTCCATCTCAAAAGCTTTAGAGGTGGAGTTTCCAGAGATCATGGCTGTAAGAGAAGAAACTCAAGCAAGGCAGGAGACTGTACTTTATAGATGGGGAAACTGAGGCACATAAAAGGGAAAAGACTTGTTTCACCCAGAGAGTTAGTGGCACAGGGCTAAGGCTTGAATGTAGTTCTGACTCCTAGGTCAGGTTTACTTTCATGACACCCTACATTATTGCTTTTGAATAGTTTTCACTCATCTCTGACTCTTTGTGACCCCATTTGGGATTTTCTTGGCAGAGATACTGGAATGGTTTGCCATTTCCTTCTCCAGCTTATTTGACAGATGAGGAAATGAAGGCAAACAGGTTTAAGTGACTTGCCCAGGGTAACACAACTAGTAAGAGTCTGAGGTAAGATTTGAAGGCAAAAAGTCTTCCTGTCTCCCAGCCTGGCATTCTGTCCACTGCACCACCTAGGTGCCCCTGGTGCCCTACAGTAGCAACCACTAAAACTGAAGGAGACTCAAGAAACCAAAAAGGAAGACATGCTACGAGGAACCGTGCTATGCTCCTTCCCACTCCACCATGCTGCCAATCCAATAAAGAATATTTGCCGTTTTCTCAGGGCTCTCTAATGCTCCATCAAACATACTGCTTTAGTCTGAGCCACCACACGATCTAAGGCTTTAAACTCAGAGGAAGTGCCCACTGGTAGAGCCTACTTTCTATGCTGCATCCTCCACAAAATGAAACCTCCATCCCCTGACATCTATACAGTTGCAAAGATGGTGACAGAGAGTCCCAAATCCTGCTAAAAAGCTCCCTGGCAGGGGTAGACTCTTCTTTTGACCCCCAGTCTTGAAAGTCAGGCAGATAAGTGGTGCAGTGGGTAGAGTACTCAGCCTGGCATCATGCAGAGCCATTTTTCTGAGTTCAAATCTGGCTTCAGACACTTACTAGTTGCGTAGCCCTGGGCAAAGCACTTAATCCTGTTTGCCTCCCTTTCCTCATCTGTCAAATGAACTGGAGAAGGAAATTGGCAAACCACTCCAGTATCTTTGCCAAGAAAACCCTAAATGGGGTCATGAAGACTCAGACATGACAGAAAACAATTGAAGAAGAACTTGAAAGTCGGGGAAAGGAGACTGAGAAGGAAGAGGATGCTGGATCTATAGATGACTTTTCAGTTGACTCAAGGGAGAGGTAGTTCTCTCCTAAGAAAATTCCATCACTGCAGTCTCTGCCATGCCCTGGTACGGAAAAGGAATCTGGAAGGAGACATTCTTCTCCAAATGCTTAAGAAAGCTTCTCCTAACTCCCCTCTGGGGAGGGCCCTCTGGGAACACGTGCCCCAGCTCTTAATCATTAATGAAGTACTTGACATTCCTTTGGGGCTTTCTGCTCTATGAAAGGCTTTGATATCTTTGACCTCCTTTGATCCTTAGCAACCTGAGGAAGGAGAAAGGGCAGGCCTTATTATCTCTATTTTTCAAATGAGGAAATAGATAGTGACTTTCTCAGGGTGACCCAGAAGGAGAAATCATGAACCCTGACTTGTTCCATTATGCATAAGCACCTCTTCCTCTTCCTCCTCTTTGGGTCTTAGTTGCCCTCTTTGTAAAATGAGGGGTTTAAACTACATAGAATCTAAGGGTTCTTCTAGTTCTAACATTCTCAGATTCTAACCTGGTCTTCTAACTAATTTTTTAAGTCCTTATCTTCCATGTTAGAATCAATACTGTATATTAGTTCCAAGGCAGAAAAGTAGTTAGGGCTAGGTCATGGGGGCTAAGTGAATTGTCTAGTGTCTGAGGACAGATTTGAACCCAGATCCTCCCATTTTTAGGCTTGGCCCTCTATCTACTGAGCCACCCAACTAACTCCCTAAAGAATTCATTCCTCTATGTTTCAATGTCCAGCCACGTTCAAAGGGCTGGAAGAGACCCTTGGCTGTACTTTGAACTCCTTCCATTATTTTAATTGCAGCGCCATAGGAGGAGAAAATGGAGACTTTAGGTGCCTCTGCCCTGGCTTTGCCAGGGCTGCTTTAGGCTGAGTTGGAGGGAATAAAAGAAACAAGATCACCTCTGTCCCTTCCATCACCTGTTCTCCCTTTCTTCCCTGCTCCTGCACGCCCTTGGGTTCCTGACTGCTTTTTGCTCCCATTTATAAGATTCCTTCATCTGTGGACAATAGGTAGCAGCCCAGAGGCTTAGTGGGGCCAATTCCTTTGTCAGAGGAGGGTTTATTGACTGAATTTCTGATGGTGGAAATAGAGGAAGAATGTGGGAAGAAGGATGGGGGTGGGGGGAATGGAATATTCTATATAGGCTCACATCTAAACAGCTACAAGCCCTTTTATCCCCAAGAATCATAGAATTCTAGGATAGTAGAACTTAACGGGATCTTATACTATAATAACAACATAATTTGCACTGCCTTTTTGCCTACATTGGCTGTGTGACTCTGGGCAAGTCATATAGCCTTTTAACCCACCTGTTGTCACTTTGTTTTTTGGTCATATATGATTCATGGCTTCATTTGGAATTTTCCTGGCAAAGGTACTGGAATGGTTTGCCATTTCCTTCTCTGGCTCATTTTAAAGATAAGGAAACTGAGGCAAACAGGGTTAAGGAATTTGCGCAGGATCATCCAGCTAGTAAGTGTCTGAGGCCAGATTTGAACTCAGGAAGAATGTCACTCTGTCACACTGTGCCACCTAGCTGCACTAAGTTGCAAACCTAAGTTGTAAAGCTGACAGCCATCTGCATTGGTAAAGGGAGTTTCCTCATTGAGAATTCCCTACCCCAATGCAATCATTGGCTCAGTTCTCCTCCCTCTACCATTCTATTATTACGTATTATAATACAACAATGATAATATTTTGATGGTCTGTAATAACTGAATAAAATAATAATAATATCAGAATATTTGTTCTGAAGAGACATGTCCAACTTGATTAAATAGAAGAATTTTTAGTGTCTGATTACAGTATGGTATGGTCTGCTATGATAGAATACTAGAGTTGGAAGAGCCTTTAGGAGTTGCCTGGTTCTAACGCATTTTATAGGTGAGGAAATGAAGGTTCTGATGTCCAGATTCATATGGTACGTTAAGAGTTGATCTAGGGAGATCCTGGGTTCAAATCTCACCTCAAGCACCTCCCAGCTGTGTGACTCTGGGCAAGTCACTTGACCCCCATTGCCTAACCCTTACCACTCTTCTGCCTTGGAGCCAATACACAGTATTGAGTCCAAGATAGAAGGTCAGGGTTTAAAAGAAAAAAAGAGTTGATCTAGGATTAGAACCCAGGATTCCTGACTTCTAGTCCCCGCTCTAGACCAGTGCCCCCTCAGGTACCTCGGGCTACCCTCTGTCACATCTGTCACATTTCAGGACCGCCTTGGAGCCAGGGACACAACGGGCCCTTGCCGGTCACACATTGGGCTAGCACGGTCCCTCTGACCAGCAGCCAGGGCGTGAAGTCATCCCTCTATCGGGACCCAGTTCCAGGAGCACATCAGCCATGCTCAGCCCGGCAGGGCACCAGAGCCACGTCCCCAGACTCGGAGCCTCTCTTCCACTTGTTCAGTGTGACTGGCACCTTGGCAAGGGGTCCTGGATGTGTCCTGGAAATGACTTCATGGTTGCTCAGTCACTCTGAGGCGGGCGTGCCCAGGACGGGCACCCTGGCCGTTCCCGCGGGGCCATCAGCATTCGCCATGCATCCTTCCAACATGAATGTTCTTGCCGGAGAGGCCATATGCCCGCAGCAGCCTCCACTGCCTGGATCTCCTCCGGAGCGGCTCCCCCTGGGCCGTTGTTCCCCTGCAATGCCTTTCCCATAGACATTATGGACCTTCTGGCTGTGTGAGCCTGGTGCCTCCATGCGTCCCGGTTTGCTCATTTGTAAAATGGAGCTCAAACATGCCTGACTTGTATCGCAGGATGAACAAGGTGCTCTCTGACCTTAAGGTCCCCCCATGGGAGCTATTTCTTTGCCATTCCTTCTCCTTTACTCCGCAGGGCCCCTTCGTCACCTCTCCCTAGACCAACATCCCAACCAGTCTTACTGCATCTAGTGCTTCCCCTCTTCAAGCCATCTGACATCAGCTTTCAGATGAACCTGTTTTTTTTATTGAAAATTTTTATCTAATTAATTAATCCAGAATATTTGATCATAGTTACGTGATTCCTGTTCTTTCCCTCCCCTCCCCCTGCCCCTCCCATAGCCGATGCAATTCCACTGGGTTTTACATGTGTCATTAATCAAGACCTATTTCCATATTATTGATATTTGCACTGGGGTGGTCATTTAGAGTCTACATCCCCAGTCATATCCCATGTGATCAGGCAGTTGTTTTTCTTCTGTGTTTCTACTCCCACAGTTCTCAGATGAACCTTCTTAAAGCCCACCCTAGATCACCTCTTCCCCTGCTCAGCCCCTTCAGCCCCTTGTTTACCAAATAAAATAGAGGTCTGACATTTATTACAGTTTGGCCTCACTTTCCTCTCTGGTCTCATCTCTCACTACACTAATCTCTATTTCGGTCAAATTTAGCCTCTTCTTCCCCATTCCTCCCTGGTGCCGCAGCTTGTTTTTTCTGTCTCTGTGCCTTTGATCACATTGTGATTCCCCTCCCCTTCTGCCCCCAGACCATCCACCTCTTCTCTTCCCAAGTTCAATCCTTCATTGTCTTTCAAGATCAGGCTCAAACTCATGCTCTCCATAAAATCACCCACGATGATCTTTTCCTCCCTTGGAGCTCAGCATTTATCGACTAGTTTGGAAGCCAATTCATCCAACAAATGTCGAATGCCTGAGCTAGTCTAGGCAAGGGGGCATACAGAGGAGGAAAAGGCATAGTTTCTGCCCTAAAGGAGCTCATAGGAGAGATGAGGGGGGTCTATCTTCTCATCATGGCTGTCTCATTTACTAATGATGGACCATAGGCAGGCTGCAGTTTATGGACCATTTCCTTACCTGTCAAATGAGGCTGATAAATTAGAATATAACCTGAGAGAGTGGCCTGGGTGGTGGAAGTATTGGAGACCATATCATACAGGGTTGTTTTTTTTTAAAGGAACTAAAGCTATTAAGCTTGAAAAAGACAGACTAAAGGGAAATATGATATAAATATTCAAGTATTTGAAGGGCTATCATTTGGAAGAGGGGTTCAATTCACTTTGCTTAGCCCCAAAAGGAAGAACTAGAACCAATAAATGGAAGCTTCAGGGAAGAACATTTCAGCTGGATTTAAGGAAAGCTTTGCAACTGGGCAGGGGAGGGAGGGGGCAGCTGGGTGGCTCAGTGGATGGAGAGCCAGGCCTAGAGATAGGAGATCCTGGGCTCAAATATGTCCTCAGATACTTCCTAGCTGTGTGACCTACTTAACTCTCATTGCCTAGCCCTTACTGTTCATCTGCCTTGGAACCAATACACAGTATTGATTTAAGATGGAAGATAAGGGAAGGGAAAGGAAGGGAAGGGAAGGGAAGGGAAGGGAAGGGAAGGGAAGGGAAAGGAAGGGAAGGGAAGGGAAGGGAAGGGAAGGGAAGGGAAGAGAAGGGAAGGGAAGGGAAGAGAAATCTTCCTAACAATTGTTGCTGTTCAGTTGTTTTCAGTTGTGTCTGATTCTTCATGACCCTATTTGGGATTTTCTCGGCAAAGACACTGTAGTGGTTGCCATTTCCTTTCTAGCTCATTTGATAGATAAGGAAACTGATGCAAACTTGCCCAACTTGAATGACTTGCCCAGGGTTACACAGCTGGTAAATATCTGATGTTGGCTTTGAACTGAGGAGAATGATTCTCCCTGACTCCAGGCCTAGCATTCTATCCACTGTGTTACCTCTCTGTCCTTCCTAACAATTAAAGCTGGCCAAAAGTGAGATGGATTACTTCAGCAGGAAGTGAATTCCCCATCCTTGGAGTTCTTCAGATGGAATATGTAATTCCTATTTGGGTCCATATTAGAAAAGGGGACTCTGAGGACTTTCAGCTCTGAAATTCTATAATTCTATGATTCTGTGAGACAAATGGCATAGTTGGAAAACCAACTAATCAAAGGACCTGGGTTTGAATCCCAGATCTGTCTCGGTTAGAGCATGGGTCTTGAACTGGATTTGGAGTCAGAGGGGCATGGGTTCAAACCTCAGTCCTCCAATGATTACTTGTGTGATAGTAGGTAATTTATGTACTTTTCTGGGCTTTAACCACTTCCTCTGTAAAATAAAGGCATTGGATTCAAAGTCCTCTGAGCTTCCTGCTAATTTCTATGAGCAGTTTAAAACACATTAATTACATCAGTTGATATTTGTCTTTTGAATCTCTATTATTCTCTTTGTTACTTAAACCTAGGAAGCTTTCCCACTGGGGTGCAGGACATAGCTCCCAGCAGGGCATCTGCCCCATGGACACCCTCCCACCTTCACTCTCACCCTCTCATTCAGGGGCTGAGCATGGCTGGAGGTCCAAGCAGTTTCCCCTCACTGATACTTTCTTTATTCCACCCAATATCCTTGTGCTTGGACATAAAACCACAGGGGCTTTCCTTTCTGTTTTAATTGTTCAGTAGGGTTCCATTCTTTGTGACCCCGTGGACCACACTGTCCATGGAGTTCTCTTGGCAGAGATACTGAAGTGGTTTGTCATTTCCTCCTCCAGTGGATTAAAGTAAACAAGTTAAGTGAGTTGCTCAGGGTCACACAGCTAGGAAGTGTCTAAGGTCAAATTTGAACTCAGGACCATCTGACCCAGGCCCAGCACTCTATCCACTGAGCCACCTAGCTTACCTCCTGTGCCCATCCTCAAAGACAGACAAACTGCTTCCACTCACCCATCAAGGGTTAAAACCTTCTACAGAGGAGGAAGGGGGAAAAAACCAACCCTTGTTCTGATTTGCTTAATGAACGTTAATTAAGAAGACAGAAGATAGCCGATTCCTTCAGGGCAGAGATGAAAGGCCCTTTAATTAAATCTGGAGAGAGAGAAGGGGCAGGGTCCATGGATACTCCAGTTGATCAAACTTGACAATATAGGCATCAGTGCCAAGCAGGGGTGCAGGAGCAGAAAATCATCCTCACCGTCCCCACATCCCCGCAGGCCCTCTGGCCTTTCTCCTTTCTCCTCTAATGCCAGCTGAAAGCAAGCAAGGAGCTCAGGAGAAGGGAGCTTCGGGCAGGCATTTGGAGGGAGGCACGGAATGTCAGCCTGGGATAAATGGTAAAAATGGTGAACTTGCATTTTGGGGGACCAGAGTTCTAGTGTCATCTCTGACAAGGGCTAGGAACATGACCATGAGCAAGTTACTTCACTGCTTTGGGCCTCAGTTTCCTCATATGTAAAATGGGGACACCTCCTACCTTCCAGCATGGCTGTGATGATCAGATGAGGCAATGGATTCAATATTCTCTTATTGAGTGTAGGGTGCTATGCAAACATAGGGTTTTACTTAACTGTTCATCAGACTTTTATTTTCTTATTTGTAAAAGGTGGTCTATGGAACCTTATTTGAAGGCTGGACCGGAAGATCCCTTAAGAAGCATTCCAGTTCTAGGATCTGTAATTTCTTAAAATTGTCATTCTGACGGTTCTTGTGAGGTTTTCCAGAGTTTTGCAAAGGGAGCATTGACCTCCTTGCCAAAGTGGGGTTCCCCATTCTTGGTCCACTTTGTCTATTCCAGAGGACAGAGACCAGGGCCATGGAAGTCCCCGGCATCCATCCTGCCATGGTAACAGCCAGCTGAAGGAACTGAGGTTGTTTAGCCCAGAGAAGAGATAGGAGGAAGCTGGGGGCAGCTTGTGGTGGAGGAGACATGACAGCTGGCTTCAAGTATTGTTAAGATTAAAATTAGTTTCTAGTAATAAAAGTATTATAATTTTAGAGGTTTATTAAAGATTAGGAAATAAAGAAAATACGAATATAGAAAGCACGTGGCTAGGAGGGCCAAAAGACCCATTCAATTTCACTCCCTACATCTTGGGAGACGGGTGTTCCTAGAAGTGGAAGCCGAGAGTGAGAGATGCAAAGTAGGCAGAGTCAGCCTAAATACAATTTCTGTTCTCAGAACAGAAATTGCTCAGGTGGGAATTCAGGTGAGGTTACAAAGCATTCTGGGAAGTGGCCAAGAACTTCTGGGAATTGAAGTCCAGGGTTCAAATCTCCATTTTTACAGTATTTAAGGCTGTTTTGAAGGAGAAGGATTAGATTCATTCTGCTTGGTGCAGGAGTAGACCTCAGAGCTGGGGAGAGGGTAGGAGCCAGGAGAAAGGGAGTTATAAGAGGTATTTTATATAAGCCCCTTTGGGTTTGCCAAGGGACCCTGACATGCTATTTGATCCTTGGAAAGTCTTTAAATAACAGTCTATTATTATCACCATTTTACAGATGAGGAAACTGAGTCTGGGGCTTGCTTAGGGTCTCATATCTATTCCTGAGCTAGGATTTTAACTCATGTCTTCCTGACTCCAGGTCCAGAATTGTATCCACTACACCTCTAGCTGCCTAGCTATAGCCTATCTAGGTTTATGGTAAGGAAAAACTTCTCAACAATTAGAGCCACCACTGCCCCCAAGTGGAAATGACTGCCTTGAGGTAGTGAGTTCTCCTTTACTAGAGGTGTTCAAGCAATATAATATCAGATATATTATTGGAGCACAGGAAGCTAGGTGGTGCAATGGACAGAATCCTGTACCTGAAGTCAGAAGATTCATTTTCCTGAGTTCAATACTAGCTGTGTGATTCTGGGCAAGTCACTTTAGTCTGCCTCAGTTTCCTCATCTATAAAGTGAACTGGAGAAGAAAATGTCAAACCAATCCAGCATCTTTGCCAAGAAAATTCCGAATGGAGTCATGAAAACCACAGAACAGCAACAATAACAATATTATAGAGGTCTGGGATTGGCTAGGAGACCTCTGAGATTTTGTTTCTTCTTGCAACTTTTCTGCTTTGTCTTAGGAACAGCTAGGTTGTTCAGGAGATAGAGAACTAGATCTGAAGTCAGGCTAAGCTCAAAGTTGACCTCAGACACCTAACTCTAGGAGCCTGGTCCCTTACCCGTTGTCTACCTCAGTTTCCTTAAATGTCAAATGGTCATAATAATAACACCTACCTCCCAATGAAGATGCAATGAGATCATATTTGTAAAGTATTTGGTACTGTGTCTATACATAGTTGGCATTTAGTTAATATTTGTTTCTGGCCTCCTATTCTTGCCTCCTTTGGTAGACCAGATAAAGGGCATATTGGATCAAGCAGCCCAGAGCTGTGCAACTCTAAGGGAAAAGGAGAGCAGAACCAACTCAGAGAGTAAATAGAATGACAAGGTCAGGAACAATGACTCTCTCAGTTATCTCCTTTGCTCCACAGAGGTTCCAGCTCCAACTCCAACTCTGGACAAGCTGAAGGAGTTTTCTGAGCTGTTTGCTTTGGTCTACATGAGAGGCCGAAAGAGGCTCCTCCTTGGGGAAGTCTGGAGGAGACACAGAATTCACCCAGGGACCTGGAAGGGTGATCTGAAGGGACTCAGCAGAAATCTATCCAGTGCTATAGGCTCTAAGAAGCAACCATTGAGATTCCGCAAGTGTCTAGTGCAAAGGAGTGACTAATATGTTGGAGCCAGCACCAATTGCCCCATAAGAGCTGATTGTTAAAGTTTCATTGTGAGCATTTACCTCTCAGAAATAAACAAATCCTACAAATCATGATTCGAGTTATTGTGAATACTTGAGAAAATGATGGAAAATGATCATGCAAGTTATTATTATTATTTTAAATTTTATTTTGTCAATTTAGAACATTATTCCTTGGTTACAAGAATCATATTCTTTCCCTCCCTCCCCTCCACTCACCCTTCCTGCAGCCAACACACAATTTCACAGGGTATTACATGTCCTTGATCGGAACCTATTTCCATGTTGTTGATGTTTGCACCAGGATGTTCATTTAGAGTCTACATCCCCAATCATATCCCCTTGACCCATGTGATCAAGCAGTTGTTTTTCTTCTGTTTCTACTCCCACAGTTCTTCCTCTGAATGTGGATAGTGTTCTTTCTCGTAGATTCCTCCAAGTTGTTCAGGATCACTGCATTGACACTAATGGAGAAGTCCATTACATTCGATTGTACCACACAGTGTATCTGTCTCTGTGTATAATGTTCTCCTGGTTCTGCTCCTCTCACTCTGCATCAATTCCTGGAGGTTGTTCCAATTCCCATGGAATTCCTCCACTTTATTATTCCTTTGAGCACAATAGCATTCCATCACCAACAGATACCACAATTTGTTCAGCCATTCCCCAATTGAAGGGCATCCCCTCATTTTCCAATTTTTGGCCACCACAAAGAGTGCAGCTATGAATATTCGTGTATATGTATTTTTCCATATTATCTCTTTGGGTACAAGCCCAGCAGTGCTATGGCTGGATCAAAGGGCAGACAGTCTTTTTTCGCCCTTTGGGCATAGTTCCAAATTGCCCTCCAGAATGGTTGGATCAATTCACAACTCCACCAGCAATGCATTTGCCACATCCCCTCCAGCATTCATTACTTTCCATTGCTGTCATGTTAGCCAATCTGCTAGGTGTGAGGTGATACCTCAGAGTTGTTTTGATTTGCAACTCTCTGATTATAAGAGATATGGAACACTTTTTCATGTGTTTATTAATAGTTTTGATTTCCTTAACTGAAAATTGCCTGTTCATATCCCTTGCCCTTTTATCAATTGGAGAATGGCTTGATTTTTTGTATAATTGATTTAGCTCTTTTTAAATTTGAGTAATTAGACCTTTGTCAGAGTTTTTTGTTATGAAGATTTTTTCCCAATTTGTTGCTTCCTTTCTAATTTTGGATGCATTAGTTTTGTTTGAACAAAAACTTTTTAATTTGATGTAATCAAAATTATTTTACATTTTGTGATTTTTTTCTAGCTCTTGTTTGATTTTAAAATCTTTCCTTTCCCAAAGATCTGACATGTATACTATTCTGTGTTCACCTAATTTACTTATAGTTTCCTTCTTCATATTCAAGTCATTCACCTATTCTGAGTTTATCTTGGTGTAGGGTGTGAGATGTTGATTCAAACCTAATCTCTCCCATACTGTCTTCTAGTTTTCCCAGCAGTTTTTATCAAATAGTGATTTTTGTCCCCAAAACTGGGACCTTAGGGTTTATCAAAGACTGTCTTGCTGAGGTCACTTACCCCAAGTCTATTCCACTGATCCTCCTTTCTGTCTCTCAGCCAGTACCATATTGTTTTGATGACTACTGCTTTATAGTGTAGTTTGAGATTTGGGACTGCAATGCCACCTTCCTTTGCATTTTTTTTTCATGATTTCCCTTGATATTCTTGATCTTTTGTTCTTCCAAATGAACTTTGTTATGGTTTTTTCTAATTCAGTAAAAAAGTTTTTTGGTAGTTCAATGGGTATGCCACTAAATAAGTAAATTAATTTGGGTAGGATTGTCATTTTTATTATGTTAGCTCATCCTACCCATGAGCAATCAATGTTTTTCCAATTGTTTAGATCTAGTTTTAATTGTGTGGAGAGTGTTTTATAGTTGTGTTCATGTAGTTCCTGTGTTGGTCTTAGCAGATAGATTCCTAAGTATTTTATATTGTCTAGGGTGATTTTAAATGGAATTTCTCTTTCTAATTCTTTTTTTTTTAAACCCTTACCTTCTGTCTTGGAGTCAATACTGTGTATTGGCTCCAAGGCAGAAGAGTGGTAAGGGCTAGGCAATGGGGGTCAAGTGACTTGCCCAGGGTCACACAGCTAGGAAGTGGCTGAGGCCAGATTTGAACCTAGGACCTCCCGTCTCTAGGCCTGGTTCTCAATCCACTGATCTACCCAGCTTCCCCCTCTCTTTCTAATTCTTGCTTTCCTTCTTCACAACAGCTGAGCTGTGTTGTAGATATATAGAAATGCTGATGACTTATGTGGGTTTATTTTGTATCCTGCAACTTTGCTAAAGTTGTTGATTAATTCGACTAGCTGTTTGGTTTATTCTCTAGGATTCTTTAAGTAGACCATCATGTCATCTGTAAAGAGTGATAGTTTTGTCTCCTCATTGCCAATTGTAATACCTTCAATTTCTTTTTCTTCTCTAATTGCTACTGCTAGTGTTTCTAGTACAATGTTAAATAATAGAGGTGATAATGGGCATCCTTGTTTCACTCCTGATCTTATTGGGAAGGTCATGTAAATTATATGATCATGCAAATTAAACTTAAAGTGAGTTTAAGATACATTTTTTGGGGGTGGGTAATCAGTTGTTAAATATTTACCAGCATATTCTTGGTGCTAGACTTTGAGATTGAAGAGTTCTGCCCACGGTACTAGGTGGATAGGAATCCTGAGTTCTTGTCCTTACTAATTTACCATGTGACCTTTAGGTAAGTCCCTTTGTAAAGATTAAAATTTAGGGGAGACTGAGGCAGGTAGAAATTAGTTTCTCTCTGCAAGGAGTATTATATTTTTAAAAGTTTATTAAAGATTAAAGAAAATACAGCATAAGAAACACGTGCCTAGGCCAGAGAGGCCTAGACAAGACCTCACCTACATTATGGAAAGAGCCACGTCTGCTCCAAAATGGAAGTCCAAAAAAGAACGACAAAAGCCTTTGCAATCAGGTTAAATCCCTTCTCGATCTTGGCCCACCTGAGAATTCAGTGAGATTATAAGGCATTCTGGGAGCTAGCAAGGACTCCTGGGGAATGGAGTCCAGAGTTCAAATCTCAATTTTACACCTTCCACTCTGGCTAAATGGAGGGTTAAATTTGAGTTCAGGTATTCCAATAATTTATGAATAGATGGGCATAGAAAACACAAGAGCCATAGAAATTACCATAAAATGTCAAGAGATGGATATGGCTCCTGAAATCTTCCTCCTTCCCCACTCTGTCCTCACCACAGGCCTCACTCTGAAAAGCTACCCCATGTTTGAGGGACCTAGTGGGTCAGGAGTCACCCCAAACCATAGAGCAGATGAGACTCTGCTGATGTACTCATTGTTCAGTCCTTTCAATGGTGTCCAACTCTTTGTGACCCCATTTGGGGTTTTCTTGGCAGAGAAGATGGAGCAGTTGACCATTTCCTTCTCTAGCTCATTGTATAGAAGAGGAAACTGAGGTACACAGGATTAAGTGACTTGCCCAGGGTCACATAGCCAGTGAGTGTCTGAAATCAGATTTGAACTCAGGAAGAGGAGTCTACTTGACTCCAGGTCTAGAACTCTATCCATATTACCACCGAGCTGCCCACCAACATTTTTACTCTTGCCCTGTTTAGGGAGGACATTAATTCAAAGCATAAAATTTAATCAAACAGTACAGCAAATAAAGTAAGCGAGAGAAGATTCTTCCCTCCTAGGATACTGGGCAATGGGTATGGGCTGGGGGGAGGCACATATGTTTAGGGTCACAGTCTTGGTTAAGGCAACTCTAGGCCTGACCCTCAATCCACTGAGCTACCCAGCTGCGCCCCACCTCCCCACCCCCCTTGTCTCTTTCTCTTCTGGCTTCCTTGATTTCACTCAGGGGTTGTAGGATTGTTCACCGGTCTCTGACTCTTCATGACCCTGTGAACCATACTGTCCATGGGATTTTCTTGGCAAAGACACTGGAGTGATTTGTCATTTCCTTCTTCAGTGGATTAAGGCAAATGGCAATTAAGTGACTCACCCACAGTCACTCACAGTTAAGTGTCTGAGACCAGATCTGAACATGTCTTCCTGATTCCAGACCCAGTGAGCCATCTAGTTTCCTATCAAATAAGTCCCAGCTAAAACCCCACCTTCAACAGAAAGCCTTTCCTGATCCCCCTTAATGCTAATACCTTCCTTCTCTTGGTTAGCTCCAATTTGTCTTGTTGGTAGTTTGTGTATAGCTATTTACAGAGTTGTTTGACTGCTGTTCCCCTGTTGGACTGTGAGCTCTTAGAGAGCAGAGACTTTCTTTTGCCTGTCTTTGTATCAGCATGGCTTGATACAATCAAAGCCTGGTCCATAGTAAGTGCTTCATAAGTGCTAACTGACTGACTGAAATGGATAGGCCTCTAGAATATCATCAACTTTAGCATCGTCACAAGAGCTAACATTTCTACGGTACTTTAATATAATAATTTCTATAGTACTTCAAAAAACAAACAACCCTTACCTTTGGCCTTAGAATCAATATTGTTTATTATTGGTTCCAAGGGAGAAAAGCAGTAATTTGCAATGGGGGATAAGGGACTGGCCCAGGGTCACCCAGCTAGGAAGTGTCTGAGGACATATTTGAACCCAGGACCTCCTATCTCTAGGCCTGGCTCTCAGGCCCTGAGCAGCCTAATTGCCCCCTATAGTATTTATGTAATTTTTTGATGGCACTTTACACACATATATAATCTTTTTTTTTTTAAACCCTTACCTTCTGTTTTGGAGTCAATGCTGTGTATTGGTCCCAAGGCAGAAGAGTAGTAAGGGCTAGGCAATGGGGGTTAAGTGACTTGCCCAGGGTGACACAGCTGGGAAGTGTCTGAGGCCAGATTTGAACCCGGGACCTCTGGTCTCTAGGCCTGGCTCTCAATCCACTGAGCTACCCAGCTGCCCCCCCCCCCAATATAATCTTATTTGAGCCTTATGATAACCCTGTGGGGTAGATACTATTGCTATTACTCTCATTTTATAGATAAGAAACCTGAAGCCCAGAGGTGAAGTGACCTGGCCATAGTCCTACAGTTAATAATGATCAAAAGTGGAATTCAAACCCAATGTCAGTGCTAAAGGTTTAGGGCCCATCTAGTTCAATCTTTCATTTTTTCAGAAGAGGAAACTGAGACCCAAAGGGAGGAGCTGACTTGCTTAAGGTTGCCCAGCTATTTGTTTACATTTTCAAGGGACCTCTAGGGACAATGAGTTCCATATGTTTCCTTCCTTTAATGTTCTTTCCCTGGTGACTGGGTTAAAGGAAACCCTCCCAACACTTTAAAAGTCACCCACCAACCCAGAGACACTGTCTTGCTCCTCCTGCTCCTTCACTAAGAGTCTGCCAGGTTTCTCTTGTTTGATCCACAGCCAAACACTGGCCCCCGCGGTGGGGAAGAATTCAGCTGCCTGCCAGCCTTCTCTTCGCTGTCCATTGGTCTTTTATGAGCACGGTACCAGGCCTCTCGGGTCTCTACCCACCCAGCCTTGGCATCTTTCCTTCCTCCTTTATCGCCCTTAGTCTGCACGAAGTCTTTGCACAGCCTGCCAGCTGGCTGTTGGTTGAGGCTCAGTGGGCATGTGTGTGCGTGTGTGTGCATGTGTGTACATGCCTGCATGTGCCTCTATGTGTGTGTGTGTGCTTCCATGCATGAATGGACAGAAGGACGGAGGGACGGATGGAGGGATGAATGAGAGAAGCTAAGGCAGGGAAGTAGTGATAAACCCCAGGAGTTCCCTTGCCTTCCCCTGAATTGTTTCCACATTCCCATTCCTATAGACAGGCCATCTCCCTGAGCTCCTTATTAAAATGGGCTCTTTGGCTGGAAACCTGGCTCCTGAGAGGCCATCAGGAGATTGCTAACAACCCCTTTCCTCTTTGCCCTATCCTCCACCAGGCAGGCTTCATTCTCAGCTACTTGGTTCCTAGTTGGCGTGCCTCTGGGACACCTTCCCATGCATCTCTAACCTCTATTGCTCACAAGGATGGAGCGCTGCCTCCTCCTCCTCCTCCTCACCAATGTCCAAATTCCCTTCCCTTCCCCCCCTCCTCTTGTGGGATGGTTCAAACTCCAGGAAAACCTCCCTGACTCTCCCCTTAGATCCCCCACCTTTTGTTTTCTCTGATTTGAGCTGACTCCTTCACGTCTGAGAGCATCCTTAGTCAGTAGCTACCTGGGGAATTGTGGAAGGAATTACAGGCAAGTTTTAACCTTAGGGCTCAGGCAGAGTTTGAATAAAGAAAAACACAGACAAGCTCTTTTGCTCCCTAACTGCTAAATCTGCCCAAGGTGGGACAGCCTTCTGACCTCATCCTAGAATGGAAAGGGGACACATAGAGCCTGTTTTTCTTCTTTCAGATCAGAGATTTGTGCATGAGAGATCATACCAAGTTTAGGAAAGACTAGATGAGAGGCGTAGAGGGACAAAAAAGGGAGAACCACAGAGATGCTACCTTCCCCTTCCCTTCAGCACACACACACACACACACACACACACACACACACACACACACACACAATTACAGAACTGAGTAAGATTTTGGATGAAGTTTTGTGCAAAGAAAATAATACAGACCTCACTGCTGCCCTGAGAGAGCTTCCAATCACTTACAGAATGGATACAGAGCTAGCAATTCAAACAGCTGGGTATATTAGAGTTGAGCTATCCCAGCACTCCTCAGGGACTTATACCACATTAGCACATATCCCATCTTCCAGATGGGACAGCAATGAGACAGATATGGAGGTAGAGGGATCAAAGAGGCTGTCTTGAATGGACAATTCCTTCATCTTATAGATGAAGAAACTGTGGCTCAGGGAGATTAAATGGATTGCCCATGTTAAATAAGAAATAAGAAGTGGAGGCAAGATTTGAATCCAGATCCTCTGACTCTAGTCAATGATCTTTCTACTTATCCCAATTATTGTTGTTGTTTGGACATGTCCCACTCTTCATGACCTTATGGACCATAGCTATCCATGCAAGAACATGAGAATGGTTTGCCATTTCCTTTTCCAGTGGATCCAGTGGCTCTTTTTGTCAGGCAATCAGAAGTTAAGTGACTTACCCAGGGTCTCACAGTTAGGAAGGAAGTGTCTGAAGCCAAATTTGAACTTAGGTCTTCCTGACTCCAGGCCCAGTGCTCTATCTATTGTTCATGAACTCCCTGGAGTCATTCCCCTCCTTCCTGCTCCCCATACCCCAGGACCAAAGTGCAGGCTTCCAAATGGGCTGAGTTGGTGATGAAGCACAGAGGGATACAATAATATTTAGGATTATAGGATCATAGGGTCATCCATCTTCTGGAGCTAGAAGGGACTTCAGAGACCATCTCATTCAACTCCCTCATTTTACAATTGAGGAAACTCAGAATCAAGGAGTCTACAAACTATTAAATAATTTGAAAGATTAATCATTTAAAATTTCAAAATTACCAGACTAAACCATCTCTCTATCTAGGGGTTATTATTATTATTTTTGCATTATTATTATTCTTTTGAAATTGTATTTAGTTTTACTCTGTTGATTATAGAGTTCCTAAGTCTTTCAAAAGTGTTTGTTACAGTATTGTTATCCTAGGAATTGTCTTCCTGGTTCTGCTCACTTTACTTTGTATCAGTTCATACAAATTCTTTCAGGTATTTTCTAAAACCATTTCCTTTATTCTTTCTTACAACACAATAACATTCTGTCACATACATATACCATGATTCGTTCAGTCATTCCCTAATGAATGAGCACCTTCCCAGTTTCCAATTCTTTGCCACCGTGAAAAGAGCAAACACAGCTATCTGCTACCTCAGTGTCTACCATGGCGTCCAGAATATGACAAAGACTTAATGATTGCCTCAGAATAGCAAGGAGACTGAGTGGAGGGATTGTGTTGTATAATTTAATGTTATGTCCTAAAGACTTTTCATTTCATTCTGAGTGAGTGTCCACATAGAACATTTCCCCATGTTGCCCTCCTTTTTTACCTGCAGTCTAGGCTCCTTCCCTCAAGCTTTTGACAGCCCTGTGCAATTCAGCAGAAGAGCTTGGGGGAAGGACAGAGAAACCATGAGGACAGGGGATCTAATGGTGTTTATCGGCTGAGCTCAGATGCCTGGGCTTCACTCAGCAGGAAATTTTTGCTTAAACAATAATTTTGTTTCAGAGCTGTCTTTCTGCTGAGGACAAAGGAAGCAATTATAAGTTACCAAACAAAACCAAGCCAAGGGGTAGGAAAGAAAGAAAAGAACCCAACAATAATAAAATACCGGCACTCTTGTCATTTTCCAAAATTCCAGAATCCTACCAGAGCTCCCCTTGGAGTATCTTGATTGTTGTTGAGTTGGGAGGTGAAGTCGGACCCAGGCTGGCCCCTTGATGAAGGGTCTTGCCCTGTGCTACACACCCAAAGCAGGTCAAACAAGAGTCCTACCTTCCCAGAGGGAAGGCTTCAACCTGGAGGGTTCTGGTAGATTACTCACTCCCTGAGGAAGTGACTGTCTCCCTTTTGTTTTAAAATCACAAACACCTAGCACAGAGCCTGCTACTGAGTAAGTATGGAATAAATGCTTATTGATTCATTGTTTCCTGCTAAGAAAAATCTCTGACTGAGATTTTCCTTTTTATTGGTTCAGTGCAGAGTATCATGGCAGCACAGGACACTGGGGTATCTCAAATCTATCCCTGTTTTTTGTTTAAAAATGTTTTTTAATCCTTATCTTCTGTCTTAGAATCAATACTAAATATCAGTTCCAAAATGGTAAGGACTAGGCAATTGGGATCAAGTGGCTTGTCTAGGGTCAGACAGGTAGGAAGGATGCTAAGGTCATATCTGAACCCAGGACCTTCCATCTCCAGGCCTGGCTCTACCCACCAAGTCAATGAGCTGCCCCTGAAAGCCATCCCTGTTAAGAGAATCCTTACCACAAACTTTATATGGCGTAAGTAGGAGGTAGGTAGTTTCAATACTTCAAAACTGAGGTAGAGAAAGGTCAAGAGCTGGGAATAGGCTTAGAAATCACATAACACGATTTCTAAGACTATGAACTTGTTTGTTTTTAATAGTTTCGATAACTGTATTTTAATATAATTGGTTTTCTTTGTGATTCTTTGCATTTTATTTTATTCAGTTCAGAATTTTATTCTGAGAAGGGGTCCATATGCCAAAATTCTAAATCATTAATAATTGAAGAAATGAATATTAAGGCAACATATGCCTTTCAGATTGACAAAAATGATAAAAGAGGGAAATAACAAATATTAAAGGGTCTGTGGGAAAACAGGTACACTTGTGCTCTGTTGGTAGAGCTATGAATCGGTCTCTCCATTGTGGAAAGCAATTTGGAATTATGCCCAGAAAGTCTTCAAACTGTGTTTTGGAGATAGGGCTTAACTAACATCCTCTTAGTTCAGGTTCAATATCTGGGCAAAATAAGGCACTTGAGCATTTAACACAAGGAGGTTTGCTTTGCCCTAATCCGGCAAAGACATTCAATAAGAATATAGCAGCTCTTAGATCCTCTAGTCTTGGTCCTTGTCCTCAACCCTTTCACCTCCATTTGGAAAACAGTCTGGCCAGCAGGCCAGGGTTACTTGTGTGGCCTTCAGAAACCCACCAAGTCCAAAGAGCCTAGATTTTGTGGTTGGGATTTTTTGACCATGACCAGGAAGCTTCATCAGAGAATCCAGGACCATTCACTTGAGCCAATTAAGTTCCAATTAAGTGAATCTTTTAAGTAAAGCCTCCCTGAAATGGTGGATGGGAGGAAAGAACCTGAATCTGCACATTTGCTGGTTCTATTATACCCTTTGACTTAGTTGTATCACTACTAGGTCTATACCCCAAAGAAATCAAAAAAAGAGGAAAAGGGTCTTTCTGCACAAAAATATTTGTAATGGAGTTTTATTGTGCATGCCTCGAGGCACTGAGGTGAGAGATGAGAAGGACACTTCTGGGAGTAAATAGTAAAGAGCAGCCTTTTTCCACTGGCTTGTGAAAACTGGAGGAGTCTTGCTCTCTCTTTCCAGTAGCATCCTGGAGGTAAAGGTCCTGTTCGCTCCAAGCTCAGGCACTAGGCACTGAGAATGGGTGAGGGATAGGCTGCCTGTCTAAAGTCCACTTTAGGCACAATGGTCCTGAGAGACAAGACTTGGGGGTTTGGGTCTGTTTTGATCATTCTAAGCAAAGACAGTGGAGAGCTTGGACCTGGGCAAGTGAGCCATGGCGACCTTGGAGGCAGGATGCCAAGTCAAATGCTTCTGCCTACCTAGGAGGGAAGCCCTGAGAAGCCAGAGGGCCAGGACACAAGCCAGCCAAGACTTTGAACTTGGGAGCTGGGAGGCCTGTGTAGTAAGAGGACTGAGTTAAGCTGCAAACCCCCTTCCCTCTCCTCTCCAGAAAATAAGGCAGTGCAGGGAGTAGATTATGCCCAAAGGTGTTGTGGGGTTCAGTGTTTGTAGGTTTGCTCTTGCTCTATCTTTGAAGTAAATATTCCTTTGTAAAAGCTAATCTGGTAAGTGGAACTTGCTGGTCTCCCTTGACTGAAATGCCTTCCCTTCTCATCTCTTCCTCTAGGCTTCCTTTAAATCCCAACTCAAATCTCATCTTGGATAGGAAGCCTTTCCCAATATCTCTTGCTTCTAGTGCCTTCCATCCCTTGATCATTTCCTATGTATTTAATTATTCTTTTTTTTTTTTTTAACCCTTACCTTCCATCTTGGAGTCAATACTGTGTATTGGCTCCAAGGCAGAAGAGTGGTAAGAGCTAGTCAATGGGGGTCAAGTGACTTGCCCAGGGTCACACAGCTGGGAAGTGTCTGAGGTCAGATTTGAACCTGGGACCTCCGGTCTCTAGACCTGGCTCTCAATCCACTGAGCTACCAAGCTGCCCCCCTTTATTTCTTTAGAAAGCTCATTTGTACATATTTGTTTGCTTGTTGTCTCCCCCACTGGATTGTGAGCTCCCATCTTTTACGTCTTTTTGTGCCCCCAGTCCCATGCACAGTGCCTGGCACATAATATGCACTTAGCAAATATTTATTGAGAGGGCAGCTTTGTGGCTCAGTGGACTGAGAGCCAGGCATAAAGACAGGAGGTCCCAGGTTCAAATCTGGCCTTAGGTACTTCATAATGGTGTGACCTGGGCAAGTCACCTAACCCCAATTGCCTAGTCCTTTTTGCTCTTCTGCCTTGGAACCTACTTATACACAGTATTGATTCTAAGATGAAAGTTAAGGGTTTAAAAATATAAATTTATTGACTAACTAGGGTTCCAGGCATTCCTAAAATTGTGGGAACAAAATTGGTGGAAGTTTGAGACAATGTCAGAGAGAATAGATACCTTTCAAGCATTTTTAAGGATACCAGAGAACACTTGGGGAGGTGTGAAATGTAACATCCATGCCTCCCAGAGAGTAAGGGTCAGGATAATCAATGGCACATATTTTTAGTAGCTCTTTTCATAGTAACCAAAAATTGGAAACTAAGGGCATGTCCTCTTACTGGGGAATGGCTAAACAAATCAAGGCATATGAATGTAATGGAATATTATTGTGCCATGAGAAAAAAATGAAAGGGACAAATTCAGAGGAAACTGGAAAGACCTTTATGAACCTGTACAGATCAAAGTAAGCAGAAATAGAACAATTTATACAATGATAATGACATTATAGAGAAAAACATTGAAAAACTTTAGAACTCTGATCAAGGCAATGATAAATCACAAATATAGAATAATGTGGATGATAATGTCCCTTGCCTTCTGAAAGAGAAGTGATGAGCTTAAGTTGCAGAAGGAGACATGTGTTTTTGGATTTAACTCATGTGGGAATTTGACTTGTCAATCTATGCAGATTAGGAACAAGGGTCTTCTTTTTCTTTCCTTTTAAAATGTCTTTTAAAATTTAATTTTAAATTCTTTTAATATTTAAAAATGGGGAAGGTATGTAAATGAGAGATTAATTAAAATATTTATAACTTGAGAAATAAAAATAATAAAATTATTTATTTTTAAAAGTTCCATAGGTTTCACCAGACTGCCAATGGGGTCATGGCACAATAAAGGTTAAAAATGCACTGAATTTAAAACTTTTTAACCCTCTCCTATTATATATGATAAAATTAAGGCCCAGGGAGGAGAAATGACTTATTCAATATTATACATTAAATAAATGGAAGAACCAGGATTTGACTTCATTTCTCAGAACTCTTAGCTTAATAATCTCTTCATTCTACCATTAACAATAATAATAGCATTATTTTCTTTTCCAGCCAGCCTTGAAAAACATGAACTTTCTTGGATTTCTTCCTCTCTTTCAAATCCCACATCCAGTCAGTCAATGAGTCCTGTCGATTCTCCTCTCTTTAAACAATTTCTTAAAAAATTATGAACCTGTCAATCGTCAACATTTCCCTATGTAAAGATGAGAAAGAAGAGGATTGTATGTGAAACTGTGAATCTCAATTATGCATAGTTTGTTTCTTTTTAGCATCTCCCAGCTCATTTTCTCCCCACCCCCACCCCCCCATAATGGCTGCTTAGATCCTCAGGAGGGTGACTGACTCTTCCTCCTCTTGGAATTTTAGGGGATAACTTGGAAAAGATGAATTTTCTAGCACTCTAAGAATTTTCTATTCTGTTCCCATCCAATGTACTTCTTAATATCATCTGGTTGGCATGAATTAGCCTTTAGAAAAGGATTTAATGAAAAGATATAATGAGGACAAAAGTATAGAAACATCCATCAAACTGAGGATGTCCTCTCTCTCCTTTACACACTGGGTTCTGGTAGAGAGTGGGCTCAAATTTAAAGTATAAAGGCACAGAGATATGCATGTATGGAGACAAGTAGGACTGAGCTGTACCTCCTGGACTTGGAATCTCTTTCTTCACAGAGACCTCATCAGGTTCACTCAAGGGTGTGCTGTAGCCAATGGATGATGAGTCATTTCATTGCTCAGTCTGATTGACTTCTTGCTAGGCTGAGTCAAGGAAGTAGTAGCTTAGCTGCTTTGCATGAGGTTTTCTCACTGGACTCCTCTCCAGTCTTGGCTGTTCAACCCACCTACTGACTCCATTACTGACTCCATTGGCTAGATCTCTGATGGCACTTGGAATCTTGGGGTTTACAAGGCCACTTCCATATCTGAATGCAATCTGGAAAGAGTGTCTAAGACATAAAGAAAACCTCATGATCACATGGCAGGCAAGTAGAAGGGATGGCTAATGGTCAGCTACCTTTTCCTTCCTTTGACCAGAGATCATCCATTGGAACTTTTTCTTTGCAAACTTATTTTCAGCTTATCAGCCAGTTTAAAGGATTTTTGTCAACGTGAAGTAGGCCAGTGGTCACAAGATACCTGCTCGTGTTCTGAAATGGAATGAAGCCCTTCTCTGCTTCCCTCATTTTGCAGGCACAGTTGTGGATTAGTCTTTTTTCAGTTGTGTTCATTGACCCTTTGTGATCTCATTTGGGATTTTCTTGGCACAGATACTGGAGTGGTTGCCATTTCCTTCTCCAGTTCACTTTCTAGATGACAAAACTGTGGCAGATAGAAGTAAGTCACATAGCTGATGTGTCTGAGGCCAGTTTTGAACTCAGGAAGAAGAGTTTTCATGACTCTAGGCCTGGAACTCTGTCCACTGCACTGTCTAGATGCTCCATGCATGCACAGACAGGCTCACTAAGTCTCCATGTTGATTGCAGCAGACAGATAATATTATACCTACTTTGTTTAATCCACCTCAAAAAAGCAAGTCCACATGTGCTCTAAGTCTCTCTGAGTCTCTCCTCCATTATATCAGCACATATTAAATTTAGAATGGTATTGCCAAATACTGCCCTGCTTGTTGTATTCTCTTCTGAATTTCTTTCTTCTTATCTGTTCTCTTCACTTAAAGCTACCACCTTAATTCATCATCTCCTGCCTAAATTACTGCAACAGCCTCCTAATTGGTCTCCCTGCCTCTACAAATCTCTTACCCTTCTGATCCATCCTAGTCTTTGTTGCCAAAATAATTTTCCTCAAGTATGGATCTGACCATGTCTGTCTCCTACTAAACTGATTGTAATAGCCCAGATAAAATGAGGGTTTCTTGGTATAGCTTTTAGAGGCCTCCACAGCCCCAACCCATTTTTTATAGAGTCAGTGGACATTTGGTACCATTCCACTCTCTGACATCCCCTGGAAATAGCCTTCCTTCTGTTACCTCCACAATATACTCTATCTCTCACCTTCATGTATTTGCCTAGCAGTCATACATGCCTGGAATGTTCTCTCTTCTTGTCTCTGCCTCCCCTTCCTTCCTTCCTTCCTTCCTTCCTTCCTTCCTTCCTTCCTTCCTTCCTTCCTTCCTTCCTTCCTTCCTTCCTTCCTTTCCTTCCTTCCTTCCTTCCTTCCTCCTTTCCTTCCTTCCTTCCTTCCTCCTTTCCTTCCTTCCTTCCTTCCTTCCTTCCTTCCCTTCCTTCCTTCCTTCCTTCCTTCCTTCCTTCCTTCCTTCCTTCCTTCTTTCTTTCTTTCTTTCTTTCTTTCTTTCTTCTTTCTTTCTTTCTTTCTTTCTTTCTTTCTTTCTTTCTTTCTTTCTTTCTTTCTTTCTTTCTTTCTTTCTTTCTTTCTTTCTTTCTTTCTTTCTTTCTTTCTTTCTTTCTTTCTTTCTCTCTTTCTCTCTTTCTCTCTTTCTTTCTTTTAAAAACTATTATTCTATCTAGTTGATTTCTAAATCTAAATAATTTAATGAATTAATATAAATTAATAATAAATTAAATACATTAATTTCTAAATAGTCAATCGACTAGATTTAGCCAGGACTGGAGGTGCCTTCCTAAAAACACTGGTGTTCAAAGCACCTGCTATTCTTATTCTGTTCAGCCACTGGGATCTCCTCAATTCTTTTCTGCACTGACTGTGGCCTGGGAGGGACAATGCTGGAAGATGAGAGGCTTTGGGCTTTCTCCTCCCCTTTTCACCCCCTAGCCACATGGCCCCATGAAAACAGGCTTTGGTGCTTTGCCCACCGAAGCATTTCTTCTTTTTTCCATCTTAGGAGAAGAGATCAATCTGGGGGCTCCAAGTTTATGAACTTTGAAGTCAGGAAAGGGAGCTTTTTGGAGCCTGGGAGTCCAAGTCCAGGTCAGATTTTGCAGCCAGCCCAGCATGGATGCCCTGAGGAGCAAGGAATGACCTTCTGGAGTGACTTTCAGGACCCAGACCAGAGGTAGTGGAGGCAAAGGCTCATCTAGCAGCTCTAGCAGCCGGGCTGAATTCAGCCATGAGTTTGGTGGGACCAAGTCCGAGTCTACTTCCTCCAGAGACTGAGCAGGGATAAAGGATGACCTAGAGATGCTGGGGGGAAATGTTTGTACTTTTATTTTTACTTTATCTTTAAAGTAAATATGCCTTTGTAAAAGCTGAGTGATGTTAACTATTTAAATGGATCTGAGTCACTAGTTACTCACTGGCACCTAACAGTCAGAGGAACACATCAGATGACAGATCAAACCCATGACAGTAAAGAAGAGTCACCCTGAATCCTCAGAGTACCACCTCTGTGGGCAGATGTAGCCAGTCTGGCTCTGGGAGGATGATTCCAGAGCATACTCACCACATTCATATTTTTTACTTTAAAATTCGACTGAATATTTTTATATATATATTTGTCTCCTGGTTTAGGATGAAAGCTCCTTAAAAATGGGGATTATTTCATTTTTTATACTTTTGTCCCCAGGGAACAGTGCTTAGTAGGGCATTTATGCTTAAACTTTCTTAATTGCTCTCTTGTGTATATGTGTGTGGGCTTTGTTTGACACTCTTTTCTTCTTTTCTTTTTTCTTTTGTATCTCAATAACTGTCCATGACTCCCCCACAGTTTTTTTTCACAGTTTCCTGAATCCATCTCCTCTATTGCCACTACCCCCATGCTAGTCCAGTCCTTGCCTAGCCTTCCCATTTCTAGTCCCTTGCCATCCAACATATCCTTCCCAGATTTAAAGATTAATCTCTTTTGGGGGAAGCTGGGTGGCTCAGTGAATTGAGAGCTAAGTCTAGAGATGGGAGGTCCTAGGTTCAAATCTGGCATCAGGCCCTCTGTGTGACCCTGGACTTAACCCCCATTGCCTAGTCCAGTGATAGCAAACCAAAGTGCCAAATATGCATTTTTCCTATGCTCCACCTCTCTGCCCAACAGCTAATGGGAACACATAGAGGGTAAGGTGGGTGGCTCACAGGTGGCAGAGCTGGAGGGGAGCAGAGTGCTCAGGCCACTCCCTTCCCCCTCTCTATACTCACTGATGACATTACTTACTTCACTCACCCCTCCACCCCTCAGCCCAATTGGAGCACTTCCTCCCTCCCCTGCATGGGATAAGGTAGGGAAGAGAGGGCAGGGTGCACCCAGCATTCAGTGGGAGGGAGGGGCACAACATGCAGTCTGGGGGCAGGATCTGGCATTCCATCTCCAAAAGTTCACCATTACTAGCCTAGCCCTTACCACTCTTCTGCTTTAGAACCAACAGAGTATTGATTCTAAGATAGAAGGTAAGGGTTTAAAAAAACAAAATAAATCTTTTTTGATGAACAGCTTTGTTATGTGACTTATTCAGGAACATTCCATTGATTCCAATTGCCTATAGAAAAAAGCCCCAATTCCCTACTCTGACCATCCTAGTTTAGAGTAACCCTCTGAACTTTTGTGACATTGACTTTCTGTGCCAAGTCCTGGACACTCACTGCATGATAAGGTTACTTTTAACTGGGCAAACAGGGCGTTGCCCTTGAATACTGGTGTGTGTGTGTGTGTGTGTGTGTGTGTGTGTGTGTGTGTGTGTGTGTGTGCCCACATAAGCTTGCACACTGAGGCAAATCCTTGCAGGCCATTCATTACTTTAAGGTCTTCCTGTTGCCATCCCTTCTTACCAGGGCTGCTTTCCCACTGAACCCCTGAGAAAGCTGGAGCTAGATTCTCCTTTTCCTTTTTTTTTAAATTACCTTCCATCTTGGTGTCAATACTGTGTATTGGCTCCAAGGCAGAAGAGTGGTAAGGGCTAGGCAATGGGGGTCAAGTGACTTGTCCAGGGTCACACAACTAAGAAGTGTCTGAGGCCAGATTTGAACCTAGAACCTCCCGTCTCTAGGCCTGGCTCTCCATCCACGGAGCTTCCCAGCTGCCCCCAGGGCACTCCTTTTCCTGACTTCTTGCCCACTTGGTGGCTGCATCACAGGTGAGCTCCCTCCTCTGAGGCCCTGCCTTTGACCCTAGAGGACTTCTGCCAAAGAAGACCTTCTCCCTGGCAGCCTCCGTTCAGCCTCCCTCCCCCTTCTAGTACTTTCTTCTCCATTTCCTCCAGGAGCAAACATTCCTCGTTATAACTCTGCCAAGGACAGAAAGATTGGAGCCAGAAACAACCCACCCCCACCCTGACAATGGGAACATAATCTATTGGTGAGCTTCTCCTCTTCACGTGGTTTTATTTTGAAAATGTGAACTTTACAAATGTCAGGGAATAACAGAATTCTTGGCCTGGGACTACTCAGGACATATTAGAATTCCCTCTGATGGCAACATTATGGCTGGGTAATGGCCCGTCACCACCCCATTCTGAATAGGCCACGAATATTTATGCTGCCTGTTGGGGCAGCCACTGTATTTAACTTGAGGGTTCGTAAATAAAACAGGAAGGTTGCCAAAAATATACCACACCCAGGAGGGAGAGGAAGAGTGGTGGGGAAACACAGGGGGAGGGGCCTTGGCAAGAGAGAGGCAGGAAATAAATAGGGCCCGCGTCAGGGGGGAAAGTACATTTAGAAAAATGTGTCAATAGAGTGATAAAATTCCTGGTTTCCCCATTCCCCACCCCCCAATCGTGTGAGTGAAACAGGCTTGCCTGAGTCATTTGGAGTCAGAGGGGTCAAAGAAGAGGGAGCTGGTGGCCAGGGATGGTTTGGTAACGCGGAATTTAAGTGGCTCTTTCATCTTGGGCTCTATGCTCTCCCCTCCTGGGAGTCCATTGATAGACCCGCTAGAAGCCATTGCTGGGACACAGCATTCGCTGTAACCTCTTTCCTCCTCTCAAGGAGATGCAGACCCTGATGGAGCAATAGCATGATGCAATGGAAAGAGGGCTCTGCTTGGAGTCAGAAGGTTCAAATCTAACCTCTCTGGGCCCCGGCTTCCTCATCTGTATAAAGCTGTGTTACTAAATTTCTTACAGGTTTGGACTTTGAGCCAGAAGAGATCTGGATTCAAATTTTGCCTTATTAATTCTGCAACTATGGGCAGGTTATTGAGTTTTCTTCATCTGTAAAACAATGGTGTTAAATTAAGGGACTTTAGAGTTTCTCTCTAGTTTTAGATCTATTTTACTAAATTTCTTACAGGTTTGGACTTTGAGCCAGAAGAGATCTGGATTCAAATTTTGCCTTACTAAATTCTACAACTATGGGCAGGTCATTGAGCTTTCCTCATCTGTAAAATGATGGTGTTAAATTAAGGGACTTTAGAGTTTCTCTCTAGTTTTAGATCTATGTTACTAAATTTCTTACAGGTTTGGACTTTGAGCCAGAAAAGATCTGGATTCAAATTTTGCCTTACTAAATTCTGCAACTATGGGCAGGTCATTGAGCTTTCCTCATCTGTAAAATGATGGTGTTAAATTAAGGGACTTTAGCGTTTCTCTCTAGTTTTAGATCTATGTTACTAAATTTCTTACAGGTTTGGACTTTGAGCCAGAAGAGATCTGGATTCAAATTTTGCCTTACTAAATTCTGCAACTATGGGCAGGTCATTGAGCTTTCCTCATCTGTAAAATGATGGTGTTAAATTAAGGGACTTCAGTGGCTTTTTTCCTAGTTTTAGATCTATGTTACCAAATTTTTTTTGGTTTGGACACTGAGTCAGGAAAAGACTTGGGTTCAGAATCTGCCTCTGATGTTTACTAGCTGTAGGACTGTAAGTTGCTGATTCTCTCTGAATGCTGGTTTCTTAATCTATAAAAGGGGGATAATACTACTTATAGAAACTCCTTTACTGGGTCATGGTGAGGACCAAATGAGATAATGTATATAAAAGTGTTTTGAAAAAACTCTACCTGCTGACCTCTAAGTCTCCTTTCACAGAGACATGGGGTTCTTGAAGATTTTTCCAAATAATGAAGGTCAGAAGATGAGCTAATTAAATACCTCTCAAGCCCTTATTTATGGTCCCAATGTGTGATGCCTGGGTATTTCTTAGTCCTCTTCTAAATCTTGTAAAAAATGGACTCCATTATCAATTTCCAGAACCTTATAAATGTCTAGAGGCTTAAAGAGCATAAATATAGGATCTTGCACATAGTAGGTGTTCAGACAGTGCTGATTGATGGATGATTGACAGAAAATCTCTCAAATTAGACTATAACAATGATGACAATCTAAAAATCAACAGTAATCAAATACTACCCATGCACAGAACTATTTATACACTTGTAATTGGAGGAGGTAGAAAGGAAAAAAGATCTTTCCCTGCCCTGAAACGTCTTTTTTATTTTAAAAACTGGACATGTGATTTTATTGATATAGGGAACTGCCAGTGGGGAAACTCCTACAATTACAGATCAGCACCTTTCCTGCAACATTGAGAGATTTGCTCAGAATCACACAACTTGAGGTATCAGTCAAGACTTATCTGAGAGGTCTTCCTGCCCCTAAGGTTGGTTCTCTATTCTGTATGACGCTGTAATCAACACACAGGGAGAGGGAAGAGAGCAAAGAGAGAGAAGGAGGCTAAGATGTAAACCAACAGAAAAAACAGACCCAAGAGGAGGAATATAACTAGTTGCGGCAAAATGATTTTTAAAATTTTAATTTACTTTTAAATTCAATTAATCAATTTAAAAATTAATTTATCATTCTTTTCCTTTTAAGTTTTGAGTTCCAAATTCTTCTTTTCCCCTTCCACTTAGAAAGCAAGCAATATGGTATCATTATATATATGAAATCATGCAAAACATATTTCCATATTAGTCATATTACCAAAAAAAGTTTTTAAAAAGTAAGGAAATTATACTTCAGTTTGCACTCAAAGTTAATCAGTTCTCTTTGGAAATGGATAGCATTTTTTCATCATGAAACTTCTGGAATTGCCTTGGATCATTGTAGTGATCAGAGTACTCAGCCAACTCTTTCACAACTGATTATCATTACAATATTGTTTTGTGTATAATGTTCCTAGTTCTGCTCACTTCACTTTGTATCAGTTCATATGTCTTCCCAGGTTTTTCTGAAAGCATCCTGCTTATCATTTCTTATAGCACAATAATATTTTATCACAATCATATGCCACAATTTGCTCATCCATTCTCCAATTGATGAACATTCCCTTAGTTTCCACTTCTTTGCCACCACAAAAGGAGCTACCGAAACTATTTTTGGATATATAGGTCCTTTCCCTTTTTCTTTGATCTCTTTGAGATACTAGTAGTATTGCTAGGTCAATGGATGTATGCAGTTTTATAGCCCTTTGGGCATAGTTCCAGATTGTCGTGCAGAATGGCTAACTAGTTCACCACTCCAACAATTGTTCATTAGTGCATCCATTCTCCCTCATCGATTTCAACAGTTGTAATTTCTTACAGGAGTGGGGTCTATCTCAGAGTTGCTTTAATTTGCATTTCTCTAATCAATAGTGGTTTAGATAATTTTAAATAACTATAGATAACTTTGATTTATTCTTCTTAAAATTGCTTGTTCATATCCTTTGACCATTTGTCATTGAGGAATGATTTATTTTTAAAATTTGATTCAATCTTCTCTATATTTGAGGCATAAGGCCTTTGTCAGAGAAACTTGCTATAAAGTTTTTTTATATTACTTCATTGTCTATGTTATTTTTTATAAAAATGTTGTTTACCTAATCATCTTTTTAAATTTTATTTATTTATTTTAAAACCCTTACCTTCCATGGCTCCAAGGCAGAAGAGTGGTAAGGGCTAGGCAATGGGGGTCAAGTGACTTGCTCAGGGTCACCCAGCTGGAAAGTGTTTGAGGTCAGATTTGAACCTAGGACCTCCCATCTCTAGGCCTGGCTCTCAATCCACTGAGTTTCCCAGCTTCCCCCCGATCATCTTTTTTAATTAGGTCTATTTTTTGCTTTTGCTTTGTGGGAGATCATGATTGCCACCACTGTCTTTTTTACTTCAGCTGAAGCATATTAGATTCTGCTCCAGCCCTTTCTTCTAACTATATGTGTTTCTGTTTCAAGTATGTCTCTTGTAAAGAACCTATTTCTGGATTTTGGTTTCTAATTCATTCTGTTATCTGCGTCCATTTTATAGGTGAGTCTATCCCATTCACATTCACAGTAATGATTACTGTATGTTTTTCTCCATCTCATTATTTTTTATCTTTCATTTTAACCTATTCCTCTTTAAAGGTATAATTGCTTCTAACCACTGCCTTCTTTATTAATCTACCTTCTCTTTTATCATTGTACCCCTTTACCTTTTCCCTTTCCCTTCCTATTTCCCTATTTGGTAAGATAGATTTCTATATCCAACTGAATATGTACACACACATATATATTCTTCCTTCTTTGAATCAATTCTGATAAGAGTGAGGTTCAAGCAATTGCTAGCTACCCATCCCCCCCAATTTTCCCTTCTACTGTAAAAACTCTCCCTTGTGTGCCTCTTTTATTGTGAGAAAAATTTCCCCATTTTACTTCTCCCTTCTCCCAATGCATCTCTCTTTTTCACCTCTTTATTTTTTCTGAGATTATTCCAACACAATTGACTCTCACCTATGCCCTCTGTCCATGTAAACTATTTTTCAATTGCCCAGATAATGATAAAGTTACATGAATCATCTTTCCATTTAGGAATAGAAACAACTTACCCTTATTGAGTCCCTTATGATTTCTCTTTCATAGTTACCTTTTTATGTTTTTCTTGAGACTTGTGTTTGAATGTTAAGTTTTCTATTCAGCTCATGTCTTTTCATCAGGAACATTTAAAAGTCCTTTATTTCATTAAATATCCCCCCCACCCAAAATTATACTCAGTTTAAAAAAAAGACAACTCTTACCTTCTGTCTTAGAATCAAAATAGTGTTTTTGTTGCAAGGAAGAAGAATGGTAAGGGCTAGGCAAGGCAGAGGTGGGTGGGTGGGTGGGGTGTTAAATGACTTGTCCAGGGTCACACAATGGGGAAGTGTCTGAGGCTAGATTTGAACCCAGGACCTCCACTCTCTGGGCCTGACTCTTAATTCTCTGAACCAAGCTTACCCCTATACTCAGTTTTGCCAAGCAGTTTAATCTCAGTTGCAATCCTAGTTCCTTTGCTTTCAGAATATCATAGTCGAAACCCTCTGCTCCTTTAATGTGGAAGCAACAAAAATACCTTAATTGTGGATCTATGATATTTGAATTGTTTCTTTTTTTTTTTAAACCCCTACATTCCATCTTGGAATCAATACTGTGAATTGGTTCCAAGGGAGAAGAGTAGTAAGGGCTAGGCAATGGGGGTTAAATGACTTGCCCAGGGTCACACAACTGGGAAATGTCTGAGGTCAGATTTGAACCCAGGACCTGTCTCTATGCCTGGCTCTCAATCCACTGAGCTACCTACCTGCCCCCATTTAGATTGTTTCTATGACATTTGAATTGTTTCTTTCTGGCTACTTGCAATATTTTCTCCTTGACCTGTGAGCTCTGGAATTTGACTATCATCCTACTAAAATTTCTATTTTAGGAGCTCTTTTAAGTGATCAATGGATTCTTTCTAATTTTATTTTACTCTTTGGATCTAACATATTGGGACATTTTTCCTTTATAATTTCTTAAAATATGATATTGTCTCTTTTTAAAATATTTTTCAATTACATGTAGTAACAATTTTCAACACACATTTCCCAAAATTATACGGTCCAAATTATCTCCCTCCCTTTCTTCCCTCTCTTCTCCTGGAGATGGTATGCAATTTGACCTAGGATATACAGGTATTATCATGAAAAATTCTTCAATATTGGTAAGAGAATACTCATATGAAACCAAAACTCCAAAAGAAAAACATAAATAAACTAATATGAAAGATAGTCTGCTTTGATCTGCATTTTGGCTCCAACCATTCTTTGTCATAAGTCCTTCAGAATTGTCTTATATCACTGTATTGCTGAGAGTTGCTAAGTCTTCCACAATTGGTCATCACACAATAGTGCTGTTACTATGTACAAATTGTGGTATATGATAGTGATAGAATACTATTGTGCCATAAGAAATGATGAGCAGGATGATTTCAAAAGCTGGAAAGACCTACATGAACTGATGCAGAGAGAAATAAGCAGAACCAGGAGAATATTGTACATAGTAATAGCAATATTGTATGATGATTTCTTTAGGATACAGACCTATAGTGGTATTACAGGATCAAAAAATATGCACATCCCTTCCAACATTTATCATTTTCCCCTACTGTTATGTTGGCCAATCTGATAGGTCGGAGGTAGTACCTCAGAGTTGTTTTAATTTGCATTTCTATAATCAATGGTGATTTGGAACTTTTTCATATGATTATTGATAGCCTTGATTTCTTCATCTGAAAATTGCTTGTTCATATCCTTTGACCATTTGTCAATCAGGGAATGATTTATATTCTTATAAATTTGACTTAGTTCTCTACATATTTGAGAAATGAGACCTTTATCAGAAATTTGATGCAAAAATTATTTCCCAGCTTGTTTCCCTTTTAATCTTAGTTACATTGGTTTTGTTTATATAAAACCTTTCAAATTTAATATAATCAAAATTATTCATTTTACATCATGATGCTTTCTATCTCTTGTTGGTCATAAATTGACTCTTCTCCATAGATTTGCAAGGTAAGCTATTCTATGTTCCCCCAATTTGCTTATGGTTTCATCTTTTATGTCTAAATCATATACCCATTCTGATCTTTCCTGGTATAGGGTGTGAGATGTTGATCTAAACTTAATTTCTCCCATGCCATTTTCCAGTTTTTCCAGTAGTTTTTGTCAAGTACTGAACTCTTATCCTAAAAGCTGATATTTTTGGTTTTATCAAATACTAGGTTGCTATGGTCATTTATCGCTGTATATTTTGTATCTAATCTATTCCATTGTTCTTCCATTCTATTTCTCAGCCAGTACCAGATTGTTTTAATGATTACTGCCTTATAGTACAGTTTGAGATGTGCTACTGATGTCTGTGTGTGTGTGGGAGGGTGGCAAAATTAGGATCTTATCCAAAGAAATAATGACTCATGGTGAGGGAACAAGCTTTCTTGAGAAAAGGAGGAAAATGGTGGCATGGCCCTAGGAATGAAAAGTCCTGGCGGTGGAAAGGCATGGCAATGGTCAGAAAACGGAGAGGTTTTCAGTAATGCTTTTTATCCTGATTAGTTACTAAGGAAGGAATAATTTGTTTGGTAGTTTGATTGGTATGGCACTGAATAAGTAAATTAGTTTGGGTAAAATTGTCATTTTTTATTTATCAGCTCGTCCTAGCCATGAGCAATTAATATTTTTCCAATTGTTTAGATCTGATATTATTTGTGTGAAAAGTGTTTTATAATTGTGTTTATATAATTCCTGTGTTTGTCTTGGCAAGTAGATTCCCAGGCATTTTATATTGTCTTGAGTTATTTAATTTAATTTAATTTATTTTTTTAACATTATTTTATTTGGTCATTTCCGAGCATTATTCATTGGAGACAAAGATCATTTTCTCCACCCCCCCGCACCTATCCCATAGCCAACGCACGATTCGACTGGGTATCACAAGTGTTCTTGATTCGAACCCATTTCCATGTTGTTGGTGTTTGTACCAGAGTGTTCATTTAGAGTCTCTCCTCAGTCATATCCCCAACCCCTATAGTCTAGCAGGTGGTTTTCCTCAGTTTTTTTACTTCCACAGTTTGTCCTGCTTGTGGATAGTGTTTTTTCTCCTAGATCCCTGCAGATTGTTCAGGGACATTGCATTGCCACTAATGGAGAAGTCCATTATGTTCGATTGTACCACAGTGTGTCAGTCTCTGTGTACAATGTTTTCCTGGTTCTGCTCCTTTCACTCTGCATCACTCCCTGGAGGTTGTTCCAGTTCACATGGAATCCCTCCAGTTCATTATTCCTTTTAGCACAATAGTATTCCATCACCAACAGATACCACAATTTGTTCAGCCATTCCCCAATTGAAGGACATCCCCTCATTTTTCAATTTTTTGCCACCACAAAGAGCGCAGCTATGAATATTCTTGTACAAGTCTTTTTCCTTATTATCTCTTTGGGGTACAAACCCAGCAGTGCTATGGCTGGATCAAAGGGCAGATAGTCTTTTATCGCCCTTTGGGTATAGTTCCAAAGTGCCCTCCAGAATGGTTGGATCAATTCACAACTCCACCAGCAATGAATTAATGTCCCAACTTTGCCACATCCCCTCCAGCATTCATTACTTTGCATAGCTGTCATGTTAGCCAATCTGCTAGGTGTGAGGTGATACCTCAGAGTTGTTTTGATTTGCATTTTTCTGATTATAAGAGATGTAGAGCACTTTTTCATGTGCTTATTAATAGTTTTGATTTCTTTGGCTGAGAACTGCCTATTCATGTCCCTTGCCCATTTATCAATTGGAGAATGGCTTGATTTTTTGTACAATTGATTTAGCTCTTTGTAAATTTGAGTAATTAAACCTTTGTCTGAGGTTTTTATGAGGATTGTTTCCCAATTTGTTGCTTTCCTTCTGATTTTGGTTACATTGGTTTTGTTTGTACAAAAGCTTTTTAATTTGATGTAGTCCAAATGATTTCTTTTGCATTTTGTGACTCTTTCTAAGTCTTGCTTGGTTTTAAAATATTTCCCTTCCCAAATGTCTGACATGTATACTATTCTGTGTTTGCCTAATTTTCTTATAGTTTCCTTCAAGTCATTCACACATTTTGAATTAGAGTTCTTTTAAATGGGATTTCTCTTTCTGTCTCTTATTGCTGAAACCATTACTTTCTGTCTTAGAATCAATACTAAGTATTGGTTTCAAGGCAGAAGAGTGGTAAGGGGTAGGCAATTGGGGTTAAATGACTTGCCCAGGAAGTATCTGGGGCCCCATTTGAACCCAGGACCTCCCATCTCTAGGCCTGGCTCTCTATCTACTGAACCACATAGCTTCCTCTCTTCAGTTAATTTTTGTGCCTCTTGTACTATTGGGCCAATTCTGGTTTTTAAGTTGTTTTATTAAATATTTTTATGTCTTATTTATCAAGCTGTTAATTCTTTTTTCATTTTTTTCAATTTTTTTGTGCAAATTTTCTTATATCACTCATTTTTCCTCCCAATTTTGTTTCTACCACTCTTATCTCTCTCTTTAAGTCTTCCAGCTTGTTTTTGAGCCTAGGACCAACTAGGATTTTTCTTTGAGGCTTTGTTTGTAACTCTTTTCACATTGTTATCTCCTTTTGAATTTGTGTCATGGTCTTCCTTTCCCCATAGTACCTTTTTATCATTAAATTCCCTTTTTTGTTGTTTGCTCATTTTCTAGGTCTCTTTCTTCACTTTGAACTTCATGTTAAAATTGGGCTTAGTTCACCTGGGGATGGCTGTTTTCAGAGCTAGTTCTGGGGGCCTGTAAGTTTTTGGTACTTCCAAGGTAGTGTTACCCTGTGAGAGGTGTGGTCACTACTTTTTTTGTATGTGCTCTGGTCTTTACTCAGAAGGGCTCCTGCTTCCCTATAGTTGTAAGTACTAGTTAGTGTTCCTCTCTGTCCTGGAACTGTGACCCAGAATTGTGTCTGGGCAATAGAGTTGCCAATCAGTGTCAGTTGTACCCAGTGCAGAAACAAGTTCTCTGTAATCTCTTTTGACCAGTTGTCTGATCTCTTTATTGTCTTTGGGCTGAGAACTTCCCAAGCTGCTGCTGCCATTGAAGCCACTGTTATTGCCACTATGTGCGGACTCTGGACAGGCCCCTACCCAAGTATAACAGACCTCTTTTGCAAACCTTCTAAGTTTTTTTTTAGGCCAGAAAAATGTCTTACTCTGATCTTTTCTTGGCTTTGCCCATCCAAAATTTGATTTGAGACTATTTTTAAGTTGTTAGGAGGCGAATGCTGCCTCTAATCTGCCATCTTGGTTCCTCTATCCAAATAGTTTTTAAAGGGTGTTAGAGGAAATGGAGTAGCTAAAACCAGGTGGGATCAAAGAGGTATGAAACATAAGAAGCCATGTCAGTCCTAGATCCTAGATACTAGATAGTATCCTAGATAGTCCTAGTCTGAGATACTCTCTAGATCCCTGTTTTGAGCCCTGGATTCTAGTCTTGGCTTTGCTACTTAAATTCACCAGGTGACCTCAAGCAAGTCATCTTGTTTCTCAGAAGGTCCATTTCCTTCTTTGTAAATTGAGGAGATTGGACCAGGTGATTTTTTGAGTTGCCTTGTGGCTCTACCAACCTATGGTCAAAGGCCTTTCTCAGCTCTGATATTGGGTATACTGTACATACTAAGATCCATCCCAGATCTGAAATTCTGTGTTTTCAGGCCCCTCTCGGCCTTGGCATTCTATATTCTAAGGTCCTCTCCAGCTCTGACACTCTGGGTTCTAAGGACCTTCCCAGCTCTGACATTCCATTTTTTTCTAAAGTTCCATCTGACTCCAAATTCTCTAAGAAGTCAAGATTTCTCTGCTGATCATTGTCATGTACATAGAATCATAGTCAAGTTCAGATGATTGGTAGGCAGGATTGCTAGGCTACGGTGAGAAATGTGATGAGTAATGAGAAATGAAGGGAGCTAGGTTAATAGGGAGAGCTCCTTGAAACTCATGATTAGGAGTCTTAATTTGATTCAAGAGACAATTCCACTTGGGCTATTGCTCATTAAACCAAGGGCTCATTGCCACATAATACATTAAATAGTTAGCCTGGCATAGCTGGAGAGAGACAATGCCCAGCATGTTACCTGTGGATGCAAGGTTTTAACTGTAGCATCAGCCTGTTTGCTGACAGAACACACAGCTATGTTTCTGATCCCAAGGTGTAATGTCTGGATCCTTCATGGTCCTATTCCAAATGATCAGGGAATAGACCATCTCTGTATATGTAGTATCACTAGAGGGGTCCAGAGTTAAAGCCAAAATCATTTGGAAAGGGATGGGGAGAGAAAGTTGACCTTTGGATGACTTACATCCTCTCTTGCTTTGGATTTGGGTCCCAGAAGCTGTCCATCTGCCTCCCATCCCAGTCTTGAATGAGATAGGGACTTCTATAACAGGGCCATGCCAAGGTCACCATTTTGATTTATGCTAAGCAAAAAAAAATTATAAATTTCTCTTCTCTGTCTCCTTTTCATTATGGATCAAATGGAAATTAATTTCAACTAGATTCAATAGACATGATTACTTAAATGACCTCTAAGATTCTTTTCTAGCTCTAAATCCATGATCCTATGAACTAACTAGATGCAAAGCACTATACAATTCAGGTAAAAACAATATTTCGAAGAGGCATGATCCTTGCCCATACAGAGGAGCTTAAGTATCTGAGGATGGATTTGAACTCAGGTCTTCCTGATTCCAGACCTAGTACTCTATCTTTTTAAAGTTAAGTTTATTTACTTAATTAATTAATTTAGAATATTTTTCCATGGTTACATGATTCATGTTCTTTCCCTTCCCTCCTCTCACGCCCCTCCCATAGCCAATGAGCAATTCCACTGGATTTTACATGTGTCATTGATCAAGACCTATTTCTGTATTATTGATATTTGCACTAGGGTGGTTGTTTAGAGTCTTCATCCCCAGTCATATCCTCATTGACCCGTGTGCTCAAGCAATTGTTTTTCTTCTGTGTTTCTACTCCCACAGTTCTTCCTCTGGATGTGGATGGTGTTCTTTCTCATAAGTCCCTCAGAATTGTCCTGGATCATTGCATTGCTGCTAGCAGAGAAGTCCATTACATTCAATTGTGCCATAGTGTATCAGTCTCTGTGTACAATGTTCTCCTGGTTCTGCTCCTTTCACTCTGCATCAATTCCTGGAGGTCGTTACAGTTCACATGGAATTCCTTCAGTTCATTATTCCTTTGAATACAATATCATCATCAGATAACACAATTTGTTCAGCCATTCCCCAATTGAAGGGCATCCTCTCATTTTCCAACTTTTTGCTCCCACAAAGAACACAGCTATGAATATTTTTGCTAGCACTCTATTTCTGAGTTGTGAGGGGAAAGCCTTACCAATGAAGGAATCAGGAAGACTTTCTTAGAAGAGATGGCAGTTGAATTGGGCTTAAAAAGCAGGTTAGAAAATATTAATGGAAGTACTTTGGTGGTACTTCTGGAAACAAAGTAGGTGCCAACCAGTTGGGGAAATTGGCTAACAAAAGTGTGGCATATGAATGTAATCCAGTGTTATTATATTATTAAAATGGAAGACATGAATAATTTGGAGAAATATGTGCAAGTCTGACTTAGATCACAGGATCAGAGACTGAAAATTGGAAGGAGCTTTAGGTGACTCAGTGGATGGAGTGCAGGGTTTGGAGTCAGGAAGATCTGAGTTCAAATCTAGCCTCAGACATTTACTAGCTGTGTAATTTTGGGCAATTCGCTTAACTGTCATCTGCCTTAGTTTCATCAACTGTAAAAAGGAGATGATACTAGCATCTATCTCTCAGCGTTGTTGCAAGATGAAATAAGATAATCATTATAAAGTGCCTAGCATGTAGTAGATGTTTAACAAATTTTAATTTTCTGCCTCCCAGGGGCTATCTAATCCAAACATTTCATTTTACAGATAAGGAAACTAAGTTTCAGGAAGGTTAACTGATGCAAGAGTAATAAGATTTACAGTAGCTAGAGTACTGGGCTGAGATTCAGGAAGATTCAGCTTCAAGAATTCAACTTCAGCCTCAGACACTTACTAGCTTTGTATGTGACCCTGGGCAAGTCATGGAGTCCTGTTTGTCTCAGTTCTCTCATCTGTCAAATGAGCTGGAGAAGGAAATGGCAACCCACTGAAGCATCCTTGCCAAGAAAACCAAATACCAAATGGAGTCAAAAAGAGTCAGACACAACTGGAATGACCGAACAACAACATAACTGATGCAAAGTAAAAGAAAAAGAACAAAAAAAGAATCAAGATAAACAATTATTACCAAAAGACAAACAAACCCAAAAAAGCATTAAAAGAAAACTGAAGTCCACATAATCATCATGATTCACCTTGTTCTCAGAATGTAATGCACCCCATGAAAGATGGGTACTGGAAATTTAGAATATTGTACATGGGCCAACAAGATAACAGGATCAGATGGTTATTATTAACTGTTTTTCTTGTTATATGGATGAAGAAGGGGAGGTAGGACATTTTGAATATAGGGAAAGTCATGAGTAAATTCAGAAAGTAATACTTCTAGAATTGACCTCAAAGTACTGTTGGGAGAAAAGTATTTGGGAGACCACACAGAACTATTTAAAGATACAATTTAGATCTCTAGATTTAGAATTAGAAGGGTTTTAAGAGGCCATCTAGTTCAATCCATTCATTTCATAGATAAGGAAACTCTGAGACCCAAGGATATTAAATGACTTTCCTAAAGTCCCACAGATAGTAATGGCAGAGTCAGGATTCAAACCCAGATCTCCTCATTCCAAATCCTTTGTTTTTTCATTTTCAACATCCTAGGACAATGATGGTGAATCTTTTAGAGACTGAGTGCCCAAACTGCAACCCTCATGCCATGTGAGCCCCCCACCTTGCCCCAGACAGAAGAGGGAGGAAGAGTTCTCATTGGGCTGCTGGGCAGAGGGGTGGGTCATGTGAGAAATGTCCTCAGGCAAGTGGAGAGGGAGAGGGGAGCAGCCCTCTCTGGCATGGGTGCCATAGGTTTGCCAATACAGCCCTAGGAGTAGGAGTTGGAACAGAAGCATTGACTAGCAGGATCCCATCTCTAGTTTTCTAACTGACTCCTAGTAATCTTCCTTAGAGTTACTAGTTAGTACTGTCTGAGGGCAGAGAGGTGACAAAATGGGTAGAGTGCTGGGCCTGGAGTCAAGAAGATTCATCTTGAGAATGAGAATGCAGACCTGAAAGCAGAATTTGGGAGGCAGGGGAAGGATCTCCTTCCTCTGGGCTTTGCCTCTTACCATGAATAAAGATGGGGAAGTTATACAACCCTCTAGAATGCAACGCTTTTTGCAAATAATAACAATAATAGTAATGACACCTGGGGACTATGGAGTTCTTTTGTCTTTTTTTCAATGCATCTGAAGATCAATTATCTTTTTGTTCAGTCTCCTAGTAAGGCCAGCCAGAAGGAACATACAAAGGCTTTGGACAGCTGAGACCAGGGACCATCCTAGATGTATTGTTCCCTAAATGTGTGTCCTCCTCTCTCCCCACCCCTCTCTCCCAGAAGCCTCACCCAGCACCCATGGGGGGTGGCAATAGGACGGTCTCCTTGAGGAGTGCCTTCCTCAGACACAGCTCAGGATGGGAGGGGGCTTCCCTGACTACTATTGTCTGCTGACTGAGCACTCCCAATGGGGAGAGTCCAAATCTTAGCTGCGAGTATTACCTGATGGGAGATGAATAGAGGGTTTAGGAAGAATGGTGTTAGCTCTATGCAGAAAAGATGAGAGTGGATGGGAAGAGGAATTAGTCTTGGGGAGCAAATCTCCACAGCAATCATGCATCCATCTCAACATGGACTGGTGCCCTATTTTTCCTCCTCAGACATGGCTCCCTCCTCCCCAGGCTAAGTACCCCTTTCTCACCAACAAGATTGTTATTGAGGAGCACATGATAAACTTATTGGGGTGGGGGGTGGGTTGGAGGAAAATGGAATGTCTACTCCCTGGTGGCTTAGCTTTGAGCAGAGACAGAAATGCATCCCTGGGAAGACCATGTCCTGGACAGACGCCATTCACCCAAGCAGTTCTGGAAAAGGCTGAATGACAAGGGATGTAAGTTGGTTTCAGGGGACAGGAAGCTTCCCTTGTGGGTGATGGGGAGAGCAAATTGAGCAGCTGGGTGGGGGGAGGGGACTGGGGCTTGGAGGAGGGGAGGGGAGGCAGGATGCAATGACCCAACCTCAAATGTGGCCCGAGGGCAACAGCCGGAACACCAGCTTGGCCTGCCATGGGGGGCATTAAATAACCACAAGTGGCCGGAGCTCCCGCCTTCCATCTCAACCCAGTGACAGACATCGTGTTCATAAGCCGTGATAGATGAGCCTAATATGGGATCGGAGGCACCGCGCTGGCAGCGGCCGGCCTAGCCTGCTGGCTCTGATTTGCCCATATATTTATTTATTTATGTATTCTCTATGATGGCAAAAGCCCAAAGACAATAAAAGAAATTGAATTGCATATCAGATGGGGCATCAGAGAGAGAGATATGGCCATAAATCGCACTGTATTTATTCCATAAATATCAGCACCTCCTGAATTGCCACTGCCCGTTATGAAGTTATAATAAGTAAGCTGGTCCCCTATTCAATTGCCTCCAGTCCCCCCCACCTCCACCAGGGCTGTAAACACGATGCTACAGAAGATAAATAAATGAGCTGGGTACCACTAAAATCGGCCCGGGGCCCTCCTGAGGCTCTGTGGTTCCACCCAATCTATCCCTCCTCTGGACTCTTGTAACACTTAACTGTCTTTACTTACTCACAAGGCTGGGGAGAGGAGAGAGACAGAGAAACTGGGTCCCAACCACCAGGACGGGGATTGGTCCACCTGAGTCTATGAATAGTTAGTTGCTTTTCTCAATAGCCACAGGCAAATGGGCACATTCCCAACCTGGAGCTAGGATCTAGGCCATAGGTGGTGCCTTCTGGATCTCCAGTTCCCTGGCTAGTTGGAAGAAAACAGGTGGCTCAGTGGATTGAGTTCCAGGTCCACAGATGGGAGGTCCTGGGTTCAAATCTGGCCTCAGACACTTCTTAGCTGGGTGACCCTGGGCAAGTCAGTTAACCCTCATTATCTGGTCCTTACCTCTCTTCTGCCTGGGAACAAATACCTCATATAGATTCTAAGATGGAAGGTAGGATTTAAAAAAAAGAAAAGAAAAGAAAAGGACTTTAGAATATACAACCAAGGAAGCACCCCAGTGGAGCTGGGGAAGCTAGAGGACAACAGCTGCTTCAACAGCCCCGAGGAGGGCAGGGGTCTCTCTCTCATGATGAGGTTGCCTGAAGGCAGCCAATAAAAGCCAGGAGGGCTGAACCTCTGGTCTGGGTTCTAGGCTAGCCCACCAGCCTGCTGTTTGTCCTTGAAAGAGAGAAAGAAAGTGAGCAAGACACCAGAGACATCTCTGTAGTAGAACGGTGAGGCCTGCCATTTCTGGGTGGCTTTCCTTGTGTGTGTTTGTGTTCCCTTGTTTTACATCTGTCTCTGGGAAGGGTTTGCCAGTGACTGTTCTGTGTCACAGGCCTGGAACAACTAACTGTGCCGTAGATGATATCTGAACTATCCCCTATTCTCTTGAGAACTCTGGCTCAGAGGCCACCGAGCCCTAATGGAATATTGGGGCACAGAATTCATAAAAGTCTGGTTAATCTAACTTGACCCACAGTGCAAGGAACTAGTTAGTCATCCAACAATTAAGAAGGTAGACGTGAGGCTTGGCTCTGCTTAAAGAGGATACTAGAAATCACCCTGAACAGCATTTTCTTATTTAAAAGGCTCCGTTGTGATCCTCACAAAAGGACAACAGAAGTTTTCCCAGGCCATCTAATCCCTGGCTCCTCTGTCATACCGAATGCTCCCAAAAGCGGGTGGCCCTGGGCTTGGTCCACCTGAGACTAGGAATTGCTTTTCTCAATAGCCACAGGCAAATGGGCACGTACCCAAGTTAAGTGGGAACCTGCCAACTCTTTCCTTGACCCATTGTCTTTCATCCTCTGCCAACTCAAACTGAACGTATTCAAAACAACTCATTATATTCTTCCCCCAAACCAATACCCCTCTAGAAACTTCCTTGTTTCTGTCATCCAGGGTCCAATATTCAGAACCGTGGCTCATCCTCAAATCCTTATTCTCCCTCACTTCACATATCCAATCAGTTGCCAAATCTTACAAATTATAACTCCACAAAATCTCTTCCATCTCGGCCCTCATATCCTTGGGTGGGATTCCACCCAAGCCTGTCCCTTGGTGGGAATCAGATGCACAACATGATCCTTTACCCACAAAGAGAGGCCTTGGACCACAATGGCGGCTGGAGTTTTGGCTCTTGTCCCAAAGTTTAAGAGATGGCATGTTGGGAACAGAAGGGGCCAAGGCTGTTTCCCATTTCCAAGCAGCTGTGGAATCCAAGTGGCCACAGTATGTGGGAGGCATTGTACCCAGCTGTGCCACTACTCAACCAGTGGGGTGCCCTTTGAAATACCCCTCTCCCATCCCTACCCACTCTTCACAGAGATGAAGGCTCCTCATATGAAGGCTTCCCTCCACGTCTTTGTGCCTGCCTCGGCCTCCCCAGTGAGTCTCACTTCAGATTTTCCACAAAAAGGTAATTCTGTTTTCAGACCCCAGACATCTTGTCCACAGTTCTGCACCCCACCCCACTCCCTCTTCTCTGAGAGAGCTGCATGGGAGAGCTGACCTTGGCTCAGAATGTGGGGTATTGCCACTTATTACCTATGCAACACTAGACGAATCACTCCATATCTCTGGAACTCTTTCCTAATTTGTTACATCATGTTTCTTCCCTTCATTCTTTCCTCCCCCCCTTTTCTCTCTCTTTCTCCACCCCTGTTTCTCTGTCTGTCTCTTGACTCCCTCTCTGTCTCTCCCCCATCTCTCTGTCTCTCTCTGTCACTGTCTCTGTCTCTCCCTCTCTTTTTCTCCCTCTTTGTCTCTCACTCCCTCTGTCTCTGTTTCTTTGTCTCACTTTCTCTCTTCCTCCCTCACATCATGCCATGTTCATGTATGCATGTATGTCTCTACCTCCCTTTCTCCCCTTCTCCCCCCCCCCCACTCTCTTCCTTTGGCTAATAAGAGGGAAAACCGACCCAATTTATTTGGCAACAAATAGGAAGCCGTTGTGATTAAGAAGAGGGTGGGGGAGAAGTTTTAAGGAGGAAAAATACCTTGGGTAATGTGATCTACTGAGTCTTTATATTCTGAAATGTATCGTTCTGGACTCCAGCAGAAGGGCTGATTTAATATCTTCATGGAAAATAGTGCACCTGATCCAATTACCACAGGGATTTTGATACAGTCAGCAGTCAAGATGAAAGATTCAGAAGCACACGCTGGAGAAGTAAACACAGAGACTGAATTACTTCCCTTCCCCTGGGAGGAGTTAATCGCTTCAGGTCGAGGCCAGGTCACTGTGGGCTAGCCAGGGAAGATCTGACTAAGGTCCAAGCCAGGAGGATCAACAGGAGCCCAACTGGTCCCACATCTTGCCGTGCAGGATGGGCTCATTACCTGAACCTGGACCCTTGTGCCTGTTTCTAGCCAGAAGGCTCATGATAACACTTGGGCAGAAGGGGCTGCCATGATGAAGGGCACTTGGCACAGAAACCAAGGGAGGCCAGTTGCTCAAATATTCCCCTGAATTCCCCTCCCTTTTAGCCTTCTTCCCATCTCCTAAATGCCTCTGCATTCTCACTCCTGTATTTTAAAAGATAACTTAAGGAATTTCCTCCTTCCTCCCCTCATCTAATCTCTACCTGTTCTTCATATTCCATCCCCCATCCTACCTGTCCTATTTCTTCACTCGTTCATCCATTCAAGAAGGCATTTATTAAGGTCCACCAGTTTGCAAGAACCCTGGGATAGACCTGGGTGAGTGTAAGAAAGACACATTCCTTATCTTTCTGAGGCCTATAATCTTATGGAAGTGGGGGTGGGAATGGGATTAGGAATAATAATAGCAACTAGTATTTATACAGAACAAACCAGTCCAGTATCTTGTCAAGAAAATCCCATGGATGGCATTGGTGTGCTATGATCCATGGGTTCAGGAAGAGTTGGACATGACTGAACAACAACAAAGATAATGGGATTTGACTTAGGCTTTTGGGTAACATGTGCATATGGTGAACTTGCTTCTGGAAGTACCTGATGATATGGATTGAAGGGACCAGATGATTCATTTGACATTTCCTTTTTCAGCCCATTTGACAGTTGAGGAAACTGAGATAAGCAGGTTAAGTGAATTGCCCAGGGTCACACAGCTAGTAAGGATTCAAACCAATTTGAACTCAGAAAGATGAGTCTCCTTGACTCCAGCTTCAGCATTCTATCCACTGTCCCACTTAGCTACCCAATGCACTTCTTACAGATGGAATGGCTATTCCTAGGCATCTAGGTGGCACAGTGGATACCAATAAAGACTTGCAGCCCAGAAAAATGAGTTCATATCTAATCTCAAACCTTTATTAGTGTTAAATTTATTTGTGGTTGGACTTGAATATTTAAATTGGTGGTCACCAGGGGTTTAACTTCTAAAATCCCCAAATGAATTACTAAAGTAAGTGGAGTTTATGGTAGTTTTAATTACAATAGAGTCCAAGATATTAAGGAAGTGAGAAAAGGGTGGAGAGGGAGAGAGAGCTCTGGCTTCCTCAGAGCCAGGTAGAAATTCTAAGGCCCTAATCAGGGAAAAGGAGTCTCAAGATGATGGGCCTTTCTCAGAGGTTTACACCTCCAGAAAGGCAGGGTCACTAAGTCAGCCTTTCACTCACCAACAGTGACTGTCTAAAAGGAAAGCAGTCTAAGGTCTCCTGCACCAACTCCTCCAGGGGTCCAGTTCCACAGCCAAGTCCGAGTGTCCAGTCTTCCAGTCTCTCCTTCGAGTGATTGTTCTTCCCTCTATCACGAATCTCAAATGCTCGAATATCTCGAATCTTTTCAAAATGAATCTTCTGGCCTCTGTGGTGCTCTTTTAAAATATCTTTTTCTCTTGTGTCACCTCCCCTAAATTTCACATCTACCAATCACAACAGACTCTCCGTTCCAGGACTGCCCACTCTTTAGCTCACACCTTCTTTGGTTAGATTATACCTTTTTTGGTTATATCACACCTTTAGTAGTTAGTTTGCACCTGTAGTAGATTAAAATGGGTAGATCTACTTCAAATATAGAGTTACTACCTTTTGGGGATTAAAATCTAAAAATAGATTGTGGATTACAATTTAATCTTCACAATAAAGGAAGAGCTAAGTACCTTCATTGTTACAATCAGGAGATAGCCAAATCCAATTTTCACATTAGCCAGGTGATATGGAGCAAGTCACTTAACCTTAGTTTATTCATCTGTAAATTGGGAATAATAATGTTGCCTACTTTCCGGAGTTGTAGTAAGGATGAAATTAATTAAATTCTAGGACTGTTTCCAATCTACTAATCATATGGCCACTGAGCCAGAATGGGGTGTACATTCAAAAGTCACTTGCCAAGAGGCAACTAGATGGCTTAGTGGATTGAAAACCAGGCATAGAGACAGGTCCTGGATTTGAATATGACTTCAGACATTTCCTAGCTGTGTGACCCTGGGCAAGTCACTTAACCCCCATTGCCTAGCCCTCACCACTCTTCTGCCTTAGAACCAATACATAGTATTGATTCTGAGACAAAAGGTAAGGGTTCAAAAGAAAAAAAAAGTCACTAGCTAGCAGAATCTTTCCCTTTCTGTGTACCCTGGCTGTGTGAAGGAAGAGAATGTTGTAAGCATCTTGGTGGTGAGAAAGGTCCTTTATCTCCCCACTTGGGGTACTGCTGTATGATTCTATTGTTTCTTTTGTATCTATTCTTTTTTTTTAACCCTTACCTACTGTCTTAGAATTGATGCTAAGTATCAGTTCCAAGGCAGAAGAGCAATAAGGACTAAACAATGGGAATTGTGACTTGCACAGATTTCACATAACTAGGAAGTGTCCCAGGCCAGATTTGAACCCAGAGCCTCCTGTCTCTAGGTCTAGCTGCCAATCCATTGACCCACCTAACTGTACCCCACCTTTTTTAACCCTTACCTTCTATCTTAGATTTCATACTAAACATCAGTCCCAAAACAGAAGAGCAGTAAGGGCTGGGCAATTGGGCTTAAGTGACTTCTCAGGGTCACCCAACTATCCACTAAGGTCTTGAAGAGTGACCTGTAGGACCTAGCCAGGCAGAGAATTGAGTTTTACAGCTGGGACGCTGCTTTCTGGAGCAACCTTCCCCATTGACTAAGTCAAATTCAGAAGTAAATTTAGTAGGTTGAATGCTTTTAACAGGTAGTTTAAATCTGAGCCTACACTCCTCAAGAACCCAAGTGATGGAGAGGAGATTGTGCTAATGGAAATGCTTATACTTTTCTTCTTCCTATGCTATCTTTTATAAAAGCTCATTGATGTTAATCGATTAAATGAAACTGGGGTGCTACTCATCAGAGAGTATCGCTATGTTAGAGATACTACTTGTAATTGAGACAGCTATGTGGCACAGTGGATAGAGAGGCTGGCCTGAAGTCAGGAAGATTCATCTTGTTGAGTTTAATCTGGCCCCAGACACTTAGTAGCTGGGTGACCCTGGGCAAGGCACTTTACCCTGTTGGCCTCAGTTTCCTCATCTGTAAAATAAGGTGGTAAAGGAAATGGCAGACCATTTCAGTATTTTTGCCAAGAAAATCCCAAGTGGAGTCACAAAGAGTCAGACACAACTGAAAAATGACAAATTTCTAATTGGTGATTGATATTGGTATATTGGTACAGAATGGAGACTCAAGCCTAGAGCATTAGACAATTCTCTCATTCCTTAGGGGTACTTCTAGATCTCTGGATCGGGGTGGAGAAGGAAAGAGCCTCCTTGCTCAGGAAGAGCTGACTTATCAATGCAAGCAGGATTTGGGATAAGGATCTTCAATGCTTATACAGGCTACATAAATATTAGACCTTGGGCTAGATTCTAGAAATAAAAAGAAAAATGACTGAAAAAATATTTATTCAGTACTTCCTATGTTTTAGTTAGGGGGAATGTCGACCCTAAGCTTGTGAACACTCCCCTGGTAGAATGGGTGGCTAAGAACAATTTTGTTTCCAAAAGCCAGGAAGGTGGCTAGAGCAGGCTCTGTGGAGCCCTTAGAGCTTGGTCAGGTATCAGCTATGCCAAGGTCATGCCCTGCATCCTGGGCCATCCCCAGTTGTCCTGACTTTTGTCTCGCCATTGGACTTTAATGGCTCTGGAAGAGAGAGTGAGGCTGATGACTTTGTGAAACTCTGCCTCACTTGAACCCAATTCACCAGCAAGTCAAGACCTGGAATCTTGTTGTCCATGATGTCACTGGTCTTCTTGGAAAATGGAGAATAAACAAGGAGGACCACTATGCTTTAAGCACTCTGCTATACATACTAAAACAAGAGCAAAGACAATCCCTGCCCTCAAGAAGCTTAGATTCAAATGAAGAAACTCACACTTATGGGACCATGCTAGCCAGGGAAGGACATTTTGGTTAGGAAAGGCTATCAAGGCCACAAGGCCATCATCAACATTGGGGAATAGAGAGCCACACTTCATCCAGGAGCTACAGCAGAGTTGATCTGATAAAATTACAAGTTTAATGGAAGAGACTGACCAATGAAAACTCCTCTGTCCTTAGAACAAGCAAAATATTCTTTGCTGGGGAGTAGCTCACATCAAGGCTTGGTGAGCCTGCCTCTGCAAAAGTGTGATAGAGAATATCTGCATGATGGAGGGGAAGGGAACGCTCTCTGAAAGGCAAGGGGAAAGCCTTCTCCATGCATTTGTAGAAGCTGGCTCCCCAAATCTACAAGGATGGGTACTAAGCTGAATATAGTGTGCATGCTCCAAAGAGCTGGTCTTTTTGCCTAGTCTTCCCATCATGCTTCGATGGCATGTGAGGCCACTGGAGAGTAGAATGACCCATGCTCTCTAGGAACAATGGTGAGCTTAATTTTAATCATGTCTCATGGTTTGATAACTAGAGGGAAACAAGGTGGGAAAGGAAGGATATGTTATTGGCATTTGGTTGGTGGTTATTGAGGTGGCAATGGAGGAGGTATGCAGTGAAGAAATAACATATAGAAGACAAAAATGAAATGGTCCTTGCTCTACATTCTATGTCAGGACAGGGATCATATCTTGTTCTTTGTATCCACAGTGTATCCTAGCACAGGACCCTGACCATAATAAGTACTCAGTAATTAGTTTTGATGGATAGCCTAAAAGATCATTTCTTGGAGGGACAGCTGGGTGGCAAAGTGGATAGTGTTAGGCCTGGAGTCAGGAAGACCTGAATTCAAATCTACCTTCAGACATTTATGAGATATGTGTATGATCCTGGGCAAGTTACAGAACTCTATTGGCCTCAGTTTCCTCCTTTGTAAAATGAGCTGGAAAAAGAAAGGGCCAACCATTTTAATATTTTTGCCAAGAAAACTCCAAAGACTGAAACAAATGAACAACAATAAATAAGGATCAGTTGTTAGAAGGACCTTACATTTAGCCACCAATGAGTTCAGATGTGATTGCCACCAAAAGACTGACTACTTTGCCTTTGGAATAAAGTATATTTTCAGAAGTCCCCATTGCAAATATGTTGCTTAGAAAGGGAAATAAATTAGCTCATCAGTATCATTAGTTGGCTAATTTCATCTTGGAAAGTCAGAGGAGAAAAAAGAACATAGGAGGGATGTGTTTTATTTTTTATTTTTAAACTTTATTTCATTTTTATTTTAAAAAATTTAAACCCTTACCTTAAAATCAATACAGTGTATTGGTCCCAAGGCAGAAGAGTGGTAAGGGCTAGGCAGTGGGGGTTAAGTGACTTGTCCAGGGTTGCACAACTAAGAAGTGTCTAAAGTCAGATTTTGCCATCTTTGGACTTGGCTCTCAGTCCATTGAGCCACCCAACTGCCCCCCATTTTTCAATTAGCAAAAAATTTATTTTGCCTCCCATTTGCCTCTCCTATCCCCTTTGAAAAGAAAAAAAAAAGGAAAACATAACCTTCATGAAAAATATGTGTAGTAAAGGAAAAAAAATCCCTACATTGGCTATGTTAAAAAAAAATGTCTCATTGTGCACCCTGAATCCATCACCTCTCTATCAAGGTATTTAACATGTTTTATCATTGGTTTGTAGCTGGCTATTGTGTTAATCAGAGTTCTTAAACCTTTCAGAGTTATTTGTCTTCACAACCTCTTGATAATACATAAATTGTTCTCCTGGTTCTCAATTCAGTCTGCATCAGTCATAAAAGTCTTCCCAAATTTCACCAAAAATATCTCCTTCATCATTACTTATGGCCAAATAGCATTCTATTACATTCATATAACACAATTTGTTCAGTAATTCCCCAAATGATGGACAACTCCTCAGTTTCTAGTTTCTTGTCAACACACACACACACCAAAAAAAAAGCTGCTAGAAATAGGTTTGTACTCTTACCCTTTCTTTGATCAGATGGGTCAAAGAATATGCATAGCTTAGTGATTTGGGGGGTGGCATAATTCCAAACTCTTTGGCTACTATTAGCTCTACTAACAGTGCATTAACTTGCTTGTTTTCTCACAGCTCCTCCAAAATTTGTCATTTTCCTTTGACAACTTTGCCAGTCTGATGGGTGCAAGGAGGTGAAATCAGGGTTAAAATTTCAGTGTGAGCATTTACAACTTGGAAATCAGTAAACTCTATGAATTGGGGCTTGATTTATTGTTTTGTTGATTGCTTAAACTTAAGAAAGTGAAGCAGAAAATGTAAATAATACAGATTAAACTTAAAAGTGAGTCATGCATACACTTCTTCCCTTTTCCTCCCTCCCAAGCTGGTTGTTAAAGATTTACCAGCACACCCTCTGGTGGAACCTTAGAGTTGCTTTAATTTGCATTTTCAAGTATTAGTGATTTAAAACATTTTTTTCATATGGCTTTTGATAGTTTGTGTTTCTTCCTTACAAAGCTGCCTGTTCTGTTTGTATGACCTTTTATCAATTGGAGAAAGGCTTTTTTCCTTATAAATATTTATCAGTTCCTTATCTATCTTGGAAATGGGGCTCTTAGAGAAACTTGCTGCAAAAATATCCCCCCCAGATATCTGCTTCCCTTTTAATTGTAGCTGCATTGGTTTTGTTGTGAAAATTGTTTTAATTTTAAGGAAACAAAATGGTCCTTTTACCTTCTGTGATCTTCTTTATCCATTATTTAGTCATGAACTCCCCTCTGTAGATCTGAGAGGTAATTCCTTCTTTGCTCCTCTGATTTGCTTATGATGTAATTCTATTTATGTCTATCATGTTATCCAGTGTATGACGTGAGATGTTGGCTTTGTCTTCGTTTCTGACATACTACTTTCCTGTTTTCCCAGCAGTTTTTGTCTAATAATGAATTCTAAAAATGCATTGGGTTTATTGAACACCAGGACAGGGTAGAATTCTATAGCATACTGTAGGAATGAATACTGTGAAGAGTGTGTATTTTGCTTCTGTTTGTGCAATACCTGGTCTGTTCTATTCATCCATCAATCTTCTCATTTCTTAACCATTACAGAATCATTTTCATGATTATTACTTCATAGCATAGTTTGAGAATTGGTACTGCTAGGCCCCTTTCCTTCTCATTATTTCCCTTGAGATTCTTGACCTTTGTTTTTCCCAATGAATTTTGTTATTTTTTCCCTGGCTCTATAAAGTAATCCTTTCGTAATCTGATTCGTATGGCACTGAATAAGTGAATCAATTTAGGTAGCAAGCATTGCCATTTAGATGGATAAGTTTTAATGTAGGTTAATGTAAGAAAATTGAGGGGATTAGGACAGCAAGTGGTTAATTGTGGGAATTGAGTGAACCACACTGACTCTGTCTTGTGGCTTAATTCTGGAGCTAGCTCAGTTAGTTCCCTTTCTATTCAATTATAGGTCTAGTCCAAATTCTGCCTTGTGAGAAAAGTTATTCAATACTGGGAATTTGAAGAAAACCTTATTGCCTTGTTTGATTAACTGGGAATAGCTCTTCATAGCTGGGGACCTGTTTAGAGCCCCTTAACCAAGAACCTAGGTTATGCTGACCAGTAAGGAAGTCAGATTCTAAGGTTCATGCAAGGAGTTTAGTCATAATTGTACATCTCTAGCAATCTCTATGTCGTATCTCAAAACTGGCCCCTTATTGATCAGTCAGTTATTGTTTCCATGTTCCTTTGACTCTTTACAGATATTTGGGGAGGAAGGGAACACCTCTTTTCCTGAATTCAGGGAATTGCATCTATTTACTTTCTTCCTTCCAACTTCTCATGTCCCTAATCTTTCCTCGAATTAGAAATCAAATTACCTAAGGTTGTATTGTTTCCTTTTAATTATTTGATTTTGCTTGATTTGATGTTTTTTTTTTTAACCCTTACCTTCTGTCTTGGTGTCAATACTATGTATTGGCTCCAAGGCAGAAGAGTGGTAAGGGCTAGGCAATGGGGGTCAAGTGACTTGCCCAGGGTCAAACAGCTAGGAAGTGGCTGAGGCCAGATTTGAACCTAGGACTTCCCGTCTCTAGACCTGACTCTCAATCCATTGAGCTACCCAGCTGCCCCCCTTGATTTGATGTTTTTAATGTATAAAACTATCTCTCTGTGTATTGGGGGTCTAGTCCTAAGAACGGGAAGCCCCTTAGGAGCTTGGTCCCAATTTGTTAGGCAATTGGCATACATTACTTAATAAATCTATATACTCAGAAGTCCCTACCTTTGTTTCCTCAGTCATTTCATTTTTCACTGGTAACATTAAGTAGACAAGGAAAGTCTGGATGCATTACTTTAAAAAGCCAGGTCAGGATGTTGGGGATGGAGAAGCACCAAACTCCTAGTAGAGAAATTGAAGATTCATTACTTGCTTCTTGGCACTTGCTTGGAGATCAGAAATTCTATCATCTGCTCTGAAATTATATTATTATATGGTATAAGAATTATATATTATAGGACATATTTTGTGTACTTGTAAAATGAACTATGATATTTGCTATGATATATACAGCCCTAGGTATTCCATCCAACAAAAATGAAAATCAGATGTTCTACAAGACCTAGAAAAAAAAAGGAGAGGCTAGGGCACAGGGAAAAGGAAAACATAGTTTGTTTAATGGCTTTTGCCAGGGGCAGACCAATCAGGTTAAGCTTTAAGGCAAGTTGTTGTTTTGTAGAATGATGACCTAGTTAATACCTGCTAAGTCAAGTCAGTAAGAAATAATCTCTTTTCACTTTAAAATGTAGGGGGTTTGATGGGTGAAGTCAGTATGGTTTTGAACCATAACAAGTAAGAAACAATTCATCCTCCATAGATTCAGAACACTAAGATTCACCAATTGGGTGGATGGTAGGACCATGTTCCAGACAGTTCATATAGTCCAGACTTTTGATAAGACTTTCCTGGAGGCTGGACAGACTTGGGCATAGGGGAAGAATGAAGAGTTTGGATGACATAGAAACTCTTCAGATGGCTTTATAACAAGGTTAGGGGAGTACCCTCTGTCTCTAGGGGAAGGGCACTAAAACCTTTCCTGCTAGAGATGGCACTACTCTCCAGGATAAGGTAAGCTCCTGGAGGGCGGGGACTGGGTTTTGTTTGTTTCTTTGTTTTTAGTGAGCAGATTGGTTGCTTTTTGTCTTTATATTTGCAGCAGGGCATGCTGTAGAAGACCTGGATGCAAGTTCTGCCTCTGGAAAGATACTAGCTGTGTGACTTTGGATAAATCACTTAAACTCGCAGTGCTCTGGGTAATTCTCTAAAACTAGAAGTTGCGGTGAAGGTGCTAGTCTGCATTGGTAGAAGGAATTTCCCCACGAGTGAGTTCTCCATGTCAAAGAAATCACAGGTCCAGTCCCTATCCCAGGCAATGAAGTTTTGAAAACAATAGGTGCATAAAATATATTTATTAAAATCCTTTGTTCGACTTCATTATTCTATGACCAAGAGCCTGGACAAATCAAACCAACTGCTCAAGAACTTGAATTTTTCAGATTAAAGCTAGAGACCTATTGTGAAGATACTGAGGTGTGCATGTGTATACACACACACACACACACACACACACACATCTATATGCATGTCTCCCTTTTATCAACAGACTTTCCGAGAGGCTGGACAGACCTTGGGTGAAGAATGAAGAGCTTTGGTGACTTAGAAATTCCTCAGATGATTTGTAACAAGGTTCAGGGAGTACCTTCACACTTTGTCTCTGCTTTCTTTTCTGACAGTGGCAGAAAGAAGAGGTTGTCTTGGTAACTCAGACTTTGTTGACGAAAGGCATTTTGCTATTTTTTTTCCTCTTGAAGAGAGAGACACAGAGACATATACACACATCGGGACAGAGAGATAGATTCAAATACAGAGACAGATAAACAGGGATATCAAGACAGATGGAGAGAGAGAGAGAGAGACAGAGACAGAAAGACAGACACATAGAAACACAGAGAAAGACAAAGAAAAATGTATCCCCTTCCTTTGGTCTGGATAAAAGGAAAAGGCAGATATTGTGATACCCCTCTGCCCCTTTCCCCTAAGCTTAAGTCCGCAAGGCATGAACTCTTAGCTCTAAGAGGCCAGAACAATTCTTGAAACAAAACAAGAGATCTGTAGAAGGGCTACCCTTCTTGCTTTGTGACTACACCATCCTCTGTTACATATTTCTATAAAGATAAGGTTCCTAGAATTTCTAAAACACGATTTCGATGCCCAACATCTAGATAGAAGCAGTCAGGAAAAGCATCCTTAAGACTATGAGTTCTGGGAACCTACATGAGGATGCAAGCTAGAGAGAAATCAGAGGAGATCCTTGAAACCATTACAGTGAGGTTGAACCCTACAAAGATTCAATGATGATTCAAGTTTAGAAAAGGGGATGATATCTCTCTGAGGGTATCAGAGACCCTAGCGGGGATAGATAGCTATATAAGGAAGACTCCTTTTCTGAGTTGTTGGGGTTTTTTTTTTCTTCCTATCCTAACTACAGACCAACCAAAACAGATTAGCAGGAAACTTCTGAAAAGATAGCCCCTTAAAAGGTTATATCTAAGCCTAGATCCCTTTCATCATCTCAAAATAGCAAGAAATGTGCCACATGAAGTAAAAGAACAAAAAATAATAAGGGAGAAGGTACAGAAATCCTCACAAAGGAAATCACCACAGAAAAATCAGCTGAGACTGAAGAAATGAGTAAACAAAAAAGAAGAAAAAACTCTTAATACATTGAAGACATAATATGTGAAAAGAAAATGAAAGGCAAAATCTCCAGAAAAGGGGATTAATTCTACAATAACTATAACTATAATCCCAGAACAGAAAATGAGTTAGTCATAAGAACCCCCAGGATATTTGAAAAGCTCAATTGAAAAATTGGGAAAAGATAAGGATTAAAAATTAGAGCTCTTAAAGAAAAACTCTAAAGAAAATCAGTGATTTAGAATGAGATAGAAAATTTTAACAAAGTAGTAGATATACTGAAAAAGAAACTTAAGGAAATAAACTGCAATAAAGCAATATAGAAAAACTAGAGGAAAGACAAAATACAGAAAAGTTAGCAAAACTTACGAAATCTCTAAAAGCTAAGGCCAAAGACTTGAAAGTCAGAACTGGAAAAGACAATCAAAGAATTAGTGAGTTCCCAGAAAAAAATACCAACTATTGTATTTTAGAGATCCATAAAAAGACATTGTCCAGAAGGATTAAAATGAGAGGATAAAGTATAGCTTGATATAGAATCCACATGAAAGAGATCTGTATTTAAATCACCCAGAAATATGGCCACCAAGCTCCAGAGCTTCTTGATCTAAGGGAAATATTCTAAGTGGCCATCAAGAAACAGTTCACATGAGGCTGGTACGTGGCTCAGTGGATAGAGAGCCAGGTTTGGAGACAAGAGGTCCTTGGTTCCAATTTAGTCTTAGTCCACTTCATAGTTGAGTGACCCTAGGCAAGTCACTCCATCTTCCAGTGCCTAGTCCTTACTACTATTCTGCCTTCAAACCAATGTTCCATATCAATTCTAAGACAGAAGGTAAGGATTTTTAAAAAAGAAAGTACTAACATGCCAAAGAACTCCAATCCAAATCAGCAGACTACTCACTAACAACAAGAAATGAAAGGAAAAGCTAAAATAGAAAATATTTTTAAAAGGAAAATAATGTGTACCTAGGATAGAAAAAAAAAGCAGATCATCATCTAATTAAGACCCTCTATAAGTTGGAACCCAAAGAATTGAAGAGACATTGAAAAAGGGAGACTTGGAGGAAAGCTACTTGAAGTGAATTTGTATTGGGAGCAAATAAAAAATGTTCCAGGTAAGGCTGCCTCTAGTAACCTTTTTCTTTTCAAAATACCAATTAATACATTATGGCCAAAATTCATTATAAAGTTGCAAAACTCCATTATAACTTTGTTTTAGCCACTCACCCATTTGTAACATTGTTCCTGAGGAACTCTGAATGGCATGTTTTCATGGAATAAATAACAGCAGTATTTCCAATGTTATGTTAATATAGTAGTGTGTCTATACTTGAGGATTCTTCTATCAGAGAGGATCTCTGTAATCTCATCTCTGAGCCAATATCACAGAATCATAGAGTGTCAGAGTTGTAAGAGACCTCTGAGATCAGTCAACCCAGTCCATGATATCTGAACAGGGATCCCCTCTACAATATCCAAG